>NC_064429.1:22485348-23094991 GCF_023375975.1 Astyanax mexicanus | reverse complement strand
TTAACGATGAAAAATTAACGTTGATTATACATCATTTTGCTATCTGGGTTATTAACTAGATAAACACGCCAAGTTCACCGGAGTCAAGGAATTTCCGAAGCGCGGATAGCTTGACTCCGGTGTAAATTCAGAGCCAGCATGCTTGGATGTTACATTCAAATGGCCCTCAAGGCCTTTATTACCCGATGTGTTCAGATAAAGGACCAATATGTAACATTTCACTTATAATCAATATGTAATTTTCAGTAAATGATAAAATGATCAGGATGTATTCTCAGATATTAAGGAAACATGTTGAGTGAAAGCACTGGCAGCTCTTGTCATTAGGGCTTCAGCAGTAAGTTTCTATTTTAAGTTCACTCTTTCCCGGATTTTGTGTCAGTTTTGTCCTCTGACTCCTCCTGCTGCTCATTCCCCAACACTAACTCCACCCCCGAGGTTGCCAGCACCCACACTACACTACAGCTATCTGTGCTACAGCAAAGGAGCTACCTAGCAGGGCTGGTTTAGTTAAACCTCAGCTGCTACACAGCTTAAAAAATCCTTAGCATGTCTCACAAAAGCTCAGTGACTAAAGAAGGAATATAACCAGAGTGAATATTGGCAGTGAGTTTGAAAGTTGGAGACTTAGAGCTCAAAAAGACGACAAGACCGACGCAATGCTGCTACTGTTCTCCTGAACAGGTAAGCTAACTGGCTATAGCTAATTTAGTCAGGTAATTTATCACAATCACCAGGTTAGCTTACTAGGGACTAGAGCGGTCTCTCACGCAGGGCACAGCCACCTGCGCGGCGCTCCCTCGTGTAAAATAGAGTCAATATAACGGTAAATACGGGTGATAGAAGAGTTTAGAATTGCTGTATTTCTCGTACTTTTAAGTTCTCTGCCTCTCCTACTACTAGGGCTGGGGCGGTATTGATTTTTTATAACCGCGGTAAAAAAATAACGCATCACCGCGATATTGCGGTTAACCGCGAGACCCCAAACCACCCCCCCCCCCCCAAAAAAAAAAACACCACAAATTTATTGGTAACAAATCTTTATTCTTCAAACCATACAGCCTACATACAACCTCTACATAAACCATAAATACAGCATAACAAGTGAACATATGCTGCCTGTATAATTCGTCATTGTACAGCTAACCTGTCTTTTTCCGAG
Organism: Astyanax mexicanus; assembly: GCF_023375975.1. Taxonomy (NCBI): domain Eukaryota; kingdom Metazoa; phylum Chordata; class Actinopteri; order Characiformes; family Acestrorhamphidae; genus Astyanax; species Astyanax mexicanus. The sequence goes on along the minus strand of NC_064429.1, from coordinate 23,093,829 downwards.
CAGACTTTTTGAAGGAGGAGCTTGTCCGCCTCCCCCTTCTCCATCCATAGATCTATTTTAGGGCTGGCCCGAATAGCGGTTTTGAGCTCAGGATATTCGGCAGTAATTGGTAGCGAATATTCTAATATTCGTTTTAAAAAAAAAGATGAATTAATCCACAGCAAAATTTTCCACTGACCCCCGGCCCCGAAAAAAATATATTTCTCACCCCTTTCCTCGGGCCGTTCGGGCTCAAGGCTCAAGAAGTCTGTGATAGGCGTCTGTTTTTTTTTTTATTCACACTCTTCTTATTTCTCATTAAATATCTACTAGATACAGATTATATCTGTACAGTATCATTTATTTCACTTCCCTCCTGAATATTTGGAGTGCATTATGTCTCCTTTTGTTGTGTAGTTATGTAGTTTTCACCCCAGAATTTCTGCTGCCTCACACCAGGCTTCGGCTGCATCGCAGGGCAGGAGCGCAGCTGCGTTACGGCTATTTCGTTTGAATTGTGCAGTGCAGAGTATTACAGATTTTGTATTTTTGCACTTGGGCTATTAGCTCAATATTAAATATTTCGTTTGTTTATAAATTATTTTATATTCTTAAACCATGTTAAATTATATTCGATTGGAGGAAATTAATTCAGACATCATTTCTTTTTTGTCCCGTTACCGTTCCGCAAAAAAAAATCCTTCTTTTAATCCCGCATCAGCCCGCCACATACACAGTTTTGCCGCACCTGCCCCGCGGTCCTAAATAAATTTAATAAATTACATTTAGTGCTTAAAATAAAAAAAATATATTTATTAAAACCGCGCTGAATAGTGCGGTCACGTTTCTTACCACATTACAAAAAAAAATCGGTGTGTGTGTGCGCGTGTCGGTCCATTCTCCGCTCCTTTTTTGTGCTTAGGGTTTTTTTGTTGCGTGCATGAGAATCACTGCGTGATTATTACAATTTTCTTAACTATTTATTAATGTGCTCCCACATCCTCTGGATTGATTAAACTCCTGTTCCCGCCAATAACAATTCAGTTCTGTCTGTGCCGCAAGATATCCTGACGGGACCCGCGTCATATAATATGTTGATTAAAATGTCGTGACGTTAAGAAATCGGCTCGCAAGAGACAACCGACCAAAAAAAAGACATTAGTTCCATTTTAAAATAATAGAAACCTGTCCTTTATGTTTGACAATTTTTGTTTCACTTTACGTGTCCTTACTCATCTGAAGTTTATTTATCTGAACTGAGTTTTATATGGTTATATTTGTAGCGGTTCTGAACTCAGTTCCGCGTGCTGTGAAAGAGACAAGGCGCAGCGCATTTTACCTCAGACTTGGTCAGATAACAACATTTCAGTAAAGATGGTGGTTATAGTTTTATATCATTGCTTTGCTGTTTGAACTACACTTCAACCAACCTTACTATTTTTACCAAGACTGAGGCGCAATGCCTGTTCTGGCCTCAATGAGTACCACGCACCGCGTTTTGCTTAACCCATTCGCTGCCGCGCCAGTGCAGCGGCAGCACAGATAAATGACAAAAAAATTATATTCGATATTATGAATTTTGAGATCGTTTGACACCAATATCTATCGCGATCAAAATATATTTGATATATTGCACAGCCCTATAGTGTAGGACTTACACTTGACATATTAATACTGAATTCACCACAGTTGTGCTTATATGGAGCATTTTACTACCGCTCAAAATGCAGTCAATCAGATTTGACAGCCATAAAAAAATGCGGTAATGGCGGTAATGACGGTAATGAGCTCATCACCGCGGTGACGTCCCATAACCGCGGTATTGCGGTAATAAAATTATCGTCACAGCCCTACCTACTACTCTAAACTGTGTAGATTGTGTAGATTCAGCATGCTGAATTTGGCAACCCAAGGTAGTTTCGTGGCTGGGGGAGGGGTGGGCAGGGCAGACAACTCAGTAGTGTTATGAAATTGGACTGCATTTCACTAGTTCCTACAGAGTGTACCTTTAAAGGGGTACAAAGCCCCCAGTAGTGAGCTGTGGAACTGCAGTCTCCCCCACCCCAACCTTCCCAAACCTTCAACCGACCAGACCAAGCACCACCAGACAAAGATACTAGTATCAGTGTTTTATTTTGAGATTATCGAAACATACTTAAGAAAACAAAGAAAAGAAAATAGTATTTTTAAAATACAAAAACAGAACAAACAAAAATCAGACAAAACCCCAAAAGAAATAGGCTACACCCCCTACAGCTTTCAAGTTAGAAGGTTTAAACATTTTACATACCACTGAAGAGAAACAGTTTAGTATCACAAAAAAATAGAAACACATGGAGACCAGGCCACACTACTCCATTTCATGGTCTGGCTGGTCCAGGTAAAGACAACAGAAAAAGTAGATAGAACCCAGATGTTGCCGCCATCTTCATTTTATGACATCCTCCAACTTCAATCCAACCAATCAGAACACAGCTCAGGTCAGCTCAGCCAAGCACACCTGTAGACTATTAGGTTGTTAGAAATGAGGGAGCTCAGAAGGTAAGAATTAACAAGAGAGAAAGAGAAAGAGAGAGGGAGAGCGTGCACGCAGATAAGTAAACAAACAGACTCTGCAGGTAACAGTGCTCCATCCAATACTTTTAAGAAAGATTAGAAAATTGGAGATGGGGTGGGGTGGGGTGTGGGTGATCATGCAACATCATGACCATAACAATGCTCACTGTATGCAATCAAATCATCACAGAAGTTCTCCAAAAAAGAGAATTCTTGTAAAAAGTCATCTTTCCTGGGTAGTAGAGACACTTTGGACTTCAAAAGTCTTCACCCAAAAGTTTAAGGCTTTTTCATATCCTTGATTTTGGAAGAAACAATGTAAAAGTAGTTGTCCCCAAACTTTTGTCCATATACATAACTGCAATGTAAGTGGAATTTTAAATATGAATGCTCTGTAAATCTTCAGATATACTATATTTTTTAAAATCATAAAACAGATTAAATAAACTACTATATATATCGATGTTAAAGGTGACATACCTGTTTTTGCAAAATTAAACAAAACATGTTCATGAAGTTCTTGGCACAAAATCACTCATAAAATCACATAAAGAAATCTTAAAAATAATAAGCCGTTTAAGGGCTCTGTCACTTTAATGCAAATAAGCTGTTGCTGGTTACACCATGTATATGCTGAGCATTTACCACACATTACCTTAACTGTATCATGCTTAACTGTAATAGAAACACAAAATTATTATTTGAGTTCTTAACCTGTTAACCTTCTCTGTTGTTTTGCCATGGATAGTAGGTATAGATCCTTCCTTACAAAGAGGTCTGCTGGCTGTCCCTGCTGTGTACTGACTGAGGATCTTAACCAAAATGACTGAACTGGCGTTTCTTCAATTGATCTAATGGGTGGGAGGGGATTGACAGGTGAAAGGTGATGCCAGGGTGGTTCTATGCCAGTTTCCTTATTGTGATGTCACAATAAGGGAGCCATTCAGATTTTTTAGTCTATATAGTATATATGTTTATAGGGGCAGTCGAGACCCAAGTGGAAATACAAAAGCATGCAAAAAAGTGAGGTTTGCATAATATGTCCCCTTTAACTATGATATAACTGCAGTTGTGAGGGAGTAGATGTGAAGGGTGGGTCTACAGTATGTACAGGGTTTAAGGATTTAAATGATAATCTTGCCAGTGTCTCCAGCAGGAAATGAGAGGTTTTACTGTGTCTCTGTTAAAAAGTCTTTATATTAGAATTGAGTCAGGGGAGGTGGGGGCCCATTGGTTTTGCAGTCTCTACTCTAGAAGGGAGATGCATGAGTGCCTTTTTGCCACAAGGACACTGAGTTTGCTACACTTCTGAATGGATAAATAAAAGATGCTCCTACTCTCCAGCAGCCCTCTCTTCTCGCTCAGATGAAATGCCCTAGTAAATTTTCCCTCATGTGGAATAATGGCAAAGGTGTGCTGTTACCTTTCTCCTCGACTTTAGAAATACCATGGTGTTGTCAGTATTTAGGCTAATGCACCGGCCCCGAGACTCATCTGAATTCATGCTAGCATTTTAACATGAAATGTACCAAAGGAAGTCCTTCAAATCACATCACAAATCACATGATGGTGGACAAGGTTGGTAATGCCATTTATATTGCAGATTTTTGGTTGAGACAGAAGGTGAAATCATCTTTATTCTAAAGGAAGATTGCTTTGGAAGTGTATACTATGTAATGTAATTAGTGTACTATTTAGAATAAAAAATAATAATTCCTAATAGTAAAAGTACTTCTCTGCAAACTCCAGAAACTGTGCAGATCCAGCCATGCCTGATTTACTTTAATTATTTTTTATAACTTTTTTTTATTACTGATTGGGTGTTTATAGTGTATTTGCATTACTTTTCAATTTATAACCATTAATAGTCAAACTCTGAACATACTTTAATAGAACCATTTGAAAACCATTTGGAATTTGACTTCTGTATTTTACTGCACTGTATTATTTTTAGCCCCATGTTTAGCCATTTTTTGTTGGTATATTAATATTTTAGTAAATGCACATCAATGCATTGGTTAATACGGTACTGTGCAAGTGTCTTACATAGAATGTTTTACCTTTAAACATTAAATTACACATTTAGAATAAACATAATACCACAGAGAATATACTGAATGTGTTTTTCATTAAAGTATTGAATGGAAACTGTAACTACTAGGCTTCTCTAAGATCCCATATGGGACCCATAAAATTCAGGCACCAAACACAGCATTTCATTCAGACTTTAAATGGCCATCAGTGTCCCATCAGTGCAGCTAATCACAGTTAGATAACAGCACTGTTTGTGAGCACAGTACATCTTAATGGACAGAGCCACTCTACTGGGAATTAGCAGTCAGGTGGAGAATACTAAAAGCTACTAAAGGTTTCCTATTAGTAACCAACACTGACATAATTTCTATTCTTTGTCTTAATTTGTATTTGTAAGCATAAAACGTATAGAATATAAAATATAGTATAATACAGCTCTGGGGAAAAATAAGAAACCACTTAAAAATGATGAGTTTCTTTGATTTTACCAAATTGAAAACCTCTGGAATATAATCAAGAGGAAGATGGATGATCACAAGCCATCAAACCAAACTGAACTGCTTGCACCAGGAGTGGCATAAAGTTATCTAAAAGCAGTGTGTAGGACGGGTGAAGGAGAACATGCCAAGATGCATGAAAACTGTGATTGAAAACCAGGGTTATTCCACCAAATATTGATTTCTGAACTCTTAAAACTTTATGAATATGAACTTCTTCTTTGCATTATTTGAGGTCTAAAAGCTCTGCAACTTTTTTGTTATTTCAGCCATTTCTCATTTTTGGCAATAAATGCTCTAAATGATGTGTATTTGGACTTTGGGAGAAATGTTGTCCGTAGTTTATAGAATAAAACAACAATGTTTATTTTACTGAAACATATACCTTTAAATGGCAAAATCAGAGAAACGGATTCAGAAACTGAAGTGGTCTCTTAATTTTTTCCAGAGCTGTATATAGATAAAATATTCTTTATGAACACTCTCAATAATATTTCTCATTATTTATAATAATATCTGTGGATGCAATGTGTGTACATCTATCAATGTGCAAATGTGTGCCATACTTGAGAAGATTTGCTGATCTGATTGGAAAAGATCATATTTGACATGTTCACTCTACCTATAAAAAATCTGATTTAAGTCACAATTCGACAAAAAATTGTAATACAAACTCAGCACTGACTTTTTAACCATTTTGTTGAGCATAAGCTGTGAGCTCAGAGTTTCTATGGCACTGTAGACCTGTAGACCAGGTGGACCATGGCCCAAGGTCTGGGCTATTGAGGTTCATTGAGACACTGAGCCTGTAAAAGTCTTGTTTATTGTCATGCAGTCAAACTATTATTAGTATGGCGGCAAATGTAGGCTAATATAATATTAGAATCCCTCAGTGGTGCAAGCAGAACTTAGCCTATATCTTTACCTATCAGTGTTTTTTATACTTTTTTCTTTTTTTTTTTTACAGTGGTGTCATATCAGTAACCAGAACTAAAAGTCTGCGTCTGATAGTGAAACAGTTTGCCACTAAACATTATGGTAGATTGGCTTATCAAACAAAATGAAATAAATACGTTTAATAAGAGATAAGGTGTAAAAGCTGAGAATGAACCCTTCAGTCAGTCTGTATTGCTTTCACCCGCTCCTCTCTCCACTAAACCTCTGCTGCTCAGATGGAGATGTGATGAGTCTGCCTTGTAGTTCATCAAATATACATGTCCTTTTGTCTTCCAACACATTTGCATAGAGGAGCTGTGAGGATACCTGCCTGCCCACATTTGTGTTCATGTGACACGTTGAAAAAGCACAGATTTTATCCGCTCAGGAGCAAAACTTAATTCAGTGTCTTCGTCTCACATTTACAGACAATAACGTCTTCTTTTTACATGAATTGAAATATTCAATCACGGACTATGATGTTATAATCACTATCTATGACCACCTTGTGCAGTAATAACTGCAACTTAACATATCTTCCCCTCTCTCCTTTAATATATTCTCTCTGTTCTATTCCCCTCTATCTTTATTTTCTATTTAGTTTATTCTGTATATATACACACCGTTATGTCCTCCCTCTGCAGAGTGACCTCAGTTACCAAAAATTTGTATTAATACGAATAAAGTCTTAATGGTCCTCCGAAGAGGGGGGTGGTGGCGGGCAAAAAAAAAAAAACTTAACATTTCTGGTAACTGTTGATTAGTTGTGCCCATCAGACTTTATTGATCCACTTTTTTTTTTTTACCATTTTTTCATACAAAACAGCTTCAGTTGCAGATTTTGTTGGTGGGTTTTCTCACATGAACTGTTAAACTGCACAAGATTTCTATTTGATTAAGTTCACAACATTAAATTTATTGTTCTTCAACAATTCTTTGTTAGACCAACTTTTGTGCTTAGTTTCGTTGTCTTGCTGCATGGCCCACGTTCTTCTATGATCTTGCTTTTATATGTAAGAATTAATTAATTAAGTAAGCAATCCTGGTCTAGAGGCAGCAAAATAGCCCAAGTCATGATACTACCACCACTATGTTTTACAGGCACATAGTCTAATATTTTCTCCCATTTATTTTATTAGGCTCTTCCTATATAATTTTAGTACTTGTGTGAAAATCTGATTTTATGAAGAAATTTAAAATATTCCACCTTGTATGTCCACAGATAGGACAAAAAACTCCTATTCTTTCCAGGCAGCTCCACTGCATCTCTATGTGCTCTAAAAATGTTCAGATGCACAGACCTGGATTTTTCTTTTTTTTTTTTGGATGGAGTAGCCATGCCTGCAGCTTGCCTCTGGCTCATTTGTCTAAGTTTAATTACACAGTCTTGTAACAGCGCTGTTGCTCTGACTCCGCAGACAGTGAGTGGGAACAAAGCCTTGTGTTATACACTTTTTTTGTGAAATGACACAGGAAACTACAAACAAAGCTGTCACTTAGCATTTAGGATAATTTATATACTTCCGTGATTTGAAACACGGCTATGTTTGGGTTCATATGCTCAGATGTTGTCAGAAAGAGCAGCTCACTTGTCTGTCCAGTTGTGTTCAGCAGTCTAATGAGGTGTTACAGGGGCTGCACAGGGTCTGTACTAGTAACAACGTGTTTTGTATTGGCGATCCCTTAACAAGTAAATTCGAGAGAACTTCAAAAGAATAAGCAGATATTCTGGCCCCTAGAAAGTTCAACAATTATTAAAAGTAGTCGTGCACCTGCATCCCAGATAGGCCAGAGCTTGGCTGATATAAAGCAGCATTGGTTGCATTTGGAGATTCAGCATAGGCCATGTGAAATAGGGCCAACTGTAATTTATACTCTGGCAAAAGTAGCGCAGACCAATTCCCATATTAAGCTCATCAACCACGACCATTCATCTTGAATGTGAACCAAGCATTCAGGCCTGAATCGAACCTTGGTTCAAAATGAAACTTAGGGTTTTTTCACACCTGTGGTCCAAATCAGTTAACAAGTTTGTTAAATGCTTCAGAACAAAACATGTGAGCATGTTGTCTCTGCTTATTGAAAGCAAATACAGGAAGAGGGTCCTGTTTTCCATATTAACATGTATTTTAGTGAAATTTAACATGGATCAGCAGCAAAGATGGCATTAGTAAGCTTTATTAATCTTACACTGCACCTTGAAAAGAAAACTCTACAACTTCAGAAGAGAACTTCAGAGGACATTATGGCCTCTAGAAAATACAACAACTATTAAAAATAGTCATGCACCTGCATGTGAATGTGGCCCAGAAACATAGTGAAGTGAACTAGTATTTTTAACCTAGAAGAAAACATGGAATCATGAAACCAGGTCCACGAACCCTGGAGAACACCACCATACGAGCTCGTAATACTGACCTGGGCCCAGTTTCCCAAAAGCATCTATGCATTTAGCATAATAAGGCTCAGACAAAGAGTGTTGAAAACAACCATGAAGGATATGTGGCTCACTGATTATTAAGACAGTTTTATTTTATTGGTAATATTTCTTTACAATGACTAGACACTTGGACAGATAGTGTAGAGACTCTAAATCACATACACATAATCATGAAGAAAGTAAAATCAACTGCATCTACAAGTGAAACACCTGGTTAATGCTCCTTTTAAAAAATCATTCTGGACATGTTCCATACTTTTCCATTAGCTAATTTATTAATGCGTGTGATGATCAAATATGTAGGTTCCTGTGATCTCATATATGCTGACCACACAGGTGCTTCAGTCTCCATATCTCGAGGAATGATGGCATCAGCAATTCTGGAAGCAAAAGTTAAACCAAAAATCTAATTCAAACAAAAAAAGCAAATGCTCTTTACCACAATATTTGATTGGAATAGAAACTTGACATCTTAAAGCATAATTTTGGATTGTATTCTATTTCTAATTGTTTAGATAGTAGTATTTTGCTAGTAAATCAGCAGGACATTTTGGCATTTCTTTAGTGTGTGATATTTTGCAAGTTGTACATTATTGATTTATGGGTTAGAGCCCAACCATGTTAGCTTTTCATTTCAATACCATGTTTCAAAATATATTGGAGTGATCAAAATGGAAGATAAAGTAGTAAGAAATCTGACAATGGGGTTTAAATCCCAGTAATACCTGGGGATTCAGAGCTAAGCCCTTTGACAAGCCATAATCCCAAGTGTTACAGCTTTGCTGGCATCAATGTTCTACTCCCAAACTTCCCTTGTATGTGCAAATCACCCATAATGGACCATGAACCCCTATAGAGTTTTCGTTCCTTTTTCATACATGCTCACACCAAGGGCTTATTCACCCTCTTTACTCTCGCCAGTATGTAAAATAAATTTAAAGAGAGGGATTGAACAGGGTGGAGGGTCATTGAAAATGTTTTCTGATTCACGTTATTCACAGAAAATGAGTAGGCCAATTAATCTTCTATGTAAAATACCTGCAAAAAATAAGTTATGAGTTCTGAAAACACTGAAATTCAGATGTACATAATCAGATATAACATTAACCACACATTGAATCCTCCTCTTCCAATTAAATTGAGTTGAATATGTGCTTCCTTGGAGATCTATTTGAATATGACTTTTCTAAGTTTACAATGGCGTGACTCTACATCCTGTAGCTTTTGCTGTAGTAAAATGCTTCAATATGGAGGTTGGTTGGCTGGTTGACGGTGGATTTCTGACCATCTAAGATGAGTTTAAAAAGCAGGTCAGGTGAGTAAAGTGAGTAAGTAAAAAGAGCAAAGCCCTAGTACACAGTTACGGTATGTCAGACAGCATCCTGGGCTGTTTATACACACGTCTCTCCCGAACTTCTTCATCCCTTCGTTTCGGCCCTGAAATTCACCCCGGCTCCTGCAGCTGCTGCTGAGCCAGAGAGGCTCCTCTGGGGATTCTGAAAACAGTCGTGGACAGAGGATGCAGGAGAGGAAAAATAACCACTCCATACACTGCATATCCTCGCATGAATATTTCAGGGCCGTGTCCGTACAATACATTGGAATCTCAGCCTCTTTTAATATTTGAAAGTTTAATAATTCATACAATAAAAATCTGTTTTTTTTTCTCCTTCCTCCTGTGCTATCTCCTCTTAGTGCTATTCAAAGTGCTACTAGAAGCAGGACGGTGAGGTGGTGGCAAGTTAAAAGAGGAAGAAGAGACTTTTAAGTGAAAGAGGGAGTGTAGTGTACTGCAGCGCAGAGTGTGTGTGTGTGTGTGTGTGTGTGTGTGTGTGTGTGTGTGTGTGTGTGTGTGTGTGTGTGTGTGTGTGTGTGAGTGTGTGTATGGGGCATGAGTGTGAGATACACAGAGCATACAGGCCTGTCTGTAGCCTAGAGTTACATTTCTCTCTGAGTTTTTGGATATGAGTACATATTCAAAATATGGTATAATAAAGAGTTCATCAAGTTACTATTAAGTTATTATGCCATTAATAACTTTAAGGCTAAATTCTATGCAGACAATTACTTGCTGCTTTCCATTTACAGTACCTCAGAACTTGTTGTTGGATGTTGGTTCTGAAAATTATGTTGAACTCATCTTGGATTCTAATTGGACGCTAGAAACTCTGACATCCGAGTTAAAATGAAGTGCACCATCTGTTCTAATTGGGTGCCTTTGGTGAAACACTCCTTATAACTCCTTAGTTTAAATGGGCGGGGCTACACTGCTGTAGGCTGAATGGACATGTGTAGGTGTATAGACTGTATGTACGTTGATTTTCATGAACTTACAGAAACAGTAAATTCAACATTGAATTTTTAGCAGCTTAGTTTTCAGGAATTGAGTGTTACATGATCAAATTCACTCATATTTTTCATATTTCACTGTCCAGTGAAAAGTATCTTATGTATCTTAAAACAGCAACTTTTTCAGAAAAAAAAGATTAAACCTTCTGTTAGTTCAATTGAATCACTGTAAAATTAGCTTATTTCAGGTTATTTAGAAGAATTTTTATTGGTCCTTTGATCAAGAAATCTTGTTTAAATTATGTACTAAACTAAAAGTCGATAAAATGGGAGATATTTGTTTTTCATTGGACAGCGATGTTATAAATGATCATAAATAATTAAAGACACATTGGCTCTAATCCCCCTCTAAAAAAAAACAATCATCATGATTGGACAAGTGTTTAATATATAGAGGATCTCAAAAGCATGTGTCTGGAGTGTAAACACAGCACATAGGAGCAGTCAGATTCCTATTAGTCTAGTGCATGACATACATTGCTTGTAATTTTCTCAGGGGAGGAGGAAGAAAAACTCGTAACATAATCACAGTCGAAGTCAGGAAATGTGATTTTTTCTACATTTACAAAATTTCACTGAAGACTTCTTACTGTATCTATAAATGTATCAGCTTTGCTATTGTAACATGAGCTTTAATAATGAAGATTAATATAGAAGATTAAAAGTAAACGAGGGAATGTCTGTATCGCTCATCCCTACCCAAAGCTGCGCTGATGCAGGACAGCAGTGTCTGAGTGCTCTCCTCCAGAGCAGCATTAACTCCACCTCACAGACGATAGCCTCAGACAGCATCAGCACACCAGGACTCGTTTAACACTCGAGGAAAAGAAAGAGAGCAGCTCTCTCAGCTCTGCTGTGCTGCCCTGATTTTCCCCTCCTCTTTTCCTCTTCTCTCTCCTCTTCTCTCACAGGTGCTCCTCTACTCGTCCTCCGTCTAAAAGGAGAATATTTTGAAGCTGCAACAAAACAAAAAACTGTAAAAGAATTTTTGGTACTTTTTAACAAAAATAAAATGACCAGGATTGAAAAATAGAAAGCCATCGTTTGAGGAAAACTCTCCTACCAAAGAGAGGAAAGGACGACCAGAGCAGCATCCTTTAAGGGAAGCACCTGAAGAAAGTAGCTGCCAGAAGAAAAACTGAATGTGTAAACTCAAAGGAAGGGAAGGTGATGCTAAAGCTGAAGGTTGTTGAGGTGGTTGGATGCATCTGGATATTAATCTGTGGGAATATATGTTGAAAACGTCATTTAGGATTTTGCATTTAGGATTTTGTGAAGTGGATGTAAATCACACCAGATGAGCTGGTCAGCAGTTTTGAGGCTGGTCTCCTACTTCCTTCCTACCTGCTGAGCTGAACTCCCAGTGACCGCTTTAAAGACGCCGAGGGGTGGACAGTGAGCTTTCACTGCCAGGGCTTCTTCTTACAGGTAATGACCTTTAAAGAGAATATTTATAACGGCTTCTGTGTTTGTAAATGTTTTTGTGTTCTTCACTTCTCTTACAGTGTGGATAAAAGGGTCTATTCACTCTAATTGAATGAATAAAAAATGTCTATTGTATTTAGGTCTGTTAAGGCAATTATCGATAATTATTGACTTATCGTACAAAAAATGGATATTACCTTAATAATATATTTGATAATCATGATATCGTCCATTGTATTGTTTATTTAATATGTTTGTTCACATTTATAACAGTGAACAGTATTTTAGACTTTATGCCTTAATAACTGACCAATCCTTCAATTACTGTGACTTGGTGTGTGAGTCACACAGTGTGAATTGCAGTTTCCCCAATCTATGATTACTTAAATTAATTTAAAAAGAAATTACATTTTAAAAGGGTTTTTAAAAGGGTATAATTATTAAAAGTGTAGAATTGTATTTGTATTATATTGTTATGCTTTTCAATTATCATTATGGCATTGGAATTTAATGGTCTTAAAATAACAATAATATTGTTTATTGTAATAATTTCTCGAAAAAAATGTGTCATCCATAAAAATTCTCAAGGTAAAAAAAAACTTTCAAAGCCTTGTTAAGATGTCATCAGTCAACCAGTTTTTAAATTATTATCTATTAGAGATCCATATGTCTAATAACAGTCATAGACTATGGACAAATGAACAAAAGTATTGGGACTCCTGCTCATTTATAGCTTCTTACCAAATTAAGATTATTAAAAAAAGAGGTTTCCTTGTTTTTGTTGGATTAACTGTCTCTACTGTCCACGAAAGGTTTTTTACTAGATCACACAGCTATAGTCTTATTAATTATAAATTATTAAATGTGATAGATAGATGTTAGCTGGAGCGCCATCATTCCAAAGAACACTGACCCCGGCTCCACAGATCGTTGAACATGATGCCAATAGTAGCATATTGTCTGATCAGGAAAGTTCTATTCTATTGGCAGTATATACTTCTCTAAAGGAACTAGACACGCTGTGTGTGTGTGCATTTGCACATCGGTCAGAAATGGGCATTCACTAAAAAAGCATCCATAAATATAGTGTGTTAGTATTGTGTATGGATATATTTAATACATATAGGTGGTAATATTATTTATTTTTTATTATATAGGTGATACCATAATGTATCATTTACACATTTATATTATATTGTGTAAAAGTTGTGCAAAAAGTATATGTAAGGCTTATATGAAGTAATAGTATAGTAGAAATCAATACAAAAAAAAACTACTCGTGTAGTAATATTTACTCTTGCTCCATAAAAATGTCTTACTGGAAATTCTAAAATAACGAATGTAGTTTAAAACAGGATACTATACAATTATAGCTATATTATAGATATACAGTGTCATATATACATTACCAAAATTCTTTGTTGTAATGATTAACAGTGGAAAAGTGTTTTCTCTATATATATGTGATAGATTAGTAGATACGGATATGAAATTATTTAGGGAATTCTTCTACTTGTTTGTTTAATTTATGTCCAATAAGCTGTACCCCCGTCATAGAGATGAGTTATATAATACACCCCACCCCATCCTGCTCTCCTCATCCTCATACCTCATACACAACCTGGCACCCATAAATACACACGCAGGGGTGCACCAACCACACAAACACACACACACAAACCCAAGTGCACCCTCCCACACAAATTCTTCCAAAGTCTCCCTCATTCCGTCCGACAAGCTGTCGACCTTCGTCTAACGTCTGCACCCAGTAGATAAAATCATCGAGGCAAAGACTTGGTCTAGTGCCATCTGCTTGTTTGTTGTTTGTTTAAAGGAGCTGATCATAATCAGAGCTGAAGTTTACGGTGTTGTTGCGGGTTAACGTAAATTCAGAATGCACTGGGAAGTCATATGAAAGTTCACTGCTGTTGACTCTTAATGACCTTTGTGTTGGATTAGATAAAGCTTAGCTGAGTGATTCATGCATAGCAGCACTGGCAAACTCAGAGTTTGTTAAGAAAGAGACAAAGTGTCCTTTAGAATGGCAAGAAAGATAAAAAGTGCCTTATTGGCTCCCTTGTCTGAAAGTGTAGACTCCCTGACAGCCTGAGTGGATTCCCCGTCTTGCAGTAAATTATGATTTTGAGCACCAAGTGGTCCAACCATCTAAAGCGCTGCTACTAAGATCGATAGGTTGCTGGTTCGAATCCAGGTAATGCAGCTTGCCATTAGCTGCCAGTGCCCTGAGAAAGCACAATTGGACTTGCTCTTTCTGGTTAGGTAGATGGTGCTCTTTTCACTCATCACTCCAAAGGGTGATGTCGGTCAGCACAAGACATCTGTGAGCTGATGTATTGGAACCGAGTGCATGTCTAAATTAAAGTTTAGTAATCTATCAGTGTAGAGCTTATTCACACTTATGTGTGAATGGCTGAGGCTACTGCCTGTTCCTAAATACAACAATAATTCTCCAATAACATAATTGCCAGAGTTTATAAAATGCCATTAGGTTTAAACTGTTCAACTCCAACTGAAAAGCTCTGCTTTTCTGATTTTAAGAAGGAAGTCAATAAAATCAGAGTGAAATTAAACAAAATGACTATCTATGAGATGTTGATACATTGTAAAGATCAGCATTTTTGGGGGGGTTTGTGACAGTGGTGTCTGACATAGGGTACTAGCGATGTGTGATGTGCGTGTTATAAACATAAAGGCCATAATACTTTGAAGGGGCATCAGGTGATGTATGGGTTTAGAGCCAGGGCAGGAGGGAGAGCTGATTGGCTGAGCTGCAGCAATGTTGTATGTCAGCAAGGGACGGTATTACTGATAAACTGATCTGCATATTTTGCTGTGTCTGCGCACCAAAGTACACAAACACATCATCCTCACCTATAGCACAGTTAAACCTGAGAGAGCGCTGCAGGGGCAGATATTACCACAGTAAAAATGTTTTTTATTAAGGTTAGGAAATGATTATAAAAATTTAAGGAGGACTTGTATGTTTTATTACTTCTAAGGAACACATTTTAACTATTAATGAAAAAAAATGATTAGGGGTTAAGTGGCCCTTAAAAACTACAATAATGCAATGGTAATCATAATTTTTAAGAAAGAAAATACATTATTTGTGGTTTTCTTAGGTCGCTTAAGCTGCCACATTGCCAGTTATTTCTCATAACCCTTAATTTGCACTGATCTGAAAAATCTCTGTTTAGAGGCTATCCCAACAAGAAATGGACATCCTACCCCTAAATGTAAATGGAGGGGTAGGGCTAAATGGTTGGGGCAAGGGGTAAAATGGGATTGAACCAAAGTGCCCAGTTAGGTGTTCTTTTATTGGAGATGATCCTCTCCAAGGTATTAAGTACAATGCAGTGCAAAGAGATGATTTTTTAACAGAATTAAGTATTATTTATTTAATTAAACATTTTACATAGCAGGGCCTTATTTTTGTGTGGGAGGGAATCACTTTGTGGCCTGGGGTGAATCAAAGCACTTCATGCCATCATTGAATCTAAATTTCCTATTGAAAACCTAATAAGATGCACCAGTCAAACCCTGAAAGAAGAGTCAGCATCTTATCTTCCAGTCTAAGCCTTAAACATTCTGATGAGTCTGATTTCTGGCTTCATTATATGAGTTTTAAAAGTCAGAAAGTGAAATGAACCCTTTTTACTGTATAATCATGTGACGTCTCATTTACATTCTCATGAAGATTCTTTTTAAGGTTTTATTTTGGGCCTTGGTCCTTCTAATGCCCCGTCAACTGCAGTACAGCCTGATAGTCCTGCAGGGTGACATGTTTTTGGCTGCTTTCCCCACACATCCCAGAAGATCTTCATAAAGAAGGACATAATGGAGATTGGATGTGTATGTCATTTGAAGGATAAGCATATTGTATCATACACAACAGTGAGCATTTAGCTATGACGAGAAGTTACAGCAGATCCAGCACAGCCGACGCAGCAGCGGATGCACTGCAGCAGCCATGTGATCGCTGTTTAATGTTTTTT
Source organism: Astyanax mexicanus (assembly GCF_023375975.1). Classification (NCBI taxonomy): domain Eukaryota; kingdom Metazoa; phylum Chordata; class Actinopteri; order Characiformes; family Acestrorhamphidae; genus Astyanax; species Astyanax mexicanus. Next base: position 23,077,597 of record NC_064429.1, on the reverse strand, counting down.
CTTTTTGGGTTAGTTTAAAGGTTGCTACAGGAATAATGTAATATATATATATTATGTAATATAACAGTATTATAACAGTGCTCTGAAAGCTGATCTTCTCTGTTGTGTGTTTGGTCTGCAGGGTGTTGATGGAGAGGATTTCGAATGACAGCCGGAACAGTGGTCATCTCAGGAGGAATCATAGCAGCCGTCATCCTACTGACGATCGTTACAGTGCTGTGCTGCTGTAGGTTGCAGGTAAACACCTTCTTTCATGTGCATGAATGTGTGCACAGTTGGAACGTGTAGTAGCACTGTCATGCAGAAAACTGTCAGTTTTTGCTGTTTTTCACTTTTTTAGCATAATAGTAGGTAGGCAGTTGTTCTTTACATTGTGTTTAATTATTTATTTATATTTTTAAATTATTATTATGATTAAACTAATTAAACTAAAGTAAATTCCAACTCCAGCCTCTAACTAGTCTAGTCTAAAACAGTGTTTAAATTAGGGGTTGGGCTGGATATTTAATTCTCAACGAACATAATCTTTCATAACCACAATAACTAATCTTTTCTTTTCTGTAATGTCAAAGAAAATCTTGTGTACAATGATCATAACTAAGGTAAACTGTTCACTTAATCATACTATTGTTTTAATGTATTTATTTACTGTTATTATTTATGGCTTAATAGTTTTTATATTTCATTTAACAAAAGAAATTTTAAACTGTTACTCACATTGTGGAAAGACAAAAAGTGTCATCTAATGTATTTATTTACTGAAAGCATCTAGATGATATCAAAATATTATATTTCTTTACAGTATTAACAAAAAAGGGTTAAACAAACTAAACAAATAAAACAGAATATGTTTTATGTTTTAGATTCTTCAAAGTAGCACCTCTTGTTTTGATGACAACTTTGCACATATTAGCATTTTCTCAGTCAGCTTTATGAGCTAGATACATGATTTCCTATGTGTTCCTTCATAGTCTGGATGACTTTGGTATTCATTTACAATACAATGAATAAGAAGATTGTCCAAACTTTTGACTGGTACTGAACGTGCCATATTGTATGTTTAATTTTACCCTAAATATGTCCATTTCTTTCTCACATGCTAAAAAGTGTTTTCTTTGTTGTCGATTCTCATCCATGAAAAAATTAATAAAATATATAATCTGACCAAAATCTGCTTTTTTCTCTCCTCTTTCCATCAAACACTATGGACATCTGAACCTGCCCTTCCTCATCCCTTATCACCTCCAGTATTACTGCTGTAGGAGAGACGGGTCAGAGGGGGAGGAGGAGGAGCCTGACCTCACCAAAGCATCTCCCAGTCCACCTCATGAAGCAAGCTCAAGCCCTCAGAGTACTCACAGCCCTCCCAGCCTGCTGGGCTTCCACCCTCCTCCAGAGTACTCGTCCTCCAACCAGCTGCTCATGACCGCCGAGCCTTACGAGCCCAATGGACCCTCCACCTACAACCGTTACAGCCCCGCCCTCCCCCGCAAACCCATCCGCTCCTACACCTTCTGCCCCTCCTGCTCCGGCTACCTGCCCTTCTACCTGAACCCTCAGGAGGGGCTGCGGAACGGCGGGGGGCGGATCAGCTACAAGACTTTACAGCAGCAGGAGCTGGACCTGCCTGTGGTGCCTGTGGACATACCTAACTACAACAAGCTCAACCTCATCCGCTCCGTCACCATGAGGGAGGTGGTGACCCACCACAGTGTCAGCACTGACGTGTAGGACCACCAGCTCGAGCCAAGGGACAGGCAACTGGACGAAACTTAATGAGGCACCAACCCATACAACACTGGGATGCCTAGTAGATTACTACTAAAAAAAAGACTAAAAATGATAGATGTGTATCATGAGCTACACCATGTGGACAAAAGTATTGGGACACCCGTTTGATCATTGCTTCTTCTGAAAAAATGGGTATTAAAATTGTTTTTGTTGGAGTTACCGTCTCTCTACTGGTCTAGAGAAGGTTTTCTTCTAGATTGTGGATCATATGAGGTTTTATTGATAAGTTATGACAGAGATGAGACCTTTCAAACCTTCTTTTGGCTTAATTCAAACTTTTACTGCTCCACAACACAGTTCTAGGAGGCTTTACGAGCCTCCAGCTCATGCCGAGCATTAGTGATGGTGCCAATAGGTTCAGGATTATGTTACGGTAATCAGCTCCAGAGAGTCCTATTCTTTTGGCAATACATTTGCACATCTGTGTCAGCAGCAATGGGTCCAACTTTTACTAGCTGATTGCTAAACGCATTTATTAGAAGGGGTGTCTGCAAACATTTGGACATATAGTGTACTTGACACATTTATTTATACATATTGTCGATACTAGATCAAAACCTTGTATCTCCAAATCTTTCAGTGGAAGTCAGTAGCTTGGTTCCGATCTAAACATTTTTGCAAATGTTATGCCTAGATATTTCCATTCACTACAGTTATTTGAAGAAACTAAACCTGCACTGCTTTGAGCAGAATCATCTTTACAGCCATTTACTGTAAACAGTAGGGGTGTGCCATATCATATCATATATAATATTGCCAGACTTTTTTAATATCTTTATCAGAAAAATACCCTGAAATATTGTGATATTATTTTTGGATTTTGGACTGTTCTCATTTCCCCTTAAATAATATCTACTAGAGACAGATTATATCAGATTGTATCTGTCCAGTATCATTTATTTTACTTAAATCCTGGATATATAGAGTGCAATATCATATCATATGCAGTAATATCAGCAAATAAACTTTTTTCTTTTTTACATCGCCAAAAATATTGCAAAAATACCCTGAAAAATTTTGATATAATTTATAGGGCCATATTGCCCACCATTGTCACCAGGCAGGCCCACCTAACAAGGTAGGAACAAGGTAGAGCCACCCCTATAAAGCTTACCAAACATCTGGGAGTGCAAACATATGAGACAGTTCTAGGAGAGCCAGTTTATAAAAAAAACACCCTTCTCCATTATTATTTGCATTTTTTGTAGATTTTTGTTTTTATTATTAAGTGATTTTAGAGCATGTCTGTCAACATATTTTTTATAAACTTTTTTCAACCAATGTAAAGAAAAACTGCCAGTTTCAAATTATGTCAAAAAGTCAAAAAAGCAGACCTGGAGATACAATGTTTTAATCTGGATAAAAGACAGATTTAAAATGTGTATATGATGGCAATATTACATGATTTTTACAATCAACAGACATCATTTATTATTTAAAATTTGTTTTGTTGTTTTCAAAAACAACTAAAAAACAAATATTTCCAACTTTAGGACATGAAATAGAATGGAGCAATATGGACATGGTTGTCTCGTGGTTTAATTATGCAAGAGGGCTCACTAATGGCATGTGAAACTTGAATAAGATCTGAATAGGATAACTGTTGTGTATTCTGTATGTATTCTGTAGTGTCTGCCTATCACTATATTACTGTAGTAAAGTATTATACTGTTTTTTTGTACCTGTTTAACTAAAATTTATGATGTGCTGCTTGTTAAAGTTATGAAATTATATGTTTAATTATGTGAGTGTTGATTTTACACACAGGGAAATGGGCCTCAATGGGTCTAAATGAGTGTTTGTTGTTGCATTTTGTTTACGCTGGTTAATTGTGATGGCTTTATTGAGATGTCACTCATTTATTCATGTTTTATATTTTTGGTCACCATATTCAAGTCATTAAATCTGTTCACTTGAATTATTACGCACATTTCTGCCAGGTTTTGTTTGATGAAGAAGAATATTTATCTCTTTCTGTAATGGACCAGCAGGTGGCACCAGTTCTTTCATTCAGATTACAGTCACACAGTGCATTAACCGTTATAGTGAATAGGGTCATCCTTCCACTGAACATATAGTAGGAACACTTTGTAGTTCTTTAATTGCAGACTGTAGTTATGTATCTGTTTCTCTGCATACTTTATTATTATCCTCCTTTTTCCCTGTTCTTCAATGGTTAGGACACCAGAGAAGAGGCCACCACAGAGCAGATATTATTTGGGTGGCGGGTCATTCTCAGACAGCAGTGCTGCTGGAGTTTTTAAACACCTCACTAGCCTTCTGGACTAAGAATAGTCCACCAACGAGAACCATCCAGCTAACAACATCCTTTGGGTATCTCCTGTGACCACTGATAAATGACTAGAGAATGTAAGAGTGTCTAATAGAGTAATAGACAGTGAGTGAACACAGTGTTTAAAAACTCCAGCAGCATTACTGCATCTAATCCATTCCCTTATACCAGAACAACACACACCACCACTATGCCAGTGTCTTGTGTGGTCCCGACCATTGAAGAATAGGGTAAAAGGAGTCTATAATCATATATCTTCAAAGTACTCATATGTTAATGTTAATGCCTAAAAATCCCATGCACGGAAGCGAACACCTTATCTACCATATTTTGACAATAAAATCAAACTACTTCTACTTTCAATTGCCTTTCAAACACTGAGGTAACAACGATGATGCATTATATTAGGTGGATTCCGTGACAAAAGAGCATTAATATCAATGGCATACAGTTTTAAATATTAGATTTTACAGATGTTCATTGAGAGGCAAGTAATTTACAACACCAGCACAGCTGTTAACTGAAAGCCATTCCAGGTAACCTACCTCATAAAACTGACTGAGAAAATCCAGCCAAGATGTGCAAGATGAGCAATAGGTGCTACTTCAAAGAATCTAATATACTGTATTGTCTGCACTATAAGGCGTACCTGATTATAAGGTGTACCAGATTATAAGCTGCACTATCAATAAATATCTATTTTCTGTTCTGTTTTCATACACAAGGTGCACCAGATTATAAGGTGCATTTTATGTGCTACTAGTAACTAGTAGTGGGAGCAGGGGTGTTGTCTTGTTTTTCTTTTAAATTCAGCAGGTCTCACCACTGGGTTAAGCTAGGCTAGGTTAAGTTAAGTTAACAAAAACGAATTAGACAAGTCAAACAAGCATTGGATGTTAATCTACACAAATTTCTCTCCTAAAAACTCTTTATTTGGGTGAGTAAAGTGCATTTGCGGCTAACCGCTAACGACTAACTGCTAACAGGTAGCGACTAATACCTAACCCTGAGTGTTCTGGTAAGCCAGGGTGATATTTAGCTAGTGGTTCATCCCATATAGCTTGTTTTACTTATATATACTTACTTATATATACTTACCCCTAAACAGCAAAGTAGCTAGCGCTTTGGTTAGCGGCTAATGCTAATGCTGCTCCAGCAGTGCTATTCGGGGTTAGCAGCAGGCTACAGGCCAATAATACTCACCTCTGGACGGCCAAAAAGCTAGCACTTAGCATGGTTAGCAGATAATGCTAATACCTGCTGGAGAACTAAACTGAAACTCCTGTATAATGCTGCACTTCAGCAGAGTGGCTTTACTGCTCCAACCTGACCGGTAAAATGTATACATAAGGTGCACTGACATTTTTTGGGGAAATGAAAAGATTTTAAGTGCGCTTTATAGTGTAAAAAATACCGTATACGGTAAAACATTTATTTTTTTACTTAGCACTATCCTTCTATTAACTTTAAATGCAGAAGTATTTAAAATAACAAAAACATTGGCTTTAAGGTGTATCTACACTTTTAACTGGCACTATGTATTCACGCGTAATTCAGTGATTGTTTTTTCTGAAAAGAAACATTGAAAAAGACCGTATCCTGCTGTATCCTTGGTTGAGGTATATGTCTCTGTTGTCCATAGGAAGACTTTCTACAAGATATTAGAGCATCGCTGTGAAAGTTGGATTTAAGTGTCAGGGCTCACTCAAAGGCAGATTAAGCAAATAAATGGGGGTCTGTTATTTCCTCAGTATAAAAAAAAACAGCTGCTAGTTAGTCGGGATAGTTGTTACACACTTTTTATAGGTATCTGCAGAAGAACAATTCAAACAATAAACAATAAAGAACAATAATGCTCTGACTAATAAATAAACAATAATAAAAGCAATGGTCCAGGAACAATTCAATAAGATTTAAAAAAAAGAAAACAGCAGAGCACTGGAACTGGCAGTGGATGAAGAGTCATCTTGTGTTTAGACATACAGTACTAAGTCTTCAATCTTTAGCCAGAGGTAACATTCAACACTGACCCCTCTCCCTGCCAGTTTAATGGATCATAAATACTTTCATGCATTATAATTACGGTTCACTGAGCAAAACCCAAAATAATTTAACGTTTCCTTAATGCGTCCCTCAGTCGAAGGACTTCGTCATAAAGTATGTATTGTTATTATAATACTGACATCAATGGTAGTTAAACATAGCTAGCTTAAGAAATAAAACAATGAAAGGTTTCCAAAAGATAACAAACAGAACTTTAAATACTTTAGTCTTTGGTCCAATACTTTGCACAGACACTAAAATTCTTAGATTTTCATAACTTTGGTCTATCAACACCCTTTGAAGTTCTAATTTTCACATATTACCCCATGGTCCATTGTACCACTAGTTCTAGGTCTACTACTAGTGCTCAGAGTGCACTGGCTCTATCCTGTGTGGTGATTCTTCAGAGGGTAAAGACTAGGAAGCTCGTAGAGTGCGGCAGGAATGGCAGCAGGCTTTGCTGTAATACCAGTGGCTGCAGAGGTTGACCTTCAGAGCCAGAGAGCAGTTAGTGGTGGGACGGTCCTGGCAATTCTCATCTGTTTGGAAATACAGACAAACATTCTCATTCTCTATTAGTTAAATCCTGTTACACAAATTGTAAACATAGTCTCAGGTTATGCTATTCCCATGCAAATACTGTATGTGTGACATGTGGGAAAATATTTCATCGTATTATAATGGAAATATCATTTAAGGAGTTGTTTAGTTTCATCATACATGGCACAGATACCTAGGTTGGTCAAGTCTATATTAAATGTATGTTATGTTGTAAGATATAATAAAACAAACCTCAAATCCAAATAAGTGGCCTCTCCAAAACATAAAGTTACTGGCAACATATGTGTTATTCCTCTGTAGCAACTATTTTTAATGGAATTTAATAATTACTACCGTATTTTTCGGACTATAAGGCGCACCGTATTATAAGACGCACTATCAAAGAACGCCTATTTTCTGCTATTTTTCCATACATAGGGCGCATCGCATTATAAGGCGCGTTAAGTGACACTAGAAAGGGTGCCTATATCAAAGTGAACAGGGGTGGCGCCATGTTTCCCTTCCCCCACCGGGGGTGGTCGCTTGCCGGTGGAGCGTCTCAGTATACAAATCTAACGTTAGCTCTTTCAAAGTCAAACGAGTGCTGGATATTAATCTACACAGATTCCTCTCCTGAAAACTGTTTATTTGGGTGAGTAACGTGCTTCAGTTTATTTACAGTAAGCTTAGATTTCCAGATGTCCACTAAGGCTTGCTGCACCAGCGTTAGCATAGCTATCCGCTAGCACGCTAGCTAGTCACCTAAACTAGTAAAGTTAACCCAAACTTAAACGACAGCGTTACACTGAGTAATCCTGCGTGTTCTGGTAAGACAGTGAGATATTAGCTAGCGATTCGTCCCCCGTAGCTTGTTTTAACACGGTAAACAAGCAGATTACAGGCTGATAAAACTCACCTCTGAGAGAGTTAGCGCTTAGCATCTAGCTAATGCTAGCCAGGCAAAGCAGCACAGACTTACAGGCCGATAACTCACCTCTGAACGGTGAACGCTTAGCGATTAGCATCTAACTCTAATAATACTGCTCCAGCAGTATTAAAAGTGCTAAATTTAGAAAATACTGATCTCTGAACAGTGAAAAAGCTAGCTAGCTAAGCGGTTAGCATCTAGCTAATGCTATTGCTGCTCCAGCCTCGGAGCGGCGCGGCTCTGCACGGAGTGTGTGTTTACTGCTCCTTACACCTGACGGGTAAAATTTAGAGAATACTGATCTCTGAACAGTGAATAAGCTAGCTAATGCTATTTGCTGCTCCAGCCTCGGAGCTGCACGGCTCTGGACTCTGTATAGCACTGAAACTCTGTATAACGCTGCACGGAGTGTGTGTTTACTGCTCCTTACAACCTGACGAGTAAAATTTAGATAATACTGATCTCTGAACAGTGAATAAGCTAGCTAGCTTAGCGGTTAGCATCTAGCTAATGCTATTGCTGCTCCAGCCTCGGAGCTGCACGGCTCTGGACTCTGTATAGCACTGAAACTCTCTATAACGCTGCACGGAGTGTGTGTTTACTGCTCCTTACAACCTGACGAGTAAAATCCATACAAAAGGCGCACCGTATTATAAGACGCACTGTCAATTTTTGTGAAAATTAAAAGTTTTTAAGTGCGCCTTATAGTCCGAAAAATACGGTATATGAGTTAATAAGTGTGGTGAGAGTGGACAGCAGTATAAAAATGTTCTCAGTAGCATATTCTAACATTTAAAAATGATAATTTTATCTATTTGGGATTAAAAGGAAACAGTTAGTCCATTAACTTAATTTTAGCTTTCTACAGTAAATAATTAAACTAGTTTAAACATAAAATTCAATGAGAATTTTTACCTGGCTGTAGAAACTTTTGACTGGGATTCCCGCCATGTTGGTTTTTTTTTCAATTTAGTGTAATGTCATGTTGTTAAAAACTAGATGGTACAGACAATGTTTTATAAAAACAATATGGCCCTAATGGTGTAGCAGAGACGTAATGCCCCATAGTCTCAAGAGATTAGGTTTTCGTTTAAACTTGAAAAAAGAGGTTACCACCCCCAAGCCCAAGTCCAGATATTTATTAGTGTTATTCTGTTTAAGGTCTACCTGGAGGTTCCGTGGGGCAAGGCTGCAGGGCACAGGTCTGCTTGTTAACAGGCTTGGTCAGAGGATCACATCCACGGACAAGCTCTCTTCCCTGGTAACACTTTACGTCCCTCATTCTCACACCCACTCCACACGTCTTAGTGCACTGTCATTTAAAGAACAGGACATATTAATACTGAAGTCATACAGACTATAAATGAATTATCATCAATCACTTAAAGAATCATGTCCCAAACACATTAAAAGGCAAGATTATGAAAGTAAACAGTCTCACCAGATTTTGAAATTAACAAAAATTTGAATTTGGGTTGTCACATTCTGCTGCATCGTTGTACTGTGATTGGCTGGAAATTCTGTGAAGCACTGCTGGGCACGATTTGATTGGCTGATTGTTGGTTTGATTGTAGACTGAATCGATTGCTCATCCTGTGTGTCCTGGATGTTTAATTTGAATTTCGTACCTCAAATTTTGGGATGTGAATTTGAGCAACCAGAATATATTTTACATGAATTTATACTTTGATTTTTTTTTACATTAAAAAAAAAACAAACTGAAAATGATATATTAAAAAATGCAGAAGGTGAGTAATTCAGTGCAAAAGAATTCAGTGCTATAAATTGAAATGCTTTAAATTTCAAAATCTGGTGAGACTGTTTTATTTCCATACAAGAAGTTTAAGTAATCTCTTGCACAGCTGTTACATGAAAGCCATTCAGTATATTATTATTTTATGTTTACTTAATCATGTCATATGTATAGTTTGGAAGACTTAGTAGTAATCTACAATGCAGAAAAAGAAAAAAATATTGAGAACCACATTTACCTGGTACTGTATATTAGAGCCATAGAACTGCAGGCAGTTCATTTCTTACCTCAGACCATGGTGTTGTGTACCACTTGAAACAGGGTCTCTCAAAGCAGGTGTCCTCGTCTGCTGGTTTCATTCCAGCATCACATTCCTCCTCCTCGTGGATTTGAAACTTGCCACCCGTGATGCCTGAGCAAAACACGGTCCTCCTCTTTACGCCACGTCCACATGTTGTGTTGCACTAAAAGAGCACAGACTTATTTTAGACTGTCAGTCTACTGTAAACACTTTTATTAGGTCCAGAATCTCTCAGAAAGTTGATGGAATTAAACATTTAAACCATTTAACACTGGTCCTAGACCACTTTAGAAATGGGTTTGAATGTCTGTTTTCTCCTCTCACCCTTTCCCAGTCTTGTGCCAGCCAGTGTGGGGGACACTCTTTGTCCCCACAGGGATGAATGGCCAGAGGCTTGTCCTCAGGTGAACACTGGGACTCAGGCACTACCCGGCCTTCTGGGGTTTTGCAGTACACATGCCGAACCATCTTCCCATACCCACATGTACCCGAGCACTGAGCACCAATTCAAAGAGACGAAAAAAGAAAACAACAAATAAGATGCGAACAGAAATGTACGATATATAGTGTCAGATCTAGATGTAACAGCTGATGGTTGCCTGCTAGATTGGACTTACTGGGCCCCAATCAGACACTGTCCACTGGCGCTCACAAGGTGGACCAGTGCAGTTCTTCACAGATGCAGGGCGTGTCGCCTCGTCACATGACTTGATTTCCTCCGAGCACCTGACTTCTCGGGTCACCAGACTTCTCCGGCCACATTTTGCTGGGCACTGCATGGAACATTAAGATCTGATTACACTTTTTAATACTTTTATACAGCAGCTTTTTATCTACAAACATTTTTTACAGACATACTTCTTGGAATATTGTTAGAAAAAGTGATTTGTCTAAAAAATAAATCACTTTATGATAATAAATGACACTTTTGTATAAACTGTGTGGATTATATTTTCTGTAGTACCTCATAACATGATGAGTTTGTTTCATCATATGTTAAGAAAACATGCTGAGTTTAGGTAGGGATCGCTGTTGACAGACAGCACAGCTTCAGACAGTATTTTCTTATTTGAACTGTGTGGCAGTACGTCACAAAATATGTGTGGGATGTAGCTGTCAGAAAAAAACTATCCAGTATTTGGAAATTGGACTCCTGTAGTCATTTGACGTAAATTGGCTCGTATTTATTACCAATTGTTCCTTTAAAGCATTGGAATTTGCTCTTGTGCTCTCCCTACAGTCAGTAAGTAAAGTAATTCACATTAACTCCACTGCGGTAAATATAAATTGAGCAGAGACCAGCTTCGGAACTAAAAGCAGCATGTGAACTGATAAATGGATGGGTGAACAAGTAAAAAAAAAAATAGGACTTTACACAACTCTGATTTATAAGCAATTCTCATGAGAGATCTTTTGCAGCTCCCCCAAAGTTACATAGTGCAGTAGGAATGTTAATTACCTCTAAACCATTCAAGCCCTGAAAAAAAAAGGTTCACATAAAAAGTACACAAACCTCTAACCACTCTGCCACCTCCCACTGTGGGCCACAGGTGGGGCTCTTGCAGAGCCTGCGCTCTGGGGGGCGCTCTAACTCAGCATCCGTACACAGGTCGCTATAGACTGAGCTGTCCAGACCGGGTGCTAGCATCTTCCAGCAGCGAACCAGCCTGAACTGAAAACCTTCACCACATGTTCGAGAGCACTCACTCCAGCTGCTTGCCTCCCACCTGCACACATCATGAGAAGATGTAAGGCCTGTCAGTTAGCTTGACATCATGTTTGATACAAGCATACATTTCTGAGGGAAATTGGAATCGTTACTAGGTTATGCCTGTCTGGAAACAAAAACAAGAAAAGTGAGATGAAATATCAACACACACTTCCCAATGAAACAGCATTAAAAAGAGTTTCAGTTATTTTTTTAGCAGTATTAGCATTAGCCGCTAACTGTGCAAAGCACTAGCTCTTTCGCCATACAGAATCGAGTATATTGGACTGTTAAAACATGCAACATGGGACGAACCACTGGCTAATATCGGTCTGACTTTCTGAAACACTCAGGGTTCCTCAGTGTAGCGCTGTCAGTCGACATTAGCTGCATTAATGCTAATCCTCCAGCCTTAGTGCTGAAGAAATTTGGGAATCTAAGCTTACCGTAGCGCTTTACTCACCCAAATAAAAAAAAATCAGGAGAGAAATCTGTGTAACTTAATATCTAGCGCTTGTGTAAATTTGAAAGAAAGTGTTTTTTGTTTTTTTTTAAACTACAGTTTTGTTTAATTAGCTTAGCTTTGCTTAATTTAGTTACCTACAGGTAGCTCTAACCACAAGGTGTGCAAGTAGGAAACCTTGCTATAGCCTCAAGATTAATTTGTCCAAAACACACTGCATACATACCTAGGCTGACACTCTCTTCCAATGCAGAAATCATGCACAGGTTCAGGTCGAGTCAAAGCATCACAGTAGGTATCGTCCACCTCAGCACCATCATATCGTACACACATAGCTAAAGACTTTGTCACACCTGTGGCAGACAAAAAAGAAATAGAAATAAAATAGTAAAAAAATACAACACCAATTATAAAAACGTTGGGCGCTGTGTAAAATGTAAAAAAAATTAAATAAAAAAATAAATGCAATGATTTGTAAATCTCAATGTCTATTCACAACAGCTCAAAGAACACATCATATGTGGTAATTAAGACTTTTTACCATTTCGTGAAAAACAACATAACTGAAGCAACAAGGCTGAGCATCAGTATTAAATGCTAGTGATATTTGGACCCTCAGGTAGCACTGCATTAAAAATGCAGCCATGCTTTAGTACTGGAAATCACTGCATGGGGTCAGAAACTCATCCAGAAATCACTGTCTGTAAACACACAGTTTGCCATGCAATCCACTAATACAAATTAAAACTGTATCATGCTAAGAAAAAGCCATATGTCAACACCACCCAAATACTTTGCCATCTTCTATGCGCCAATTGTAAAATTTCTCACCTTAACATCTAAATAAATTTTTTATTTTGATGTGCAAATTATTGCATTTTGTTTTTATGTATGTTCATTTACATTTTACACAGTGTCCCAATTTCAGAATTGAAATTGGGGTTTTAAAAAAGGAAAATATTTCTGCTATGCAAGTCATGTAAAAAATGTGTGTCAGCACCTATTGAGCATGTTATGCTACATGGCTCTTGGGAGGAGAGTTTCCAGCGATACATATCTGCAGCACTCAGTTTGTTCTTCTGTAGCAATCTTTGATGACTCCTAAGGGAGGACAAAAAAAATTATTGGTTACATCTCTGGTCCAGCCATCCAGCGGTCTTCACTGTATATTACACAAAATATGTATTTGTTAAAGCAGAGACACCGACTGGTACATCAGTCATAAACTATAAACTTTATTTTTTTGTGATTCCTGGTCACACTAATTACCTGAAATGTCAGGCATGGAAAACAGTGCAATGCTTCACTGAAATGGAAGCAAATAAAACCTATGCCTTGTGATTCCTGTAAATTTATCTGATGTGACAGGCATAGCCTGTACCCGAGTGATCTATGGTGCTTTTTTCCCACAAATAACAAAACACCATGAGTTATGCCTCTCTGAAAGGCCGTCTTCCTCACGCTCAGTCTCTCCATCTCTCTCTCTTTTCTTGCCTGGAATCTCTCTCTCTCTTTTCCTTCAAGTGAGAGAAAGGGCATGTCACGTGATGTGTTTTACGATCTTTGGCAGGGAGGCTGGTGAAGCGGTGTTTGGACACATTGCAGGGAAGCCAACATGAATTATAAATATAATGGAATGCAATCCCACCAGCCCTCCGCTTGGCCGTCTCTCCTCACCCTGCTTTTGAAGGTCTCGGAGAGCGCTAAAAAAATCGTCCAAGGAGAGTCTGGAGCACATTCCATTCCTCACGAGGAGGGCTGCCCCAGCTGAGACCATCCTGCACTTCTACATGTCTGTTACAGAGGGCTGGGAGATTGCTAATGGTCTAGATGAACTGAATACCTGTAGTTCTTGTAGAAGCACTTTGGTTGGGTCCTTATGATGAAGAAAGGCATGAGGGAAAACCTATGAACTGATTTTGCATGTGATGTTGACCCTTTAACTTCTGCCTAATCATTTGATAGATCACATTTTGAGTTTGAAAATGTTAAACTAAACCCAACCTGATTGTGCCATCTCTACCAGTCAGCAGACATAGTAGGTTTTAGTATCATAGTGTGGATTGGTTTTGAGGAATTTACGAAGGCAAACACATAATTTGTAGCATATTGTAGTTTTAGCATATAGTTTTGATGAATATAAGACACCTCAAATATAGACTGAGACCACCTTAAAAATTGGTCCATTGGAATGGATAGTGGTTTACTGAACTTTTCATACCTGCAGAACAAGATAGAAAGCTCTAAAAAAGTATTTCTATTCTGAATCAGCTAACAAGTTTGTAAGCTTGTCTCTGAGTGTTGTAAGAGCACACTAAAATGCATCTTTACGAACTGTGAGAGAATGATTTCTTAGTGGTCAAATCTGTCTCAAGGCAGGTGCAAGAAAGCAAATTAAGGGTCATGTGTACTTTAGTGCACTTTTATGTTCAGTTTATTATGAAGCAATGATGAGCATTTGTTCATAGCTGTAGCAACGATTTGGGCCATATATCAGATCCAATTAGCTTCCATGCTTCATAGCTGCCTTTACCTGGTGCGATTGGTGCGGTTGCTGCTCCTTAAGCTGGTAATCAGAGTCCTGTTCTGGAACAGGAGGTCTCCTGTGTCATTGCGGTGGCGGCCCAGGGTAAACTCAAGGGACGAACTATTAAGGTTCCCTTGCTCCAAGCTGCTGTAGTCTAACTCAACTGGCTCCACTTCAGGGAAGATGCCTGCCCCCTCAGAAAGAAGCTGATTGGTGGAGATGTTATTTTGCATACCATCTGAGCCCGTCCTCTGCCTGAGAACCATCCCCCATATGAGATTTTCAGAGTCCACCATCTCTTCTGCAGGTCTGTTGGCAGGCACAATGCCAGGGGCAACCACTCCACTTGGCCAGCTGCTATTTCCATCTTTACAAATAAAAGGTTAGAGAAAGATTTACATGTATGATTAATACAGGGTTATATGGACCTGAAAATCACCAGAAGCTATCTTCCCACCCCCTCTGAAATACCTGTTCGCTCAATTTCAGACAGACTCAAAAGACATTCCACAGCATATTCTCAAAACTGTCTGGCTCTGGCTTTCGAAAGGACCACCTTAGCTTCATTGACTGCCCTCTTATTTTCATGTGGTTGCGGTAGCTGGCATGACGTGTAGGAGAGAAACTGAGAGGGCAGAGTGGTAGCCTACCATCGTCCGGGGGCAGTAATGGGCTCCTCCTGCCCCTCCCACATTCAAGCCATGCCACAACACAGGCGCTCTCTCTGTCTGAACTTCAGCTCTCCATATAACGATCCCACTCGGGCCCGAAGAAGCCAGCGCAGGGCCATTACCACACATGCCGGTGATCCGCCAATTTCAACAGAGGCAAAATGTCAGGACTCCCTGAATTTTTTATTCTCCCTGGCTAATCTTTGTGTTGCTGCTCATGCATTATAAAGCACTCCAAAGGGCCAGCATAGAGAGCCCTTCTGAAAAACCTTGGTGTTTTATCTCTTCATCTCTGCCAAGTCAACCACACATGGCACTTTTCTACTGCTCTTCTTATTCCAGGTAGTGTAAAAACATCACTGTAGCTCATTGATGTGGGGGGGATATTAGGTCATTTGAAAGCAATGAACTTCTGTCTATAATATTGCAGATTTGTAACCGTGAATATTAGAATCTCACTGTCTCAGCATTTCAAAATTCCAGTACAAACAGGACACTGTGAATGAAGGAATGTTAAATGCCTGATCAACTTTGGAATTGCAGTATCCCATCTATCTGTCCCTATCTATTGGCCAGTGGTCAATTTCACTCACAAGATAAAACCTCACAACCTACAGAGTGGTGGAAGTTCCCAAGCTATCTCCTGAGGAAACACACCCCTAACACTTTTTTGTTGTCAATGAATAGAGGAAGGCGTGTATCAGCAAAATTAATTATCTGGTAGACCTACAGAAACCACAAAGAGGAAGAACCAACGGATTGTCCAACATGCACAGAGTGACCCAACAGCCACAATTGTGTGACATTCAATGAGCAGTGATTCAATGGCAGATAGCTTACATACATCATAGATAGCATGGATAAAAACTGTCCAACCAGTGACTCAATAAGAAATTGTGCCATACACAGTTTACGGCAATTCTTGAAGCCTACCTGGAAACTGAGGTGGTGTCGGAGCATCCTGCTCACAGTCTATGGCAGCCGTTTCCTCGTACACTTCGTTGGTCTCCTGGCCAGGCTGCTGTTTCTCCACTGCACCTGGCTCAATTCCCTGTGTCTGCACCTTGTTCCTCTCCATTGCAGGGACAGCCTTGTCATATGCGCTCTCATTGTGGGACAAAACACTGTCGATCTCCATGGAGCCTTGGTTACCGGGTCCCCTGTCTGAGCCGGTATAAATGGGTGGCTGGGAAACCGGAGAGAGGGGGTCACGCATCACTGTGTACTCGTAAGTGATGTAAGGGTTGCGGCCATTCTGGTTCCAGACCTTTAAAGACAGAAGATAAGAAGTGCTCACACACAAAAAGTAAGTTGCAATGCAGCTTTCATAGTGGATTTTCATGGGGGTCCTCATGGGGATCCTCATGGGGTCATTTGAAACACCAGTAAAAGACTGATACTTTGTGTCACTTCTCCAAGGGCAACTTGTCACAGTGCTACAGCTTTATTGAGTATGAGCCATTGCACCTGTGGCCTGCACTAAGTCAAAGGCAGGGTCAGCCAGCTAGTGAGATTACCCAGGGGCCCTTGGCGGCAGGAGGAAGGACCGCAGCTACAGTACCAGAACATTGATGGGCTGATCGATGGGCCCTTTCGCCACGATGTACTCAATCCCCGTCTCATACACATCGGTGGGCCTCCGGTACTTGAAGATAGTGCCCGCCACATGGAAGTTCTGAGGGCTGTCGGCCTTGTATGCACCGTTGAAGAAGAAGTTCCCTGCCTGGTCAGTCACAGCTGGAGCATAACAAGAGAAGATGTTTAAATGAAGTTTATTTGAAGTAATGGTCAAGGACACAGAGGCCCTATTGATAGCTTACTCGAAAATAAATTACACACAAGAAACACACACTAAAACCTGAAACTAAAACTAGGCTTGGGAAATTAGTGTGTCTTTAATACTTTGAAGCTTGCACCAAATAAATAGTTACACCCAAAATTAATCTACAGACACACACTGTAACACATGCAAATCATGAATTTCCTGCTTCCAGGAACATAAATAATAAATAATCTGTTCTACAAAGTTCTACAGAACCCTAGAAAAGTAGAACCAACGAATTGTCTGACATGCGTAGAGTGATCCAACAGCTATGATTGTGGAATATTCAATGAGCAGAGATGCTCCTAAATCATCCTGTTACTGCCAACACCATTGGTGAACGGCTGCATGATGCAGGACTAAATGCATTAAGATCAGTATTATGACGGCCTTTAACACCACATCAACTTCGCCAATGACTGTAAAGGTGTCATGCCAGTGACTCATAATAGCAGCAGGTCATCTTCAGTGACAACCAGGACCACCAATAAATCCGACACTTCCTTCAGGGTAACTAGTTTTTTATGATAGGTGTCTTTATTACAAATAGCTTAACAGTTATGATCTTGCTCACCCAGTATATCTGCAGACTTCTTTCTCTCAATGATCTGGATGTCCCATGAGCCTTCCGGGATCTGGGTAATGAAGGAATAACCTTTACGGAAGAAAAACATCTATTAAATTCACCATTTTTTAAACAATGGTAACATTGGGCGAAGATGTACCAGTGGAAGGAATATGGATGTCCCTACCCAGGCTGGAGGTCCCACGGCGGAAGTTTCCAGTTACCCTGCTACAACTGCTACCATCTCCTTGACACACCCCACACTTGTCCAGTGTATTGGGAGAGAAGAGGACACCATCACATCCAATAGGCTGAGGAAAGGGACACAGCAGTGGGTAATTGGAATATTTTTTTGAAATCAAATGAAGTAATAAGTAAAATTTTCAGAAGTATCCAATGCTTATTAGAACAAGACCCCTTAAATGTAAATGTGCCAAAATTTCTAATTTTCTCATTAATTTACCTCACATCTGCCATCTACACAGACTCCCCTGTAATTGCTGTAT
Source organism: Astyanax mexicanus (assembly GCF_023375975.1). NCBI lineage: Eukaryota > Metazoa > Chordata > Actinopteri > Characiformes > Acestrorhamphidae > Astyanax > Astyanax mexicanus. The sequence continues at coordinate 23,059,686 of NC_064429.1, read as the reverse complement.
TTGCAAGATGTTCCATCCCGAGCTGGGACCATCAGCTGTCTCTGACCGTCTGATGTAGTGCAGTGAAGGTCACAGGGGTTGCTAGAGATATGCACGTAGTCATCTACAGAATTACAAATGTGGCATTAGTGGTCTTATTTAACAAGTAAAACATGGTTGTACTCACTCCAATGACGACTACCTGGGTAAAGGGGTTTCCAGTGGTAATATTTTCCATTGTACACCTGAGAATTAAATGACCAGCACTGCTCCTCTCGGAAACTCCTTCCAGTTGAGGGACATTCCTGCAAGACATTGGCAATATCAGTGGCCTACTTCACTGTTTATTTTCTCCCTTATTTGTTATCCATATCAACAAAAACAACAGTGACTCAGTCATTGGCGTTCTAGTTCTCAAACATTTTGAACATTCCAAGTCTCGAACAAGTGAAAGTAGGTCTAATCTACATACAACTCTATTGTGCTGTCAAGTGAGGTGTCTGTGTTGTATATCTAAGGGAATGAGCAAATACGTTGTGTGTTAGGAAGGCAAGACTGATAGTGGTTACTAACCTTTGTATTGCAGAGGTGGTACCTTTTTGCATTGCCTGTGCATGTCATGTTGTCCTTACCAGTAGTTGCTTTCTTTCTATAAATGAAAAAGAGCTGTGTTACTAAAGTACCCATATTTGCATCTAGAAATTCCTAACATGGTTTTTTAAATATGTATTGATTTTGAATTCAAGTACCATAAGCAGAAAAGGGTGGACGTGTAAGTAAGGAAGCTCCCCTTTAATGTGGAGATTTGCACAAGCGTGGTGGCCATATCAAAGTTGAGAAGTCAAACGATAAAAAGTATCTATGAGATTTTTGTTAGCTTCATTATCGTGACTTAAAATTTGTTGTTGAATGGTAATTTTTTGCTTCGGTTTTGAGTACTTTAGATAGAAGACCGGTCTTGCATGACCTTAGATAACTGCCTGCTGGTGTTGCAAAGATGGCGGCCAAATGAACAGCCTTAAAGCCTATAAAGACTTTGGTCAAGCTTATTTTTACAAGACACTTAATGACCTTTGCTTGAGACAGTGTCTCTCCTGAGACATGACCCCCCCTCCACAAGTGCGTGTGCAGGCTGTCCACTTAGCCCATTCTCCCCACCAATATGTTGTCACCTCCAGCCCGTCTTCCAGACTATTAGAGGCAACACCCTCATCCTGTAAGAAACAGAGTGCAGCAAGTCAAAAGGGGGGAAGCAAGTCAAAACTGAAAGAATTGCCACGCAATAATGTAGGTGCTGCAACTTACAGCTCATTAGAAATGTTATTTTTGTATAATATTTGTCCATTACCAACCTGTCCTCTGGTTGAGATGTTGCTCAGAGAAAAACCCAAGGTTATGAAACCCAAGAGGACCAGACAGTGCTCCCCACACTGGGCCCTTGACCAAGTCCTCATCCTGAGGGGCGAAGATGTGGTAAACGTTTAGAACTTTATTACCTCTGGAAAGGCCAGCTTAATTTGTCTGTTAAAAGGCGTGAAGCCGGCAAGAAGCCAGCAAGAGGATGTGGCTTTCTGTGAGTTCACACCCAAGACCCAAAATGCTCAGCTTGACCTAAAACACAAATTGTTCATTCTGACCTAAAGTGTCCTCAAACAAGAGGTACTTGCTGTATTACAGCCCTGGCTTGGGACATCTGGGGGCTGATAAACTGCAGGAACCATAGGCCAATAGATTTTGCAGCTGGCACACCTAATTTCACAAGAGACATGTTTCTATTCTCCCTTCACCTGTATGACCACTGTTGACCAGAAAAATATCAGGCACACTGACAACACTCGACTGAAGGAACTCTTCAAATCTCACATTGGCTCCTTGCTTGCATCTGGGGTTTCCTCATCAGACCTGCGTTAGGTTGGGTCCCTAAAATAAGCAAACAGATTGTCTAGCTCTGTTTGCAGTCTGGCTTTTTCTGGCACTAAATAATAGTGACAGGTGTCTTAAACTACCCACAGGAACACCTGGAGTTCATTAGCCGGCCCAGACACAGCTGGAACGCCGCCAGCTCGCCAAACACCCGTCTCCCACAGACCCGGCGCAGCGAGCCCGTGCGGCCTCTGAGACAGACCTTCCTCCTTTGAGCTTCCCAGGCCATGGAGGAGAGTAAACACAGGCAAACCCCCCTCCCCCCCAGGGCCTCCGCTTAGGGGAAAGGGGAGGAGAACAGGAGGTGTTTTTCTTTCCCTGGCAGCAGACAGACAGCAGCAGGGCAGTTCCCCCAGAGTGGAGGGGATTGTGGAGCGAGTGTTTGGAGGCTGGGAGCAACAGACTCATCCTTCTCTGTAAGAGCTGCTTCTTCTCACCAGACTCTGGCCTTCATCTTCTCAGCAACCACTCACATTTACAGCCTCAAAGTGGAAAACCTACTGGGTGATCTTTTATTGTTTACTGGTCAGTAAGTGGATGATAATATCACAAAAAAAGAAGAGTTCAGAAGAGGTCATGCACATCTCTCAACCTCAACTTTAAACGCTGCAGATAGTAGACTCCAGGACCTGGACAGAGAACCACTGTTCTATGCCATTGCGCCTGCATATTATGGTGATATCCCCGCTTTTAACAAATCTCTGAGTGTGATACAGCGGGAAAAACTAAATAATACACATTGGCCTTTTCACATTTATTTTTATCTCAATTAAGATATCTGTGAACAGGACATGATGCAATTCAGCAGGTTGACCTGTTTTGCCCTCAACATCTGCACACCTTCTAAAGCCCATTCCTGAGGTGTGTTACCTGCAGATTTCAAGTTTTGTTGCACTGGATCTTCTCCACCACAGAATGCTCCCTGCTGCTCATGCTGACTGATTTATTAAAGACAGAAGCAGCTAGGTAACATAACATCTGATTGATTGCTCTCTTAACTTACAAATCATTGCAATCACCCAGTCAATTCCGTGGGGAATGAGGGGAACATCTTTTAACATTCGGAATTATAAGTTCAGTCTGTAAGGTAGCTTGGTGGTAGAAGTACATACAGTATATTAACACATTTATTACAGCTACGATGAAAAAAAAAGTTGGGATAAAAAAGTTAGTATAGTATGAAAAATGCTTATAAAATGAAAATGCATAGTTTTTTTTAGATTGTGTTTATTTCAGACAGTGTGAACCCAAGGTATTTCACGTTTTGTATGGTCAGCTTCATTTTATTTGTTTATATACACCCATTCCTACATTTTAGGCCCGCAACACATTTCAAAAAATGTTGGGACAGAGACACTACCTGCCTGGAAAATGACATGTTTTCAAAGGGACATTCAGGAATAAAGTAAAACAGAAGAAACATCAAATATTTTGGGTTCACACTGTCTGCAATCAAATACAACATTGCATTAATGACATTAATGTCTTGTGTCCCTTGTCTAATGTATGTCTATATCTGTGACCTGTGACCATTGTAAATTTAGTGTCTATCTCTAATTCTTTTATTAATTAGCATTTTTATTTAGGTGTATGCTTTAAATCTATCACCTTTTTTATTGTAACTTTTGGTAGGAGAGTAACACAATTTAAATTTTCTGTATGTCCTGTACATTTGCAGTATTGACAATAAAACTACTTTAATAGACTTGACTAAATGTCAAATACTCAGTATCAGTGTTTTTTTTTTGTTTTTTTTTACTATTATTTGCATTTTTCATACTAGTCCCAACTTTGCAGTTTTTTTATATATTACTTGTTACTTGTTGGATATCTTCTCTGTACACAGGTAAATATTGTGTCAAGTCAACTCTTACTAGCACAAAAATACATTTTTACTTAACGCATCCCATTAATTCATGCAGTTTCACATTCGTATTTGCACGCCTCCACACCAAAACCTCTCTTCCAATAAATACCTTCTTCAGTCCAGTGATTTACATCAGCATAGCAGTTCTGCAGAAAAGTCAACACTGTTTGTTTGGGTTTGTTTTGGTGTGAAACAAGCGTCTGCTCTGTCTGGCTCGACTGTCTCTTCTTGAAAAAGTTGCTCTATTAACATACAAGGATACACGCACACACACACAGAACCCCCTCACAAACACAAACTCGCAGACAAACGGTACAGTCAGTAAATATTTACCCACATCCTTACCTGCAGTCCTTGGGGGCTGAAGTGGAGCTGAGTGGTGGCTGGGCAGTGTGGGTGGTGCTGGTGGTGGCGGTGGCAGTGGTGGTCAGTAATGGTGTGCTCTGAGGATGTGTCTTGCAAGGAGGGTAAGGTGTACATCTGCATCCCTCCTCTCAAACCCCCACCCCACCCCACCCCCTCATCTCTCCATCCCTCCCATCCAAACACCCATATCCAACCAACCCTCCCACCCACCAACCCACCAACCTACCCGCCTGCCTGCCTGCTCGCTCTGCTCCTGGCCCAGCAGGAAGAGAGTGGCAGGGTTGGGGGAACGCCCACGTGAAAGCTCTCAGCTGGTGCCAAGCTTGAGGGCTGCTGCTGTTGCTGCTGCTGCTGCTGAGCTGTAGAGCAGAGTCTTGGCCCCAGGAGCCCCAGCCAGACTGCTGTCGACTGGGCTCGGCTCACAGACAGACAGGGAGGAAGTCGTCGTTTCCCACAGAGCAACCCCCCACCCTCCTCCTCCTCTTCCCCTGCCCCTCCAGCACCCCTCTGCATCACAGTGGCCCAGCACCCCTCCCACCCCCTCCTTCCTTCGTCTCTCAGTCACATATCAAACTCTTCTTAGCCTCCTCATAGCATTTAATGTCTCATCCTTTCTCATCCTGTATTCTACCACTAGTGGGTAATGGCTATTCCCCTCTAGAGAGGCCTATAATTACACCTCAAAGCCCTTAAGCCTCTGAAAGAGGCCATATTTTAGATTCTCTAAGCTTCGTAACTTGCATATTAGTTGTGCATTAGTTACAAATTTAGTTTATGGACCACTGTTGGCTTCAAAAATAACCATGCATCCTAAAATTGGGAACCTCTACCTCAAGTGAAGGGTATTCAGACCTTCACTTGATGTAGAGTTACCAAATTTTACCAGTTTAAATTTCTTCACACGCACCAAGTTCTGTTATTTGTATGGTCATGTAGAATCTTTAAATTGTTAGGTTTACCTTACCACACACATTTAAAAAGTTCTTCAAATTCAAAGTGGTTCTTCTATGGCACTGATTAAAGAACCATTTGAAGCCCTTTTTCACAATTTTTAAAGGTCTCCTTCCGCTAAAATCTTGACAGAACACCAGTGACAGTGGGCACCGTTCGTGTCGGATTTTATGATAAAAAGTGGACTCCGGGGCTTTGACGTGGTGAAACTGCCCAAGCACCAAATCACCGAGTCTGAGATAAGAGTTTAGTAGTGTTAGTTTAGCTGAATTTTTTTTTTATCAATGCTGCGGTATTCATACAAAAATAAAATGAGACCTTTAATAAAGTACTATACTGTACTGGGAATGTCAGTGTGTCAATTTTCTGTTCTGTTCTCATTTATATGCATCTAAGATAACCACAGGATGCACTGTGGGTGCTGAAAACAGGTGGGAAAAAACAGGACCACCGTATTTGTGAGTTAAGCTACATGATAAGTAAAAATGAAAGAGAAAGCAAGCAAACCTGGATATAAGCTAGCAGTCTGAAGTTGTGCCTCTACACAGCTGAAATTGATTCTAAATTGACTGGCCAAACAAATTCTTCTGACCTGGTCTGATCTGTGAAGATTTGATTTCTAGTGTACTTTATTCATATTCCCAGCAATGTGGTTCTGAACATGACACAGGTTTATAGCCGTTGATTATTGTTTTCCTGTTTTGTTTGATGCTTCTTAATACAAATATAGGGGGACATTTGGAGAAAAATGAAGCATGGATTAGCCACAATGCTAAGTAAACTTGGGACCACCTGAGTGTTGCCTGCCAGTGTATGAGACTTTATTTTCTAAGTGTCAGTGATTTGAGGTGTTTGTAGCTGGAAAATTGTGTTTTGTTTTTATTGTTATTTTTCATTCAGTTAGTCAACTGTAGCTGCAGTGAGCTGTATGATACTGAGTGTATCTGTAGGTGTGCTAGCTAAACAAAGGCTATCTAGCTTGGCAAATGAGCTGCAAAACCAACAACATGTAAAAAATTAATTTCACCTTTTTATTCATTCACTTATTCAACAGTAGTTACTCTATTTGAGTCATATCTTTAAAATGTATTGGTAGGCCTTTAGTCAGCGAGAACTGAGTGTTTTCTATGGTAACAAAATGTTATCACACTACTGACTAAGCTAGTGCTAACCAGCTTCTCTCATGATTCACAGCAGTTAAAATTTGTAATTGTCAGACCTAAGGTTTATTTTTAATTTTTCTTCCCAAATGATCGATTTAATAGTGAACACTGTGTTCACTCAGTTTGTGACCCTGTGAGCAAACTGAATTTTGTATTTATTCCTTTTTAAAATAATGCTAGTTGAGATGAGTACAGTAGACACTTGTGCAGTTTATGTTAATCCTCAACCCCAGTAATATTGTATAGTGTATTAGTATGTTGAGATATAATAACAAATTCAAATTCACACGAAGTGGATACTGCCCAGTCCTACTATGAGCTACAATACTTTATTTGGTAACTACTTTTTTTTAAGTATGCTTTAAGTTATAAAGTTATAAAATTCCAAAATATATCCTATGATATTGCTCAATTTTGGGTCATATTGACCCCATTCAATATTTAACGCCTTTAAACAAGCAGTTAATACAATTTCATTTACCTTACATTTAAGTAAATTTTCCTAAATACAGGGTAAACATAAAATTAATGTGATGGTATGTTTTCTTTGTCCTGTACAAAATTTTTGTCCCCAGGCTGTTTCAGCTGTATAAAACATATTAAATATGTAAAATAATTTATATTTTAAGGCTATTTGAGTTCTTGTGTAACAATTTAATTATTATTCATTTTCTGGAATTTGAAATTGCTGGGGTCAGATTGACCCCAAGTATACTATTGTTGATAACGTAAAATATTTTTTAATTCCAAATGATTTACATTACAAAATTATGTACTTTGAACTAAAAAAAAGCCATTTGAACTCCAAATAGATTTGTATTTTAGGTAACTCAATGAGATTTTATGGTGAAGTGTACATTTCTACATAATCACATAACATGTATTTTTGTTGTAGGGTAAATTTTTTAAGGAGTAAACAAACTAATAAAGCATGTGATAAACTTTTTTTAAAGCTGTTTTATTATTATATAATACTTTTCAGGAGATCAAAATTGCTCCCAAATTGACCCCAAGGATTAAAATGTGTACAGGAGGGTTAAAGGAGTGTAGTATAACCTGACCACAAAACTGAAGAGCTGAAGGAGTTTATCTGTAGCAGGCCACAAGAGAAGCAACAAGTAACACCCAAACTCTAATAATAAAACCCAAACAATAAAGCTCTTGCAAATTAATTGAATATAACAAGAATCGCACCTTATACAGCTCCGAAAAAAAAATTAAGAGACCACTTCAGTTTCTGAATCAGTTTCTCTGATTTTGGATTAGGTGGATGTTTGAGTAAAATGAACATTGTTGTTTTAGTCTATAAACATTTCTCCCAAATTCCAAACATATATATTGTCATTTAGAGCATTTATTTGCAGAAAATGAGAAATAAATGAAATAAAAAAAATGCTGAGATTTTAGACCTCAAATAATGCAAAGAAGACAAGTTCATATTCATAAAGTTTTACGAGTTCAGAAATTAATATTTGGTGGAATAACCCTGGTTTTTAACAACAGTTTTCAGGCATCTTGGCATGTTCTCCTCCACCAGTCTTACACACTGCTTTTGGATAATTTTATGCCACTCTTGGTGCAAAACTTTAAGCAGTTCAGCTTGGTTTGATGGCTTGTGATCATCCATCTTCCTCTTGATTATATTCCAGAGGTTTCCAGTTTGGTAAAATCAAACAAACTCATCAGTTTTAAGTGGTCTCTTATTTTTTTCAGAGCTGTACATACCTACACAGGATGAAATAAACAGCATTTTAAAGCGAGGGGAAGGGATTGGCCAGCCAAGGCAGATAGCTGAGACCACCATGCCTGCGTGTGAGACGCGTGCATTTAAAGACCACATGTTCTCTCGGCTGCCCGTGCGTCTGCTCTGTGCATTAGGGACGCTCTGCTACACTAAAAGCTCAATCAAGCACCGCTCTCAGACCGCAGATCTGTATGGTGATAGACATAGTTCAGGAGATTTGCAAAGTCTGCAAGTCTGGAGGAACGGTCGCTCTTTAAAAACCCCCAAATTACGAGGCAGCAAACAGTGGAAGCGTGTGAATCTCTGTGTAGTCAGTGTGTATGTGTGTGTGTGTGTGTGTGTGTGAGAACTCTCCATGCTTTTGAATGTGAGGTGTTGTGTGGGAAAAATGCTCTCGAGACATATTGGTTATAAACACACAAGAGGAAATACAAAAAAGTGTTGTTTTTTCTTTCTCCCCCAAGGAGAGGAAAGGCAGGGGGGTTAAGAAAAGTTAACCCTCCTGTTATACCAGAGACAGCAAAGATGTTTTACATTTCCCCCCCTCATGCAATTAAAATGCTGTGTTTTTTATATTTGATATATTATATTTGACCAACAGATGACATGTCGCTCCAAACCATCACTGATTGTGGAAACCTCACACTAGACCTCAAGCAGCTTGTACTGTGTGTCTCTCCACTCTTCCTGCAGACTCTGGTCCATTAAAATTCTACATTTACTGATGGTCAGTGATGGTTTGGGGAGCCATATCATCTGCTGTGTTGGTCCACTGTGTTATATCAAGTCCAAAGTCAGTGCAGTGTTTTCCTGGGAAGTCTTACGGAAATGCGGATTTTATTTTCCAGCAGGACTTGGGACACTGCCCACACTGCCAAAAGTACCAATTGGTCTTATATAATATTCTAATTTCCTGAGATACTGACTTTTGGGTTTTTATTAGCTGTAAGCCATAATATCAACAATAAAACACATAAAATAAATTGCTGAGTGTGTGTGTAATACATCTATATAATATATAAGTTTACATTTTTGAACTGAATTGCTGAAATAAAATAACTTTTTTATATATCAGGCCTGCAACATATTCCGAAAAAAAGTGGGAGGGTAAAGCATTTACCACTTTTAAATGCGTTGTCGTGTCTTGTCGAAAAACGCATAGATGTTCCTGGAAAAGGCAGCATTCGTTGTTTTAAGATCTCAATAATTTTGCAGAATTGGGTGTATATGAATAAATGAAATCAAGTTGACCAGATAAAACAGGGCGTATTTTGCAATCAAAAAAGTTAAAGTAAATGTGAGAAACACTGTAATTATTTTTTTATTTGTGCTTTCCATAGAGTCCCAACGTTTTCTGATTTATTTATTTGTTGTTGTAATATGAATGTCCAAAATGTTATATTGTTTCTAATAAAGGTAATTCTTAAGGGCTGTTTAATAACTGCTCTGATAGAGTGATAGGGAATGTGTGGGTAAGAATCAATGGGGCACATTCTGACCTGCTGTTGTAATCCTCTCTAATGTACCACACATGAATGCATCCACTGCACTCCCAAACAAAACAACTATTCCTCTCACATGAGAGAGTGTTGTGAGAAACGCAACTGTGCTGCGTCTGTTAGCGCTCCAGCGCAGGATCTGCTACGCTAACAGCGTGTAAGCTAAGCCCCGGTACCTTCAAATAAACAGTTTGTATTTGGAGGTGTAAGCAAGCACTTCTGAGAATAGGTTTATAGAGATTTGTATTCATTCTGTCAGTATTAAGGAAAGAAGGCCTGGTGAGGTTCAGACAACATTAAATATCCTCCAGGAAAATCATCCAGGAAGTTTATTCTGTGACTAAAATATCAGCAGCAGCCAAACAAATATGTGGTAGCATTTGGTCCTTTGCCACAGTCATTGCAGGAGAATATAAAAATACATACCTTGGACTAGCAAAGCAACAACTGCTTAATAGACTTACCAGAAAGTGCTACACGTCTCTATTCTGCCTTCTAGAGACAAAATGTTAAGAGACAAACATTTTTTTGTTCATTAAATTAATGTACAAACAATTCACTTACATTTTGATAAAGCCCTTCTTAAGTGGCCAAAATAACAGTATATCTGCTAGTAACTAATAATCTTAAAGGAGCTGTAGAACGGAAGAATGCTAGATGGACAAAAGTAAGGGGACAGGTTAAGAGCAAAGTCTTAGTTAGGAGTAACTAACCTAAATCTTTTGACTAGTTTTTTGAAAGCACTGTTCTGAGGATTTGATTGCATTTAGTCATAAGAGTGTAAGAATTTTAAATAATCATCAACTCACCAACTCATCAAGTCTGGGGTATAATCCAACCACTTTGAGAAAATCAAGCAAAAATGTAGTTTTTTGATTTTGGAACAGAAATGAAAACCTAGAAAATTGGAAAAATGAATAAAACACAATTTCTGCTTAACTTGATTTTTCATTTTTATTTTTATTATTTTGATTTTTTTCCCAAATTTGTAAAGTGTGTGTAAACATCATGAACAAATAATAATAATAAAAAAAAGCTTAAAGTGTTTTTATTACAGTGTTAAAATCTATGCTAGTCTATGTGGCTCCTGTGAGCCGTTGCAGTGGCGAATTGTAAACCAGCCAATAAAAGCAGGGTACCAAGTGATGTTTCAGGTGATATTTTGTCAAATCTTTCAAAATTCTCCACACATTCTCTCTATAAGGAACGGTATTTGTGTCGTCCTGCAGCCAAGCAGCACATAGTTTTAGATGTTCTTGATGAAAAATGCATTGAAAGTGTAACAGAGTTCAAACATACAAGTGTTTTATTGTTAGAATTCCCCAAAATTCTTCTCCTTATATTCTGCCTGTATTGATATAGAGTGGCTGGGTTGGAATGGCTCCTCCCCTTTTCCCCTCTTATATTTCCTCCCCTCACCCTGCCTCTTCCCTTTCTGTACATGATGTGTAATGGAGAGAAAGGAGCGGAGAGGAGAAAAGAGGTGCCAATCTAGCCAGAGCTAAAGCCTGTTTCTGTTTATCTGTTTATCAGAATAAAATCCAGTAAAGACACAACGCAGAGTCTGTCATCTCTAACCACCGGTTACAAAAGCTTATAAAAACTTTTAATGTTTGTCACAAGCCCACAATAAACCTAAAACTAAAATTTCAAAACTCCTCTAAAGGGACATTTCTGTCCAAACATGGAGATGTTTTAAAAGTGACATCAACTAGGGTGAAAGTAATGACAGTGCGCTTTCAGCATGTCACCTACGACCCCAGCCAGCACAGGCCATTCCCTTCATTCCAATCCCATAAATGAGGGGGACACTGACTGGGCAAAACAGTGCAATCCTGCCAGTAGGCCTGCGATCCAGTCCTGTGTCTGCTGGCATTTTCTCTGCTTTCTTGAGGGATAGATTTACAAAGTCACTTGGAGAATGTGAGGCGTGGGCCGTCCACTCTCGCAACACTGCACTCTTTGTGTCCCGAAGGCAGGTGTGACAGCTGAGGGTAGGGGGCAACTGTGAACAGCCTCGAGGCCTATAGTTAGACTCTCTCTAGCTCTCACTAGAAGAAACTAGCAAAATGAGAAATCCTCATACATAGTGGGTGATTTTGGGCACAAACTTTAGTAATTTTGAGTTTTTCTGAGCAGAATGTATGATCTTTTTGCCACTTGATTTTGAATGGCTAACCCTTGATTTTAACTAATAGTGTAGATTGATTACAATAATAGGTATTTTAAATGTAAATAATAAGACAATTTATATTAGTCTCAACAATATTCTGTGATAAATCATAATTGAATTATTATTGAAATACTGGCAAAAATTAAACGGAGAGCTAATAAGAATTAAACATGAGAAAACATGACACAGACGCTTCAATCAGCTCAAACAGTACAACAACTCTAACAGATAAATAGATGGATTAATACCTCATGGGAGCCGCAGCTGTGAATAAATGAAAAGAAGACAAGGTAACAGTAAAAGAGTAGAGTTAGTTATGAGACTTAATCCATATTTAAACCTAAAAAGCAATCAACCTTCATTGATCACTAAATAAAACTGTTAACAATAATAAAACTTGGTAAAATTATTAAGTTGTGTTGGAAAAATGTTAAAAGTTTCCAGATTAACAGTTCTCAGATTGTTTTACTCAGCAGTAAACGTTTTTACTCCAAGATTTAAGCTTGATATAGAAAATCAGTCCTGAAATCAAAAATCAAGACAGTAAAATAAACCCAAACTATGAATCTTAGATTCTATAGAACTGAGATTAATCACGTTTTTTAACGACAGCACTAAGGCAGTATGAATCAGTTCACCAAATTAAGTTCTCTACCGTGTAAAATCTGATACTTAGAATAAATTGTATAATTGCTGGCTGTGTTTGTAGACAGCCACCCCATGGTCTTATGGAAGACATGCTGACACCATGGCATATTGAGCTGATTTAAACACATTGAACCTGGACAGGTACAACACTGTATATGGATCTACCCCGAAGCTCTCACATCTCATTTTCAGCAGACAGCAGGTGTCTGAAGGTCCACTGAAGTTCAGAACCCTCTCGGCGCTCTCTGACACCGCATCTCTGCCTTCTTGCTTCATTAAACCAATCGCATTCTTTCAACCCTCTGAACCACATTCACGTCAAGAGGGCAAGCAGTGACGCATACAGGTACTGCAGATTCCTCTCGCGGGGCCAACGTCAATAACTCGAAAGAGACAGTTGTTTCTACAGCCACTGCTGAGGATCGATTCACCCATAAGGAACAACACGACTAAGACTCAACACACTGCTGCCCAGACTGACCAACAAAGAAGAAAAAACATATTTCAAAGAATTCAATTTTGCAGTTCACACCCAACCATGAAGTAGCCTTGGAATGGCTTGAGAATTCAGGCAGACAGAACATCAGTGAAAGTTTGACACTATAAGGATACATCCCAGATTGAACAAAATGCTGGAACAAATAAAAAATGTATGAAAAGTTAAAATAAAAATGCATTTTCCTATATAAACTTTGACTTTTATTTAATTGCAGACAGTATGAACTCAAGATATTTCAATACTATGTATTAAAATATAGCCATTCCTGCATTTCAGGCCTGCAACACCTTTCAAAAATGAGATAAAAAAACGAAATTATACTGTGTTTTTGAACAACAGATGTCAACAGATGATTGCTTGGATGATTTAATACAATTGTTTCAACAAACAGCTGGCACTTATGGAGCAAAGATGGGTAGGGGATCTCTGGTTTGTCAGCAAATGCTTGAGAAAATGATAAAACGTATTTTAAAAAAGTTAAAAAACAATGATCTTCAAAGAAAGACTAAAAGGGATTTGCATATCCTCCTTCTACAGTGCATAATATAATTTAACAATTCATTCAAGGAATCATAAGATATTACAGTGTGTAAAAAGGAAATTACTATGCATACTATGGTAAGGCAATTTAGGCTTTGAGATGAAAATTGATAAGGACTATCCAGACTGTTATCAGATACTGTATTTAAATCAACACATCCTTTCTAGGGACATCTATGCATTTTGCATCAATAAGGATGCAAAACCACATGCTGCATATATTGAAAAGACATGACTGCAGAAGAAAATGGTACAGATACTGGACTGGCCTGCCTACAGCACTGAAGTGTCCCCAGTACAGAATGTGTGAAGAATTTGGCAACAAAAATGTGATGAAAATGACCCTATACTGTTGCTTACCTTAAGAAGCTGACAGGAAGAATGGGAATAAAATTAAAACTGTGAATAAAGGGACACCTGAAAACACTTAGCAAACACTTAATAAATAGGCTTGTACTGCATGCAATGGAATATTGTCAAAGCAAATACGACCAAAATCTTTCTTTTTGTTTTATTTGCATTTTAGTACTGTTCCAGTTGGTACTGATTTAAGCTTAAGCAGTTTAAGTATTATTATAGGTCCATAAAGTCACAAGAATTAGTTGCTCTAACTGTAAGTCTGCACTTTCTACTATCTCAAAAATGTGTGACACAGTGGTGACTGACTACACTCCCTCTTCTCCAACTGCTGCATGTGGACAGCTGTCCTGCTGATTACAGAGCACATGCAGGCCCCCTCTGTGGCTTTCTGAGCCCTTTAAACTTTAAAGGTCCTCCGAAGGGCCAGCTGTAGGCCTGTGATTGAGTAAGCGAAAGGACAACACTCCAGTCTCTCCATCACATCACCAAATCTTCTGGACCTGGGAGGACACACAGAGAGCTCTTTTAACTTCTTACAGAGATCTATAAGGAAACTTATATTATCAGGGGGAAAATGGGAGCACTTATTGCCAAGATGTTGCTGCCTACCATTAGCAGTTTGGTGTTTTTGCCAGCAGCCAGCGTGGCCACCAAAAGAGGCTTCCATATGGAGGCTATGGTTTACTTCTTCACCATGTTCTTTACATCGGTAAGACGCCTTCGGTTTAGTGTTGCATGTTTTGTATGTTGTTATTCATTTAGCTGTGTTTATAATTTATGTATTTTAGTCATTGTAGTTCTTAAGGTTCGTCTGATATTATAAAGCGGGACTAATTCTTTTATTTTTACTATATTAGTACTTACAGTATTATTTGCTAATATTCTGCAATATTTTTTTGTTTGGTATGTATTTGTATGTATGATATGGCATTATATTGAGCAAGAAATCAAAGTACAGCCACACATACTGTAGATCATTGAGAATTTTTTTGCAGTGGATTGTTATGGATGCAAACAGGAATTCTCTCTGTTCACATTGTAGATCTATCATGCATGTGATGGACCAGGCTTGTCCATTCTGTGCTTCATGAAGTATGAAATTCTGGAGTACTTCAGCGTGTATGGTACATCTATCTCTATATGGGTGACACTACTAGGTGAGTAAACGTGTTTTCAATAAGCTAAATGATGATCATACATTTTTCTCCCACACTTATAGATTCATATGTGTACAGTGTGTTTATGGTGTAAACGGACACTTTTTTAAAATAATATTTTTCTTTTAGCCGTTTTCTAGATCTTTTTTGTGCACATACAATATGATTACACCACAAGAACCACATGGTGTACCACAGAAGCAACTTGGCAACATCTTAGCAACCACCTGACATACCTCAGCTACCACTTTAAACATCATAGCAATTATAGATGGGTCTAATCAGATCCCTGTATTGGTATATTTATCGGTACAAAGAGTTCATGCTAGCCAACAGACAGAAATATATTACCTATTGGTTGGTTTCCCAAAAAGGGATTAATCCTAGTCCTTGACTAAATTTTCCTTTTCATAGAAATTCTCCATTCAGAATGCTGTGTAGTCTAAGACTAGGCTTAATCCATGTTTGGTAAACTGTCCCACAGAGTCCATGAGTAATCTACCATATACAAACTGCTTGGTGATTTATTAAAATTCAATGTAATAATGTATGTAATTTCATTGTTTTTTTAAATATGACATTCGATGTCTATTTAAGGCACATTGGTTAACCTTAAGCACTATATTAACAAGTAGGATAGTGACATTTATGATACATGAAAATATTAAAATTCAACAATATTGATAAAAAAAAAAAAATTGAATCGGATTGTATTTTGGTATCAACTGACTCAAAATCGGATCAGAACTGGAAAAATGTGTTACAGGCCATCACTAATAGCAAAATCACCACTTAAGCGATATAATCATTTAGATTTTTCTTCAGTAAATGCCTTTATTTGGGCTTTGTCCTCTATTTATAAAACAATGATACTAGTCAGTATTGAATGGAAACACAAAATGTTATTTTGCCCAACTAAAAGAAAAATTTCAATGGCTTATCAAAAAATATTCTTGTTAAACTTAGACACAAAGTATTATGTGATAAATAATGTTATAAGAAATGTGGTTTATTATAGTCAAAATAACTTAACTTATATTCAGCTTTTGAGTACAGGTCAATCATAAATATTTGGATTAGATTAATATTCAGTGTAGAATTGAAGTCTTCCAATTAGATGTGTGAAACTACACATGCAACATTCCTACAGTGATCCTGTTTAAAAAACTCAAGAGTTGTACGGTCCTGCAGGATGTGGCAAATCCTTGTTGTTGCAGAAGACAGTTGAATATTAATTTTTGGGAGTCATGCTAACAATATGACATCTGTTTATGTCTGGGATTCCAGCATGTCGTGTGAAGAGTGCGTACTCATTTTCTCCTGTTCTGCTCTCATCCAGCTCTGGGGGATTTTGACGAGCCCAAGCGCTCCACGCTCACCATGTTTGGAGTGCTCACCTCTGCTGTGAGGATATACCAGGACCGCTGGGGCTATGGGGTCTACTCCGGACCCATAGGCACAGCTGTGCTGATGATCACAGTCAAATGGGTGAGGCATAGTATAAGAGAAATCATTACATATGCTGCTCATCAGCTGCTCTTTGGGTTTAGAAATATTATATAATAAAAGCTTTTAGACACGGGACTTTTGTCCAACCCCGTTTAAATTGATTAAAACTGACAAAAGTGATGAGAGTTATGACCATCCTGTTTAACATGCACAATATGGCCAAAAGACTTGAGACAACTGCAGGGTACAAATGGATCTTTAAGTTCCTGCATACAAAGCTGCTCACTGAAGTTTCACTGACTAGTTAAAACTGGCAATGCATGTAAGTAAGGTATAGTGATCATTTTATTAGGTACAACTTCTTAGATTTTGCCTGGAGATTAATTTGAATTACACTATTGGTTGGTTTCCCAGACTGGATTTAAGCCTTGTCCTGTGTAACTGACCTTATATGTAAAAAAAATAATAATAATAATAATGGGACGATAAAATAAAAAAGGTGTATTCTGCTTTGTTGGGGTAACTGTCTCTCCTGTCCAAAGATAGCTTAAAACTCCACTAGCCCACATCTGGCATTAAGCATGGTACCAATAGGTTCATGATTATCTGCTCCAGAGAGCCCTATTTTTTGGCAGTGCTTTTCTACAGGGGACTAGACACACTTTTTTCATGCATGTTGCATTTAGACTGCCAGTCCAAATCAGAATTTCTGCATATGTACATTGTCTCCAGAACAAAACAACGCCCAATATGCGTATTAAAGTGTCTTTTACATCACTCCCAACACAGATCCCAACAGGGATTTAAAACTGTGGCTATAATCTGCCTGTAATCTGCCTGTAACAGGAAACAAGTAGCTGAATGCATTCATTAAAACATAAACACATTTAGACATACAGAATAGTGTACTGAAAGCACTTAACAACTTGTTTCATTTATTGTTCCAGCTTCAAAAAATGAAGGAAAAGAAAGGCCTTTATCCTGAAAAAAGTGTGTACACTCAACAAGTGGGACCTGGGTGCTGTTTTGGGGCCTTGGCTTTGATGCTTCGCTTCTATTTTGAGGTAAAACTCGTTACAGTCACTTGCTGTCTGTCTTTCAAAGCAGCCGCAGCCCACCATGAAGTGCCTGTGCAAATTTGTGCTAATGTTCTACATTTGTTCACTACTCCTGCAGGAATGGGACTATGCTTATGTGCACAGTTTTTACCACCTGTCAATGGCTGTGTCTTTTGTACTGCTGTTACCCAAGAAGAACCGCTATGCCGGGACGGGGCGCAACGCCGCCAAACTGAACTGCTACACCCTCTGCTGCTGTGTATGAAGATACTCGTTTCTTGTAGCGGTAGGGCTATAGACTGCATGTTGTTGTGTATGCACTAAAAAAGTTACATGTCCTGTAATTGGACAATAATTGACTAAATATAATTTTTTATTTGTTTAATCCCTAAAATATCTTTGTTTGTTTGGCCACAGACTACCAAACCTCCAGGAAAAGAGAACGCTCGGACCATCTGGACGACAGCCCAAAAGCCCTGGATGCGGGCCTGCAGTCCTGGCCTACCGCTGCACCATTCACGGCCACGCACAATGTAACACAGGCAACGATGTCTGCTATCATAGTTCCAACAGCGAGGACAGTTATATGACCCTAAAGCAAGCCAAATATGTGTGTGGCGATGCAGGCCACGTTATCACTTACTTTAATGCTTAAAGGATGACCTTGAGACGTTTAGGATGAAAAGGGACTGAAAGCTCCAAAAGTTCAGCTTCTGAACGTGTAGACAAGTGCACCAGACTGGCTTGTCCATGGCTGCATTACAAATTACAGGTAATCACAGGGTTACTGAGACTGCTCACCTCCAGCTGGAAAGTTGCAGACATTTTATCTCTCCAGAATGAATAAATTGTCTTTTAAGATGTACCTCAGGAGGGACCACTTGTCTAGGTTTTTGAGAGAAGAAGAGGGCGTTAAATGTGGTTGAAAATGCTGAAAAATTGCAGGATTCTAAAAAACGCGTTATTCCTGCCATCTGAACGCAGCTAAAAGGAACTAAAATGTTCTTCCAGCAACAAGAAGCAAACAATCATTATGATGTGTATTGCAGCAGGTGGAAAATAGTGTGTTTTTCTAGCGTACTGAGAAAGGTCAGGCTTTCCTTGAATTTTCCTAGAATTTTATTATCCAATATGCCAGCTATTCTGTGTAAATATGTTTATTTATTCCAACACAAATATTATTTAATGCTTTAATGTCTTTTTATACTGAACTGCACAATTTAAATTAAATAAAAAGAGGAAGTTTTTTTTCTTCAATGTGTCTCAGCATTTTGTTTCACCCACTTAACACTGAGGATAATTGATCGGCATAATCCACAAAGTTTAGAGAAAAGAAACCTTAGCAGTAATTTCCTTGACTTGCTCTTCATCGAATGTCAAACTTCCATCCATTTACGCCAGATCCATCAGCCCACGGCTCACACCATCCAAAAATTACAAACGCACGGACATGTTTTAGACAAAACAGTCTCCTGCCAAACGTGAATGAAATTTCGGCCTGCAAAGCAATTTTTGACAGGGGGCCAGGCCGTCGGCTCTTATGCCCAGAGAAAGGTGTTTTTGTCTGGGGGGGAAGCTGCCAGCTCCTGTCTCTCTTGGCTGCATGTCCCAATCCCTGCCAAAAAGAGTAACCTGACACTTTTATTACGCTGGTGTGAAGCACTTTTAAGCTCCTTTACGGCCTCTGTCTGTTCAAAACCACTTTGTTCGTGGTTTGGGTCCCCACACACACATACGTACGCACACCGTCTAAGGAAACTCCACCAAGCTTTGCCACCCCAAAGTTCAATCTGTGTCAACCTTATTGAGACTGCTGGGTGGCAACAGAGTCTGGGTAGTAGTTAACAGACCAAGAATCTCAATATGCTTTTTCATACAGTAAAAGCTACACTTTCTTTGTAAACTATATGCCATTATTCCATCTCTGGTCCTTTCAGACTATCCCTATATTTGGTGATGCCACAGGCCACATAAATCAAACAATGCAAGTCAGACATACAAATGCGGTGCATTATTTACCTCACATTCACATAAAATTCCTCAAATCTGACTTGAATTGATGAATATACTTGCCTGAAGCAAATAATGGCTATAAGATATGGCAGACCAAGATGAACAAAGATGAATTAAGTGAAACAGAAAAGGTCTCTAAACGTATGCTGTCCAGACACGACTTTAAAAAGACTTTTAACAGACTAAAGTCTGACACCTTCTCACATCTAAATACAAGACACAGATATTTTTACTCACAGACCAGTCACAGACTACGATTTTGGAAAGACTGGGGATCACTTATTATAAGACTGCAACTAGATTCTTTCTGAGATTATTTCCCATCATGATCCTGGTGGAGTTTACTCAAAATACACATTACATATTAACTTACAAGTAATGTGTATATCAATGCTGTGATTTATCAGAGACTCACAACTTGTGTTCCCCACCCCCACACTTTTTTTTCTCTACAACCTTGTAAAGCAAGCCTTTAATTAAGATAGAATGAATAAAGAACACCCTCCTTGCATGCTATCCAATGCTAAAGGATTACTCTTGCTTGGACATAAAGAGCATGATTAATAATAATTACAATATAAATGTTGACTTAATTTGTCTGAATTTTAATACGGTACTCATTAGTGGATTAAGTTAAGTTTACCCCACAGCTCTGGTGCAGCAGAGAAAGCAGCTTTTGTGCCTCTGAGGTAAATATTAGAGACAGTGTTAAAATATCCTTTTGTACAGCATTTATTAAGACCTTTACCAGACCATTGTTGCAGATAATTAATTATACATTTTAGCTACCTAAAGGGAATATTATAAAATTAGTTATAAAATAGTATAAAATTAGCCAAAATGCTAGCTAGCACAACGACAGAGTTAGCTGGTGGTTACAGTTTTGCCTTTTACACTTTTTGGGGGCTTTTAATAAATTTAATGTGATATTACCAAATTTTCCAAGTTCCACATGGAAAAAGAACCAAATGTTGAAATGCTTATCAATAAAACTGATGTATATACATTTAAAATGCAAAGTTAAGTCCTTAAATAAGTGTCAGTTAACTTTAGCTAGACAGCTAGCTAAAACAATAACTAAGCTAAGTTAGCTAACTGGTTAGACAGACACTCAAACCTTTCTAAATGTAAAAAAAAAGCAAGAAATCTTTTAATTATATCTACTTTAAGTTATGTTTTTGTAATTAACTTTTCATATATTGATAGCATTGGAATTAGGCAGCAATAGCATTCTGTTGACTGTTACCCACAGTCTATCACTACAGATACAGATACACTGTTTACTTGTATACAAATGTTTGTGGACACTAAGGCTGTGCGACATTGTAGAAAAAAAATTACCCCTATATTTTTCAAATATATGGATGATTTCTAGCTCTTTCATAACTTCGTTTTTTTTTATTTGTAAGCAGACACCACTTAAAATGATGCACAAGCTCTTGTTCACATTAAATTTATTTTTTTCCAACCTTAACTGCAGCTTTTATATTTTATATAACCTTGTATTTTAGTTAAGGAAATTTGTAAAATATTAAAATTACTGCCCTTTAAGAGTATAACTGTCTATCTATATTCTGGAATGGCAGCTTCTAAATGCAAAGATGCACAATTTTGCTTATTCCATCCTAAAAATCGCATTAAACAGTAATTGAATTACTCAAATTAATTGAATTAACCTCCCAGCCCTACTAGACAACCATTCTATAGAATGCATTCAGCCACTTAAAAGTTGCATATAATTTAATTATATAATGTACGTAAAAAAAATATTGTTAACAAAATATCTCTTTTTTGGAGCAAATAAGCATGAATTAGCTGGCACCATGTCTAATGCCATTCATGGGCATGAAGTGTCTGAAGTCCCAAGGACTGGAACTCTGTGATGGTGCTCCATCCAATACTTTTGGGATTGGGAGCTGGGAATGAAGTGAAATATGAGAAAGCCTCTCTTACACAGTTAAAAAGTTGCTTCAACAAAAGCAGGATAAAGCTTAACATATATTTTTTTAATTCCCTTGATTGTGGAAGAAACAATTAATAAGCAGGGTTTCAATACTTTTATTCATATATTGTGGTTACATTGGTTACGATCAGACAAAAGAAAAATGAAACAGACCCAAAATAATACTTTACGCTATAGAAGCTAAGAAAAATGCCACAGTCTGCTACAGTCAAAGTTTTATGAGAGTGCTTTAACAAGCACTGACTCTGGATTGTATGGCCCACAGTAGACGAATGAAGGTCTATGAAGTGTGTAGTTATTCTCCTGACAGCTGCATAATTGTTCAATGCCTCTGGTCAGCGACTGTGGACTGGACTGAATGGTCAATTACAAATTAGAAAAGATATGTTTATATTCCAGAAAAGTATGTGATCATTTTGGACAAGGACATTAAAAATCAGAACTACAGACACCATATGACGTCTGACGTTCTACTGTTAATGTGCCAAAAAGTCTAGGACTCGCCTCCAGAGACTGAAAGTATGTTTTGCGCTGTTTGAGAGAGGTTGTATGGAAGCCTCTGACAGGGACTTGGGATCAGCTGTTGGGGTGTTTTCTAGACAGCATCACAGCCCTCTCTCTCACTCTTTCCTTCACTGTCTCTCGCCCTCAGCTGCTCTCCCAGCTGCTGAAGAACAGCTGCTCTGAACAAAACAACCCATCCTGTGAATGGACTGAGCCATAGACCGAACATAATGAAGAAATAATTTTCAGAAAACCTGGATTATTTTTCTACATAACTGTGCCTCCCTCTGAATAAACATCTAGAGCACACAGGTACTTTATGGATTCCTCATAGTTCCAGAAGAATCTGAGAAGCAGGTTTCACTTAATTTAGCTCTGTTCACACCAAGAAACTCTGTAACTTGTGAAACAGAGTTCCATGGTGTTTAGAACACCCCATGAAAACCCTTAACAGTTGAATTTATTTAATCCTAAAAACATTTGAACTCATTGAATTTTTTTAACTAAACAAATAAAACTAAGGAATTTAAGTTGGAAAATAAAATTAATAAACGTAATTTGTCTGTGACGAAAAAAAGGTTAGGACACACTATGCTTTATTAGTTTGCATTTTTTTTTAATTATAGTTTAAAATAAAGGATGCCTGTGTGTGCAAGCTGCTTTTTGGGCAGATCAACAATCTCAATCAAACCTCATCTTCACAGAGATTATTTAGATCCAATATTTAGAAAAGCTTTTATTCCTTTCTTCTAATCATCTTCACCTTGTATTAAATTCACAAAAGAACCATTCTGGACCCTGAATTGCCTCTTAAAAGCTGGCAAATTCTGAACAAAATATTGTTTAGAGATAAAGGTTTATTTCTTAATCTTCTTAAACTATATAGTTAAACTTATGTCTCATCTTTTTCGCAAAGACTTTTCTTTCACTTTAAGATCTCGATCTTAATAAATTACCCATTGTATCAAACTCAGTCATTACATGTGGGACTTTTAAGTGTAACTGTTACAGACCTATCGTGACAGACCATTAGCAGTTGAGGCCAAAGCTCCCAAAGTGCTTCCATGTGTATGACCTTTTGTGTCCACAGACGTCAGACTCCAAGGTGTTTGCAGGACGGAGAGGAGCAAGACGAGGTCCAGTGTGATACAAAGACTGCCTCTCATGTAGGACCTTCTTCACTGCCTGGATTACCTGGTACATAAAACACAAGACAGTTACCTCCAGTGTATGTAGAGGACAGCCCTGAAAAGAGCACAGTTGCGTAAATAAAAGGTGGTAAAATAGTCATATAAAAATTTATTTTAAACATGAAACCACACACATGCGTGGTGAAATGCGTTCAAAGAAAAAATAACATGCAAGAATATAAATCGTTAGAATAATAACTGAACAATAAGCTTGAAGCTCCGGATACAAAAACAGCAAGAAATGTTCTTGTTTGAACTTTTTATTACATCACGTTAATCTATGCAAGTTGTATCCTTCAAACATGCCCACCACTATTCCCCCAGTCCCAATTCCACACCCTGGGTTGCCAAGCACAGAAATTGAAGCCATGAAAACAGGCAAGCTGGCTATTCTTCTGCTTAACAGGTAATCACTGAGCTTCAGTAAGGTTGCTAACCATAGCTGGGTAATTTATCACAACACCTAGGTAGGTGTACAGAGGAAGATTTGTAGCCACTTGCCACTGTTTTTAGCTGGCAACCTGTGTGAGCTTCACATCTGGGGAGGAGCGGGTGGGGTAGAAAAATCTATCCACTGTTTGGAAATTGGACTTTTGTAGCTATTTCATACACTCGCTCTCATTTCCTACAGATTGTTTTTGGTATGTCAGTGTAAAAGACTGAAGATCAAATAACATTTGAAATATTATTTTACTTTGTCATCTATTAATAATTATCAACAGAGGCAGATCTGACCTAAAGATAACAGAAGGGATCTTGGGATGGGAAGATCGCTGGTTCAATCCCCTGAACCTCTAGTACAATTTGGAAGTGTTGCTAACTCTATAGAATCTTTTGTGTAATAACCATGTATACGCAAAGTGAGCATACATTTCTTTTAGAGCAACATCTAGGTACCTTTTCCTTGCTCTGGAGTTGACCTTTCTGGGACACACAGGGTTCATGTCTCATTTCCACATTATCCATGTTTCGTGAGCTTCGAGAGTCTGCTTCTGACTTGTTGTCTGTGTCATCTTCAAGGGACATTCTCTTAAGCTTGTCTGAGAGCCTAAAATTATACAGACAAAAAAAAACTCAAGACTGGTCTGAATAATACCACAGCAGCACAAAACACAATAAGAACCCTGTTAGTTATGTGTGAACATATTAGTGTGACCAAGGAAGTCTTTTTCCACCTTGACGCAGTAGAGCCTGTTAGTTTCCACGTCTGGGTCCGCTCCATCAACTGAGCTTTGACTGTTTTAGCTGTGGCACTGGACATGACATCTGACAAAGAGCAGCCTGGGAACAGCTTCAGCAGCAGAGCAACCAACTGACCACAGACAGCCAGAATAACACATATGAAGTTAATACATTATAAAACACATTATAGACATATGGCATACATACAATAAGCATTCAGTTTCCAATTCATTAGTTACACTGCTGTAGTAGTTGTAGTAGTGTGTAAACCCCCTTTGTCCTTCAGAACTGTATGAATTTGACAGGGCATCATTTCTACTAGATGCTCCAAGTGCAGGAATGTTGTAGCATGAAGAAAGGATTTTGCCAAGCAGATGCTGCAAATTAGTCAGCTGTGAACAGCCTGTTATGCCTCATGCCATTTCTTTAGAATTTTTATTCAAAAAAAAAAAAATAATAATAATAATAATAAATGGAATGTATTTTTATTATTACGTACCACAATAAGGTCTGAACAAACATAAAAAGATTGACAGCAATAATAAAGTTAAAACCAAATGCAATAAAATAAATAAAACAAGCTATAAGTTATGTAGTTAGTATGATAAAAGTGTGGTATGCTTTAAGGTGTACACATTTTTTTTTAATAAAGAGCTTCATGTAGGTTTATATTGCCCATTATTCATCAGCATTTCTAAATTATCACTACATTTAATGTGATAATTAACTAACCACAATTTTTATTACGCATTAAGTGTTATTTACACTCAAAGTTAACTTCTGCTTTTGCCTGAGCCACTTGCATATTCAATTGAATTTAAAACATAATTATTTAAATGTTAATTAAGTTAATTTACACCCTTTTTCAAAACCAAAACAGTGCAAATGTGTCACTTTCCTACTGCTTAACTTAGTGCCCTGTTCATCTACTGAATTAGAGAATTTCACAGATAGCCAGAAACAAAAAATTGTGGACTTGCCTCATCACTAGTGGGCTCTAGAATAAGAGCCCTGAATGCATCCTGCTTAGCCTCTTCCAGACTGTTCATTCTGATATAAGCCTTCGCACGATTTCCATAGTACTGAGCTACTTCAGGGTTATATTTAATGGCCACTGAAAATTTGTCTGCAGCCTCCCGAAACATCCTTTAAAACATATATTAAGAGTTAAAGGACATACCCTTTAAATAACTGTAGTAATGTTATTATTATTATTATTATTATTATTGTTATTTAACATGCATTTCATTAACTTACAGTTTGTCCAAACTCTGCAGTCCTAGTATGCTGTGAATCATGGCCAGACGGCACCAAATGCACAAGTTTTGGGGGTCCAGCTCCTCAGCCTGCTGGTAGTCAGCCAAGGCAAAATGCCATTCCTCCTGTTTCAGAAAACAATCTGAAAACCAACAAGCAAACGCGTATTTGCATATTAAAGTGATATCTCCCTCAGACATAGAAATACACTTTAAATTCTGTTCTAATTAAATAACATTTGCAGAAAAATATCAAATTTAAAAATAATTGATTAAAGACAATATATAGAGTTCAGCAATTAAATAAAAACATTAGTAAATGAGCTTCAGCTGAACTTTATTAAATATTGTGCAAGATGTTTAGACAAGATGTGTAATTAGTTTACTGTTTATTCCTATCTGCAGTTTAAGACTCGAATGGAGGATGGACACCTTTCAGTTTTTAAACTACAAAAAGAAGATGAAGCAATTTCCATAAAATAGCACACAGTACATGAGAATGATATATAAGCCTTTTAATACTGAGTGCTTTTGAATGCATTTTTAATGACTATTACTGTTTGCACTATATTGTCCATTATATCGAAATTTGTCTAATTTATAATCTAAATAATTATAAAATGTGTATAAAAGTAGTGACTCATGTTAAGACACAATGCCAGTGTTGCTACAAAGCACAGTGTTTGCTGTGATACTGGTATTTTAGGTGGCTGCTACCTACAGTGTTACCAAGTGATGTGTGGTATGCTGTGGTGCCCTATGTTGGTGGAATTACTAGAGTATTTGAATAAGTGACATGGGAAGGATTATGGAAAATTTTGAATCACATTCATCCCTATGGGATAAGAATGTATGCTATATAGAGACTGTACATGTAATCATAAAGCTGAATACAAGACCAAATAATACAATCAGGCCAAACTGACTACAGTTGAAACGGTATCATTATTACAAAAACTGGGGGAATTATGTTTCAAAAAATCCTGAAAATAAATAAGAATATAAAAAACAGAACAGGAGAAAATTATAAAATGGATAATGCTCGATCATAATAAATAATAAAGAGACTAAAATAAATACCTTCAATATTTCCAGGACACCATTTTGCTTTCATGACTGGAAAACAAATCTAAAATCTAAAATAAAAAAACAATGAAACAAAAAATTTAAACATTTTAACCAGAATTTCCAGAAATGGTGGTACCCTGTTTTGATCTCCTTTCTTTCACAAACAGCACAAGCACCACTCTATTGTTTTAATGTAGTGTAATTTCAGAGCCCTGGAAAGCTCTGGAGTTTTAACTGCTGCTCATCAACTGTAATCTACATTCAAGTCTCCCAAGTCTGTTTTAGTCTATATTTTAATAATTTCAGCTGCAGTTGATTTACTAATGTTTTAATGCTCAACTCATTGTGTACTGTTGAGTTAGGATTCCTTTGACTAATCTTTGGGTTTAAAAAAAAACACTGTAACCAGTTACTTTATAATTTCATGTTGTTATAAATCATTTTAAAACTGAACATTTTATTTCTTGAAATAATACTGTTTAGATTAAATGTTATAAGATATTTTTGCAAACCTATGCTACATAGTACAAAGTGAGACCCACTGAACTGAATTCAGCCTATAATCCTCGCCTCATACCTCCCCTGTTGATGAAGAGCCTGCTTTCATTTCTCTGCTCTTGGATGGCCTTAGTCAGAAGCATGGCGGCCTCGTTGTGAAAGCCCTGGGAGAAGCAGTGGACTGCAAAATCATTGTAAGTGAGCACCAGTTGAACTTGTGCATCATCTTCCAAGCCCTTGTAGTCCTCAGGCTTCTGTCCCTCAGGGCACTTCGCTCCAGCATCTCTGAGATCAGCAGCAAGAGCCAAGTCCTCTACAGCAGCAATGAAGTCTTTCAGTCTGCGGTAGAGTGTCCCTCTGTGGACACACAGATTTGCAAGATTAATGTATGGTATTGAGAAAACTGAAAAAGATTATAGTTCTGTAATGCATAAAAAGCATGTCGATGGAAACTACATTTACATACCAGATTTACAGTTACTAGACCAGTCAAACTTATATAACCCCATAACTGTGCATAGTCATTTTAATGTGACTATGTTATGATCACAATGTGTTAACCATTTAAATGGACAGAGTTAAAAATGGTATTTTCATAACTACTTTTTTCTGGAGAAACAAAAAAGTGCTACAAGATACTTTAAGCATTGCCACAGAGTAACCAGTTCAGATTCTATCAATACCTAATGTTTTATTATAAAAATATATGCTTTTAGAACTTTAAAAGCTAATTTGTTAGACCCTTAAAATGTATTAAGAACTCAAAATAAATAAGTAAATAAATAAATGGTCAGAATGGAAGCAGAAGTGGTTCTCCTGAGGCAGGAGGTCAATGTCCAACACACTACACATTTAACTCCCATTATGATTCAGTGCCATATACCATGCCACTATACTTTACTATAGTAGTAATATCAACATTTTATGACCTCAACATCTGAGTGTAAAAACAAAAAGTAAAATTCACTAATATTTCAACAATATTTATTGAAAAATAAAAACGGAACAAGAATGAACACCACTACATACAATACTATTATATGTTTAAAGTTTTTTTTCTAAGTTCAAGGCAAATTTAAACCTTTGAATCAAGTTTGTGGATTTTAGGTCTTGATTTTTTTTACCCAGACCAAAACATTGGCAGTCACTGCCCTCAAGTGACTGCTTTTATAAAATAGCACAAACTTCGTTCTGTACTAGAAACTGCACAGCTATTTACCAACTTATAGTCTCATTTTGATCCGTTTTGACCAAAATAAAATGTTGGTGCATCTCTACTGTTTTTCTTTTATTTTTTAAAACAATATCTGCACGCAGCTAAATAATGTTTACTATATTAATATAAGAAACAGTAAACAAGTGGACTAATAAAAAAAATAGTAAAAAACCGCTTGTCAATTATTTTGCCACAGAGAAAGAACAGTATGAGCATATTCATGTCTATGAAACCTTTACTGCAATCTACAGGCCACGACTCTTGGGACTCGGTAAAATGCAAATCTTGAAAGTTACTTAGAAAAGATAAACAGCTAGCTAGTATAAAAACAGAACTCTTTTTACAGATTTCGTGAGTAAATATTTATCCGTTGTTTACCTTTGCAGGTGTTGATGCACCATATTAAAGAGCGTGTTCCCAGTATAAGTCTATGGACCCTTAACCCTAATGTATTAATAAAACACGAGAAATACTATAAAAAACTGTAGGTCATGCGCTTCCTTTAGGAAGCACGTATCGATGGGTAGCAAAACTCGACAGAACACCGGTTTCTGTTTTTTACCGAATCCCGCAATTTTTTTTAAACAATTTATTTTGGTAATTCAAAAATCATAAGCTACTTTAATACAGTAACATAATACACTACAAAAACATTAATATAAAACTAAATAAAATACGTAGCTCTGAAAAAAGACAAACACAGTTAGTGTCAATCACACTTTCAGAATATCACCTTCGGATTTTCTACGGGTGATGCTCCAAACGATTCACGAACCGATTCACGAGCCGACTCACGAGCCGATTCACGAACCGACTCACCAAACGATTCACCAAACCGGGGTATTTTCAGCATGAACTTTAATACAACTAGGTTAGCCATCCTCTGAAAAGTTAACCTCTCCTTTATTCCCAAACTCCCCGTATTTAGTGAGCTTATTTAGTTAGCATAATATTAATCAACATTGACTCACGCAAACGGTAGTTAGGTTAGCTAACGCTAACTAACTATTTAGCTAGCTATCTTTTACACCTGGCTACTGGTTTTACAAAGTGTTAGCTAGGTTAGATCCATTTAAATAGAACCTTTAACCCCCATTATAACATTTAAAAGATACCCACGTTAAGACAGTTCCTTTATTAATCAGTATAAATTACTCACAGTGATTGAATGAGCTCACCGCTCTAATACTGCCAGCGTCCCCCCTGTTCTCAAACAAACCGCAGCAACAGCGAACCGAATCCTTTTAACCAGGGTTGCCAGGTCCAACAAATTCCCCACCCCAAATTATCATTTCCCAGTCATTTAATAGAAACATAATTAGCAAAAAAAACTTTTACGTTTACTTTTCTGTTCTTGTCCCTCCTGAACTCTCTTTTCTACTCTTTAATTTTTGTATTGTCTTGTACTTTCTGGTTACAAGTAAAATTAATTTTAGTGTCAACTTCTACACGTGATCGCCGTGTTAACGTAACATCCAAGGCAACACCCACAACCACTCCTGAATTTTCACCCGCAAATGGATTTTCAAACAAGCCAAATTTAGCCAGAAAATCGCAAACCTGGCAACTTTGCTTTTAACCGAATAGCCCGATAGTTTTCTCATTAATTCTGAACTCTTTTTCAGCATTTCATTCATTAAATAGCCTAAATGTATTAATGGCTTGCTTTTTAATGATAAAGCAATTACAAAACTGCAATTTAAAAAATATTGTTGAGCCATTCTCTAATGATTTTTTTTTTCATGTTTACCTACTAAATCAAACCCTTATGAACAAAAATGAACAATCATTCAACACTGATTTTGCTATCTATGGAATAGTCTGTGCATACTTAATAACATCAGTGACTTATTGCCAAAATATTACCTTAATTTCAGATTATTGATTAAATCAGCTTGTCTGCTACGATTAGGGTTGAGAAATAAAAATAGGGGATGCCCACTATATACAAACATATATATATACAAACATATGTATATATATATATATATATATATATATATATATATATATATATATATATATATATATATATATATATATATATATATATATATATTATATATGGACATTTATGGAAATAAAGAACAAATCACTTAGTATATTGGTTCAATACGGTACGCAATATTTACTTGCCAAATAAAGAAAATTCTGTATTTTACAGGACATGTGGCAACCCTAGCTATGATATATCATGAACACAATATACTGTACATTGTTGAGCCAGTTAAACTATTAAGATTCCATTGAGCCAAATGTATTTTAAAAACACTTATGCCAGTTGGCTATTTTCACAATATAGCTTGAATGCAATATTAATTCCTATTTATCAATAGAAATAATGTTAGTAGTAATTCCTGAAATATTATTTCTGTTGTAAGTTACCTTTTCAGTTGACTTGGCTTATTAGTCATGTTAATGTGTTATCTTCTTACCTAAAGAGGTAATACTGGGCCTTTTCAGGGTTCTTCTCTAAAGCTGTGCTGATCTTGACCACAGCACTGCTAAGCTCTCCTTCCACGGCTTTACTCACTGCCTGTTGATGGAAGTGCTCAGCTGCCTCGTCCAGCTCACCAAGCAGAGACAGTGCTCCTGCAGCGCTTGGATCGAGCCTCAGAGCTGCTTTTAGGTCATAGTAGCATTGCACATCCTGAAGAACAACACCAAGCTTCAGAAGAACTGAGACAACATAGCCTGGTCCATCCAAACATTTGCCAATTGTTCCAAACATTTGGTACTATTTCCATCTGTAGATTATCTTTTCTTGCAAATAAATTTTAAATAAATTCTGATTTAAGGTAATACATTGTACAATTGTAGGTTCAGTGTAACACAGTCATTTTGGGGGACTTAAAGAGCCACTAAACCCTAAACCTTACTTTTTTCCATTAATAGCTGACATGTGTTCCTTTAAAGTAATAAAACATACCAGTCCTACTTATTATTTTTTATAAACATTTCCTAACCTTTAAAAACCTTTAAATTTCTGCCTCTGCAGCACCCTCACAGGTTTAGCTGTGCTATAGGCGAGGCAGACACATCAAAATATGCAGATCAGTCAATCAATACCAATACATCCTCTGTGTCTCATGGCTGTCAGAGGCACACTGCTGCTGCAGCTCAGCCAATCAGCTCTTCCTCCTGCCCTGCCTCTAAACTCAAACATCACCCAATGCCCTTCCCAAACTACCCATCCCATTTTTCATCTTTTAGTGTTCACATTGCAAGAATTGACCTGATTGAGCTGGTGGTGTAGGCGGGCTCTCAGTGTGAAGAGGTCAGCTGATGGGGTGTCGGCCTCCAATAAGTTAGTGACCAGTCGAAGGCAGTCAGTGTAACGGCCGAGTGCAGTAAGACACGCCAAGCTACAATGAGAGAATACAGCATTCCGCCATTATGCACATGGTAAACCTTGATTAATGACGCCCCCCCCTTCTTAATGACTGCATAAAATATAAAAAAAAATTTGCCTTATTCACAGTTATAAAAAAATATTTTTAAAATTCACTCAAAATTGTTTTAACACTTACTAAATGTAATTGCCAGGGAGACCATATTTTATTATTGTTGATAACTTCCTAAAATAAGTATGTGACAAAATATCTAATGTTAAAAATTCTAAATAAGTGTTTGGCCCCACTCAGTGAACTGCTATAGGTAAATTGGATGCAGCAATACAAAAAATATTTCTGTTTATAAAGTATTAAAATAAAAATGCAAACAATGATCAGTGGTAACCAAAAACAAGATATTTAATAAATAGTACTTGGAATATTCAATCATAAAATATATTGATTTTAATAGATAGAACAAAAAAAACTCATCATTTTTTATTCGTGTTGTGTAATGGAGGGGGTTTGCATATGTTGCACATCAAAAAGTTAAATAAATATGCATATATTCTTTTTCTTTTTATCTTTTACTATTATTCATTTATGCTATATTTTATTTATGCTATATTTTTCTTATGTATATACATATATATATATATATATATATATATATATATATATATATATATATATATATATATATATATATACTCTTATTATATATATATCTTATATATATACTTATTGTGCTCTGTTCTATCTTTGTATTAATATATTCTATATGACATTGAACTTTAGGAGCTGGAACTACAGTATTATTATAAAGACACAGCACCCTCTACTGGTCACTAGGATGTAGTATCATGAGTATTAAAAGTTAGCTGGGTAAGTGATTATCACATTTAAAATTAATACTTAACATAATGTACTGTGTTTTACTTAATTGCCTTTAAACACCAGGCTTATACAAACCTTCTTGTTTGATATGGTTTATAGTTGGGCTTCAGTTCAGCTGCTTTGGCAAAATACTCCAATGCCTCCATGAACATCCCTTGGTCACAAAGACACTGGCCCTATTATAAACATATAGACACATCAGATAATGAAGCAAACTGTTCTAACAATAGAAAAACAATATTGCCATAAATCACCTTAATCACCTGCATGTAGTAAATGAATGCAAGACGATGAAAATAGGCCTCAGTCTGTGGTTCCAGGTAACAGGCATGCTTGTAGTCCAGAGATGCAGAATTGAAGTCACACAGTTGAAGATACACCTCAGCCCTCTCGACATAGAGCTGAGTCTTTAGAGACAAAGGGAGATACACAAGTTAAGATACTTACACAGTGAAGCATAGTAAAAAATCCTTATTATTAATATTTTATCAATCTATATGATTAAAAAGAACCTTTTCTACCTGCTCTGGCCGCAGTGTTATAGCTTTGGAGAAACAAGTGACAGCTTTCTCCAACTGTAACTTTAACACTGCCTCCATGCCTGCTTCATAACTGCAAAACACAAAATGAACAACATGAAGGTTAGTACATTTCAACATTAAATATAGCTACCTATCGATGAACAAGTGCAAATTGTATTCCTTAAACAAACAAACAAAAAATACTTACTGGCTGCTAGCTTTATTCTGTATTATAAGGCCGCCACATACATGAGGCCTGTCACATTTTAACTCTGGGCTCAGTAAAATGCTGCTGGAGCCAAACAATTTTTGGATTGCAGACTCTCGAAATGTTGTCACTGGACCTGAGCCACTGGCCTCCACCTTAAGAGGAATATACACAATATACAGATGAATAACTCATATACTATATCTATATCACAGGCCAGATAATACAACAAACAGATATACAAGCTCTTAGATTTCTGTATGACCTTACTGTTTCTGCCCAATGATTAAGAGGGCCTTCTGTACTTTTTTTTTAATAAATAGTGGATTGATACCCTTAGTCAAGTATCAGAGCCTGAGAACACGTTCTGTAAACAGCTGACAGCCTTTCTGTTCTTGTTTTGGGGATTTTTTCTTCCTTTTTCTTCCATTTCTTCCTAATAAAAGCCTTCTAGTTTGCGAGATTCTTGGGCTGCCTTGCATGTACTGATCTCTTGAGACTTTGACTTGACCTCCACTGTTCCTAACAAATGGCATTTTTAAATTGCATAATATATTATTTCTGAATAAGCCTCTTTTAATCTTTTTTTATATTTTCTTTAAAACATTCCCCTGCTTTGTGAGCATCAGTTATTTTAGTTTTTTGAAAGCTAAAAAGCTGCTACTATTCCTTTCCCGTGCAGTTCATTTTTTGGATGCACAAATGCTAATCACTACCATATATTTTGCCTTGTGCCCTGTCATTAAAAATACTGGAGAGACATATACAATGCTTAATATAACTACTGTGTTATATTAAGTCCAAAGTCAGTGCAGTGATTTCCTGGGAAATCTTACAGCCCTTCATGCTTTCCTCTGCTGACAACTTTTATGTAGATGTGGATTCATTTTCCAGCAGGACTTGACATGCTGCCCACACTGCCAAAAGTACCAATTGGTCTTATATAATATTCTAATTTTCTGAGACACTGACCTTTTGGGTTTTTTCATTGGCTGTAAGCCATAATTATAAAAGAAAAAAAGAAAAAAAAAACAATAAAAGAAATAAACGCTTAAAATAGATCACTATATCATATAAAAGTTTCACAGTTTCAGCTGAATTACTGACATAAAGTAACTTTTTAATGTTAAAAACTGTCTAATGTCCAAGTCTGAAACCAGTTAGGCTGATAAAAAAGATCGTAAACAAAACGCTAACCTAAATTATAAACTAGATTTTAATTACAAACCTCAGATAGGTCTTGTGTGCTCATATTGACCACAGCACTCCTCTCATAAATGGATTTCTGAGTCTTCAGAAAAAAAGAAAATAAGAGAAAAAAGAGAAACGCTGTGTAGAAAAGCTATTTTAACTCATTTTAGACAGCAAAATAAACAACAAAAGCTGCAGATTTTCCACCCAGTCTGACACACAGTACATTAGCTACCTAACTAACTGAAGTAATCACAGTAGCTAACCATGGAAACACCAATCAGAAAGAGGCTGAGAATGAAAGCACATTTCCGTACTCCACCATGAGATATATAGTTTAATAATATATTTACTTTTAAGTTAATGGAACATTTAGGATTTTTATTTTTAAATTAGAATTATAACTTAATTATACTAAATAATTTGAATGCTTTAATTAAAATGCTGTATGTTAAAGCGCTGACTACGTGACTTTTATTTTGAAAGTAATGGCTGTCTTTTCTTTATTGTTAGCTGTATGTTTATCAGCTGACGGCAGCGCGAGCGGCTCAGTTAGAGCGGAGTGCAGAGCGGGGCTGTGAGGCGCTGCTGCGCACGGGATGCTGCTGGGGAAGCAGGGCTGGAGTTGTGTGAATAAACACTATGAGCTAAACTGTGGGAGATTCTAAAAGAAGAGAGACCGGGGACAGCCCGTCATAAGCGGATAAGCGCTCTGAAAGAATCCGGCAATGAATTATGAAGATGAGTCGAGGCCGCTGCTGGCGGAGAGTCAGGAGCAGGGAGAAGAGGAGGACAGGTCCGAACAGGACGCATATCTCGAGTAAGTGCTTTAAAAGTGGCTATACATTTTTAAAAAATGAGTCATTCACCTGTTCATTCATTCATTGAATCGTTCATTGAAGCAGAACCGTCATTTACCTCCTAACTAGCTAAGTTAACCCAGTACTGGGTTACTGACAGTACATTTGTTGTGGTGTTTTCATAGGTAACGTTAACTGATGCATGCCACATTGCACTATACTGTGATGTAACGTTACTATACTAAACATAATAATAATAATTATAATAATAATAATAATAGGGCTAGAGCATAATTCAGTGTCAATATAACTACAGTTCATATTCTAACATAACAACCCCAAACACACCTTCAAGAGGACCATTGCCTTGCTAAAGAAATAGAGTAAAGGTAAGGTTAAAGGTGCTAAACCCAGTTGAGCATCTGGTGGGGCATCCTCAAATGTAAATTGGAGGAACATTGATGACTATCCACCAGCTCTGTGATCACTGTTGTCACTGATGAGTCAAAGGGGATTTCAGTATGGAGCTCTAGTGAACTCCATACCCAAGGACAATAATGCTGGAAAATTATAATGGGCAAAAAACATATTGACACTTTGGGCATAATTTGGCCTTTTGGGTGTATACTTATTTTTGTTTTAAGCAGTTTAGAAATTAATGGTTGTGTGTCAAGTTATTTTGAGGGAACAGCACATTTACACTGTTATACAACCTGTACACTGAATACTTTACATTACTTTACTATTACATTACTTTACTTTACATTCAAAGTGTTGTCCCATGAAAATATATTATAAAATATTGTGGGGTAAAGAAATGTGAGGGGTGTACTCTACTATACATTATAAAACAAAATGGTTCAGAAATGCTACTGGTAACATTCATTACAGGTGCATAGCTTAAACATAAATTTTTCAGAACATTTAAGAAGTTCAGAAGTACATACATCCCTTGTTGGCTTACCTGGTAATTTTTCTGTGTATTATTCAGTATTAATCAAATTTAGCAAATTTACCAATTATTAAGCCACCACATTGTGGTGGCCTCTTTGGGACACAGCCCTTATCTTCCTTGTCTGTAGTCATGTCTAACATGTCCTAGAGTGTTTATGTGACATGGTAAAGCTTTTCATGTTTTTATGTTTTTCAGCAAAGTAAAAAATGGGAAGTTGTACCTGG
Organism: Astyanax mexicanus; assembly: GCF_023375975.1. Classification (NCBI taxonomy): domain Eukaryota; kingdom Metazoa; phylum Chordata; class Actinopteri; order Characiformes; family Acestrorhamphidae; genus Astyanax; species Astyanax mexicanus. The sequence goes on along the minus strand of NC_064429.1, from coordinate 23,023,292 downwards.
CCACCTTTGCGGCTGTTCTGGGTCCTCTCAGTTTTGGTTTCGTACTTGGCTACAGTTCTCCTGCCATACCAGACCTACAGAGGATCACCGACCAAAGACTGAAGCTCAGCACTGAGGAGGCTTCCTGGTTTGGGGTATGAACTTTTCACTAATTCTGCACTAATACAGCACACACTGGAAGTAGAGCTGGGTAATTTAACTGTTTTATTGTATGTGAAACATTTTATGTTATGTGCTTTTAAAATATACATGTTAAAAAAGTACAAGAAATGTGGTTCTCCAGTGTGTACGTGTTGTGATGATCAGTGATATTGCCCATAAATAAGCAAAAGAGCTGCAGCTAATGATTATTTTGGTAGTCGACTAATTTAACGATTATTTTTCCAATTAGTCTTTCTGCTTGGTGTGGGTACCGGTACATCTGCAGTTTCTAGCTTTCTCTATTGCTTCAAAAATGATAAAAACAGCTGAACGTGGGACACATTTTAATAATCAACATTTTTCATTGTATGAACTAATTGTTGCATCCTTAGTAAACACAAGTGAATAAATGCCAAATAAATAGTAAATGAGTAGGGAGCTTGCACAGATTGTGCTATGTATGGTAAACAAGTATATGGTACATAGAAGAGCAGTACAGCAGTAATAAGTAATACATAATGGTTATATATACAGTTATACTGCTGCACATTGGTGGACAGTGATGAAATTGTAGCACATTAAATAGTAAGTAAATAGTTATATTGTCCAACACAATGCTATTATTTTTTTGCAGTCTGTGGTGACTATTGGAGCAGGTCTTGGTGGTTTGCTGGGAGGATGGATTGTGGAAAAGATTGGACGTAAGCTGAGCCTCATGTTCTGTGCTCTGCCCTTCATCTTTGGCTTCACCATCATCATCGCTGCTCAAAACCACTGGATGCTGTATGCAGGAAGAGTGCTTACTGGTGTGGCCAGTGGAGTGACATCTCTTGTTGTGCCGGTAAGCAGGCAGCTGAAATTGCTGTTTTACACTCTGTTTTACACTGGTGCAGTAGTGTTTTAAAGTAAGGCTAAAATGTGTGGCATGGTTTTAACTCGCTGCTTGAGGCTCTTCCTGGTGCAAAACTGGGGTGACGTTCTGTCAAACATTGTCACAAAATAATAACTGGAGAAAGACTTGAAGCAGGCAGCATGCTGGATGGAATGAGTCATTAAGAATCGTGTTTGACTTGTTTTGCTTTACTGGAAACCTGCAGTTATTACAGTCAAGCCTGTTCAAGTAAATTACGTAGTTTACCTCTACATATCTTTGCTTACTGTACACTATATCAGATCAGATTTTTTTATTACCTTGATGTTGCTTATTATAAATGTCAATTAGTCTATGTGTTGTCTTTATTTAAAAGCATTGTTTTTATTTTGTTTTATATTCTTTGGAATTGTAAATATGTATATATTACAGTTCCATTGTCAATAGCATAAAATAGTCTTAACCCCTGCTATTATATTTTGGGTCAATTTGACCCCGTTCATTGTTAAATGTTTTTTAAATAAGTGATTAATATTTTTTTCCCTTCATATTTAATGACTTTATAATAATATCAAGCCATTAAAATGTCAAGAAGATTCTTATTTTTCCAAATTTTAGTATATATAAATATAGCATGTGGCATAAACTTTAGTGATATTGTTTATTATTATATAAGAATTGTTTTAAAAGTTAAAATTACTGGAAAGAATATTAGTCAATTTGAAGGTAAAAGGAGGGATTATTTTTTAGTGGTATGACAACACTGATTTAAAAAAAAATGCAACATAATCTACTCTACAAAACATTTAACAGTTTATTTAGTGTAACAATTTTAAACATTTAATAGAAACAAAAAAACGAACTTTTGTTTATTTTGTAAACTTACCAAATCTTTGATTTTGTATAAAACAATACTAAATAATAACATTTTAAATTTAAAGTTAATAATGGAGACAAAAATCTTAAATGCTGAATATTTAGTATAAACAATTATACAAAAATACCCTGAAAACTTCACAGTAAATTTTAAAACAAATATAAAATAACTTTCAATTAATCATTAAAATAATGTCACACACCTAGTACTGGGCCTAAATGCAGTTCCCAAATGAAAAACAAAACCTACTCATAATGAGTGCTATATTGTGGACTGTTAAAATAAAGACTGAACTTGTGACTCTGCATTCATGTTGGTAATACTGAATGGCAGCTGGTAGTGTTTTGTTCAACAGACCATAGCAAGTAATCCTTAGAGTTTGGGTAAAACATGCTTTCTAATGTTCTCAACATTTTTCTTTTCGTTCTACAGCTTTACATCTCCGAAATGGCTCATGAGCGAGTGCGAGGAACAATGGGCTCCTGTGTGCAGCTCATGGTAGTGACAGGAATCATGGGAGCCTACATCACTGGTAGCTGATTTTATCTATTATGCATTTATCTTATTCATTTTACAAAGACCTTTAAATCTGAATTGTTGCTGCATCACCTGATTTACCTGATTTTCTGCTATCATGATTACATTAAAGCAATAAACAGTCAGTCATATGAAATAGACTGATAATAAACTCTTAAAACTTAAATTTAGTTCACCACTGGGAAGTTATATAATCTACCTTCAACAACAAATGTCATAAGAAAGTTTATTATGAATTTTGTTCAGAAAGATCCTAAACGTTGTGGTGCTTTCGCTGCCACCCCAGAAAAGGCCTTTTCGGGCTAATTAGCTAATTTTTCTTCCATTTTTCTGAATATGTTAGTGAGATCCTTGAAATGTTGCCTACATACCTTACACACCATGTGTTACAATGCACAATGTATTTCTGTCAATAGAAATGTATTTTTTTTTTAAACTACATTAACTAAATTAACCATGTTACCAAGTTTACAGTGTCTGGTGGTACCACAAGTAGTTTTCTTTTTTAACTTACATTTAAATGTCCATTATTAAATACTTAGAAAATTGTTGCAGTGAATTAGTTTTTTTAATCAGTTGATAACACTTATAGTTTAAAGTTATAAAAAAACACAAATACACATGTGTATATATATATATTTATGGACAAAAGTTTGTGCAAAGTATTTTTTTAAATAACACAGCTTGTCTAGGTCCTCTAGAAAGTGATTGCCAATAGAATAGTACTGTCTGGAGCAGATAAACCTAAACCGATTTCCCCCATTTTTGTGCTCAACCCAATATTTTTGGGAAAATGTGGGGATTTGATCTCAAGTTGGAGTGGTCTTAATGTAATATCCTGACTAATACTCTTGTTGATAAATGCAATAATATCCTTACTGCAATGTTTTATAATCTCGTAGACTTTAGTAGTCTTTCCTGGAATGTAAAGACAAGCAATAATTTTGTTCATATAAAATATCTCATTTTTGAATCTTTCAAAAGTGTCATTTATTCACTGTAATGGAGCTGAAGCCTCACAACCACAGTTTTCTCCTAAGCGGGAGTTATTTCAGGATGGAGGAACCTGGTTTAAAGGCCTGTCTGTATGTCACTAATGAAATAGACTGTCCTCGCTCTGGAATGCAGTTGCTCTTGTTAGATACGCTTTGCATGAAGTCACATCTGTGTTCAGTCACATGATTCAGGAAGCTATTATACAAGTAGCCACAGTGTGTACAGTGCTTCTTCCTGATTTGTTTATTATTGCATTTTTGTCAAAAGGTATTATTTACATCATAATTTCTTTAAAATGGTTTTCCATTATTGCCCCCGTGTAGCTGCACAGTGAATTACAGACTTGTGTGTGCTCACTGCACAGGCCAGTGATCTGGGACTTATAACAAGCTAACTTTTTTATGATCACAGTGTGATGTTACAGGGACAGTAGGAGAAGGAGGACATGTGCAAGTTTCCTCTGATACATGTTAAGGCAGCAACCACCTTTTTAATCAATTCACCCTGAGAAAAGCCAGGGATCCCCGGCTTTAGTACATCAAATGGGAGTGATGTGCTCTATCAAACTCTGATGGCAAAGCAACATGACCCAGGATTCAAACTGTTGATCCACATACTCTTTGTGTGTAATCTGTTAAGTCACTTAAAAGTGAACAGCAAGGGGGGAGCCCCTAAAAATGAATTGGCCAATCAAGCCATCAAAGTCTTGACTTAAACCCCATAGAAATGTGCCGTTTGAAAATCTACCAGTATATCTGATTTAAAGGGGTTCTAAATATGCAGAGAAGATTGGGCTCAAAGTCCTCCAAAGGCCTTCATTTTAAGGGGCAATGGCCTTTTTTACATTAATGATTTACATTTTAAAGAATATTGCTCATTAAATTAAAATTTAAACAATAATATCAGATGTGGTTGGTGTTTAATAAGGTAGTGGAAAAAAAATGCATATTCACTAATTTTAACATGTTTGCAATAAGTAAATCAAAAAGAGGCAAGTGTAGGCTACAGTACTGTAGGTTACACCCAATTATAAAGTTCCTCAAAAAAAAGTCACCATTGTTTATGTATGTTATAATAAGTGTGTGTTTTTTTAAACTGTCTGTTTAAAATAGTAAAAAGATCTTAATAGGATGTAACTAGTAAATGTGCTTCTCCTTCAGGTCTCTTCCTGGACTGGCGCTGGCTGGCCATCACCTGCTCCATCCCCCCGACTGTGATGCTGGTTTTTATGTGCTTTATGCCAGAGACCCCTCGCTATCTCATCTCTCAGGGGAAGAGGAGGGAGGCTGAGGAGGCGCTGCGCTTCCTCAGAGGACCCAACGCTCCAACAGAGTGGGAGTGTGACAAGATAGAGGAGGCTGCTCGAGATGAGGTATTATTTTTGATGATGATGATGATGATGATGATGACTTTTACTTCTTACATAGACCTGATTTAAAAGTAGCTGTTGGAAATATACAGTCCTATACAGTGTTAAGTTTGTTATTTAGACATGCATTGTTTTATTCATATTCCTCTATATTGGTTATGGTATATTTAAATGTAAAAATACTACATGACCTGTGGTTCCAGAGGGAGACTTTTATTGTGAAGTAACTTGGAAAAGGAGGGGTGTTTGTTTTTACTCGGTAAGCGAGATTTACTGTGCTGTGGGCTGTTGGTGGAGGACAATAAAAGACCAGTTCTTAACTTGTAAAAAATCGTCCTTTTTGAGTAACATACATGTTTGGCGCATAAGTGCATTATTTTAAATTATTTATATTTGCAATAAAAGCATTTTGCTTTCACAAACTTGAGATCACATTAGAGCAGGTGCAAGTGAACATCACTTGACAATGTACTGTATCCTTCATAATGTTTGAGACAAATACATTCAAATACTAATTTCTATGTGGCACCTATTAAGTATAAAGGAACTGGTAGACCAAGGAAGACAGAATATAATATATAAAGAGTTCATAAGAGGGCCATATTAGTACTTTTATGAATGGCAAAGTAAAAAGCTGGAAATCAAGACAATGCAACATAAAAAAAGAGCAAATTAATGTATGTTTGTATGATACCTGTATTTAATTGTATTGCCCTTTATTTCATTAAAGGAAGCAAACTTCTGTTTGGCCGATCTTAAAGACCCTGGAGTCTACAAGCCTTTGGGAGTAGGAATCATGATGATGCTGTTGCAGCAGTTAACTGGCATCAATGCCATCATGTTCTATGCAGAGACTATATTTGAACAAGCACACTTCCAGGTAGGACCTTTTTGGGTTGATTACATTTTTAAGATCTCTATAGCTTTGATTCAAATTTCAAGTATGTTTACAGTTGACTAAAACATACTACATGTTTAATAGGTACCTAAACAATCTAAGATAGTATGTAGAAGAATGTTACTGTATGGAAAAGAGCTTTGTTATGATTTGTTATAATATTTGTTTTTCCTGTGTCTCAGAATGGCAATGTTGCCACAGTCATTGTGGCTGCCACTCAGGTGGTCTTCACAGCAATTGCAGCTGTAATCATGGATCGAGCTGGAAGGAAGATCCTTCTCATATTGTCAGGTCTGTAATCACTTACTTCATCTTCTTTCTCCAATACCTTCAGAGTCCCAAACAAGAGCCAGATAAAGACAGTATTTACTAGTTTTATAGATTGTCCCCTCTATCTGTATCAGTATCTGCTTTCTCATTCTTCAGGCATTGCCATGTGCCTGAGTGAAGCAGCTTTTGGAATTTACTTCAAGCTGTCTGTGAAGGGCCAGACCAACTCATCGCTGGTGAGCGCACTCATGGGGGTCGGAGATGGGATCAGTGGAGCACCTCAGCCTGATTTGTCCTGGCTTGCTCTTGCTAGCATGGGCATTTTTATAGCAGGTTTGTAATTTTTTTTAGAAATAGATTCAAGTTATGCTTATTATTTCACCCACTCAACTGAACTCCCCCTATCACTAGTAATGCTCCAACACTAGGAGGGTGAAGACTAGCATATGTCTCCTCTAATACAGATGTATGCAGCCACTGCCTCTGGCTAGCACACTCGGAGGAAACTGTAATGACCCAGCTCTGATACATCAGCTAACAGACACCTATCATAACCAACATTATGTTGGGAATGTTGTGGGGAGAGAGCACCATCTTCCCACCAAGGGAAAGCAAAGACATTGTGCTCTCTCAGACTCCGGCTGCTGATGGTGTGCAGCACAACCGAGATTCAAACCAGCGATCTTCTGTTAATGGAGAATCTTCATTCAGAAGTCCAGGACTAGGTTAAATTCATGTCCATAATTGTACGTGTGGGTCCATAATGTTTCATATTGAGTATTGACTTTTAGATATGATATTGTAGCATGATTTACTTGACTTTCATTACATTAGGAATTTTTATTCATTAATCACATGTGAAGTAATAGTAGTGAGTAGCCGACAGCCATTCTGTGGAATATTGAAGGTTTAGTGCATCCTGATTTTGGTTTTGATCCCTTTCTATTATTAGAATATTTATTTTATGCTATATGTAAAGTACTGACTGTATGAATGTGCAAACAGGAAAATTGTCTTTATAAAAAGTGCATCACAAAAGTGTTTTTTAAAAAGTGTTTTAAGTGTTTGACATTTAAAGACTTGGTATTTTATGCTTCTTGGCAGACATGTATAAAGTGCTAGAGAGCCAGACTTAAGTAAATGTAAAAGTTCTCTATCAAAAAAGAGTAGAAGTTGAAGTGTTCTTTATGCACCACACTTAAGTACTAAAGTCTTCAACATGTTTTGTACTTAAGTATTGCAAGTTGTTTATTCTAGAATGTACTACTCATGTACTGTAAGTAAAAGTACAGTACTCTGTTGTTTAGTTATTACAGAAAACAGTGAAAAGTTCTCAAAGTGAAAGGTAGAACTGGAGCTGTGAGGTCTTCTTATAAGATCAGCTTGATCTCTTGATTCACTCAACGATGAGAAGCTTCATCAAACCTGGTGACAGTTCAGAGCATCTACCACTCTGATTTCTAACATTTTTATAATTGTAACAAGTAATGATGCAGCAGTATTATACTCATAGGAAATATGCAGTGGATAATAGTAGACACAGTAGATGCAGATGCAGCATTTTAGTTCTTAAGTACAGTGGTGAAGTAGTTTTACCTCCTTACTAATTATTTTTGCTACAGTGACCTGCAATCTGTCTTTGAACATATTTGTGTTCCACAGGCTTTGCACTGGGCTGGGGCCCCACCCCATGGCTGGTGATGTCTGAGATCTTTCCCACCAGAGTTCGCGGGTTAGGAAGTGCTGCTTGTGTCCTCACCAACTGGACCTTTGCCTTCATTGTCACCAAAACCTTTCAGAATCTTATGGTAAGAAGCTTTACTAAATGGTTTAAAAAACATTAAAAAAAACATAAAATTATTAGTTGTTGTTCATCGCAAAAGTATTATTGATTCATTGGAAGGCAACAGGGAGCCAATTTAACCATTTAACCAGCTTAGCAAGTTCTACAACAGTCACTGAATCAGTGATACTACATACACATGATGTTTGCATGTACAAGGGTTGGACAATGAAACTGAAACACCTGTCATTTTAGTGTGGGAGGTTTCATGGCTAAATTGGACCAGCCTGGTGGCCAATCTTCATTAATTGCACATTGTGCCAGTAAGAGCAGAGTGAGAAGGTTCAATTAGCAGGGTAAGAGCACAGTTTTGCTCAAAATATTGCAATGCACACAACATTATGGGTGACATACCAGAGTTCAAAAGAGGACAAATTGTTGGTGCATTCTTGCTGGCGCATCTGTGACCAAGACAGCAAGTCTTTGCGATGCATCAAGAGCCACGGTATCCAGGGTAATGTCAGCATACCACCTAAAAGGTCGAACCACATCCAACAGGATTAACTGTGGATGCAAGAGGAAGCTGTCTGTAAGGGATGTTCAGGTGCTAACCCGGATTGTATCCAAAAAAAAAAAAAACACGGCTGCCCAAATCGCGGCAAAATTCAATGGGGATAATAAGTTATTGGGGTCTAAAACCAGGTGTTTCAGTTTCATTATACAACCCCTGTATGTATATATGTAAGCCAAAGACCAAGTTTACATTGCTTACATATACAGGACTATGCACAAATTATTCTACATTTGAGTAAAACGCTGTTCTAAATTTAACATGTGGTTGTTTGTAAATGACAGGAGTATCTTCAGATGGTAATTGATTTATTGTACTCCTACAGGACCTCCTAACCAGTGCAGGAACATTCTGGATGTTCTCAGTCCTCTGTGCCCTCAATGTCATCTTCACCATCTTCTTCGTTCCAGAGACTAAAGGCAAAACACTGGAGGAAATTCAGGCCCATTTTAAAGGAAGACATTCTCGCTAAGCTACAGCTAAGATTGTCATCATGCAATGCCAAAGTCAGACAGATGTGAATGACCTCGTTGTTGAGTCAGCATCTCAAGTCTCAAGATCACTTTGAAGAACCGATGACAAGACGGTTCCTTTTTTTAAGGATTTCATACAAGTAATATACAGAAAGTTTAAAAATTATGTTTTTTTTTGTTATTAAGACTAGGCATCTTTACTGAAATCCTGTTTACACCTGTTCACTTCAGCCATCTTGAGTATAAGGATTATACAGAATAAGTCACATAAAGTGTAATACAAGTGACAGCCACCCAAGACACATTTAAAACCAATACAGATTTGATCACTCAAACCACTTCAGGAGGTGATCTAAAGCCCTATCCGGATTGGATTAGTTTTTCAGGGGGACGTCTGTGAAAAATATTTCACCCTTCTACTCTAAGAGTGATAAAACTCCTGCATCTGGACTGCAATTAAAAAAACAGGCGGACCAGTGAATTTTTATTTTTGGCTTTCTAGGTCACGTGACATTGCGTTCAGTAGCTCCTCCGTTTCCACTCGCTGTTGTGTTTACGTGGACCTCTGTGGAAACATGCGCCCAAAGTGTATTTATGGTAGATGGCAGTGGACAAATAGCTGTTTTATTAAACGGGAGGTGCCGAAACTCGCAGATGTAGATCCGGACGAGCCTAAAATTATCTCAGGACCACGGAGTTCAGTGAAATACAGTAAATAATTCATCCTGTAATTTTCTTAGAGGACATCTGAGAAATATGCATACATGGTTGTTCTAGACGGGAATAAAATCACAGGACCCCCTGAAAAATGAATTCCCTCCGGATAGGCCTTAAGACTCGTTTGGGACATTTTATATCAGTGTAAACATATCCTCACAGCAAGACACATTGGATAACTGAAAACCACTCCCACTACAACAAACACCAGTCATAATTGCAGCACACAATAAGCAGATTTACATATTCCATCCCTCACAGTAGCTAATCAGAAACTCATTTGACTCTCAAGTGTAAATGCATGTGATTTTAAAATCTAATAAGAAAACAATCCAGATACGAGTCACATGAAGTGACCAGGTGTAAAGTTTTATGCTGTCATATTCACCGAGTCCTTTCTGAATTTTAACAAATAATACAGTATTAGTTTCTTAGTACTTTTACACTGCCTTGAAGATTCTGTGCCATATGAGACTTACTGAACTTCTCTCTGTTTAAATGAAGGTACTTGTTTGGACCGGCTTGGCTCAGACACTTTTACACACTGAACAACATTAATAACAAACAGATTCTATAAGCTAACCTGCAATATGCACTCAACCAAAAACCAATGAAGAGCTTATTAAACGTCAAAGGAGAATGAACAAATCACTGTAATTAAACATTTTGGATATAAAAGAATTGACTTTTTTATGTTTCTTTTCTTGTTTTTGTAATTTATCTTTGCACTATGTTTGTCTTGACTGTTGAATAAACTATACATTTGATAAATAAGCATTTGAATAGCTTCAACAACAACAAAAAAAACCCAGCTGGGTCATTTTTTGGGTCATTGTGTCACACAATGTAGTTTAAATTTTATACAAACAGGGTTCAACAATACATCCTTCAATATTTAATCAGAATGAACTTAGTGGAATGTTAACCTTTGTTATGTTGATTTGGAAGGATTCTTGTCATGTTGACAGCGCTGGGCAGCACAGCGAGCAAGTTGGCTAGCCCTGCTGCTGGGTGGCTAGCTAGCTTAGCTACGGCCAACAACCAAGTAAGTTTGGGACTCTGGCTGTATTTACCTGCTTCCAGCTTCTTTATTTAAATTACTGCTTACTTTAGATAATATTAAATATATAGTTATTAACTATATATATATTTATAATTAAATATATATATATATATCTTTAGGTTATGTTTTAGGAAGTGGACTAGTGTTAGTTAAGAAATCTAGTTAGCTTTAGCTAACAGCTAGTTTATTAAACCTATCCAATTTTAACACTAGAGTAAATAATAATGAATTGAGACAACTAGATGAATAATGTTTTAACTTGTGTAAATTAGCGAATAATATTTAGTTGAGAAAGTCTGTTGTAAGTATTGTTAGCTAATTGATGTACCCTTATTGTAAAGTGTTAACTCGGATCTAGTTATCTACCTAAAAAGGTTAAGCTAAACTAAGAAGTTACATAACAATTTTTAAGTTGTTTTTAAAAATGTATACATTTCAATTATTCATTTAGCTATCTTGTGAAAATATCCAAATATTTAAATGTGTCAAAGAATTTCCCTTTTTCATTTAGTATACATATTTAGCTGAGGTAAAGCTTAATCGGTCAACTCTGACATTTTAACAGTAGTTTAAATAATTTAAGAAACTCAAAATGTATCTTTGAAACAGAACAAGGTGACCATAAAATGACAGAATAGAAAAAAGCGATTAAGCTTGTAAACATGATTTTGTGCAGTCTGAGGGCTTATAAATATGAGGAATATTCAAAGAGGGTTGTCTGACAACTTCAGTTACTTTATATTGTTTCTTATATAAATAAATTTTAAGTCTGCATGGTAGTAATTGGTTTAATTTTTAATATGCTTGAAAATCTCCTTTTGGAGGAAAGCAAAGCCACTGAAGGCAACTACTGCAGAACCTAAGTAGTATTTTAGGAAAGAGGTAGGTGCATATGGGAATAATGAGTAACTATTTGTGAGAAGAACAGACTTACTGCTTTTCTAGTTGATTTCAAGAAAATACTGACACCCTTTCCCTTTTGATTTTTGAAGGTTTCAGTAACAATAAGGGCTTCCTGCACTTCCATGGAAGAAGAAAGAGAAACTTGTCTGTTTACTGTGTTTTGGAGAATATTACACTCTGAAATGTAAATGTGTTTTAGCCAGATGAACTAGTATTATTATGTTGATTATGTTATTATGAGTGAACTTTCCTGCCAATACAACTAAATAAAATATGTTAGAAGAACATCAACTTGAGCTAACAGCTAAAAAAAAATAACTTTTTTATACTACGCATGTGCAGAGGTTTTTTCCTATCAGTACATGGCACCATATATTTGCACATCGAGAGTGTACTCCCCCTCACTAACAATTATTGGGTTGAATGTCGCCCAAGCCTACCATCCTTTGCGTGTGCATTTGTTTTGTATATGTTGAGCACCTTTCAGACTTTAGTGTTTTAGGCTGTAAGAGCAAGTTACCTTAGTTCTGTGTTGCTGATGGTGACTGTAAATCAACACGTTTGTTTTTCAGCATAGAATGTGAGGCATCTCCCTTTTAGAGAACTAAAATGTAAAAATTAAATGTAAAAAGGAATATTAAAAAAGTGAATTTCCATTTTGCCTTAGTTCATTTTAAACAATGTGTGGTCCAGAGAAGACTGTAGAGTTTCTGGGTGGTGTGGATATAGGTCTTCTACTTTCCTTGATACTAATTTAACTTGAATTTATGGATTGCACAGTGAACTGTGTTTACAGACAGTGATTTCTGGAAGCGTTGCTGAGTCCATACAGTGATTTCCAGTACATGTTTTTAGATGCAAAAGATCACCAGCATCTGATACTGACCGTCAGTCAGCCTTGTCACTCATTACTAGGCATTTCTCCTGATTCTATAAAGCTTTTATAATATTATGTACTACTGATTGTAGGATGTCTAAAGTCTTTGCAAGTCTTTTTTTAATTGTTTAATTTTTTTCCCCCATTTTTAGCCACACTTTTACACTGATTGGTGAATGTTTGCTCATCTTTGCTTCTTAGAGGATACTCATTTTAAAACTCAGTAATGTGAAACTTCTGTTGCCACGTCTCAACTTTTATGATCTGTTGTTGCCATTAAGTTCTAAAATGTCCTGTTCTATGTTCTATAGTCACATTCTGTTTTTATTCCCATTTGTTTACATTTTACCCAACGCCCCACATTTTTTGGAATTGGGGTTGTGCTTGGTTAACTATTCACAGTAAACAGAGACTTTGACCAGCAGAACTCAGACCTTTTCATGGCGTATGTCTGTTAGAGAATGTGAGAATGATGTGTAACTGTCCTTACAGTAAAACCACTACTGTAATCGGATTTTAAGTGTGTTCCTGGAAGGATTTGATTCAGATCTGTATCTATAGCAATGCTTGTCTAGGCACATATTAGGGAATGTGCTGTCATTCCAGTTTCAGTTTTATGGTGGTGGGATCATGCTGGTGTTTGGGGGCCTGGCCTGCTCAGAGTTCCACACATAAAGCCCCTGAGTGCCTGTAGCAGCCTGTTCACACTGACCCTGTCCTCGCTGGGCTGTGCAGGCTTTGCTGTGCTCTCTGGATAACTGTTTAAAGATGTTTCTGGTGGTGGCAGTTCTATGTAGTATAGTGCTGTGGACACACTGTCTTCAATACACTGATATTCAGCCTCAGCCTGATTTTGATGTGGAGCAGGTGAGTGAAATAAGTAAACCATGAGTCGCCTTTAGTTTGTGATTTGACCAGTTTATATACCTTTTTTATGTACTGCATTTAAGCATTATATATGTGTAGACACACTGATTTAAACCTGTAAAATGTGTGTATGTTTAAAGCCATTTTTTGAGATTGCTGGGAAAGTTGCTGGGGTCTGTGTAACTTAAAAGTGTTTAAAGTTAAAAAGCGAAATTTGGGTCGGCCATGTTGTTGTTCAATTCAAAAACAATGATGAGGTCAAAAAGGTTAATGGTTAATGGTGCCCTGTGGCTTATCTTCAAAAGCTCACATAAAATAACATAATATGTAGTGAAACTCAATTGATCATCAACAGCATTAGTTAGAAGTTGGAATCAGGTGTTTGGGACAATTTTAAAATTAGTTTGTAATTGTCATTTAACTGAATTGAGGTTATTGATTTCTGAATTTTTAAAACTTTATGCATATTAACATTTTTTTGCATATTTTTATGCATATTTTATGCATATTTTATGCATATGCATATTTTCTTAGCATTATTTGAGGTCTGAAAGTTCTGCATCTTTTTAGTTATTTCAGTCATTTCTCATTTTCTGCAAATAAATGCTCTAAATGACAATATTTTTAATTGTAATTTGGGAGAAATGTTGTCTGTAGTTTATTAAAAAACCAACAATGTTCATTTTACTCGAACATATACCTATAAATAGCGAAATCAGAGAAACTGATTCAGAAACTGAAGTGGTCTGTTAATTTTTTCCAGGGCTGTATAGTGGAACATTAAAAAGTGCTATCATAACCAATTGCTGTAAATTTTTACCCCTAGTCTCTGTGATATACTCTCAAAAAAGATGTTATGTTAATAAACATAGTCTAGTTATGAACAACCGGAAAGAGAAGGAAAATAAAAGGACCATCCTTAAATACAAATACTAGTACAAATACTGTTGCTAAACAATATTATTCTGGTAAAAGGTTCTAAAGTTCTAAAAAGTAAGTCTAAAATGTACATAACCCCTTAAACCATAAAACTATTTTTGCCAGGTTTTTGAAGTGCCACAGGGTTCTATTGTAGGGCCTATGAAAGTGATGTTAACTGTAATATTATCAGATGTGAACTTACATTTACATTTTAGAGGTTTAGGGGTTTATACCCTATTACATATTAGTTAGTTATAGTAGTTACTGATTAATCAATAGTTATTGAATAATTTTTAGTAGTTACTACATAACAGAACATGTAATTTTAAAATGATGTTTTAGTGTTTGTGTCCTATTTAGCATTCCAATGGTAATTTATTAAAGTCACTTTAAGATAGCTGAATGCTAAACTCATGCCATCTATCTGAAATCTACATAACATCATCTTTACTTTTTAACTGTGAGCTCAGAGCAGCTGTTTTCAGTTATTTACTGGTGCTAAAAACACAGTTTACCCAATAAAAAAAAAATCCGTTCAGTTTTTGGAAAACAGCCTTCCCAAGGCATGACTAAGCAAAAGTTGCCAAATAAAAAATATATATATATATATCATACAAAGTACATAAACACCTAGCTCCAAGTATTAGTTGGGTTTATCCATCAAAAAGACTATGAAACATTTGAGTAGGTATTGCATGAGTGGGTGGTGCTAAGCTGCTGCAAGATCAGTGTACCTGAAATAAAGCAATCATGATATGATTAAAGACTTTCATCTTTAATTAATTTCATTCAACAAGTCTGTATAGCATAACGCTTAGGGCAAACTTTATTACTTACTTAACAAACCAATGTGATTAATTTTCCTTAACTTAATTCAATCTAACAGTGACAATAACTAAAGATGATTTCAGTCTGGACGACCTACGCTAAAGTAATTAAATATATACTGGAAGAGGGAAAAACTATGTTGATTAGATTTTTCATTGATCATTATTCCTTTTAAAGGGGTAGTTTGAAATACAAATAAACCTGAATTATCACTTAGAACAGATTAAATGTATTAGCTAAAATATTTGATTTTCAAAAAATTTTCACATGTGACATGTGTTGTGTTATTATTTTTATACTGCATTTGAGATTTATCCATGTATATATAGACACTGATTTATAGCTGTAAAATGTGTGTATATTTATTTAAAGCCATTTTGTTCAGCTTGTGGGAGAATTGCTGGAGTGAGTCTATGTAACTTAAATGTGTTAAAAGTTAAAAAAGCGAAATTTGGGTTGGCCATGATTTTATTCAATTCAAATACAATGTTGATTTTCAAATTCTAGTAGTAAAATGCATTGGATGGACTTTATTATTTAAACCACAGTGATGTTTATTTTTGAGAAAGAAAAAGAAGTACAAGCATATATGTGCAACATATCTGCTAAACATCTAGAGTTTTCCACTGTTCAAGTGTCATTTACTTATGCTTTAAATGGTATTTAATGCAGCATAAATGTTTATTAGCAACATTAGCCTAGCATCTCACATTCTAGCCTAGAGAGAGAAACATTAAATAAATGCATAGATAAACCGGTCTTTAATAAGAGTAGAAAGATGCAATACTTGGCTTTTATAAACGAGTTTAACTCAACCCATGTATAATTAGAGGCTCTAACCTGTCAGTTTTTATCTCAGTTTTCAGGTGAATGGTATCGCGTTGGCATGGCCTATGAATCTCCATTATTTATCAAATATAAAGACAGACTGCTGATCTCCAAGGGACACCTGGATGCTACTGTAAACGGAAGTGCCAGCCTCTCCATGTGGACAATGACTGGGTACAGTGTTCCTACTTTACAAATGAACTGATCTCATAGGTAGAGAGTTTACATGCTACCTGCTAAGCTATGCTTAGTGTCATTTTCACACACTTCAGCAAAAACCATGTTAACCAATCTTAGAGCATATTGCCACATTTATGCAAAAACCTTGTACCTTGTAGTCTTTTTTCCTTTTTTGACTTTATAACATAAATCTAGAAGTAAAGAATATAGAAATCTGCGTAAACGACTTTGAGTACCTTTTCCTTTTTTTTTAATTCTTCTGTAAAGTTGTCTTCAAACATTTTAGAGGTAAACAAATTGTAAATGTCATTAAGTGTATATTTATAATGTATTCACCTAATATTTGGCAACCAAAATTATGTGAGCAAAAATTACCAAAACAGAAAATTAAGTGAAAAGGCCAAATATTTATACTGGACATTTTTAGCAAGACAAAAAATACATTTAGGCTATTTAATTTATTCAGTGGTAAAATATGTGCCAAAAATAAACAAAACTGGCAACAACCATTCTTGTTTTTTTTAGCCTTTTGGCCATTTTGTTCAGTTTTGACTAAAAGTTCTTATATGTTTTCCAAATCCAGCATTTTTTTCTCTTGGATTTAAACTCCTTTTAACCTGTACTGTACATTAACCAGTAATCAGTAAGTTAGTGTACCTAGAGTAATACTGAACATGCATAATACTCTCTCCACCATGTTTAACAGGTGCAGTATGCTTTTGGATCTGTTGCTTCATCTTCATCATATTATACTTTTGAGCTAATAATTTACTGCATGTTTATGTATTACTAAGTATTTTAATTTTAATTTAATTTAGTTATAATCTAAGGACATTTAATCTATTTGATTTATTTGGTGGTCAAAAATGTGGCAAGAATAAGGACAACTTGCAACAATCATGTATGATATGTAGCCTTTTGTAGCCTTCTGGTTTTGGCCCAAAAATTATTTTTTTATCCAAATCCGTCTTTTATCTCTTTATTTAATCTTCTTTATTTCTCCACTCAGGCCAAAGAAATGCACACCTAGTTATTATGATTATGAGAAGACAGACGTTCCAGGACTGTTCACTTATTTCAGCGAAAGTAAGTCCCACTTCCTCTGTTCTTATGTAACCATGATTCACATGCTCACACAAACAACATGTGAACTGTGGAAAGATAGTGTAGAACTCGCTGATCAGAGGGGTAATATACGGAGGAAAGGGCAGACTGTGGAAAAGTGCTCTTTTCTTAAACAGCACCAGTAATTCTGGAGCCATATGCCACCAATCAAAGAAGCTAGGGTGAACTTATCAGTGGAACAAAATGATATACAGATAGAATTTCACAAATAGCTTATTTGTGTGTGTGTGTATAGCACTAGACAAACGACTGAACACCTGATTAAATCTATTTTGCCTTTTTTAGTGATTTTAAAACCTGGAAACCCGGAATTAAATATTATTAGTCTGATTTTAATTGAAAATTAAGATTTTAGAAAAAAGGTTTTGTTTCTGACAGAGGCAATATATTGATTTTTAACATTCCATAAAAAAGTAACTTTATAGTATAAAATAAAATAAAACATTAAATTAGAGAGTTAGAGTGCCAATATTTTGTTCCAGGACATTTTGGATCAACTTAATCAGTTTACATCAGTTTACACAATGTAATTGTGTAAATTGTAAATATTTGATATTTTTGTCATCAGATGGCTACGTTAATGTTACCAAGCTGAAGTAAATTAAATCTGATTTTGTGCACAGATGCAATTGTGCAAAGATGCCAGCACCAGTGTTTGTGCCACAATTGGTGTGTATGTGTACAGCAGTTTCTTCACAACAAATTACTTTTGCGATTTCTGTTGTTTACATTTGTGAATAGCAAACAAATAACATTTGTTAAGGGATTCATATTCTGGCGGAAAGTTGGAAATCAGCATAAGACACAGGTCATTCACATTTATGAATGTGAATAGACAAATTCAATATGTAAAAAAAAAAAATGTTGATGTGTAATTCTGCTTGTGATATTTCATAGATTAAATAGCACCTCTGCTATAAAAAATGTGGGAAAAAAACAGTAGATCCTTTAATGAACTAGGGAATAATAATGTTTATCCTTTTAATGAGACTAAAATGAACCAAATACATTTGCAGGTGAGTTTAATAGATTTTTAAGTGAATTCTTATAAAGCACTGATTATGTGTTTCTCTCCACTATAAGGACACAAGATAGAGAAAGACATCACTGTGGTGGAGACCAACTACACTGATTATGGACTGGTCCTGAAATACAAGAAGATGGAAAAGGAGTACACACAGGTGGCTCTCTATAGTGAGTGCATGAGGCCCCTCCCTGTATTAATGTAGTATTGAACATACATAGCGCTCTCTCCACCATGTTTGACAGATGTGGTATGCTTTGGGTCATCAACTGTGGCTTTCTTTTGCATACTGTGCTTTTAAGCTAGTCATGCTTACTTTGTCTAAAGAATATTGTTATATGCATGTTAATACTGTATATATGGTACCAGTCAAATGTTAGGATACACCATTAATTCAGTGGTTTTTCATTATTATAAAATGTTCTGCATTGTAGATTAATACAAAATCATCAAAACTATGAAGAAAAACATAAAAAAAGTAAACAAATTTGTTAAACAAACCAGAATATGTTTTATATTTTATATTCTTTAATGTAGCACCTCTTGCTAGAGACAGTTTTGCACATCTTGGCTGGATTTTCTCAGTCAGCTTTATGAGGTAGAGTCACCTGGAATCAATGCTGTGCTGAACTTTCCAAGAGCTGATTACTTAAATTTATTGCCGTCTTAATGTGTTTGAGAGCATCAATTGTGAAATTGTGAAGAGGTAGAGTCAAGAAAAGGGAGACCAAGAGTTTCCTCTGTTGCACAGGATAAGTTCATCAGAGTTACCAGCCTTAGAAAACACAAGTTAACAATACCCCAGATAAGAGTCCACCTAAATGCCACCTAAATGAGTATTTTGTTTTTTTAAGTATTTAAATTGTAATGAACTCTAATAAGTTAGTATTTTGGAAATATCTATACAATATTTGGTTACATTACCATACTATATATCACTAAAGCATTGGGACATTTGCTCATTCATTAATTAATAAAAAAAACAAAACATTAACCTGCTTTTGTAGAACACTCCTGCACAATGAAGGCTTTCTACTAGATTTTGAGGCACTGTTGTGAGGATTTGATTGCACTGAGTGACAACATTCATTTTTTGTGCTGTACTCTTTTCTCCATATCCCTGCTTTAGGCCGAACTCCTGTCCACAGGCCAGAGTTGGAGGAGAAATTCAGGACTTATGCTTTGTCTTTGGGCTTTTCTGCAGAGTCTATCGCTATGCCAACTGTTATAGGTAGGTCTGAATCTGTGTTGTGTAGAGGAGAAATGCTGAGTAAATAAGACATTAGACTTGGATGAGTGTAGTGTAATAGAACACAGTGCTTGTGGTGTTTACAGAGCAAATATAAATCTGTTCCAGACTCTAATCAAACAGTATGGTGGACGTGGAGGTTGCCTTTTTAGGATAAAATAAGTTTTGAAGGGTTTCTAATGTCATTCTATAGATTTATTAGTATTTTGCTTTTTATGAAGCTACTGTATGTGACAATTTTCTTTTATATCTTTTTTATATACAGATCCATGTCCTATCCCAGAACCAAAGTAAGAACGACCAATTTAAAAAATATATAAAATATATTATTCAGTATTCAATATTTATGTTGTATCTTTTCAAATACTCATATAACATTATCTCTTCTAGAAACACAACAGCAGCAGTGAAGTAGGAGTCATCAGAGTCTTGTCTGATCATGTTCAGATGTCAGATCTCGTCCATATGTTGGAAAAAACAACAAAGAACTGCATTTTCATTATCTGTTTATTTTTGTGTTATCTGCTTGTACTCTATAAAGACTGTTATTCGTTAGTGTGATATGATATGATACGCAATATTAAGAAATAAGAGACTTAAAACTAAAGCAGTACTCTTAATTGTATAGTATTATTTTTAGTGGATGTTCATTGGTCCTTGTAGTTTCTGTGTTTTCTATTCTTATATCTTTTTTGAAAATTGTGCTGATTGTAATAATAAAAAGACAATATTGCAGTATAACACTGGTCTGCATAATCATTTTGCACGGTCAGCAGAGGGCACTGTTGTTACACTATAAGTACTGGATCTAGAGTTGGTGTACCCAAGGTCAAGCATGCCAAGCCTCCCAACACTGAGCTGTGGAGCAGTGGAACTGTGTTCTCTGGAACTCTATCCATTATCATTTGAATCCAGAACTAATCGTCCACCATCACTTTTAGAACACACTGATCTAGATTAAATATTCACCACAGAGTTCTATTAGAGGCTAATGCCTCTCCAAAAAAAGTCTGTTACTTCATCAAAGAGGGTGACTCCACATTAGTGTTATTTAGTTTTAGAGGAGACATTAGGGAAACATTTGAACACAGTCTATAAATATGTCTGCAAATTGTCCCAAATAATTCAATTGTATAAGCCAATAGCTCATGTTGCTCACAAAAGTTTGTTTGTAAAGATTAGCAATGAGATAATAAGCCTGGGTTCTCCCTAAAGAAACCTTTTCTTTTTTTTTTTACATTTGGAGCCACTTCTATGGGACACACTTTACACATGCATTTCTGGACAAGCTGAGAGATACACACAGGTTTGTTCTGACTCCATCTCATGATTTAATAATTACTTAATAATGACACCTTTTTTTCCAAGTTAACCTTTTGGTGAAACGGAAATTTTGCTTAATTTTGAAATCCACATGTGACTCAACAGAAGTCATTTTATGGAAACTCACCAGCAGCTTGCCTGTGCCTGTAATGCACTACTTTAGATTTCTGCCATTTAGTATATAGGACACAGCTTCAATACACTTCGCATTTCATTTAATTTACATTTTCCACTTTACCCTACACAAGAAAAGGAAATAGACTTATTATATGTCTTGTAAACTGACCATCTTAAAAAAGACTTTTAGAGTTTAGAGTTTCTAGGAAATCCAACATCAGCAGCCTGCCTGTGCCCTATTCACTATATAGTTGACTATGTTTTCTATTCTACATTATCCAGTACACTATTTTCTATTCTAGTTGGTTTAAAAAACATAGAAAAGTTGTACTTGACTTTTAGGTCAAATGGAGATATATACTTACTTTTGAAGTGATTATGACGTGACTGGACAGGCCCTGGCCATGTTTTGAACATATACAGCTCTATAAAAAATTAAGGGACCACTCCAATTTCTAAATCAGCTTCTTTGATGTTGCTATTTATAGGTATATGTTTGAATAAATTGAACATGTTTTTTTATTCTAAATTATGGACAACATTTCTCCCAAATTCCAAAATAAAATATTGTCATTTAGAGCATTTATTTGCAGAAAATGAGAAATGGCTGAATAACAAAAAAGGAACTTTTATACCTCAAATAATGCAAAGAAACCAAGTTCATATTCATAAAGATTTAAGAGTTCAGAAATCAATATTTGGTGGTATAACCCTGTTTTTTAATCACAGTTTTCATGCATCTTGACATGTTCTCCTCCACCAGTCTTACACCCTTTTTTTGGTGAATTTTATGTGCAAAAATCCAAGCAGTTCAGCTTTGTTTGATGGCTTGTGATCATCCATCTTTCAATTGATTATATTCCAAAGGTTTTCAATTTGGTAAAATCAAATTTAATTTTTTTTTCAGAGCTGTATATTAGCAAAGTGAAGGCATCTGTGTGTGTGTGAGTGTTATGTGTGTGTGCTTTTTGGGTGATGGGAAGAAAGACGACTTTCAGAAAGATGCTGTATAAAACACTGTCTTAACAGATGCTAAATTGGCATGAAACCCTATCTTTTAAAGACATCTGGTTACACGTGAGTCATGTGAAGTGGCGTGGGAACGGCGAGCTTAAAGACAGCTGTGCTCAAGAGAACACACCTCAAGATGTATCATTCCCTAAAAGTAGCTTTCAGGTAGTAGTTCTGTTGAGCAAGAGAGTGATTACTCAACTTTGTCCTCAGGATACTCACAGTGTGTAGCTATAGTCTTTACACACTTACACCACACTGGAGTGAGTGAACGGGGCCTGTTTCTTTAAATTCCCACAGAGGAGAGCTGCTGAGCTGCAGCTACTGACATCACGATCCGTGTTGCCTTTTCCTGGGGATATCCGTGCCAAACAGAGAGGCTGGAAATGGGAGGGGAACAGGAAAGCATGCACACGGAGGAGGGTGGGCCCTGCTTATAGCACTGACATTTTAGAGCATGTGCATGCAGTCCCATACATGCAGCTCAGTGCCGTCATAGTCTATTTTCACCATACAGCAGCATTGGGCCTAAATGGCTAAATGACTATAGGTCTATAGGTCACATCAACCCTGACCTATGTATTTATTGTTCTATATACTGAATTATGTACTGTGAGAATGCATATTATTTTGCTTCATATCCCGTCTTATATACCACTTAAATCACCAGCACTACTGTTCGCATTGTGTTAACATTTAATTATTAGTAGACTAACATTAATTAGAATAAAACATTGCTACATTTAGACTGCTTTCACACCTATGTTGTCTTGTCTGGGCCAAAATACTATGTGTGAAAGGTGGTTTAAACCACATTTTAGACCAAAGGACCAAAATTTGCTTTGACCAAAAGAGATAATCTTATCAGGATCAACTTCACTATGGTATGTATAGTTTGTTTGCTGTGTGAACTTGTGACTTTTATACATTGGCTCAGATTTTGGAATCAGTTACAGGTGAAAAGTTGAGGCAGGCTATTGTCACTCATTAAACAATAAAAGAAGGAAAGGGATATTAGGGTTGTAATGAAGTCTGACTCCTCTTTGTGTACATACACAGCATGCAGCAATTAAGGGGCATAATACACCCCAAATAAAACCCTAGAAAAAGTTAAGGCAAGGTAACTGGAAAATGCGAATAAAATAAAAATGCAATGTTTCAAACATTTAATTTGATTTTATTTCATTTATGAACAAACTATTATTTGTTTATTATTGCATTTTAGGCTTGCATCACATTCTAAAAACAGTTGAGAGTAGAGAAAAGTAAGTACTAATAAAACTACAGTAACAATAGAAAATTGGTGTATACAATTTATATTTTAAAGAGGCATTTTTTTAGAAGAAAAATATGGAACGAAAAAGAGAATCTGGAGAAATCCCTGTGTGCAAGGGAAAAGGCTGATGGGCAGTATTGGATGCTAGTGATCTTCAGGCCCTCAGGTGGCAATGCATTAAAAACAGGCATAATTCTGTACTGGAAATCACTGGAGATCACTGTCTGTGAACACGGTTCACCATTTGTTGTGCAGCCCACAAATGCAAGTTAAAGCTTTATCATGCAAATGCGAAGCCATATGTCATCACAGTCCAAACATGCTGCTGTCTTCTCTGGGCTGGAGCTCATTTATAATATAAAACCTGGATTCATCTGACCACAAAACAGTTTTCCATTTTAACTCAGTCTGTTTTATATTAGTTTTGTAATATGTATAAATGTGGAAATTAAGTAAATTTTTGAATCGAGGCAATTCAATGAAGTGCTTCTCTCTCACACTCTCTCTCTTTCTCTCATTCCTGACCTTATGTGTACGGGCAATAGCACCACTTGCTGTTGTGGTCTGAAGGCAGGAAGCAGCTTGGTTCCCACACAAAGGTATCAAACACCCAGACCGGTACAGACTCAATGGCTCACACACACACACACACACACCAGTCCAAATGCCAGCCTTGTAAGCATAACACAGAGTACAGTGAACAAACACACACCAAGACAAACAGGACATTCCTGCAGGCCGACAGAATTACTGCTCCTCTACTCACTATAGGTTACAGAACGTTTACGCCACATAACTTCTGCATAAACGCTGCTCCTCTTCCAGCACCTCACATCTCCCTCAACCTGAACAATATCCGGAAGGATGAGTCAGACTACAGCTCTGTGAGCATGACTGGTTTATGTCATAACATACATTACCCGATGTCTCATAAATGGCAGCTTTAATAGGAGTGTAATTCCATGTAATTCTAATCTACCTCATTTGGTCTGAGAGTCATTAAATGTACAGGCAATGTGTAATTTTCAAATTATGCAAAAAATCAATTAGCTAATTAAAAAAAGAATTGTGTTAAGGCATTACTTAAATATAATGCACCCCAATTGATAATTAACTCCAATAAATATACAAAAACAATGTAATTTGCATGTTTATATGGGCAACTCTTTAATGAGGGAGCATTATAATGTTTTTGTAAACCCCTCATTAGGCCTTAACAAGCCAGTAGCTGCTAATTAACGGGCTGCTAATTACTAGCTTTGTTAAACAGTACCTTAAAACCGTTAATTTAGCATTTTCCAAAGCATGTTATAGTGTGATTCTAATACCAGTCTCATAGTAAAGAGAACTTTAATTCTGACATTTTTACTAAAACCAGTAAAGCACAAAGCCTCTTTCTTCAATGAGGCTTTAATTTTTTGGATATTTGATCATGAGATAAAAACTGTTTACTACTAAATCAGTCGTACAAACACAGTATTTTCTAACTTCTTCCTGTGGACATCTAATTGTGTTTGTCTGCACAAAATAATGAGTATTGTGCTATGAACTGGTAAAATTATCACTAACAATGCTAACGCAGGACAATGCTAACCAAAGATTTAAAACATGGACCATATTTTGGCTATGTTCGCTAAAAAAAAAAAAAAAAAAAAAAACACTGGTTAATTAGCTACAAATAATTTCTGGTAAACTCCAAAGTCTTGGCTAACTTTCAATTATTTTATTATTACTTTCAGTGTACTTCCAAGAACACAGAGCTCTGATTGGTCAGCTGCATCTAATGCACCTGTTATTGCCAAAGACTCTGTTTCTGACACTGTGTGAAAAACATATTTAATACATGTTTTTGTTGTTTTGAAACTTGATGGTCTCTTGTGCATAAAATGAATGAAATGAAAATGGCCCTCATATACAATGTAGCTGAGAATTAAACAGAATAAGAAGTTGAGGATATAAATTTACTTCTCAAAAATAAAGCAGGAAAATAAAAACAAGGCCATTAATTTGCTGATAAAAACATAATATATTACAGAAGAAATATATAAAACAAAAATGAATAAAATAAAACTAAAGCAATAAAACAATTACAATCTTAAGGATAATTAAATAAGCAAAATAGTAAAAAGAGAAACATTAAAGTGCTAAAGAAATAAAAAATGTAAGCTCATAAAATAATAAATAAGTTGATAATGACTGATAAACAAGTATAATAACTAAAACATGTGCAGACTGTATGAACATAACCCCTGGTTCCCAAATCAACTGTAAGGATTTATTAAGTGTATATAAAAAACATTTTTTTCTAAACATTTTTTTCTATATTTCAGCTACATTTTTAAACACTAATGGGAGTTCCCCTTCAAGTGTCTCAGTCATTAAAACACCCCACCCCCCTTATACAGGCCCCAGTATTATTATTCTACTGGTCCTGCAGGTGGTTTAGAACACTGGATACTGACCCTGTAGCATTATACTATTATATCATATACTAATATCCACTTTTTTATTAACATGGCCATCTCAGCAGGCCTGGAGTGGTGAATTCTTTTGCAGGAAGAAAGCGAGAGGCGCTCTTATAGACGTGGGCCGATAACATCGGTACACTTTCCGAGCAGTCAACTCCAGTCATTGTCCCAGGTAATTGAGTCTTGCTTCATGCTTGTTATCTGCTAAGCTTGACCAGTCATGAGGCATTCGAGCTCAGAGAGGGGGGGCAGGGTGAAGGTGGGGGGTTGAACAGCAGGGGTCAGTTCCCATGCAAAATCAATAGGTCACAGTCAGGCAGTCTGGGCCGAAACCCTTCACCTTTAACATACCCCTTCCATTCTCCAAAGGCAATGCTAATTTCTCCCACAGATTGTGTGAAAAGTCTCAGGCGAAGTGGTTCTTTATCTGGGAAGAAATCTGTTTTCTTAAAATGAACTGAAGTATGAACTACAATATATTTTATATGTTTTATATTTGTGGAGTTATTATATAAAAAGTTGTACTTAAATGTGAAAAATATTTTCAGGAAAAGTTGATAATGAATGTAGTACATCTAAATGAACCCTTCCAACAAATAAACATATACTGTGTCAGTCATGTCCCTCTTTTGGGAGAAATCTGTTATTTTCTTTACTGTTGAAAGTTATTTTATTTTAATCAGTGTGTGGATGAGCATTGTCCTGTTGAAATGTACAGTGGTGTGTGCGTTCAGAAAAGGCAGAACAACTGTTTTAGCTTTATTTTAGCATGTAGCTTATCATAAGCTTTAATAAGCTGTTAATATTTTTTAATAAAATTAAAAAAATGTTATCTTCCAAACTAGATTATTTTATTTATAAAATATATATAAATATAAATATATATAATCCTAAATAAAGTACATTTTCTGTTTTTAATTATTAAAAGTTGTACATAATAAAACCAAAAGACGCTGATTTATGAATTCTCTAATATTAAATTTAATTTGTATTTAAAAAAAATAATGCATCAAAAGATTTGTTATATAAGGAAAATTTAGTGCATATTTTTCTTATAATAATATATATTTTAAAAATATAAAATACATATATAAATATACATAAATATACATTGATGTTGATTTACCACTAGCAGATTTATAGTGCACAGTATACATGTCAGACTCAAAACTTAATTTTTTATTATGATTTACAAGTTTATTTTTGCACATTAGGCTAAATATAATAAAATATAAATAAATGTTAAATAAAAACATCATAACCACCTGTTTTGCAAAAAATAACAGAAAATGCACTCTCTTTTAATAAGACACACCCAAAATATCTAAATTTATGTTGTTTTTACATGCATGCATAAATTGTTATGTGTTATAAGCTATTAGCCTTTCTGTGATTTTGCAATTCTGTATCTGTCAACATTTCTGTTAACCAACTGGAGGTTATCAAACGTCCACACAGCCCCTGGTATCCTTTACCACATGCCAACTTTCCACAGGCCACTGTTTTGTACCTAGTCTACTCTCTCTCTCTCTCTCTCTCTCTCTCTCTCTCTCTCTCTCTCTCTTGCTCAAACTGTGCATACGCCTATGCTGGGAAGAAAGGCTCGACTCTTTCCCACGGTCCTAGAGCACGTGGTTTAAAATTGGATCCCGGCTGACCCACCCTCGCTATTGAAACGTCACTGAAACTCGACCACTGAGATCCTGTCACCCTGCCAGAGATTTTTTAAGGCATTTGAATGAAGCCTATTGAAACAGGAGGGAAGAGTGCACGATAAATTAAAAGAAAGCAAAGGATCTGCGGACGAGTTTAGTCAAGTTTGTGCGTCGAGACCTGTTTTTTTTTGTTGGTTGTTTTTGTTTTTTACAGGAAAGAGTGTTTGTAAAAGGTATTTTATTTCACAGCAGATTTCACAGCTAATTCCAGGTATTAGAGTGCCAGAAAAGGGGTTGAGAGTGAATGTTGAGGTTGTTAGAAATGTTGAGGAATTAAATGTTATTACATTTATTATATAAATCTGAGGTGAAAATCAGAATGTGATACTTTAGTGACCTGTGATAGGGTCATGGGCGTGGTAGTGGGGGGAAAAGTGGACCTGACTACCCAGGGCCCGAGTAGGGAGAGGGGCCCATGAAAATCCTGATTTTTTTTTCACTCACTTTCCTTTGTTTACTGGCATGGATAGGGGCCCATTAACATAGAGGGTGTACAGGGCCCAGAATTTGCTGCTACGCCCCTGGATAGGGTCATTGGAAAAGTATTGGATTAGGCATGGTGTCAATAGATTCCTGTTCATTTGCTTCAGAGAGTCCTAATCTATTGGTAGTAATTTTCAATAGGGACTAGACAAGCTGTGTACAGACATGTGTGTGCAATCAGCACGTCAGCAATGCATGCAACTTAAAAAGTAGCAGAATTCATTAATTATAAAGGATTTCCACAAACATTTGAGCCATTAATCTTTTTTTGTGACATCACAATATTACTGAATTTACCTGAGTTGATTTTTCAGCTTAGTTGTCAAATACAGACTTTATGAACTTATTAATAGTTTTTAAACTAGGTCATTATAAAGTTATGTTAAAAAGCGAAATATACCAACATAATTTATAGTGTCTAATTAATCTAAATAATAATACATTTTGAGGAAATTCTGCAATTCTGATTTTATCTTAATTTATAATTTTACTGTTATTAATAATTACATTTTACACATGGGTATATATAAAAGAAGCCAAGCAATTCTAATAATGAATTTTTACACAACCCATTATTTTTTTCTGAAACAGCAACGTACCGTCAGGTTTTATCCCTTTTCTTATCCTATTTTTCCTTTTTTTATCTTTATCTATAGGATTAAACTAGCTGTTTTTGTCACTGTACCTTTAAGACTGATTTATGTAAATGAGCTCTGTAGTTGCTGCCCTACATTGTGTCTCATTCAAAAGCAATCTGGGCTTAAATACTCATCAGAATGGGTGGGGCTAAATTGTTAGAAGATGAATAGGTGGATGTATGTAAATGCTTTGGTTTTGTGACATCACAACTGGACTGTATGGACTGTATGGAGTGCATGGGGTGGGAAGGTAGTGGTTTTAAATGTTCTTAAACCTCAAAGCAATGTTTAGGTACTTTTTGAAATTTAACATAATCATTACAGATTACTATTAATACTTGACATAGTCTCATTTTTATTTTAGTTGGGCTTTGTTGTTTGTCTAAGATTGTATTGGGACTTTACTGGATTATAGAGATCATATCAATATATAGCAGCATAGTTGTTTGAATTTCATACAAACACTGTGTAACAATACATTTTACAAGATATTTTGCAAACTTTACTCAGTATTCAAACATTGTTACACATATAGAGTAATATTACGTTCACTTTGTACAGTATTTTTGTACAGTTTATACGTTTTACTCTGACGTGGGGTGGAATGTTCAGGGGGTTGCTATACCCACAATGTTGCCAGGTTAATTTCATTAATTTTTGGTGGTTAAGTGACACAATACAATTAAAGAATTAGTTTTTCTTAAAGTTTCAAAATGTTTTTTTTTATAATTAAGTAATTTAGATTGTTTAGTGTTTAGTAATCTTTGAATCAGTAATATCACGGATTTACTGACCTTTATACTGATTTATTTTTAAGGGATAAAAGACATGCTGCATGTTCAGCAATTTATCTTATTATTTTATATTAAATTGATTAATATGTAATCTAAAGTCTTATAATTATGGTAAATAGTCAATTAAAAATAGTTTTCTTGTATGTTTTGAGCATGATATTCTGATAATGACCCAGGTCATGTGTTTATGTTGCATCGAGGCTTTGGAGGAGCATTCCACTGTGTATTTATGTGTATGTGGTCAGACCTCCTGATCTGCTGATCTTCTTTATTTTTCTGCCAATTTCTAATTAAGTTCTCATTTTTCAGCTTTAAGTCTCTGTGTGTGTTCTTTAGCAGTGCGTGGATCATATCGCTAATGAAGCAGTAGCCTCTTTAGCTCTTCCACTAGCCCACTTTAAGCTCCTCTCATTGTGCCAAATTGAGTCTGCAGGCCGAAACAAACCCAGCGTGCAGTAGCCCAGTTCCCATGACTACGCTGGATTCTGTGTCACTTTATGAGAGCTCCCACTGTTGCCAAAAGACACGGACAGAGACATGCTCTCCCGTTCACCACCGACACACCAAACAAAACTAACACACTCCAAACAAAACTACCACACAGCAAGCAAAACTAAAACTCTCCAAACAAAACTACCACACAACAAAAAACAAACTAACACACCAAACTAAACTAACACACACCAAGCATAATTAACACACCTCAAAAACTAAAAAACTAACATACACAAAAAAAAGAATTCATCGAAATAAACTAACACACACTAAATAAAACTAAAACATTCCAAGTTAAACTAACACACCAAACAAAACTAACACACACCAAGCAAAACTAAAACACTCTAAACATAAGAACTACACACCAAGCAATTCTACCACACCAAACAAATCTAACACACACCAACCACATGATGAACAACAATAATACACCAAACTAAACTAAATCACCAAATAAAACTTTCACACTCCAAAAAAAACTACCACACAATAAACAAAACTAACACACACAAAGCAGAATTAACACACACCAGGCAAAACTACCATACTACCAAACTAAACTAACTCACTTCAAAACTACCACACACCAAGCAAAATAAAACACACCACAAAACTAATATACACCAAAAACTACCACACCAGACAAAACTACCACGCCAAACAAAACAAACACACAACTAAACAAAACTAACACACCAAGCAAAATTAAGACAGTAAAAAAATCTAACATACACCAAGCAAGACTAACACACACCAAGCAAAACTAAAACACTCAAAACATAAGAACTACACACCAAGCAATACTACCACACCAAACAAATCTAACACACACCAAGCAAAACTACCACACCATACACATCTAACACATTCTAAACAAATCTAAACAAAGTTAAAACACAACGCACAAATCTAATACACTCCAAACAATACTAACACACAGCACACAAAACTAACACATTCCAAACTAAACTAATACACACCACAAAAATGAACATGCATTAAACAAAACTAACACGATAACAAAACAAAACTAACACACACTACACAAATGGATTTGTTTTCTCAAGCAGGCCGTGGAGTCGTATCTAAAAGGGAAGCTTGTATTTTGTTCTTATTTTTGTTTCTATAGCTGAAACTATGAATGTAAAAGGGGAAGTGGGTGTGTAGGGAAACGTGGAACCTGCAAAATCTCAAACAGAAATGGAGCAATCTCTCCTGTGCAACCGCTCTCTCACCCAACACAACGGGTGTTGAGAAACTGGTGCCACTTATCAAACCTGGCACTTATTCTTTAACTGGACTATGACTTGTTCTAGCATTGCACACTTACATAAACTAATATGCGAACAATTAATCATCCAACATTTTTTATGATTTTTCTGGTCAAGGATACGATGTGGTCAGGTCTACTGTGCACTCTTTGCAAGCTGCTGTAAACCCTAATTTCATTCTCTCAACTAAAAGACTATTTATTCTAGTGAGAATGAACCAAATTATTTCCAGCAAACAAAATGGATATCCAAAGTACCCACTAAATGGCCCGAAATAATTAGGACTTTTCAACCTAAATTTTGTTGACTTTTTTCCAGTAAAAAGAAAAAGTTTGATGTCCAAAACTCCTTAAGTATTTTTAACCTCAGAGCCTTTCTAAGCTGCAGTGGGAACGTATTAACTTTTCCCCTTGGACCAAGCAAAAGCCTTTATGTGAACCATGTCTTCAATATGTGCTTGAACTCAGTTTTGCAGCATTTGATTCAATGATGAAGAGCTCTATGCAAGTCAGAATTCATAATTTATCCTGCTAAATCTATCAGATGTCACATCAATAAACAACATAATAACAGACACTTCTGGGGCCTGTAAGAGGAGCCCAACTGGGAGCAAGAAAGTTTTGCCTGCAGGTTCCATGTTGGCTCCACACATGGATGTCACTCAGGATGCCAGGAGTGGTTAAATACGGGCATCATCTGGGTTGTACACTGCACATGGTGCCGAGATGGGCTCCCCAAATGGGCCCCATCATTTTAACCCAAATTAATCTCATATGGATCCAATCTAGTCAGCATGTGCCATGAGCAGTGTACATGTAATCTCATGCTCATGGCCATTTGAAACCCACCAAGCCCATGTTCCAACCATGTGTTACCAACATGAGCATGTAGGCTGGGTTTCAGTGACCCTGTTTCAATGTTAGTCATACATGTCCATGCCTTCATTAAAAAAAAGATTATTAGCTGATACTGATATCATACAATACAAACTACAATTAGAGGTACGATATAAGTACTTTCTTGTACTCAAAGGTACAGTTTTTATAATTGTTCCCTCAAAGGTATAATACTAGTCTTTAAAGGGTCAGATGTGTTCCCTCTTAAGTACAAAGTCAATTCTAACAGCAGGAAGTACAGAATTGTATGTTTTAACCAGACAAAAGGTACATTTGATATTCTGTATTACTATACTAATTATACATTTTTCATTTAAAAGCCAGACAATTTTGCATTATCAAGTTCTTGACACATATTTAGTTGGTGATAATGTTCTTAATCTTTATGATCTTTACTGGTACAAAAAACATGGGTACCAAAAAAGACTTTAACTGAAAGGTACTCTATTGTACCTCAATATAAGGTACAGCCCCAGCGACAAGCTTTGTACTTATTTTTGAACGCTGTACAATTTTAGAACGCTGTAGTCTGTGTGCCAGGCCTACTACTAATATACAGTAAATATTGGTGGTGTCAATCATTCTGAATTAATATTAACGGTATTATAATATTATTACTAATTCTAATAGTATTGATTCATATTAATAGAACAGTTTAAATATTTCAACAGTCAGGGTTATATATATATATATATATATATATATATATATATATATATATATATATATATATATATATATATATACAAATATTGATTTATTCTCTTAGTTTTAATATGTTTTAATAATCTCATTTTTGTTCTCTGTGGTCTGCATAAGCCACGCCCCTTTATACGTATCCATTGTTACTGAGAGGAACAGAGTCTGTTTGGGACTAGAGGAGGAGCACAGCTCCAGCAAGCGCGCGCACACACACTCCCGTTCACACACACGCTGCAGCTCCCAGTGCTCAGTCAACAGCAGCAGCAACAGCTCGCTCGTGGGAACCACCAAGTCACTTAGGTATAGCTAGCTTACAAGACCTGGACTCTCACTCTCTTTTACTCTTCTAATTCCTCCTCTTTTTTTGCTCGGTTATTCCAGGCTAATTCTCTCTTTCTTTCTCTTTTTTTTTACCTGAAACAGCTCGAGCCCGGGGGAAAGGACGCTGTGGAGAGAGCACGCGGAGCACGAAACGCACGGAGAGCACGTGAACGCGAATGAGAGAGTGAGAGACACAGGAACCACGCGAGAAACACGACAAGACGCCCGTTTAAAACGCTTGATTTAGCCTCGGTATTTAGCTAGAGTTCCCAACGTGGATTACGGTCTCTGCCCGCTTTTCCCGCGTCTGTTAAAAACGCAGCCCCCGCCTCAGCGCGTAGCTCGGTGGTCTGGAGGAGGAGGCGGAGGCTGAGGAGCGGCCAGCCACCCCGCTGCAAGCATGAGTCAGGCGGACGCGGGCCAGAGGGTCTTCCAGGAGGCGCTGCGGAAGGGCGACACAGAGGGGCTGCGCTCGCTGCTGCAGGGCATGAGCAGCTGCGAGTTCAACGTCAACTCATTCGGGCCGGAGGGACAGACGGCGCTGCACCAGTCTGTCATCGACGGGAACCTCGAGCTCGTCAAGCTGCTCGTCAAGTTCGGCGCGGACGTGCGTCTCGCGAACCGGGACGGCTGGAGCGCGCTGCACATCGCCGCCTTCGGGGGCCACCAGGACATCGCGCTCTACCTCATCACGAGGGCCAAGTACTCCTCGAGCGCGCTCTGACTGCGCGGGCGCGCGGACTTGTTCGTCAGTGTCGTCGGACCACCGGTGTGCCAAAGTGAGAGAAAGAGGTGGGATAGTTGGGAGACTTGTGTTCTCTAGACGAAAAAGAAGAAGAAGACTGAAGCAGCCGTGCATTCACCTATAGTGATGATTAAACTATTATATATATGATGGTGCTGAAGATATGGTATGGTGGCCAACAATCAAGAGTCAACAATTATGTATTTTTTTACAGATTCAGACCCAGATCACCTTCTGAAGATTTGTACTTTCTGAAGTGTGGTACACTGTCAGTGCCAGCAACCAGATATTAAGGACGATATTGGCTATATTCTGAAGATATGATATGCTTGCATTACTGTGTGTTGGGTTTGGTTAACACTGTGTCAAAAGATTGCCAGATTGCCAGAATCCATCAGATCCAATCTACATTGCAGAGTGATCACCTAAGGTTACCTTCTGAACATGCTTGCCTCAGATACCAGCTACCAATACTAGGGTGGGTGGTACAGTGTCAAATGATATGGCAAACAATGTGGACAAGTAATCTAATATGATGCATGATTGTAGATTTCCTTAAATCACCTTCCTAAGCAGATGGTTTTGGACTGGTAGCCACAAAGATTGCCTGAGACAGCCTTCTAAAAATGCTACAAATGCTGTAAATTTAAACAAAAAATAATGCTTTGTCATTTAATTCTAAATGTAAACAATTGCAAACTTTAGGTAAACGTTGTAGATCTGTTCAAACTTCAGAAACACTATAAATCGGCTTCTGTCTTTCTCTAAATTATAGCTACAGTGTAGACAATATTGTAAACTGAATATTGCAGATACTGTTTGGTGGGTGAGTTAAGTGTCATACAAAAGCCAGCACTTCATAGGTGATGGGGTGATAAAAAGTCAGAAGATTTTTATAAAATCAAAAGATGGTAAACAGTCCATATGGTCTGTAGATTTACCATTATAAAAGCATTTCAGAAGGTACCAACAAAATACTTTGAAGATATAGATCTTAATTTTTGGGGAGATTACAGAGAAACCTGCTCTAGATTGCCTTAGAATACAACAAACAAATTTGAATGGTTGCCAACAATCCATTGGCTCTTTACTGAAGTTTGTCCAGATCTACTTTACAGGTAGTGTTGGTTTGGTAAAACTGTTGAAAAGGATGTTCAATTACTTATGATGTTTTTTTAGATTGTTCAAGATAACCTTCTAAACAGGGAAGGCTGGATTTACCACAAAATAGCAAATATGGTTTAAGGTTACTCAATTTTCTTCTTCATTCATTTCAATTCTCTCTGAGGTTGTTGCTAAGATACACTGTTACTTGCCGATTCAGTACAGCTCCAGTATGATGCATTCTTAATGATGACTTTGCCAGAATGCTTACCTCAAGGTTGGTGTGAAAACTTTCACACAGTCAAAAATCAGGATCTCCAGCTCTATATGCATTTGTTCCAGACCTGTTGAAGAGCTGCATGCTGTGAATAGATGTCTCAAATGGAAACCTTAGCTTGTAAAACACCATCAGTTAGAGTTACCACTTTGCTTGCCACATGTTTTTTATGTGAACAACTTTATTGTCTTTTAAAAAGAACGTTCACACAATTTCTTTCCGAGCAAATGTCTTGTTGAAATGTCTCACATCAGGCCAACCAGGAATGTGGGTCACACTTGAGCTGTTTATGAGAAGATGGCTGGTTTTTGCAAGACCATGCCAGTCACTGGTATTATTTTAGGCTGTAGTCATTATAAAATCCAGGCTCAAAATCACAGTAGTTCCAACCTTTTTAAAGAATTGAGTCAATTCACAGTGCAATCGTGATGTGTTACAAATGCCTGTACAATGCACTGCATAGGCCTGTATTCCCCAGTCTTACTACCAATGCTGGAAAAATCATGTGATTGTACACTGATGATGTATCATTGAAAGCCAGTGTAGAAATATGCATAATTTATACTTGAGAATGTTTTAAATATTGCACTGATGGCTGTTTTATGAACAGTTGGTGTCAAACCAACTTTTAAAGATATACTATTTTTTCTAAATGGAAAAAAATATCATATTGTATGGAAGCTCCATTAGGTTAGACTTCTCTCACTTTCTGCAATGGCATTTAAATGCCTGTAAGATCTTTTTATATTTTAGACTTTGGTAAAAGCGCTTTACTTAATGTTCCTCCATGCATAATGTCAAACACTGTTGTCACAGACAAGTATACCAACTATGTTGTTTTAAATCTCACCTAAAGGTAAAACTGACACTGAAAACTTTCTCAATTAATTAATAGGAGAACATTCAAGTAAAGCGTTCAGAAAATCTTGGAGCACTTCCTCATAGAAGTCCCATCCTCCTCTTTTTAAGGGGGATGTTACATGGTAAAATCAGTGTAACAAGCGCAAGTTACACAATGCACAAGTCTTTACTTGATAATGCCATAACATTTATGACATGAGAGTAAAAATACCTTCTATGGTTGAGATAAATGTCAAATGACTGTGATTTTATTGGACCAACTTTTGAAATCGTATTTTCTTCAAAGAGAAGTTCAGAAAAGAGACCAAACCACTGGTCTCTCATTGTCATGCTTTTGTGAATTGTTAATCTGTTGTTGATGTTGTTTTATATCTGTTTAGCAGGTCTTTTTAATGTTTTAAATGTTATATGTGATCATATTTTGAAAGATATTACATGCTGTATTTTGTATCATTGTACAAAGGCCTTTTTAAATATTAAATTCTGCAGTTTTAAGAGAATTACTAGTTGAGTAAGTGTATGGGAGTTTGTTAAGACTTGGCATGTGAAGAACAAAACTATTTTAAAATATTGCTGTTGGAAAAACATATCATTAAGACCTTTTTGACTGTTTGGTGTAATCTGAATCTGGCAGTTTTTTTCTGTCAAAATACTATAATTAATGAACAAATAGAAATTCTCCAAAATTTCATTTCAGATAGAATATATATATTTTTACATATTGCTGTTTTAAAGATGTAAGGTTTTTGTCCAACAGCAACCAAAAATTCCATTTAAAGGGAAGACTAAATAAATATATAGATCTCTATTAACTATAGATTTCTATTCACTCTAAACACAGTTCATCAGCCTAGCCATGGCTGATGTGTGCTGTTTGCTGCTTTAGCTTTAGCTCTTGAGCTACAAGGCTAATGTAGCTAGCTTAAGTCACTTTAGTGTCTTCTGCTATTTAAGTGCTGAAACTGCACTGCATATAAATTTAGACATCAGTCTTATTTTGGCTTATCATCTATGTCTGAGGTAAAGTTAGATTTTGAATCATTTCCACCAAATCTAAACTGAAAGTTATCTGGCTAATGCAGAGCACATTTTGGCTGATCAGCTTTTATGAGGTGAAGTCAGCTGGATTTTCTAACCAATTTAGGCTACAATTAAGTAAAATGAAAGTTAACTTGATAATGCGTTTACTACTTTAACTTGCTAAGCTATAGCATTAGCATTTAGTAAAACTATTAAAATAAGTTGATTTTTCAAAAAATAATTTTTTAGGTAAAAAGTGTGGTAAAGTTTGAAAAAAAAAAACACCAGTGAATTAATATGGAGTTTTATATTGGTGTATGGTCAATAGACAATTACAAAATTGTAAAACTATCCTCAAAACATTGTGGTAATTTATCTGTTGTCCACAAAAGTGGAAAGTCAGGACCGGATTAGTAGTAATTACAGCTAATTCAGACTTTCAGACGTGCCTATATAACATATGTTCAATATTGTTATGGGCAAAAAACAAAGCCAATTTGTTTGTTATTCTGCACAGTCTGCTCGGGTACCAGTGTTTTATAAAGACTAAATATGAAAAAGCTACTACTGTAGAAAACTAAAAAGTTACATTA
Source organism: Astyanax mexicanus (assembly GCF_023375975.1). Lineage (NCBI taxonomy): Eukaryota > Metazoa > Chordata > Actinopteri > Characiformes > Acestrorhamphidae > Astyanax > Astyanax mexicanus. The sequence goes on along the minus strand of NC_064429.1, from coordinate 22,985,811 downwards.
TAACGTTTTTTTATATAATGCTTGTCTAACCAGTACAGGCATTTTATAAGGACTAAATATGAAATTACAAGTACTAAAGAACTTATTTTTTTATTTTAATTGTTTTTTGCTCTTGAGTGGTCTCTGTATCACACCTGTCTAACCAGTACAGCCCTTGGTTCCTTTGCTTGGCTTGTAGTGGTTTAGATGTGAAAAAAGATTGGCATGACTCACTCCTGATCAGCATTCGGGAGAGACAGCTTGTGAATTGTCCCATGAAACATTTCCTGGAATATAGAGAGGTTTTGTTTGTGTACCTTTACACCTGGGAATTACCATGAGCCATAAACAAGGCTGTACAGGCCACACATTCTTGGAAAATACAGGTGCTTTGGAGCGATTCCACAGAAAAGCCACTTTTGGTTCATTGAAGAACCTTTCAGTGCATGGTGCTTTTATGTAACAAAGGTTATAGAAACTTGTATCCCTTTTTGGTCCTATATGAAACCATTTCCTCCACAAATGTCATATCTAGAGTATCTGCATTTTTTAAATTATCAAAAGAAAAATGTTGCTTAATTTAAGAACCTTCTAATTCAAGTTGCCTCAACATAACAGTAAGGTTTTGGACCATTTAAATCGTGAGAGTGGCCAAACTCTTTGACTTAAGAAAATAGTAAAACCTCTTGTAGTTGGTCCTTTATAGAATAATTATGTTTTTTTTTTTATGGTTGCACTCAAGGAACCAACTTTATGTGCTATATATTTGTATTTGCTTAGAATATAGCTTTATGGCTTACCAAATTGATTGAAACTTAGAACAGCCCAGATTTAAAGATTTTTTATCCATAAATCCAGGTTATACCTGTTTTTGAGAATCTATTAACGAGTACCTGCACATTTTAAATTAAATATGGAGCAATGCTATAGAAGAAAAGCATTGGGTCTTTTAGGAACCTTTGGATTCATGGTGCATAAATTAAGTAAAGGTTCTGTAAACTTAAAATAGAGGTGGACAAACATTTTGTCTTAAGGGGCCAAACTGAAATGTGGCAAAAAGAGCGAAAAGAAAAACTACAACTGAGATGTTATTAAATGTTACTAAGATTTCAGATTCTTTAAATGATTCTTTACCTGGTAAAATAATCTTTATACACACAGAAAACATATGAATCCTTATTTGCTTAGAATTTAGATTCCTGATGGGCCACATTAATTGTCCTCACTGGCCAACTAGGTAGAATCTTTTTATATAATGGATTTATTTTGCACCAAAAATGGTTCCACTGTTGCTGCAATCCAAGGAACTCCTTTCCCATGTATAACTTTCTGGTGAGCCAAATTGATTGTCCTCACAGACTGACTTTGGCCTGCAGTCCACACCATGGACAGTCCTGATTTATAGTTTTTTCCGGAACCTTTAAATCAGGTTCAGTGATTCAGTGATTTTTCATGATTAAAAACCTCTTGTAGTTGGTTGTTTACTGAGTGTACATAATATGACCAGTGGTTTCACTATTCCACAAAATGCTGTTTTTTGTGCTGTATAAAACCCTGTTTGTTTTTACTTAGATTTTAGCTTACTAGTGGGCCAAATTGATTGTCTTCACAGGCTGACTTTGGCCTGTGGTCCACACTTTTGACAGCCCTGATTTAAAGGTTTACCCTGAACCATGCAGTATATCCAGGCCAAGAACCAGCAGGACTTGTTTTTACTTTAAAGTGTGTATATCCAGTTTCAACAAGCAAAATATGTGGCATGATCTTCAAATGTATTCAGTGTATGGTTCAAGTTTTATGTACAAAACTGTACATTTCGCACAAGGTCCTAAAAGTACACACTGAGGACAAAGTCGAACAAAAATATTAGATTTGGTTTATGAGACCTTAGAGAAACAGTAGTTGATGCTTCTTGGGCTTGGAAAGGTTATAAAACCATCTTGAAAGATGGACTCCACCAATCCACAGTCAGATTCAGTACAAAAGGAGAAACTTATTATCCCATCTGTGAAACACAGTGGAGGTAGTATCTTGGTTTGGGCCTGTTTTGCTGCATGTAGGCCAAGACTTTTTGCAAAGTTTGCATCATCAGTGGACCAATAAATTCTGAATTATACCAGAAAATTCTGAAGGAAAACATCAGGGCATCTGTGTCTTGTCTGAGCTGAAACTTGAGAAAACATGGGTCATGCAGCAAGACAACGACCCTAAGCACATAATTCTGTCTACAAAGGAATGCCATTTCTGTTTTGTCAGTTTTGATTTAGTTTTCCGTTTCTACTTTCAGGACGTCTGTCTTTTAGGGGAACCTGATGAGGTTTTAGGCCAAATTTATGCAGAAATTGAGTAAATTCAATGGTTTGCAATCTTAACACTATTGTAGGTCCAAAACTGAAGCTTGGAAAAGATACATAACGATACACAAACTTCTAATGAGTATGGCTTAAGTGATTCTCAGTACTGTTCTTTTTAACCACAACTGTTTTTCAAGCCACCAACAAAGAGTTTTTGTGTTCAACACCCCAATACCCCCAGGCTCAACCTCACCCCACCCCACCCAACCTCACCCCACCCCAACATACAGTGCATTTACTACAAGCCTTTTTTTTTTTACGCAAATCACTCTCTCTCATAACTCTAACCTTTGGTCCCTGCATTGACAGAAGGGGCAGAGACGGAGGGAGAGAGAGACAGGTGGCCAGGCCAATCCTCACATGCCCTCTGCTCTTCTAGTTTTTTTTTTGCTTCCTTTCTTTCACTATTTCTCTCCGTTTTGCGTGCTCTAGCTCGCGGTGACAAGCCGCCCCATTCACTGGTTCATTCTCTTCCTCTCTCTCTCGCGCTTTTGTTCGGCCAGCCTGGCTCTCCGCTCTCCCTATTCAAGTTCCAGACGGCCCACCATTGACGGGAGCCCCTGCCCAAGTCACACTGCCCTACCCTAACCCCCCCTCTATGCATACACTCACACACACACATACGCATACTAGCACATAGACAGCTCTGCAGCTGCTATGGTAATGAGAGAGGGAGACGAGAGAGAGGTAGAAGGCTGCAGGGAGAAGAGAAGGAGGGGTCAGGGGGTTAAAAAAGAAAAAAAAAAAGAAGGGGGGGATCCTTCTCATGCAACTCAATAACCAGTGGCCCCAGTTTTTTTTTTACAAATGGAAAATCCCTCTACCCCATGCACACCTCCTTTTCTTTTCCCCTCCTGTCGGCTTCCCACCCTCCCCCTCCCTCCCCTCCCTTGTTTCACCTCCGCACCTCCTCTCCTGACCTCCACTTTCTCATTGAAATCCATTTTACACTGAACCCTGAAAAATGCATGATCAAAGGTGTGTAAAGTATCCCTGACGCGGTGCAGTCCCGCGCCTGAGAACATCACGTGTTTATGTGTTTACAGGCTCTTCAACTCCTCAGGGTAAAAAGTGGAATTTTTGAGCTTGGACCCTGAAACTTGAAGGCCTGGAAGGTCTGAAATTGACCCTCGCTTTACCATCTGTTGAGCTTTCTGTTTTACAGTATATGATTCAATATTTTGAATCCCCTAGTGCACACACATAGATATAAGCAAAGCATAACACATGAGAAAATGAATGCAAACTTGCAGACAGTTGCTTTTTGTTTTCTACAAATAAGAAAAAGATGGGACAGTATGAAAATGCAAACTATTTCTATTCCATTGGAGACAGCATTAACTTAAAGATTAAAGATATGTCATGTTTTGTCTTTATTAATATACATTTATTCTTGCATTTCAAACCTGCAACACTATCCAAAAAACAAAGTTGGGATGATAATACATTTATCTTTACAATGTTGCCATTCCTTCACACAACACTTAAAAGATGTTTTGGCACCAAGTATACCAACAGATAAAGGCTGTATCTTACATTCTGTACTAATTGCTATCTTACATCCCGCCAACAGTCTATTTTCACCTCTTCCTCCTGTGTCATTTAAATAGCAACGGCACTTGTGAATATATATATATGATGATAGGCATGATAGTCTGAAAATGAGGTGTGTTCAGGTAAATTTCTGGCATATTGCACTTTTGGCAATGGAAAACACAGGTGCAAAACTTACTGAATACAACTTAGACAGGTCTTAACAGTCAGATGTTAAAACGCAGCAGTGCACAAACCTATAGTGCATGCCTGTTGGCAGCTATGGAAACTTTACCTTAACAATAAACAGAATACACAATAAAATATCATTGCTGTTCCCATAAATAACCTGCTCGCGCACCTTCACCAGGTCAGTTTCCACTGCTGAGAAGTGTTGGACACGTGCAGGTAACTGTGCCATTGAAATAGTCAAATTCAGAGTGCATCTGAATCTTGTGAGATGCAAGTGACACGCTGATTGGTTTATTTCACGCTACACCCAAATCACACCCATGATTAATTAAGAGAATTAGTGCATGCCTTTTGTGCATTCCGAGCCATGCATGGCATACTTTACCAAACACCCACTGATATGCCGTAAATCAAGCTGTGTGGTGCAAAAATAGGGCCTGAAGTGTTTTGGTGTCATTTCATTCCACTCTTCCTGCAAACATAAAACATATTTTATTTAAAAAATGTCCCACAGCCTAACTGTCCAATCCATGTACCCTCTGCTTCAACACCCATGTTTTTGTAATGTGTGCAGCATGTGGTTTTACATGGACTTGTTGAGAAATGCATGGATGTCCCTAGAAAAGCTAAATAGCAAACGCAAATGTTGTAGTGTAACTTTAATTTGGGAACAAATTCTGTTGCATTTCTGAGCTTTAAGTGTTTATAGTTTTTTTTATTTATGTTTTTGTTTCACTGTGAATACACTTAAAATGAATTCTTTAACCATTCTTCAGTAACGGAATTTAAAAACTCACACTCACATTTCTTCAGTTTATGTGCACAATATGATCCAACATTATGTGATCAGGGCTGAGACGTAAACCACATTATAAATGTGGCATTTCATTTTTTTTAACACAGACTTTTCTCAAGAACTATTTTTTTAATAAGAGTAAGGCTCAATGTGTAAAATTAATTTGTGTGTGAAGTAACTTTAAAAGGTTTGAACCCTTTCGACCCTGTATGTAAGCTCGAACTTTTATATTTCCACCATTAATAGCTCCTAAAATACAACCTTGTGGAATATCACAAGGTATACTAAAGCAAAAACAATCAACAAAGCATTCATAATTCACAAGTCTACATTAGCTATCCATGAATATAAAGTGTTGTAAAGTGTAAAATGCTAGTCACACTCTAAAAAAACCCAAATAACAGAAATGCTTCAAAATGACTTGAGAATAAAATCTTTTTACATTAAATTAAAGTTTTGCCAGTTTATAATATATTGTCTGCTTTGGGTGTGAATTACTGAAAAAAGGGAAAAGTACACAAGGTTCTGATATGACTGTCATAATGTGCATGTAGCTCATCCACTGACTGCACAGTAGACAGATTAATGTATTAGCAATTTTAGCATTTGTTTCATGTGCTTTCAATGCCTGTAATGTGTGCAGCATGTAGTTTTACATTGTCTTGTTGACAAATTGCATGGACAATCTTTAAATTAAATTGGTTAAAGTCTAAAGAAGCTTTTTTTCAGTACTAAATACTCTTAATCTATAAGAATGGGTGCCTTATAGATGTTTTCTCAAATCCTGAACACTTTAAAGGGGGGACCAAAGCATGCATTTGGGTTTGTGTGCACATGTATTTGTGTGTGTGTCTGTGTGTGCGTACGTGGGAGCTGGAGGATGGGGTGAAGCAGGGGCCTGTGCTGGCAGACGGTGGTGGGGCCCCATGCAGTCTCTGCTGTACAGCTATTCGTCTTACGTCTGTGCACGGTGACCTGCGGGATCATGTGACATCTGCCCGCCTGCCAGATCAAGAAAAGAGATGCAGGAGCGTCCATATGGAGCCCCCTGCTCTCCAAATACTGACACATAGCTGCGCCTATGTGTGTGCGTGTGTGGTAGTGTGTGTCTGTTTGATTAATAAGTGCAGACACAAAGTGTGGAGTTAAACATCTGTGAGCTAACAGGTGGAAGGGCCACGACCTCACAGACACATTTCACACACTGAAGATGCTCCAGACCGCACCATTTTACTTCTCCTCATTCTGTTAGCTTGAACTCAGCCCGGGATGTGTGCTTTATATCATGGGAAGTGTGGTAGTGACTGGTCAAGGTTATGAATGAGCTTCATGCTGCATATTTTGGTAATTGTGATGTGGCATGTTTGGCTTCAGCCTTGAACTTGAAGGTGCTTGAATCCAATATCCAATGTGTTTAAAGGTCTGACTGTGGTTTCTGTGGTTAAAGCAGTAAGCAATAACAATAAACATTAATATAAATGAGAGAAACAAAAATAAATAGGGTAATTTATTAAAAAATGTTACCAATTAATGTAATTCTAAACAGTTGGCAAAAGCTGCTTAGCAAAATTATGGTGTAAAATTGTTTTATGAACAGTGTTTTTAATTCAGATCCTCCTAACTAATGAAATAATTAAATATTAAGTACATAGACAAAGTTTAAGAATGTCCCCATTTAATTTCCTTTAAGAGCCAGTTAAGGTCCAGTGAATAAGTAGAAATAGTATGGATTCCATTGTACAAAAATTTTACAGTAAACTGCCAGGGCCTTTAAGGAAAACAAATTAACTAAAAACTGAACCAAACATAATTTTAGTATTTTAAAAAGAAAAACTGTTTAAAAATGTATATTGTTTATAGAAAAAAGGAGTACATTTTGGCAAGCAATTCATTGATTAACAGATTTTGAACTTTGGAACTGGATTTATTTAAAAAATAATAATTTACAGAGTCTTTGCCTGTAGTAAAGCAGTGCTGAAGCATATTGTGTAACTGCACTCTCTACTGCAGCATCATCATTAAAATGAGACAATTAGGAAAATACACAGAAAAACAATGAACTCTATGATCTAAATATTTTATTTAGAGACGAATCAAAGATGAATCCAGAGAGTGAGCCAGTGAGTTTCCTACACATTTAAAATACTTTTGCCATGTAATATGATATTTAGTATAATTAATAACATAAACTATTATGTGTATTTACAAAGTGAAATAACAGACAGCTGTGTTGGGTTTGTTTCCTGATAACGATTAATCTTAGATTCACAAACAACTGTAAGAACAATGTAAGTTTAAGTATGCATGTTCTGCAAGGGTTTCTCAAAAGTCTCCTTACGGTTCCCAACGGTTCTAAGCACTAAGGCTAACTGTTCCATTGGCTTTTCCACGTGAACACATTTCAACTAAGAATGCTTACAGGAAGCTTAACTAAGGGCCACACAACTGTTTAGTGTGAGGGCTTCATGATGAAGAAATTCAGTATTCAAGATTCCAGGTCTTTAGATAGTCAGTACTATCTACTGCACTCATTACAGAAACATGGTTGCAAAAGTAGAGTTTTGACCAGTTGCATACCTTAAAATATATTTGCAGTAAGTCATGGCTATCCTCAAAATGTCTATGAAGTGTAAGAAATAATGGATGGAAAGATTATAAAGCAACTTTAACTTTAACACTTTTTTTGGAATGTGTTTCAGTCCTGAAAACCAGGAGCGGATGTAAATGACCAAATACAATTAAGTTAAGTGGACAGAATAAAATATATTGGATTTACACTGTCTGCAATAAAATAAAAGCCGAAATGAATACAAAAAAACACTGTATTTTGCTATTTTATTTGCCGTTTCAATACTGTCACAACCTTTTCTGACTTTTCTGACTTCTAGGTTGTAAGAATATGACTTGGCATATAGTGGATGAATAATTTTGAAGGAAACTCACAAAAGAGACTAAACTAGTTGTTCTAAAATATTTTAAGTCTCAAATTGTAACCTGAATTTGTCTTTGTAGTTTCTGTATTAACATTAGACTATTAAAATAACTTCACATAACTTTAGTTTAAACATAAAAGTAGGACATATTTGACAAAACACTCAACAAAATGTGAAGTGAATGAAGTGATTATACACCGGTACAGTACTTGGTCTTGGATCTAGCTACAAAAAAGCAATTTGCAGATTTGAGAGCATGCATGTTTGTGAATGAGTGTGTGTGTATGTGGGTATGTGTGTGTTTGTGAGGGAGTGTATGTGTATGGCTGCTTGCTCACGCATGAACATATGTATGTATGTATATGCTAGCACATAATTATGGAGGATAAAGGCACAGTTGTACTATGTGAAACTTTGGGCTTTGGAAGTGCTTTTCTCTTTGGCTGGCTTGGCTGAATGGAGCCATTCACAAGGCCCTAACCGCATGCTTTCTTTATCTGCATTGTTATGCCCCCTCCCCTTCACCCACTGCTGCATAATGGCACTCCGTAATGGGTGTAGGGTTTGAGGGGGGTGGTTGGAGGGGCAGCCTGGAGGGTAGGAGGGGGAGCAGAGGGAGTATTTGGGTGAAAGTGAAGAGCAGGGTGGGGGTGGAGGGGACACAAAAAAGGGGGCAGAGAGGGGGTATAGGATAGCCTAACAAACCAAAAGTTCCCCGTCCACCAACTAACCCATCCTTTGTTCAGGGCCAAGTCAAAAGTTTGGACACACCTGGCTGATTGCATGCTTCTTGTATGCTTAAAGACATTCTGTAATGTGTTCAAAGGTTTAAAGAAAGCAAAAACAATTAAACAATTCAGATTTACCTGCACAACAAATGTAAAAAGAAACCTTAACAGGTCTAATCGGACCACAATGCAGAAAAGTACACTTTCTGAAGTAGATTTTAAAGCAATATACAATGCCTTTAATTATATACAGTATTTTTTTACAGGGTTGTTTTTCAAGTATTTTATATTTTTCAACAAGACAATGCAAAACCAAATGCTGCACACAATACAAGACATGCATATGGAAAAAGAGGGTTCTGACATCGATTGGTGTACTTGCGTTACAAAGCTTAAGTTGCAGCGTTCTTGGCACAAACATTGTTCTGCCTGGTTCACCAAAGTTACATAGTGCAGTTGTCTGCATACCAAGTCTGGAGAAGCAATGAAGCACACCCTGTCCTTCACATTATACTTTAGTGGAGTACCAACAACAGATTTTAAAGCTATTACAAAATGATACAAAATCCCACAAAATGTTGCTTTTAGCTTAAGCTCCAGGATTGATTGCAGGGCTACAGGTACTAAAACCTGCTAGCCATCTGCTGACCACAACCATGGTTCTTCAAGCAAAGTGTAAAGAGCTTCTTGAGTAACATTACTTGAGTAATGTCACCTTACCCACTGTGGTTACATAGCAGCCGCACCCCATAGATGTCTTAAGAATGGTGTAATGGCCTATGTGTAATTGGCAGTATTAGTGCAATAACCATATGTTTGTGAATCATGCTGGCATTTACTGAAATACACTCACGACATAAAAAAACAAGATATGTAAATGATAACAGGTGTCGTCTGGTTAGACAGTTAGTCTTGCCACAAGAAGACATAAACCTGCTTCCCCTGCTGCCTTATACAACGTCTCTTGGAGGTTGGATATGGCTATACCTCTGGTGACTACAGTGCATTCAAAGACATGTTGATTAGTTTGTAATCTTTAAGAATGAGTACATCATTGGACTGTAGCATCTTATAGATTCTGACAACAGATGGGTTAGAGAATGAAGGCTTTGTGGTGAGGACTTCAACCACTTCAGTTATACAGAACCGTCACTGAAAGTGAAAAAGGCATGTGGCCTGAGGAGGTAGAGTAATATTAGAGGAATTTACACACATATGACTTCAATCCTGGCTTTGCGGTGACCTGGGGAGCAAACTCTTTCGACAGTCTGTCACCCCTAGTAGTGATACGAAGCACATGCTGCAGCTATGTGTTGCCTCTCAACTGGCATCTTTCAGCAGGATAATGCTCGCCCACATACAGCACAGGTTTCCCAGCAATGTTTCCACCAAATTGCAACATTTCCTTGGCTCCACCTACAAGTGTGCAGAATCTGCAGGCCCAGCTGCAACATCTGTATTCATGTGGAAATGTGTTATATGATGCTATGCAAAACTTGTATGCCTCCATGCACAAACATATCTCATGTTATATCCAGGCTAGAGGCAGCCATGTCATTACCCTCACACATATATGTTTCATTCAATTCTAACTACTCTTCTACTTGGTGCATTATCTTGTCAGTGGGTGTACATTTACACACCAAGACCAAGACCTAGGAGATTTACGACAGAGGCTTTTAAAGCAACAATGCAGTCACTAAAACCTACAACAGGTATAATACTCTGTATAAGTACACTAAGTTTTTGTTTTTGTTTTTGTAATGCTCTAACAAGTCTGTAAGGGACGTTTAGCCACTGTTTTGTTCTATAGTCAGGTCTAGACTTGAAACAGTATTTTATAGTGGAACAAGAATCTCTAGCTCCCTCTAGTGGAAAATTCCAATTATGTTCTTTATTAATCAAAACACTGAACTATTGTGCTATAATAATGATAAGGGGTCAGTGAGTTAAAGGGGCCACAGGGAAGAGTTACAGATAATGTGAGTAAGGCAGCAAGAGAAGACAGCTAATATGTTTTTCACATATGTTTTATGGAGAAAAGTATTGGAACACTTGCCCATTGATTGTTTCTTTCAAGATCAAGTGCATTACATTTAAACGAGTACTAAAAAGAGTTGATTATCAGTTATCTTTTGTTGGGATAACTGTCTCTACTGTCCAGAGAAGGCTTTTAACTATATTGTATACTAGAGTACTGATGTAAGCATTTAATTGCATTCAGCGACAAGAACAATGAGGATATGGGATTGATCATTCCACAGCTGTTTTTTATTTATTTATTTATTTTATTAGGATACAGTTTAAAGACTGTATTCTCATACATGAAAAAAATGTTAAGAAGTTGCTGAGCCTCGTAAAACTTATGTTACAACAGCGCCATCTATCGGCCGTCTACTCCTCCTGCTGTTAGTTTATTAACTGTTTCAATGCGCGAGTCCTCTGATTCACGGATGCTGGTCGTTGCTAGGTTACTTGTTTTATGCTTTGACTCGTTAATACTTACTTTTACCATGTGATTAAAAGTAATTGGTAACGTAAAACCTTACACTTTTTGTCCTGCAACTATTTGGTCTTTATTGTAGACTTAAACTGTAATTATGTTCCATTATATTCCATAAATGTAATAAAATATTTCCTCCATTCAAAAATATATACTTAAAAATTGCATTAATTTAACATAATACATTGTTCCCATAATTTAATATAAATAAACATTGCCTCAACTTAATACGTTTTTTTCCCCTTGATTGCATTAATCATTCCCTCAGTGAATATTTTATCTCTTTTTATAGGAATTTTGTACCTTACTTTAGGGCAGACCATGGCATTTTACAGCCTATGGGCCACATTTGGCTCTTTACTTTTCTATATCTAGCTCTTCATATCCACCTCAGAAACTGAACCAGACTTCATTGCACTTGTTCGAGCCCAGAACAGATATTATATTTCTCTCAACAAGAAAAGTCCTGAAAAACAGTAAATTAGGTTATTAGACTACAAACCAAATAACCATAGTACTTTGTAATAAGTGAATAAATGCTAGTCTTTACTGCAAACACATTAAACAAATTTAGCTAACAATTGTTGATGTGAAATGTTTAAATTAAATAATGATACAATATTGGTGATTTCACACTCCCTGTTTCAGATTTTTATTGCCTAATTGTAACATCAACTTTCACCAATAACATCTTATCAAAAATATAATAAAAAAGTGACAAATGCAAGAGATAAACTTGACATTTAAACTGAGAGTAGTCTATTGTAGTCCCCGTGTATCATATGTCATGTTGAGATAATTGATTGCCCACCCAAGCTTTGGGGCATGGAGGTCTATTTCTGCCACTTGGAAAAAGTAAGGGTCATCCACTTAGTTATAGTTCTAAGATACTAAGTCATAATTATGAGATGCTAAGTCATAATTATGAAAAAGTCAAAATTATGAGATAGTAAAAAAAAGTTTGAGAGAGAATTATGAGATTGTTAGCCATAATTATGAAATACAAAGTCATAATTATGAAATAGTCACAATTATGAAATACTAAGTCGTAAGTAAGAGATAGTATGTCATCATTATGAGATAGCAAATAATTATTTTGAGATACTAAGTCATAATTATGAAATAGTCACAATTATGAAATACTAAGTCGTAAGTAAGAGATAGTATGTCATCATTATGAGATAGCAAATAATTATTTTGAGATACTAAGTCATAATTATGAGATACTAAGTCATAATTCTGGGATACGATAACAATAAGTCATACTTTTGAGATGCTGAGTCATAATTATGAGATACTAAGTCATAATTATGGGAAAGTAAGTCATTATTTTGAGATATTAATTATGGCTTATCATTTTTATTCATTTCAGTTATGAAGTGGAGGACACTTATTTTCTCCAAGTGGGGGAAATGGGCTTCCACATATGTAAGGCATGATATTTTCAACGGTATTTTTATTCACTCACAAATTTTACTGGATTATATGAGTTTATCCCACTTTACCCACTGCTGCAGATATTCCGTGTAGCCTACAGGTGGTAGTGTGGACTGTGCCTAGTGTGGTCTGCTGCTGCTGCGTGTGTTGTCCGCCCATACAGCCCTAGCTAGCTACCCAAGTAACTGTGGCCGCTGGATCTCCATCGTGTGTCGGACCGGAGCGCTAGCAGTGGCGCGGTAACCTGCGCAGCGTCGAGAGATAGACGGCCACGGAAACGTTGACACTGCCTTCTGGGGATTTATAACTGCAGTTTGGTCTCTGCAGCTGGAGAAGTGGTGCCTGAAACGGTGTTATGAGGCTATAAGGGCGAGTGTTGACTGAGTTGGGGAATTGTCTGTCTGTGGCTAGCTAAGGTAGTTAGCTTAGCATGTTGAGCTAAAGGTGAACTGAAGCCAGAACTGACTGGCTATCAGGAGAGACCAACGGCTAGCTAATTTACTACACAGCGTTCGACCAGCCTGTCTCCAGTCGACAACTCAGATGTCACGAAGGTGGCAGATACGACCACGGTTGGACTACGAAGCTGGAGAATGGATTAATTCAACATTTGAGTGTGGAAGTTCATGTTAAGGTGCGCTGGGCAGCACAGCGAGCAAGTTGGCTAGCCCCGCTGCTAGCTGGCTAGCTAGCTTAGCGACGGCCAACGACCAAGTAAGTTTGGGGCTCTGGCTTTGACTGTGTTTACCAGCTTCCAGCTTCTTTATTTAAATGAATGCTGATTTAAGATACTATTTAATATTAAATATATAGTTAATACATATAGCTAGAATGTGTACCATATTTTAGTCGCTATATATATCTAAATATCTAACGTTAGGCTATGTTTTAAGAAGAGAACTAGTGTTAGTTAAATAATCTAGCTAGTTAGTTAGCCTTAGCCAACAGCTAAGTTAGGTAGTAACGCTAAGAGTTTTTTAAACCACACACTGCAGTTGAAACTGAAGCTACGTGATATCTAACTAGATTCATTAGCTAATAACATTTCTTGGCGTGATGTTTAATCACTTCCCAGCCATGTTGGCTAACCTAGCTAGCTCAATAGTTGACCCTAAATATATTCTGTGGTCTGATTTGGTATCAGGTAGGTGAACCTAACACTTAACAATAATGGTCACAAATAACAGCACTTTCATTAACATTTGCTCAGCTAATTATTATCTGGCACTAGTCAATATTATATTAATAAATTGAGAGAATTAACTAGATTTATAACGTATTATCTAGTGTAATATTTAGTTGAGAACGTATGTTGTAAGTTTTGTTAGGTAACTGATGTAACATACACTTATTGTGAAGTGTTAACTGGTGTCTAGTTAACTAAAAAGGTTAAGCTAAGCTATGAAATGTGTCAAATCTGACCAAAAGCTCCTTTGCCCACAAGTCAGCTGTCAACACCCAACTAGGGCTGCGACTAATGATTCATTTGGTAGCCCACTAATCTGTTTATTTTTTTTTTATGATTTGTTGATTAGACCATGGTTATTTCTGCCTTGCCCCCTATCTCTGCTTCCTGTGGGTATGACCCCTTTTTTGCCTTCCCTATAGCTTCAGAACAACACACACACAGCAAAACGTTATTTAAATAAATGCTCTGATATTTTTTTACTAAGAAATTATTTAATCTGTTGTGTCTGTCACTTCTGTTGACCAAGCTGATGTGCACTTTGTGTAGTGAATTGCACTTACACATGAAAAACATTTAGTCAATACAAATTATAATCAATAAATTTGATAATCAACAAAAACAAATCGTTGCAGCCCTTTATCCAATTTAACTTTTATTTTCCATGGAAACTTTACATGACATTTAAGCCTTCAGGTTCTTTCAAAACCTCTGTTCTGATTCGATTTAGAGTTTAACTAGCTAGCTATATTGCACTAAATAGTTGCCCTGATGAAACATTAAGTTTTTAGCGAGGAGTGTATTATATTGTATGTTACGCAATAATATCGCCAACATTTTTATATATTGTAAAAGATGTTATAGCTTGTAATATCGTGCAATATCACCCACATCACAACAGAATACTGCCTTTTTGCTGTTTTTGGCAAAAGAAAAAATCACACTGTTCTCATGTCCAATTATATATCTACTATAGACAGATAATAGCTGTCCATTATCATTCATTTTACTTCAGTCCTGGATATATGGAGATATTTGGAGTGCATTATTAGTATCATGACATACTGAATTATTAACTTCTGTTACAACTCTAGCTAGGGCTGGTTAAATTCTTGTATTTTTTCTTTAGCTCATTATACCGACATCAGGCAACCCAAGGTCCTGGGCAATAAACAATAAATCGTCATAATCGAAAAAATCACAAATAAAAAGTTGTCAACTTCCAATTTTGGTGTTGGTTATTTGTTAATTTGTAATTGAAATCCTCTACACAAAGTACTGGGTACAGAAATGCAGTAAGGAGAGGTGAGGGCTGATCAATCCGTTTACAGTCAAATATGCCCAAACACAGCAAAACGCACATTTACTTGCTTAATATCAGCCTGTTACACATTTTAAATGTCTTTTGTTCATTTGAAGAACTTTTAAATCCCACATTTAGCTGTTTCGAAGTATTGGTTTGACGTGATGAAGAAAGCAGAGCACTTGAATGGTATGATAAAGCTGAGACTGGAGAACAGGGTGACAGGTGTGGAAAAACTTGCATTTGAGAGGCCACACCTACAGAATGCAGCGATCAAGGGAATGTCAAAAATGATTATTGACTAATTGAAAGAAATAACCAATGTGTCATCTATCAAAATAGTTATTATTTCGGTCCTTCTAATGTATGAATATTAGGTTTGTTGCCCACTTTTAGTGTGCTCAGCATTTCTGTGGGTGTACATCTGTTAAAATCAACCTCAGCCTTAGCCATGAACTTTGTGTGTGAGGCTATGAAGAAGCTGTTCTTGTAGTCTTATGTGTTTGCTGTGATATACATGCTGCATGGTAGTGGTCTAGCAGTGTATTATTCTATGTATTGTCCCACTCATGTCTGATTAAATTAAACTGCAAGCCAGACTTTAATTGCTATAATTTAAAATGCAAGAGTTGGGTTCCATCATTAAATATGTATAAGATTTAACTGACAATAAACAAACTGCACTCCCGAAGTCTAAGAGTGGGCTTGCTGTTCTGTTACAGTTACAGTTACATTTGCAGTTGTGGTCAGATGTATACATATATATTTAACATGGACATGAGTAGATTGACAATATTCTTTCATCTTTTCAGTGGTTTCTCTGAACTGTTCTTGGTCAGAATAAAGGGTCCTCTTTTATTAGGAAAG
This sequence comes from Astyanax mexicanus, assembly GCF_023375975.1. Classification (NCBI taxonomy): domain Eukaryota; kingdom Metazoa; phylum Chordata; class Actinopteri; order Characiformes; family Acestrorhamphidae; genus Astyanax; species Astyanax mexicanus. Next base: position 22,970,000 of record NC_064429.1, on the reverse strand, counting down.
AAAACAAGGTTTTATTTTTGTGTTTTTCTCTAAAATCCATGCATGGTCAATAATATACATACATACCAAATATTTGGTTAACTGTTCCTTAGCAAGTTGTACCTTGCCCACATGCTTGTGGTAGCTGCCAGGAAGCTTTTGGTAGAATTTAGGTTGGATATTTGATCACTTGTTTTGCAGCATTAGTAGAGTTGACTAAATTTGTTGGTTTTCAGCCACAGACTTCACAGTAATCACACCCTTTTTGAGGGGGTTGAGATCAGCGGCCAGTTGCACCAGCTGAACACAAGGTCAGTCATAGGTTAGGGTGTAAACCTGTGACTAAACCATACGTTGAATGTAGTTGTTGCAAAACTAGCTGTGTGCAGAATTTTCAACAGTACAATGACTTAAGGTGAATCTTAACTATTACATAATTATTAAAGATCGACCAGAACACTGACTTATAGATTGAAATATTATATCTCATAATGTTGAAAAGTGGAATACAAATATACAGTGGTGTGAAAAAGAATTTTCCCCCTACATATTTCTTTTGTTTTTGCTTTTTGGTGATACTGATATTTTTCTGAATGTCAAACAAACTTTAATATCAGACAAATATAACCTGAGTAAATATAAAAAGCACTTTTTAAATGATAATTTTATGTATAAAAAAAAAGAAACGGAAGTATTGCGGGAACTTTTGACCTGGCCTTGCACAGAACTGTTGTAATCCTTGCAAATATATGATAGGCTCACAGGATTACCTAAATTAGAGCAATATCAGGTGATCACATATTTTGTCTGACAATTGTCAGATACCCATACACAGCTGATTTGTTCTTTCCATCTCTATCAGGAATGCTTTTGATTTTGACAACAGTGGAAGCGCACAGCCATCTTTTGTTTAACGCTGTCCAAAATGCCTATAACTTCTAGCATGTTTGGAGGCGAAGTTTGCAGTCTGCAGAAGGTTTTGGACCTCTGCTGACCCAGTTAACCTGTAATTGACCTCAGATTAAAGCTACTAAAGCCCCCATCACTGCTAATCTGGAATGGCATATTCTGTTTAGTTTGTTTGGCAGCTTTAATGTTTATTATTTATGTCATGCTCTTGTGCTCTTTACTCACCCAGGCTGCATTCTCTGAGCATGCCACCCTCCCTTTTTTCCCTCGCTTCTGAATAACGTCTTGTGCTCTGCCTGGTAATTACATTACAAGCCAATGCCCCTGTGGCGTTATTTTTGTTATTTATGCTATTCATTCTCTAGAGTGAGGATTGTTTTATCTTTACTCACAAATACCAAATTAATGTTTCAGCAGTTATGTTATGAGCTGCTAATCTCAAGGCCCCACAGGCCGTGTCAGGAGTTTGTGACTAAACTGCGGAGGTGTCCTCCTGCTGTTTCGTTCTTTATAACATCACTTCTCCATGGCAGGTCATTGTCACGCTCTTGAAACTGAAACTGAGACAGAACTCAGGATGTGTACAGTTAGTTCACTACTCCATTAGGCTTTTCGTCTCAAGGATTATTGACCAATGGAGCTGATTTAATTGTGCCATTTCAAAACAGTTAGTCGGACTAAACCAACAGAGCATCAGTGGAAATTTTGTGGTTGGCTTCAGAATACTTCTTCTGGTAATTTATCACACTCTGCTTTGTGGTGAGCTTTGTCACTGTTAAAGGGAAACCCAGAAGAAAAATGAGTAATAATGTAGCATGAAGAAGGCAGACGCTGATATAAATCTAAAAAAAAACATGAATTAGTGCTGACTAAGTCTGACTTTTCACCAATAACATTTTTAAAGTAGTTTTGCAGTGTTTTAAATCATTTTATTACTCTGCAGGTGTGTGTGTGCTGTCTTAAAGCCGATCAGTCACAAAATAGCTGAAAAGGCTTGTATAGGCTGACTGCCAGCTCTGTATTGTGATAAAAGAAATGTGGCTAATATTGCAGTGCTTGCAGATATTTATAGGGTATGGCCTGAGTTGATCTATTTAGCAAGTTCTGAGTGCTCTGGTTGTGTTGGAGAAGGGGCATACAGGGCAGCTTTGTGAAACAAGTGCTGGTTTGCTAAAATTTCTGTACACTGCATTAACTGTAACTTTCTAATGAAAAGTGTTTTGTGTCTGTACGAGGGGTGGGAATCACAGGTCATCCCATAAAACAGTATCACAATATATTGCCCACGATAACAATATCACGATACAGTGATTCTGCGATACTTTAAGCAGCAGGTTTTTTATTTGCTTAGCTCTACCATGGGGAGTAATGTAACTTTAGTAAGTACAATTTGGTGGCAAGCTAGAGTAAGAGTAGAGCAAGAGTTTAGAACATATATGTTCAGTAAAAATATCAATATTTGTTTCCCACGTATCGATACGATAAGGTTTATCACTATATTAATATAATCTAGGGTGGAGACAGCACTAGATGGAATAAACTGTAATTTGACAGTAACGTCCCCCATTCAGAACCTCACATTTAATTAAATTAAATTTATTTTAATTTAGATATTTTCATTTGTTTTAACACTTTTTTATTTAGGTATTGGACAGTTGTGTAGGTTTACAAACCATCTGCTGTATCTGTTAGCATAACTTCTCCAAACAAGTCGATCCTGGTTGTTAGCATCAAGACCAACCCACACTAAACCTGTCAAGGCACTGTAACCTTGCTGAGCCCAGCTGTTAGCATAAAGACTGCCTCACTATTCTAAGCTTTGATGCGCATATCATAGCAAACAGCAACACTTACACTATCCAACCAGTAAAGGGCACTTGGCCAGTAATCAGTCAGTAATCCAGCTTGGTAAAACAGCTAAAATCTAGAGACCCAGTTCAAATCGTATAGTAGCCACCCAGTGCATGTGTACTAGATTGTACATATGTTTTCAAGTCTCTGCCACAGTGTAATGAGTGATCAGGGTCATCAAAGTTCATGAAGTATCCAACAGATCTCTTGTTCACTTGCATTCTGTTGTTTACTTCGGTTTTAATTTGAACGATGTTTCAAACGCACAGTTATTTTAATGACTTTAGATACATGTATATTACATTTGTTATATTTAATTTTAATATGTTAATAAAGTAATATATAAGTCTGGCTTTACATTGAACTTACTAAAGATGTCCTTCTAAAGTTTGAAATGCTGGATTACTGTCGACATCTGAGACATGGTTATACCTAATTTAGTTTGCCAACCACTCAACCTCAGATTTCAGTTTGATCTGTTTTCGCTATAAAAAAAAAATATATAGAATATTCCCAAATGTGACCAAAAATCAACGATCCAACATGTCATGATATCAGTACTGCACTTAAAGTATGGTATCCAACATTGAAGTGAAATAAATGATCTTGGTAGATCTGTGATAGATACTTTGTGGAAAATGAGAACAGTAGTTGATTTTTTCTTTTTCTTTTTCTAAAGTTGCTTGTCCAGTACTGTGATTGTTGCGCATGCACGCATTGCTGTGCTGATGCTAAAATGATATATTGTGCAGCCCCATATGTGCGACAGCTAGCTGGCCGGTGGTTTTGGGGTATGTTTTGGATCAGTGTTTTGGTATAAAGGATTTGACTCTAATTTTGACACACATTTCATTTGTGCAAGCAATGTTGCACAGTAGAAAGGTGCACCACTCTCTTGTCCTCTGTCCCGCTTACTCTCTTTTTTTTTCTTCTATAATCTTTTAAAACCATGACATTTGTGTAGCTGTGTGAATAACTAACGTTTTGTGATTTGCAAAAGTAGAAAAATAAAAAAAAATGTAAAAGGATAGGATACATACTTATTAAGGGGCCAAAATTGTCGAATATAACTGAATGTTGTGCTTTTATTCTGTTCAGGTTGTCAAGTTATGCTGTGATGACCTCTTTTAGGATTATCTGCAGTGCAAACGTGTTCTTTTTGTTTTTCTTTTTTGAACTTCCTTTTTGTTGTTTCTTTCTCCAGGTGAATGTTGCCTCTTGACCCCCAGCCACTTTTGTGTCTGTAACAGACATGGAGTTAGCCGCTTGCCCCCTAGCACACCAGAACGGTGACGTCCACCGGCAAGAGCGCGTCCTGAAGCCATCAACCACTGCTCTGAAGGTTTATCTCTACCACAGCAGTGGGAGCGAGGCTGAGGATACCTCCCTCTGTTATCCACCAGGGGAGTATGTGGCTGAAGAGCTGGCCATCGACGCAGCTAAGGAGTGTGGTGAGTCATGAGCAGAGACTAGTGCTGGACGATATGGCCAAAATTCATATCACGATATATTCCTTAATTTCGGTCGATACGATATAATTCCGATATCGATATAAATACTTAGAAGGCCTCAGAAAACTGCTAAGAATCCCTGCAATGGAAATATGTACCTACTAGGGGTGGGCGATATGGCCCTAAAATAATATCACAATATTTCATGGTATTATCGCGATAACGATACTCTTGGCGATATGACAAAAAAACAAAAAACTTTTTTATTATTGTATACGATATGATATTGCACACCTTTAAGATATTAAAAAAAACAATAATTTCAGCAGATTTATAACAGAAGTCAATATTTGAGAATTACATGATACTAATAATAATAATGCACTCCAAATATCTCCATATATCCAGTATTAAAGTAAAATAAATGACACTTTACAGATATAATCTGTCTCTAGTAAATATTTAATAGGAAATTAAAAATGTGTGAGTTTTTCCTTTTGCTTAAAACAGCAAAAAAATTAGTACCCTGATGTGATAATTAGGGATGAGTGATGTGGCACGATATTTCAGAGTATAATATCCTGATATATGATATGGCACACCCCTAGTACCTACTACTGTCTACTTAATTTAAGTCTTTGAAACCTCCTTTCACGAAAACATTATAATACTTAAGAAATAAACAATAGTCAAGATAAATCAATGCTCAATTTTATTTGCATATAGCAAAATAAAAACATGACATCCCTATCAAACATAAGCCAATATAACTATTACCAATAAAAAATAACTTAAAATTAGGATAGAAGCAGAGCTTCTTAGTCTTTTGTAAACAAATTTAACAGATCAAAACAAAAGTGTTCCAACTAGGATAAAGAACACAAGAAGCCTTTATACACATAAAAGCAACAAAATTTCCCCGTCAAATAAACAAACCTATAGGCTTTATCAACTATAAATAACTTAGTTACAATATAAGCTACAAAAGTGCTCCAGCCAAAATACAACTCTTTATGAACATAAAAGGAACATGATATCCCCGTCAAATAAACAAACCTAAAGGATTCATAAACTTTAAATAACTTAAATAACTTACAACATAAGCTATAAAAGTGCTTCAGCCAGTATAAGGAAAAAATTGTATGTAGTGGAACTGATTGAGGTGGTGGAACAGATTAGATGTTTTAACGTTACCGCTGCTGGTCGGCTCCACTCTCCGGCACAATTTGCAGCAAACTGAAGTTTAGCAGACCTTCCGAGAGTCGAACCAAATCCTCACCACTGAATTAGACCTCCCTCCTTCAATTAATCACTTGTGGAAGCGGCAGGGGCATTCATTTTGCATCAAAAATGTCCCGCGCTGGGAGCCAAGAGGACCCGCGGCTGACAAAGAGGACCCGCAACTGACCGCTGACCGAGCGGACCCGTGGGCGGACCGAGCGAACCAGAGGCGGACCGAGCGAACCCGTAGGCGGACCGAGCGGACCTGTGGGCGGACCCGAGGCTAGGCTAGGCTCGGTTCCGTTCCGTTCCACTCCAGCGCGGAACATTTCAGATGCAAACCGAGCCTACCTTAACCTTGGATCCGCTCGTGCCGGCTCCGTTTGGCTCCAGCGCGAGGCATTTTAGATGCGTAGCGGACCCGAGCCTAGCCTAGCCTAGCCAAATCTAGCCTAGCCTAGCCTATCTGGCTACGTGCCTATGTGATTACGTCATCACGCACAGAGATAGTCCAGCTACGGAAGCTGATTGTGTTCAGCTGTGCGGCGAGCTGACGCCAGTAAATCGCATGTCCGTGACAGATCTGTAAATAATACATATCGATATACCACAAAAATGATATCACCGTTATTGAAACATTTCTTATCGCGATAAATACCGATATCGAATTATTGTCCAGGCCTAGCAGAGACTGAAGCAAAGAGCAATAGGAAGACCTGAGATCAATACATCAGTCTCTAAATATAACATTTCATCTGATTTTTCTTCAGGCAGTATAGTGGTATTAAATAATTCAATTTTTTTGCAATGTAAAATTAAAAATAATGAAGCACTGGTAAAATTTTTGTTGCTCATTTTTCTTATGAGGAGCGGAAGAACTGCTGTTTATTTGTAAGCATGGTCTTTCACCACATTATGGTCGGCCTGATTGTTGGAGAGTGTCCCAGTAGGCCTTCCAGGTTAAAATCCTGCTTTTTTCATGTTGTTCAAAGTGCTTCTGTGCTTGTACAGCCTAAGGAAATTGGAGCAAATGATCACCAATTGAATTAGAGCATGCCAAAGTAAACCAATTGCTATCCTGAAAAGACTACACTACCGAACTATTTTTGTGTCCATGCAATTAGAGGCTCTTTTGATCAGTTATTGAGTAAAAAGCACATTGGCACCCATTTATCATCTGGCTCCAGTGTTAAAAATGTTTTGGTGTCAGTCCACCTCTATTTACCGTCTATCTACATAAACATGTAGCACGTCAGCCAGTCGCTCATCAAAGACAGAGTTCAGTGACTGTCAGTTATTTGGTTAATATTTTTTTACTTCTTTTAATTTTGGGCCCCTCGGTTTACCATATTATGCCTTTTGTATTGAGAAATTATAAACCCAGCCTCTTTAGCTTGTCAAACATAAACATTATATTTTTAGCCAACCTTGATGCACTGTTATTATTAAAAATAAAGCAATTACATTCCAATTTTAAGGTATCCAAAATTTGTATTGGCCAAGGTATCAGGACCTGGTAGCAAAAATCACAGCTTCGTTGCACAAAAAAAAAATGTAGGCTCCCCATTCTTGTAGTTTGTGTAATTTTACCCTATTCTTTATCCTATTTATTAATTGACTGCAGAACTTGTAAAAGTATATTCATAGGAATTTCCCGATTGTATTTTTTGCCCCCGAGTCATTTGATTTTGATTATTTGGCGATACAGCGTCTGATACCTGGGCAATGCAGTAAAAAAACACATCAAATAATTTTTTGTTATATTATTGAAACAACAGTAGTAAAAATTAGCATTTTTAGAACCAAATAAACATGTGCTAAATAGCCATATAAATAATTTATATTAAAATATGCATATTTTCTGGAAAAAAAAGGCACACAACTACAATTCTGAGATTCTGAGACTGTGTTGACAATTGGGAGGAAAATAAAGCTTGGATGAAAGTAGCAGATGACTCGATAGGTAGCCTCTGTGCTAATCAGACATAAATGAGAGTTGAAAAACAGTGCATGAATGGCCACAAACACACTCAGCATGAGGGACTTGAGGAACATGCGTGAGGCAGAGTCTAGAGTAAACTTGTTGAGTAACAATAACGTAAGTTTTCTGATAAATTGGTGATCCGGTCTTTCCCACCTGATTCATATCCTTTGAAAAATACAGTATAAAACACTTTTACAGCTCGGTAAAACACTAGCATTACAGAAAATACAAACAGCAAATTTACAAAAAGTACTGCATTTACAGCACTGTTTTCCTTAAAATATCTCAAAATCTCTTCTCATCTGAGTTTAATAGAGTTATTTCTAGTTCTCATCAGATCAACACCTGGTTTGGTAATTTGGTAAATCAGGTGAGCTGCTGACGGAGCTGAACATATAGTTACACATGCTGGCTAAGGGAAATCATCCAGGAGAAATCTTATTCTTCAGATTGGCTCACAGGATATAACATACTTAGTTAAAAATGAGAAATTCCTGTTATGTTTTGCTGTATGTATGTTTGTTTGCATCTGTTCAAATCATATGTGGTGCTTTTTTCAGGTAAAACACTCATATTGCAGAGATAAATGAATTAGTGTAATTTGCTTTGGTGCCTAGAACTTTTGCACAGTCCTGTAAATGATCGACCTTGATTTCCAATAATGTGATCAGATCAGGGACATCCCTATATATTCACAAATCACTTTGCCAGCTTGAGTGGATCACATATGACCAGTAATAGACTACATATAATAGATAACAGATCTCCTTCTGTAATTTTATCACTGTTTTATTAATATGTTCTCCTCTTTTACAGGGGTGTCACCAGTGTACCTCAGCCTGTTCAGCCTTTACAAAGAAAGTGACCAAGTCTGGTTATCACCCAATCACATCCTTCAGTTAGATGAGTCAGCCAAAGAGAGTTTGATCTTCAGAATTAGGTAAGTGAATACTGTTGTTGTGGGGTAAATTGTCTGTAAATTGTTTTGTCTCATGCAGATGCATGATTAATTTGTTGATAAAACAGGCTGGCCTGCATCATGTTGTGGAAATAAATTAAGCTCAATTTTGAGAACCTGCTTTTTTGTTTTCTTTGTAGAAAATCGTCCATATCTTTCCAAGTAATGCCTGCAAATCTCTGTTAACATAAAACAGATATTTGTTAATACTTTGGCTTTATTTATCAACACTCGGGTTCATGTTTGTCTAAGTGTTATCTAAATAGTGTGTTTTACCATTTTAAATTACTGACTGTTAATTTGCATTACTTTAGAAGGCCAGCAATATTCTTCAGTTATATCTTCTACAATATAAATATCCTATTAAATAATTGTATGTAAATGTAAGATGTTTTGTTTTTCACCCAAAAGAATGGGATTGCACCTTTAGTTAAAAAGTAATCTTAAAAAGTTAACTTGTCTTCAAATAATGAAAAACACACATCATACACTATTATTTAAACCAAAACAATATTGTGCCAAAAAATATCCATAACAAACTTACTGCAGTGCCCAGCTATCTGAAATAAAAATAGCATATATCCTAGGTATAATAATTAACAAGACAAAACATTGTTATTACAAAAAAAACAGCAACATGTAGCCTTCAAGTATTTCAAATAAACAGTTCTGTCTTATGGAACTTGGCCAACCTCGTATGCCGGCCTGGACATTAAAAACATCAAAATATATCAGCTAAATATTAAGTCCAGCACTGGAATATATTAATGAAGTGGCATCTATTGATCATTACATGTCAGTAACCAACATGTATAATAAAAGGTATTTTATTATTTATTTTGATATTCTTCATGAGGCCTGCATTGAGCTAGCAGCTACATGCCAGTATTCTGAGCTTCATTACTGAAGTCCAGAGTAATGTACAGACATGATGCATATATCACGTCCAACCGGGGCAGTTTTAGTCAACTTATAACTGTAAACAGTTAGCAACTTAGCTAACACATTCCAAGCCTGTTGATTCTAGCTGTTTGCATCATGGGTAAACCGCTTTAGCACTGCTGAGGCCTCACAAACTGTTCTAAGCTTGAGAATAAAGCTCAAGGATCTTCAGGGAAGATAGTATTAAAGAATAAAAACATACGTTTTATTTTATTTGGAATATTGTATTTCACCTTTCAGTCCAATGTGGTCAGATATTAAAATTCTGTTCATATTTGCATCACAGATTAGGATGTGAATAGTCTGGTATCTCATCCAGCATATATTACTGTCTTTTATAAGATGCTTAGCGAATTAGGGAAAACATCACCCAAAGTTGGCCAACGGATATTTACAGCATCAGTCTCTTACTGACGTTCATTACAGGGTGGTGTTGTCAGTTCACTGCATCCAAGCTGATCAGAATGGGCAGAACTTAATTATTTAATTATTTTTCCTGCGTTATGCTGCCCCCTGTCATTTTGAGGGAAATTATGTTTTTAGAAAAGAGCCACAGTAAGGTCTTACATGTAGCCTCCTTTACCCTGTTGTCCGCAGGTACTATTTTCCTGGCTGGTATAGCTGTGGAGCCTCTCGAGCATACCGCTGTGGTGTTACAAAGGGATCTGAGAGTCCTGTCCTTGATGACCATGTCATGGCTTATCTTTTTGCCCAGGTAAGAGCGCTTTGCAAAGTTATATTTCATATTTCCCTTAACAGTTATGTGCATCAGAGCATGTTGTATTTCATTTCATGTCTGTATGTTTCTCTGTTCTGTAATATGAATGGTGAACAACGGGCTGTTCTTAACTGTAATGGAGATTGAGTATTCTTGACAGGGAAGAAAGAATTGAGCTACAATACAATGTCAGTGGGAGATGTATTTAAGTATATTCCTGTCATTTTAAGGATGTGCTTTATTCTGAAATTGCAGTCTTCACTGTTTTCAATTTTGTGAGAATTTGATTGCGTCTTGCGTCAGATCAAAAACTCAAAAGTCCTTTAACCAACTCTCCAACTTGTCCCTAAAGTATTGGCTGGACCATCATTCTGTAGAACACTGTTCCAATGCTCTGCAGCTAACTGCATAGAGATTTATATCTCTTCAGTCCACACATTTGGGAATTAGGCAGGTACCAATGGGTATATGTTTATATGCTGCAGAGTGTCCTTATGTATTGGCAGTACTTCTCCACAGGGACCTGAATATGTTCCAGATGCCCAGACTCTGTTGTTGAATGTCCCTAAGAGCACAGTTGGCTTTCAGGGTCAAAGTCCCTTACATTACAGTGTATAGTTGCAATGCATAGTCAGTTGCTTGGCATTCTCTCTCTGTTGTGATTCAGATACTCAACAGTGCTGTCTAAATGGTGTTTAGAAAGATGAGGAGGCAGGCTTATCAACAACAGCTGATTGACAGCAAGCATACATTCATGCTAGTATGCCAAAGCACTTAGACTGATTCTGGTGTTTTGACAGTTCTGTTGCTTTGGGAAATGACTGTGTGCTCTAATGAGAGCAAAGTTGGAGAATATATATATTATGTTGTTTCGGGTCTGGTTATTTGATCAAAATGTATTTATTTAGAAATTGACATGCAGATTCAGACTTTTTGCAGGTTCAGGGCTGGATTATCTTTATAGACTTGTTTTTGGTTAGAGAGACCTCATAACTAAGAGAGCCGAGATTGTTGATAACAAACGTGTGTATTATAGTATAAGCAAGAGTCTTTTCAGGTAAATTTAGGAATGTGCAAAAGTTAAGAAAATGCCATAGGAGGGTTGAAATTAGCCTATTTATAATTAATATTTTAATACTAAATGTGTTTGTTGTGCATTTACAAATTACATAGTACTCTGAAAATCTGTCATCATATTAAACAAAACCTGTAACTTCAGCTGATATATCCTTAAATTAATCAATATCGAATGGAATTAGAAATCAATTGAAATCAAGACTAATTGTTCCTTTACTAGATCTAATGCATGTCTAGTGAAGACATTGATTTTGGTTCTCATAGTGCTAGCCAGACATTTGATGTCTTGCGTAAATGGCCTCTATTTATGAAACAAAAGACCAATAACGGAAACCCACACTGGCTGACCGCAATGAGGGTAGTCCTCTTTGGCGACTGCTTTGTTCTTCACCAGTATTTTGTATGTGCTGTTTACCATATAGGAGGAAAGTTGATGTTGAGATTTGACCTTAGAAATGAACCATTTCACATACACATTTTAAACCTGTGCGTTGTGGAAATGTGTTTCATATAATATCATTACCAAGACGCCTGGCTATTGGTGTGTAGGCCCAACAGATCATCTGGTAACACTTTATTTGATGACTGCTTACTTAGGAGCACATTCATAAACACTTTTCACTGGACAGAAACTAGTATTGTTTCCCAGTATTTATCAGTAGAATAGGAAGAACTGTGGAGCCGCTAAACATGAATATCTTGGTACCATGCCTAATGCCAGACATGGGCTAGAGTAATATAAAGCCCACCAGCAATGAGCGATAGAGCAGAGCAACTGTATTCTCTGGAATGATGGTCGTCTTTTCTAAAGCATTTGGAGATGAAGTTGGGTGATCATCATCCAAAACAATACCCTTGATTTAGGGAGAAACAGTGAATGAACAGGTGTTCCAATACCTTTTTCCATATAATATATTTTGATATTTAATAATTTGATGTTTAAATAATGAGATTTCAATAACACATTTCCTTTTCCTCTGCAGCAATGCCTTTGCAACATGTGCAGCATGTGGTTTTGGATTGTCTTGTTGAAAAAGGCATTAACGCCCCATGAAAAGATTTCGAGCATCACCAAAATTGAGCAGTCAAAAGAGCCAGTTCCCATACTACAACATTTTTTTCATTTTTGTTGAAGTACAGCATAAGTTACCAAGCCAATTACTTTGGAAAACATGGATCCTGTGTTTTCATTCCCTTTCTTCATATATAAATTAAGCTAAAATTGTCAGATTGCCATGTTGTCAAATTTTTAACCAGAGGTCGTGCCTCTGACTAGAGGCAGAGCTTGACTCACCTACTACTCGTTTGTTAGACCCACCCCTTTCTTTGACGGAATTGATGGAAAATGGTCTGTTTTGTCAAATACGTGAAAAATATTGAGGTGGGTGGAGTTACACATCATACTGCAACCAGACAGCAAAGGTGTTAAAGCTTTGGTCCCTTGACATTTGAGAGACATTCCATTGTCCTTTTTTTTTTTTTTTTTTTTCTTTCGTTCTCTCCACAGTTGTTCACCTCCAGGCTTATCCCAACAACAACTCTTTTTTTACAAGCTCATCAGGCCTTATGTTTGTTTTCTGAATGCAGTTTTGCACGTTCAGTCATGGCCAAAGATCACAGAGAGACCACAGGACTCCCAGAACACATACATTTTACATGCAGTTTCAGCTATTACAAAATTTCCTGTGGTGAAGAGATATGCTCCCATTTCGTACAACTCATTGCAGTTGACACACTAACTAGCCTACGCACTGTGGGCCTGCAATGCTTGTCTTCGCCTGTTCAAGATATTTAGCCGTAATCTGGGGTGCAATTGCACCTTACAGAAAATGAGCTTCAGTGCATGGCTGTTCACAAAAACAGCTTTATGAGCAGCTGTGATTTGAAGTTGAAAGTGGGGGCGTATCCTTCACGCAGAGTTCACCCAGGGTTAAAGAAGGTTGGAATTAAGCTGCATTGTGCCAGAGAATGAAGTCAGTTTGAACTGCTCGGATTAGGTGGAATCACATCCTGGGAATGAGCCAGTATGTGATCCCAGTCTCACACAGCCAGATGCTTTAGTCTTGCCATTTGAAGCATTTGGTTGGTTCAGCAAAGCTGTATACAGATGTGCAAACCCTGTTCAGTTTGATGGAAAATGTTGCGTTTTGCTCTTACACCAAAGCCTACTTCCTAAATATGACAGGAAGCAACTGACTGTAAATGAAACATCATCAATTTCCTTGGAATCTAGCCTTAAACTACACCCATTGCTGACTCACCAGTGAACAGCTAGAAGATTTGTATGGTTAGGTTAATCTGTTACCATCACACAGTCTGACAACAAGCTCAGATTAAGTGAAATGTAGCTGTTGAAACCAACAACCAATTTGGTTTTGTGGTTGGAAAAATAAATAAATTATTAAAAATGCAGAGTTTATTACATTTATCTTAAGTTGTACTTGATTTCAAACTGTATGAACGTTATTTCAGATGTTTAATTTCTTGTTTTGTCTGGTCATTTTATTTATTAATACATCCATTTCTGCCTTTAACTGCAAAGCATTTACCACTTTAAATGTTCTGCCACTGAAGATCCTAAGCAAGGAAGTGTTTCAAGTGTTATTTTGTTCCATTCTTCCTAAAAACACTTCTAATGGTGTGCCACAGCACAGGGTCATCATTGTTACATTTTTGGTTTTTATCTCCGCATTTCCCACACATTTTCAATTGGAGACAGATTAGGACTAAAGGCAGACCAGTCTAGTACCTCTATCATCTTCTGCAACAATGCATTTTTAATGTGTGCAGCACAGTTTTTCTAGTTTTTAAGAGTCTTGTTAAAAAAGTGAATTTAACATAACTTGTCTGGTCATTTTATTTATTAATACACATCCATTCTCACCTTTCACTGCACCATTTTGTTGCTCTACCACTGAGAATCCCAAGCATTTTAGTTGTTTTGTTCCATTCTTCTTTCAAACACTACTCCTCCCTCTACTTCTGCAGTCATGCTGTTGTAATGTGTGCAGCCTCTGGTTTTGCATTGTCTTCTTAAAATGTGCATGAAAATCCCTGGTAGGGGTGTGCAATATCGTATCATACAACAATTTTGAATGATATTATACCCTGAAATTTCGTGCCATATCACCCACCTAATTATCACATCAGGGTACTACTTTTTTCTGTTTTTAAGCAAAAGAAAAATTCAAACTCATTCTCATTTCCCATAATATATCTACTAGAGACAGATTATATCTGCCAAGTATTATTAATTTTATTTTAATCCTGGATATATGGAGATATGTGGAGTACATTATTAGTATCATGACATTCTGGATCAATGACTTCTGTTAAAAATCTGATAAAATTCTTGTATTTTTAATATTTCAGTTAGGGGTGTGCCATATCATATCGTATGCAGTTATAAAATATTTTTTTTATTTTGTTGCAGTAGTGTATTCTTAAAATATATAAATTTTTATTGAGTATTTTGTCATAACTCCAAGAGTATTATTATCGCGAAAATACCATAAAATATTGTGGTGATATTTTAGGGCCATATCGCCCACCCCTAATCCCTGAAAACAATGTTGTCTAACTTCATTACTTGCCTTAAAGTATCTTGTTCCAATTTGTTTTGAAACAAGTTGCAGGAAAGAACTGCAAAAATAGATATATAATAACAAATGAAGTTGACCAAACAAAATGTGGAATATCTTTGGTTCAAAGGAAAGGATATGTAAGATGCACTGTTGTCTCAACTTGTTCCTGATTTGTGGTTGTAGATAAATGCCACAATGTTTTTATTCAAACTACAACAGATGCTTTGAGTCTAATAACAATGTGGAAAGACGATTTGTGTGACCTCTATTCCAGTCCTGCAAATCGAGCGTGAAAAGCCTAATTTCAGAACATTAGGTTCTGATTATATAACTGGCAGGCTTGCAGTCTTGCAAGGTTGTAACAGTATCCCAGGACCCTGGCAGGGAAGGTTAGTGGGCCTGTGTCCTCAGCAGGGTCATTTTACCTCTCCAGTGAAGCCGCTGCTTTCTTGTCACCTCATTACACAGCCTGCCAGGCATATTCAACCTTGCAGAGTCATTCAGTTCAGTGCACAAATGCTTGTGAGAGTTTTACAAATGGTTGCCTACATATATTTCTTTGAGCTTATGCAACTTCTAAGTCTCTGTTCTTCCTTGTTTTGACTTCCTCTGCAGTGGAGAAGTGACTTCGTCAATGGTTGGGTGAAGCTGTCCAGTAACCATGAGACCCAAGAAGAGTGCCTTGGCATGGCTGTGCTGGATATGATGAGGATAGCCAAGGAGAAGCAGCGCTCCCCACTAGATATTTACAATGCCATGAGGTATGAATTATCGAGAATGTTTGTTTAATCACTCATCGCACTGCTCTTATAGAGTCCTTGAGATGGGCTGGTTTGCTCCTAGAGCTTTCTGCCTTTTGCTCCACTTTGTAATGTTGTCATTCCTTCTCAAAACACTTCAAAGTTCACATTACAAAGCCATGCCTTTGTACTGTGTGCAGCATATGGTTTTGCATTGTCTTGTTTAAAAACTCATGGTAATCTTTGGAAAGTATAGTTACTTTAAGATCCAAATGTACTCTTCTGCTTTACTGTTGCCAACCCAGAAGTGTACAACCCACTCGATAATTTGAAGTGCAGTGTTTTGCAAATGTACTCATACCCCTTGAGCTTTTTCACATTTTGTCACCTTACAACCAGAAACCCAAATGTCTTTTATTAATTTTTTAACTGATAGACCAACACAAATAAGTACATCATTGTCTAATGAGTACCTTGGTCTTCATGATGAAGCATGATTATACTTAGACTGAAAGCTGGACTCCGTTAATTAAGTGAATTTTTAAGGCAGTTAATTGCACTGGATTTTATAAAAGGATCCAGGAAAAAAAGGAGGCTAAATAATTGATTAAAATTTTGAAAACCATGCATCATTTTCATTCAACCTTCAATTATGTGCTACATTGTTTTTGTCTGTCACTTAGGATTTCAATCACACACAAAAAAATGAAAGTAGTATAAATACTTTTGCAACCTATTGTATGAACTAAAGCACTGCTCTTATGTAGTCCTTGCGATAACCTTGTGTTCTCCTAAATCTTGATTTATTTATTTATTTATTTTTTTTTTTGCATCTCTTATTATGATACAGTAGCGACTGACCTAATTTCGCTTGCTAATATCCTGTTTGGTTATCACTCGTTCCTCCTTTGCATCTACGTGCTTCTTAAGGTTTCAGAATGATTAGGGTGCTGTTCTATCATCTTTGCATCCTTCTGCAAGATAAAAATAAAATAAAAGATGTGCAATATGACCTTTAACCTCAGATAGATCGACTGTGGCTGCAGGCTCACTCCTCTGCCTTTTTTGTGTTACTTCAATCCTTTCTCTCTCTCTCTGTCTCTCTCTCTCTCTCTCTCTCTCTCTCTCTCTCTCTCTCTCTCTCTCTCTCTCTGCAGTTACAAGTCCTTCCTTCCCAAGGACATGCGAAAACAGATCCAGGACTACCACTTAGTGACGCGAAAGCGGATCCGCTACCGTTTTCGGAAGGTGGTGCAGCAGTTCAGTCAGTGCCGGGCCACAGCTCGCGACCTGAAGCTCAAATACCTGATAAACCTGGAGGCTCTGGATTCAGGCTTTTACACCGAGCACTTCCAGGTCAAAGAACCCTCAGCTGGCCAGGTCACCATCATTGTCTCTGCTGATCAAGGCATACAGTGGTGTCGCGAGAAGCAAAAAGACGAGCAGTCGGAGGTGAGTGTGAGTTGGATCAGCTTGCTGTTGATCTCTATGGACCTGCTGGCCATTATTAGTTGTTGAGCAATGCCCAGCTGCCTTTGATTTTTGATAGGATCTCAGTCATAGATTGCATCACAGAAAAGCCTCAGCACTGCTGAAAAGCACTATATCCTTCCAGAGTTTGACACCCATGCAGAAAGTGTCTGGTTTGTGTTTGAAACACACTTCCTCTTCCTCAAATTGCACTTTATCAGGGTCATAAGAAAAACGGAACAGCTATCATCTGCTCTTCAGAATTGTGTATTTAATGAGAAATGGACCACTGGACAACATTTTGTGGCCTTGCAAATATTTTAAACTATTTGTTACTGTGTTAGCAATTTCATATAAATATATATTTTTTTAATCAACGGATACGATTGTTGTTTCATCCGGGCAAGATCAGTTGGAAACTAAGGCAAGTTTGTTGCTGATCTTACGTAATGGCACTTGTTTAAAATTGTGACAGCAGCAACTCTATTTTGCCTCTACTTAGAGGCATATGGGGAGCTTGTGCACAGTTATTACTTTCAACTGTGCTCGGCAAACATGGGCATAGCAGAACCCCTGCTGGGGCCACATCTACATCTACACAGTCAGGTCCACAAGTATTTGTAGCTTTGCAGCATCTGCACGTCACCTTAATAGATTTGAAATGAACAAATCTGGATGTGATTTAAAGATCTGTAGATCCTTGTAGATTTTAATACAGTTTTACATCACGTTCAGACAAACCAACATAAGTATGTTTTTTTTAAATACTTAAAACCCATAACATTACCAAAAGCTGTCTGATAAAGTGGGTGACTTGGTCTATTAAGCACATTTAATTTCTTACCTTTAGGAAATGCTCTTGAGTATGCTTTGTACCACAGTTCCTTTCCACAGTGAAGCACTATTTTTGGCACTTTTTGGCACACACACAAAAAAACAATAAACCAAATCAGCGAGCTGGTTTCATTAGCTATAGATGCCTATGCCATAACAGTGGCTTTACCATGTTGGACAGATGATGGGGTTTTATTACACCCATGAATGCATTTTTTGACGATAAACATACTTCCTCTATAGTGTTTATGACTTGACAATGTTGTCCTGTGTTTATCACCAAAGAAATAAATAATCAGTTCTGCTAAGCTGCTTTTTTTTTTTTTTAAAGAATGTACCAAAATGTTGATATGGCTGCTCCTAAAGTTTGTGCTCATTCTGTACACTACTTTCTACACCAAAAGCAAAATTTACTCTTTGAATAAAGTACAAACCATTTATCTCCACAATTTGTTATGGAATAATAAAGGAACGGGCCATACCTGGCCATGAAACTGCTTAGAATTTAATTATCCAATTACATCTGAGCCTGTGAAAATGTGAAGACAGTTCAAAAAGAAAGAAAATTACCGTAATTCTTTTTTTTCGATTTGAAGCAATGTGCATACACTTAGACATTTAACATTTACATCCTTATTGCTTCATTTCATAACTTTTTCATCTGCTGAGGTGCTGTTCTCGCTGTCTAAGAACATTTGACCTGACTGTATGAGGACCACGGCTTCATATGAGGACACTGACATTCACGTCAAAGTTGTTGCCAAGCCGAAATGTGATCAGGCTGTGTGTAAACGTCCTGTAGTGACTGAATGAATAGTCGCTTTCTTCATTTGCTGTATTACCATAGGGCTTAACCTTGTTTAGCTCAGTATTGGAACAGATCAGTCCCTTAATGCCTGTATTAACATTACTTAATGTAACCACAGCCGAGCCTATGTTCTCATAGGGATTAATTCACTAATCCCATTCAACTGAAAGAGTTGGCAGCTGTGTTTGGTCGTGTAGGCTTGATTATCACCCCGTTACTGACTGATCTGACCTAGTAGATGAGTAAAATTACTTAAATAGCGAATTTCTCATGTGCATGTTTATTTAAACAGGGTTTAGCCAATTTTGAATGTTGTTATAATGCAGGACAAAACTGCATTTTCGCTTATCCCACTTAATTTAACTGAGGTTTTTTTTTTTTATACAGGACCTGCAGACGTATTGTGATTTTCCTCACGTTATTGATATCAGTATCAGACAAGCCAGCAAAGAGGGTTCTAACAAAAGCCGGGTCGTCTCCATCAACAAACAAGATGGAAAAACTCTGGTAAGCCTGTTTGTGATATTGGGCTTAGTTCAAAGCCTAACAATGAAAATCTGATTCTTAGGCAATAATCACAAATAATCAGTATTAACAAGCCTGGAAAGATCTATTTAAGTATTTTAAGCTAATTAAATAAGCTGCTAGGCTACAGTGGAGTAAATGTTATGTAGACAAGACTTAAAGGCAAGTCTGTTCACTTACATAACTATCTCTGCAATGCAGGTGGGCAGTTATTAGTTTTAGTTTAGTTTTATCTCTTTGAATGGGAAGAGACCAAAATCCTGGAAGATCAAACATCTTTTCCAGTACTGATGAAATCTGATAGAAACCTCATGAACAATTGAAACTGTTTGGCTAAATAAAGCAAAATTCTTCTTCTTATGGCTACTGCACTCCACATTTGATGGGAGCTTTCACCTCTGACACGCTTCTCTTACACTCCTCTTTTTGCAGCGTGAGCAGCAAGCTGATTGAGTATTTTTATTAAAGAGCAGGACAGACTAAACAGATGAGCATATACAAGATATGCCATTCATATTTCAACCAGTGGCTCACCTCTTTATTAATAACGTCTCTGATAAATTAATGACTAAAATATGAATCACTGTGTTTTGCCTAGTGCTGGGTAGGATTAGGCGGTTTCCACTCTTATACGGTATTACAGGGGAAAGGAAGTGGCTACAGCACCATCAAATTCAAAGTTTAATTTGTTTACAGACTAATTGAGCACTGCACATGTTTACATCAGTAAAACAGTAAATGTTAAACTATCAGTATGACATTTAAAATCAGAGGACTTCGCCTTGCAAGCATAATAGATAACATTCTGTTCATCACAGAGCACACTCAAGTCTATCTGAATAAAGCTGCACTTATAATCGTTTAAATGAGAATGATAAAGTGACTCGATGGACAAAATGCATTGTGTTGGTTTTTCTTTTCTTTCTTTTTTTTCTCCCCTCCTGTGGTGTTGATTCTAAAGCCCACACAAGCCAGCCCCTAGTACAGATACACAGAGTATCAGACAGCTCAGTACAGCTGTTTTTTGACTAACTAACCCTATTACTGATGAATAAAACTTGTGTCTAAGAGAGTGAAGTCTTACGTTGTTAGCTAGACAACGTTAGACATAAGGCTAACAGCACAGACCATGTTCAACCTAAACAAGCCTCAAATTACACATGTATATGAAAAGATAAAGGTAAAAAGTTTTAATACCATGGTATACAGTATATCATTATATCTGCCTAACCAAGCTGGCAATATGTTCTCAAATCAGCATTTTTCCTCAGTACAAACTGCTAGCTTGGGAAGCTGTTATTTCAGATTGTGCTGTCTGACAGTTCTGAGACTTCCACATGAAGGAAGTGGTTGGATGAGCTGAGGTCAAGGTTGAAGGGGGACAGATATTATCTGTGTAGTTTCTTACATCTGTTGCTGAATTCTAGAGCAGTTCCACTGCTGCATTTGAAAATCTCTCATTCTTTGTAATATGTAAAATACATCAGTGTGGCCTTGAAACACTGAAAGCCTGCTGCAGTCTGAATTCAGAGCAGAAACTGGTGTTTTTAAAATGCGAGATATAACAGTTTTTACATTCTTATAGATTTTAATAGGAATTTGTGAAGATGCTTAATTACATTAAATTATAAAATTGAATATTAGGTTTAAATAGAATTGTACATAAATATGTATCTTGAAATTGTTATAGTACAATAATAATTTTCCAAAATTGTATGTATTTTGTATGTATTTTTATTGTGTAGTTTACACGTAAAGATTGGTGGCAGACTGTGTTTTTTTGTGTTGTTTTTAAATTCCAGCTGCTAAATAGCAGCGCTATACTTCAATACTGGGACCTTCAGATCCCACTGTTCTGATTGGATTAAAAGAAAACTTGTCCATATTCTCTGTCGGTTACAGTATGGCAATATATCAGATAGCAATACAGGATACATATTAATATACAGGATACATATACAGGATACATATTAAATTTTCAGGTTCTTGCTAAAACAATTTTATATATCTGTATAGATATATAACTGGAGGTAGAGTGAGGTTGAGGTGCAGTGACTATTTACTACTTCTTACCCTGGGAGCAATGAGTGCAGCCAAGACAAGTGTGGGGAAAAAAAAACTCCATCAGCATTATCACTTATCAACTGTTTAGTCCTTATTGTGCAACTTTAGTGCAGCCACACTTATTGATTACCTTTTGTCTGTGGTATATTTTGCAACAGGAACTGGAGTTCTCCTCCCATGCAGAGGCTTTGTCCTTTGTGTCTCTGATCGATGGCTACTACAGACTAACCGTCGATGCCCATTACTACCTCTGCAAAGACACTGCGCCACCTCGACTATTAGAGGCCATTGAGAATTACTGCCATGGGCCAATATCGTAAGAATTTATAAAAACCATAAAGCTCAGACATATCTTTAACCAGACTTCTCTATTGAAATTTCTTGATAAAGGATTTTAAATGTTTCGTACATTCTTTACATAACTGGCCATCATTCTCTGTATGTGTGTCTGTACAGAATGGAGTTTGCCATCAGTAAACTGCGCAGGACTGGAAACCAGCGAGGTGTTTTTGTGCTCCGTTGCAGCCCCAAAGATTACAACAAATTCTTCTTGACATTCGCTGTTGGGGTATGTTCGCTGGTTCACATCCAAAGCACATTTCAACATTTCAGAACTGACTTTGCATTTGACAGGCCTCCCAAAATGAGAACTGAATTAGACATATTTTATTATTTAATACTGTGATTTAGTCTTAGGTTCACTAAGGACTCTACATACCCGAGAACTGTCAAGTTCATATGTCAGTGAGAGCATTTAATCACTTTTCCAATGTAGATTAAATTATTTTCTAAAGTGGCTTTCTGGCTGAATCTGTTATGTTGGCAGTAAAATTTTGTTTCTATTAATTCTTTGAATTCTTATACCTGTCTAACCCTCCTGTAATCTGTAATCTTCCTTCTTTTAGATGTATGATGAGGTGGAATACAAGCATTGTTTGATCAGCAGATCAGACAGTGGAGATTATGTGCTGAGTGGGACTAAGAGGGCCTTCAGAAGCATGCAGGAGCTGCTCAAATGTTACCAAAAAGAGACAGTGAGGTCAGACGGCATCGCCTTTCAGTTCAGCAAATGCTGCCCTCCCAAGGCCAAAGGTTAGTCAGACAACACAAAAAATATATATTTAAATACAGAATAGATATATTGTTTATGATAGTAGATGGAAAGGTTGCTTTTCTCACAAATGTTTAGAACATGAGGTAATTATTAGTATTGCTAATTTAGTTTTTCGTCATTGTTTCATTGCAGGAAAGTCAAGTCTACTTGTTTGTCGGAGTAATAAGGGCTCTGAGGTTTCTGTCTCACCCTCCCTGCACAGACAGAACATCAATCAGATGGTTTTCCACAAAATCAGGAAAGAAGACCTAGAGTTTGTAAGCATTCTCTCTATAACTCACAATGTGAGATGACAGTTGCTGCATAATTGTGTGTCAGCACTCACAGCACTCTGTGTCGGAGAGTGTTGGCACATGCACACATGCTGTGGGGTTTCTATTGTGGTTTGGCTCAGGTTTCTTTAAAGCTTATGTTGAAAGTTGTTTCAGCTTGTTTTCACCACATCTGAAACTAATGCTTTGATCGACAGTTAATCATATCAAAATACTCTTTATCTGACTACACTCATTAATTCCATGATTTATTGTCTATCTGCTGAACAAGATTACTGATCACCTATGTGTTTGGTTAAGCCTTATTTCTCTGTTACAGGGAGAGAATCAAGGCCAGGGAACGTTCACAAAGATTTTCAGAGGGATTCGGAAAGAACTGGGAGATTATGGAGAGATGCACCAGACCGACGTCATCATTAAAGTCCTGGATAAAACACACAGAAATTATTCAGAGGTATGAAGCATGGCACCATTTAGGACTCATTTATATTTTCTTTACTTACCCAAATGGGTTAGGCATTAGGGCTGCAACTAATGACTATTGTAGTAGTCAACTAATCTGCCAATTATTTGTTCGATTAGTCGGTTAGTTGCGATTATTATTTTATTTTTTTGTCTTGCTCTCAATTTCTACTTTCTACTGGTGAGGACAGCTAAACATTTAGGCCCAGTGTGTTAAACATACCTATATTAAACCAAAAATTACAAAGTATATTAGAGCAAACAGTTCTAGGATACTTTTCATTTTTACCTCGCTTTTTTAATTTCAGCATTTGAAGCAAGATTGAAAGAATTTGATTTAAATTTTTTTTTTTTTTTTTTTGAGTAATTTTAAGGTCTCAGACCTTAATTGGCAATATGTGCTTGATGTTTTAGTACATTCTGGAGTGACCTTCTTGTAAGTCTCATTGAAAGAAAATCCTTCTGCATCCTCACCACAAAATCCATCATCAAATGTTTTCACAAGAACTAAATGATCTAAAATGGATAAAGTGAAAAGAATGGAAAAATCCTTTAAACAAGAACTGGTTTTTGATGCTATAAAAAGCATTTACAATATGTGAAGACCATGTTTTTTGAGTCTGTAAAAGATATGTATGTATATAAAGTAGTTTTGCTTATACATTAATATTAAACGTGTCATTTTAACTTAACCCTATTTGTAAGAGGTGTAATTTATTGCTCACTTGTGCACAAACAGCAGCAGAAATATTGTCCAGGGCTGTAACTTCCGCATGCCACAGCATGCTTCACAGTAAATTTAGTTTTTTGTCTGACGGAACAAATCTGTAAAAAGTCCGTAGCGACCTGAATTCCTTCCAGTGTAAATCTGCATTTTTGCACATTCTAAATGTGAAATTTCATCTGGCAATAAAGGCTGCCTTGTGCTTCTGTTGGGCTGATGGTAAAAAAGAAAGCACTCAGAATCCTCCATATTCCACATGCTTATAAATTTACTGTGACCAGTGTAGACACACAATTAACAGCTGCTCTGAGGGCAGATAAAATAAGTTAAAGGAGGCAAAGCTAAATCCTCTGAAAGCATGACTGGCAATACATTAATATTAAAGAGTTTTTGGTGATGTATTGATTACAGTGGCTGGGTTTTATTAACAAAACTGTTAACCCTTTAAGTTATTAAATTATTTTACATTGTATTTAGCAATATTTCAATTAGGCTTTTAGGAGAGGATGTTATAAATAATAATATTTAAATCTATATTTTCTGCTTTTTTTTTCTGTGTGCAGTCCTTTTTTGAGGCCGCCAGCATGATGAGCCAGCTCTCCCACAGGCATCTGGCACTCACCTATGGCATCTGTGTGTGTGGCGAGGAGAGTAAGTGTGTGTCACATTTCTCCCCAGCCTGTTATGCTAGACATTTCAACTCAAGCCCTCTACTCAACCTTCTCCGTTACCCCTCTGGCGGTGTACATCCGCTGGCCAGCTTTAGCTGCTGTTGTTCTTTCTGGGTCAGTTGTGGCGGGTGCTTGTTTAAAGTGAAGTTTAATGTGCCGTTGCAGACATTATGGTGCAGGAGTATGTGAAGTTTGGCTCTCTGGACACCTACTTGAAGAAAAACAAGAACGCAGTCAATATCTTGTGGAAACTGGAAGTGGCCAAGCAGCTCGCATGGGCCATGCTCTTCCTCGTAAGTGTTCTGTGTCATTCTGTGTAATATTTAAAATGTACTTTTAAGGCAAAAGACAAAGGTAACATTTACCTCCTTCCCTGTTAATTCCTCACACAGGAAGAGAAGAACCTGGCCCATGGAAATGTGTGCGCGAAAAATGTCCTCCTGATTCGCGAGGAAGACAGGAAAGCGGGCAACCCTCCTTTCATCAAACTCAGCGACCCGGGCATTAGCATTACAGTACTGCCCAAAGAAAGTGAGTGAGCCTAATATTGTGTAGTTTGACCAGTGTTCCTATTAGTTCCTATCAGATATTTGAAAAAGGGCAGGGTCAGAAATTACCTTAATAAATTAGACAATTACGATTTTATGCAAAACACCTTATCTTACATAATTTATTTATCCATTGTATTCTAATGTCTCACATATTGCTCTCTGTACAAGAACACAGCCAGGGTTAACATAAGCAATTTTTTTATGTGAGCGTTTTCCCTACTTTGAGCAAAGGTAGGAAATTAAGACACAATTCCATTTCTCTTTTGTGCCCCTACTCTTGTTTTCGAGCGTAACCATTCCCCTTTGAACAGAGTTATAAGGGAAAAGGGTAAAATCCTTCCCCTAAGAATTGGAACCATTCTTCAAACACTCAATACAGATATCTAGTCTAGTAGTGGAGCGCTAAATCTGCTAGTTAACTAGGTTATTTAGAATTTAGAAGTATATCTTCATAAAGGGGGCAGAATATGCAGCAATTAATTATTATTGTCCGTTCCTTAATTACTCTGAAATTAGCTTTTATCGTCTTTTATTTTTGCATTCCACCTGCTGTCTGTTGCAGCATTTAGGGTAGAATGGGAAAGTTAGCATCCTAGCTATCTACCTACCCATCTTTTGAACAGCATTTTTAGATCCTGTTTCAGTTCCTCTAAAGTACTGTATCTCAAACCTGAAATTTCTTACTCTAGTTTTGGTGGAGCGAATCCCATGGGTGCCTCCTGAATGTATTGTGGACCCCAAGAACCTCAGCCTTGCAACGGACAAGTGGAGCTTTGGTACGACGCTCTGGGAGATTTGCAGTGGAGGAGAGAAGCCTCTTGCAAACATGGACAGTTCCAAGGTAAGGGAAAGTCTGTTCTACCATAAATCTAGGGGACCAAAATATATCAGCATATGTTTTTGAACACACCCCTTCTTCTCTGCAGAAACATTTGTTCTACGAGAACCGCCATCAACTGCCTGTCCCTAAATGGACAGAACTGGCCAACCTGATCAACAGTTGCATGGACTATGAGCCAGCATTCAGGTCATCCTTCAGGGCAGTCATTCGTGACCTCAACAGTCTATCCTGTCCAGGTCTGAGGTTTTCTTTGCTCCTCTCAAAAACATAAATACACACACTTACACTTGTACACACTTGTATACACTGTTTGTCTATGTTACAGTGGGCAATAATGTGGCCTTTACAGAGCAAACACACGTTTCTTAGTAAAGAATTCAAAATTCTCATTAGTTGTTGTTTTTTTTGTTTTTTTTAGAGCCAATAATAGCTGAACTTTAACTGGACTAAATGGCAATTTAGAATGGATTAAAATAGTCTTATTACTATGGAATTAACAGTGCTAACAGAAAATGATCAATATCCTTCTACAGACTATGAGATGATGATGATGGAAAGTGACCTGCTGCCCAGTAGAACTGGAGGTCTCGCATTTGCCACCGGAGCCTTTGAGGACCAGGAGCCAGTGCAGTTTGAAGAAAGGCATCTAATATTCTTACAACAACTGGGCAAGGTAATTAATAAATGTATTTTGATTTAGACAAATTTATTCATCAATAGGATCCTTCATTTGTCCACAATGTTATTTCACAATATATGTAAAATATACATGTAATGAGTTAGAGTGTAAAGTAAAAAAAAAAAAAAAAAAAAACATTTTATATTTAATCATAATCAAAATATAATCATTTAATTATATTTTATCAAGGCTGTTCTATATTGTGTGCCATGGTGTTAGCTCTTGCTAGAAAATCTACGTCAGTAACCTGTTGTATTCTGCAGGGAAACTTTGGCAGTGTGGAGATGTGCCGCTACGACCCCCTGCAGGACAGCACTGGTGAGGTGGTGGCGGTGAAGAAGCTGCAGCACAGCACCACTGAGCACATGCGGGACTTTGAGCGAGAAATCGAAATCCTCAAATCCCTCCAGCATGAGAACATTGTTAAGTACAAAGGAGTCTGCTATGGCGCAGGTATGCTACATCCTCCACATTCTGACTTCACTGTTTGCATTATTCGCAAAAAATTGAGTACAGTTGGGTGTTAATAAGGCCTCCAAACATGTATAGTCTTGAATGTTATTGCATATGTATATTTATAATTATATTGATCCCCTGCTGATTTTGTAAGTTTTCCCCTCTCCAAAGACAAGATCAATCTATCATTTTTAGCCTAGTTTAAATAAACCTACCACTAAACTTAAAAGGGGGTAAACTTACAAAATCAGCAGGGGATCAAATAATTTAGTTTCCCACTGTATGTTATTGTATTTGAATGTTATTTTGTTCCAGGGCGACGGAACCTGCGGCTGGTAATGGAATACCTGCCTTATGGCAGCCTGCGAGATTACCTTAACAAGAACTGTGACAGGATCGACCACAAAAAGCTTGTACATTACGCTTCTCAAATCTGCAAGGTATTAAAAATATTCTTAAAAATATTCTTAAGTTTTCTTCAGGGACTTCCTTCATGTTTTTGTGCAAGACACAAAAATGCTTCATGTGTGAATTGTCTTTTATACAGGGTATGGAGTACCTTGCTAACAAACGGTACATTCATCGAGATCTGGCCACTCGGAACATCTTGGTGGAGAGTGAGTTTCGGGTTAAAATCGGTGATTTCGGCCTAACAAAGGTGTTGCCTCAGGACAAAGAATACTACAAGGTCAAAGAGCCTGGAGAAAGCCCAATCTTCTGGTAAGAGTTACTTAGATTTACTTGTATAGATCTTATGAGGAAGTGTGGGATTTCAGTGCTATTCAGAAATAATCATACATACATTGTTAAGGTTCCCACTGATATCCTGTGATAATCTGTCTGATGCAGCTTGAATATTCTTATGTAGCTCCTGCAGATTTTGTGGTAAGGGTGGGGAGAGGTCTGGCAATGCGACTGACCATAGCATAGTACCCATGTCTTTAAGGCAAGTTGGTCCAGTATGTGAACCAGCATTGTCCTCTTGGAATAGAGCACAGGCCATCGGAGTGCCTCTAATGAAGATAATCTGGCATTGTACGAAATTGCACCCAATACCATGACACCAGGCCTTCTGGGCATGTGACAACAAAAGTAACTTCATCTTAACATAGACCACCGTGCCTCCTCACATGGATTCATTGGTTTTCTCCATCAAGACAAAAGCGTGGCTCATCATTTAAGATAACTCCATGACACTCTGGAATGACTACATCCACCAATTACATTTCTTGCTTGATTCCTTTTGGATGTAACACTTTTTTTATGAGTATATTTTGGTTACACTCTCATGTACCGTACAGATTAAGTTTCACAGTTTGTTAAAACAGTCTATGTGGTTTTTCAGGTATGCCCCGGAGTCCCTCACAGAGAGCAAGTTCTCAGTGGCGTCAGACGTCTGGAGTTTCGGAGTTGTTTTGTATGAACTCTTCACCCACAGTGACAAGATCTGTAGTCCTCCTACGGTATGTAGCACACTTTCACTCTGTCTGCTTCTCTTTCATCCTTTTAAAATTTTTGTTCATGGTTTATTAAATAAGAAATATTTGGTCTCATAATATGAGCAGCATCTGACTGGGGAAATTCCCTAACAGTAACCGCAGCAAACAAAAACACAAAACAACACATGCATACATAGAGTGGAAGTGTGTTGTCCTTATGTAATATTGGTACGCACCCCTCCCTCTGAAACACATTTTAGTATGGGCTAAAGATGTGAATCTTGTATCTCGTAACAATAGACTAGCTGTGCTATGAACGCGTTATCAGTCATTAACAAAACTGTTATCACAATAGTAGTAACCGTAATATTACACATTAATATGACCAAGAAGATGGTTCTGGGAAGACTTTAGAGTATGAATGTAGACACTTCATCAGCACCTCATCACCATGTATTAGCTTTGGTGTGCATAAACAAAACATGAGTGCCTGGACTGTGTTTAAATCTCTATATACACAGAACATTTGCTAAAAAACATGCTTGCAGACATTTGTTCAGATGCCTTACAAGCCCCCGACCACTATCTATCAGGTTTAATATCTGGACTTGTCTGCAGCTCTAAATTCAGTAGTTTAAACAGTAGTGTAAACAGTGTTGTGATGGGAAGTTAGAGCAGCGTCAGTGACTAGCTACAGCCAATGAGTGCACCAGACAAAGGCAAATTTAGAATTATTAGAGAAGTGGGTTCCTCCTAGGGAAAGATCTTGTAATCTGTGATCTTGTGTCGCTAAGCAGTTCTGTAGTATGCAAGCCATAGCCACAAAAAAAAGTGTTTTTCAAACTTTAATGGAATGTAACACTCATGATTAAACCAAAATGTTTAGGTACCGACTACTAGGGCTACTGTGTGGCCCTTACCCATTTTTAGATAAAATAGACCATTGTTTCTTGTAAATGCAGTATGCCTACTGAGAGATGTCGGAAAGCTCAAAAGGAAAATGTAGTGGACTTTAAAGCCCACATGGCACCACCCAGATAGCAAGCATACGTTGGCTCAACGTCATTGTTTCTGTTGGCATGACGTTAACATTAGCAAGTCAAGGGCTTTGTAAACCTTTATATAGTGAAATATTTTAGCCCACAAATTTGTATAACTGAATGTAAAAAGAATGTAAGGTATTAAATAACCCTTTATCAAGAATGTGAAATAACCAACAATAAATAATTTATTGAATGTATTTTGAAGGGAAAATAAAAACATGTATGTGATACATAACTATCATTTAATATAAAAAAACAGTGGACATGGAGTCAGTCACTGAAAGAGAAAAAGAATATAAATTATTTACATTTAAAAATTATACATATTTATTGCTAGTGAGTGCATTTGTTATATGAAATATGAAAATATATGGAATTACAATTATTCTTTGGGAGATTTACTTCATTTTCTCGAGTAAATACTGTTGCTGGGACTTAAACCCTAGGCTAATTATTTTGCAGTTATTACTAATACGGAAACTATTGGGGATCATGGAGTTCCACAGGGTTCTATTGTAGGGCCTATGAAACTGTAAAGAAAGTAAGTGTAAGCTTACATACAGGGTCTACCAGGTTAGACACAAATTAACCTGATGTTCATAAAATTAGAGGTAAATCTTGGAGGTCTTCTGATGTACCACCCTGAAATGCTTTGTGTGGCACCAGTGGTACACATACCACAGTTTGAGAACCACTGCTGTTAAAGATTCCAGATTACAAGAGTTCTGTGAAAGTCAAACACGATGAACATAAGCACAAACTGTAAACATGATTCTCCTCTGTTCAGGTCTTCATGAGCATGATGGGAGGAGATAAGCAGAGCCAGACTATAGTGTATCATCTCATTGAACTCTTGAAACGAGGGAACCGCTTACCCCAGCCCGTGGGCTGCCCCTCCGAGGTAAGTAGTCCAGTCTTTAGGACACATCCAACAGGTGCAATATGTACAAAAGTCTTTCAGGGCTGCTTACAGAAAAAAACTTTACAGACAATTTTAATCCTGGATTTGTTTTTCAACATAAAATGAAATCTATATTTTTGTATCTCTTTAGATGTATGAGATAATGCAGGAGTGTTGGGACAACGACCCCAGCTTTCGGCCGGCCTTTAAGGAGCTCGCTCTGCGAGTGGACTTGTTTCGAGACAGTGGCGACTCGGACAGATACACTCAAGTGCCTCCCTTTTAAGAGACTTTGTTGCCGGGTTGTGAATCAAGGCCTGAATCCTCAGTCTCATGTTTTTCAGCGTGCCACCTCAACAGATCTCAGTTAGGACTCGCAGCCTTGAACTTCTGCCAGCTTTTTAAGAACAGTTTTGGGAAAAAAATGTTTGTTTTGCTTCTTGTCTTTTTTTTTTTATTTGCTAGCAGTGCTGGCATGCTTCTCCGCCCCCCACATCCCCAACACACACACACACACACACACACACATCCTCCACCGCCTACCAGGAAAGCAAGAACTGTGAACAGAAGAATGCACAAGCACTGCATTCTTTTTATATCTTAAAATGTTTTTATGTACATAAACAGATTTTATAATTTTATAAAAAATAAATGCACTGCTGGCTATATTTGAACTGTTGCAAAGCAGTGAAATGCAAATGAAGAATTTAAAAAAGAGAGAGATATAAATATTATTGTTTATAGGTTGTTTTCTTTTTCATCGTCATGCAGGTGGTGTCTAATAATTAAATCATATATTAATGATACTGAATGTATCCAGAAATGTTATTTTAATGTAGAAGTAATTTATCAGTGAGGGTTTTTTTAGTAGCTTTCTGCCCTTGAGAAGCAGAACCTACACTGTTTGTTTCAGAAGCAGCTGGAACTTAATGAGCAGGGTAAGTGGTGGCTGCAACATTTGATGTTTTGAGTGATCAGCTTTGTAAAAATATTCTTTACCCTGGGGATTGATATACAACTTGCATAGGAGGAACATTTGGCTTTACCTAGGCAGCCTAGGCAATCCTCTCATACTGACATTACACCAAACGATTTTAAAGCGATTTCACTGTCAGACAAACTTCCAGAGTCAGAATAAAATAATGTTTTGCTCGAGTCGAATTGCAGTAGGGTCATCTCAGTCGTGTAGTGTAAGGTGGATAGGATTGAAAGTTTCTGGCATTCTGGCATTTAGATAAAATCAACCGTGATTTAATATTATCGTAAGTCTTAAGACTTGGCTCACGCAAATAATGACGTGAACAATGTCAACAACCAATAGGAGAGCAACGGGAAGCCACAAGCTAAAGAGTGGGAACCTTTGCAGAACTGGACATGAATGAGACTCTGGGGTTGGCTCGGAAAATCTCGATCCGCCGGGAGTGTACAAAATGAGGAGAAACTATAGCTATAACTATATAATAACCAGCAATAGTCTACAAACTTTCCACTAGAACTGGTTGTGATGTAAAATTACCTAATTTTAGTGAAACATGAATTAAGCAGAATGATCTACCTTAATGAACTGAAATACTGTAAATAACAGCTCACTAAGTGCTTAGTCATCCTGTGGCTTAATCTACATATTTTATATTCTACATATATTATCTCATCTCCCCGCTATATCATAAAATGACTGCAATCCGCTAGAGGGAGCTCGCGAGTAAGTCCTAAAAGAATAGGGGTGAATGGAGCTAAAATTAGTTAAAATTTAAAATAAAACAAATACTTACTAATCACTTGTCCAGGATATTCCTTTAATGATGCAAAGTAGACTGACTTATTTCACTAAAAGACCAAGAACACCTACCTAAACACAGTCGCAATCAAAAGTTTGGACACATCTCTTCTCATTCAATGTATTTCCTTTATTTTTATGATTTTTTTTTACATTGTAAATTTAATATTGAACACGCCAAAGCACTAAAGGAACACATGCCATTTTTTTTCTTTTGTAAAAAAAAAGTGTTTTTTTTTTTTTGTTTATTACATAATTACATATGTAAATTTGGATTAAAAAAAAACATTTCTTCTTCATAATACTGAATTGGGAAAAAATGAAGTTTTATACCTCAATTTCTAATTTTGAATTTAGCTTGATATGGTCAAAAAAATGCTAAACGTTACACTGACCACCAGAGGCAATCCCGAGTGAGTCCAAGTTAAATGGGTTCGTAATGAGAAATTGAGCAAAATTAAG
This sequence comes from Astyanax mexicanus, assembly GCF_023375975.1. Lineage (NCBI taxonomy): Eukaryota > Metazoa > Chordata > Actinopteri > Characiformes > Acestrorhamphidae > Astyanax > Astyanax mexicanus. The sequence goes on along the minus strand of NC_064429.1, from coordinate 22,937,493 downwards.
AGTTTATAAATGTTTCATAATATATTAAATATTTTAATATCAGAGCTCTGTAACTCCAACATCAGCACCAGAGCGCCCTCTGGTGGGCAGATAAGGGCGTCGTCCTATTGCGCATGCGCTAGTGATCCTGTGGCTCTGAACCTTCAGGACAAAAACTTCCCACTGCTGTTCTACATCCATATTACTACAGTTCTGTTAAACTATTCTATAACTTCTGGAGCTACAGAAATCATTAACACTGGAACTAAACTATTAATTTGCTGTTTTAGCTGAATTTTATAGAGCCCCTAAGATTACATCATCTAAAAATGTATAATGAGTGGCAACAAGATAATAAAGTCATGGTAAACATGGAAACAATATAATAAAGTTGTGGGAATTACTTATTTAAACGTGAGAACGAGATACTTAAGTCTAGGAGATGTACAGTAAATGTACTTCATATATATATACATACATACATAAATATATACGTATATATATGTACGTATATAAATATATATGTGTGTGTGTGTGTATATATATATATATATATATATATATATATGTGTACAGTCTGCTGGTCTCTGGATCAAACCATCAACTCTATACAATCATCTGAACCAGCAGCGCCATCTAGTGTACAGAGTTGGAACAGTCATTGCTTTGATATACTGTGATATTTAAACAGTCAGCACTTCTGTGAAATATTCCCAAATCATTTGTCCCTATAGAACAGGGTTGTCAAACTCTAATTTTAACTTTTAATTTTATTTTAAAATAACATTTTGATATATTAAATAAACTGTCCATTATTAATTCAAAATACGCCAAAAACTGCATTCATTGATGTATTACATGAGTACTTAAACTCAAAGAGGTCCATATTCCATTCCATAAAATAAATGTATCTGATCTATGTAAATGATCACTAATGTAATTGGGTGTTCTAGATCGGATTTAAAAAAGCTTTCCAGGCTGAATCTCTCCTTATAAATATTTTTGTACAAATAAATGGAAGAAGAAAATTGTGTTTTCCGTGATATGAGCCCCTATGTATCTTGATGCTAAATAAGTGGGGCATCAATTTTATTATTTTTTGTGCAAATCAATGTATACAACAGGAATTATTTTTGACTTAATTATCTTGCCTTTCTTATCTGTCTCAGGTATTAAAAATAAGGCCAGCAAAAAGATATTGGTATTCTATTAGCCTGTTTCACACTCTTCTGCACTACAATTCCCAGCATGCACTGCAACACAATGTGTTTTTTTTAACAGAACCCCCACACCAATCTCACCAAAAACAGCGGTTAAACAGATGTATCAACTTTTCATACCCCTCTATTAAGTTAAATACCAAAAGCGATTTTTTTTTTACAACTCTAAAGCTACTTCCCACAGAGGAGAATTACCCAAACAGCCCAGTTCTCTCTGTCTGCCTTTTTCAAGAACTAATAAACCTGCAGGTAATGCCTATAAAAATGTCTAGTTCAATAAAATAAGTATGCTTAAAAGCCCTGAGGTCAATCTGAGGACATTTAACATTTTAAACGATTTATTGTAGATAATGTAACAATAAATATAATTTTCAATTATTATGAATGATTGGAAAAAATATATATTATATTTTCTTAATAATTTTCTCTCACAGAATGCTGTGTTAAAATGCTGTGTTAATATATGTGCACTGTACAGCTTTAAAGTAGTTCATGGGACGAGGGATCATGTGTGGGTCAAAGCACTGGAGTGACCTTGTGCAGTAAACTGTGCAGTAAATCTAGTAAACTGGACACGGGATATGGTTGGTCTCTGTCCTTTAAAACACCTCTAACACACTAACTACTTCTAACTATCTAAAGATGTTTTACCTTTAAACTTCTGTTACTTTTGTACTTGACTATAAGTCGCTTTGGACAAAAGTAGAGATAAAACAGAGTCCTATCAGCCCCCTGCAGCATTATAAACATGCCCACTTTTAGAACAGCCTTAGAACACCTCCAACTCATCCCAGAAGTATTGGATAGAGCACCATCATTCCAGATGGACCATCATTGGACCGTATATTATGAATTTCTGACTCAAACTGAAGGCAATTGTTCAACAGCTATGTAAAAAAAAATATTACATATATGGGACATGTGACATATGAGAACAGCAGTGCTATATCATTGCTGTCCAGTGAAAAACATCAAATGGGGACTTTTTAAAAGGAGAAGTGACGGTCTGTAAGTTTATGAAAAATTGGTGAGACATTGCACGAAGCATGCTTAAAAGTATTTCAGAGTGGATGATCTGCTGATTTTAGTGCGGATTCAGTTGTGCTCTCTTTTATCTCACCAGCTTTCTTCAGTTGTAATTCTGTGTTCCTTTTGTTTATTAATTAATTTAAAAATGAGCAGATGACATCTGAGTTTGCTGTTCTGATATCTCCATGTTGGCAGTTGCTATTGTTTCTGCTGTGTTTGTTGAGGTAACCAGCAAAAACAATTGCTTATAGTAGCTAATAATAGCAGACACCCTGTTTATATGAATATACTGTATGTGGCTCATTTAATTTAGAATAAAATAACATTAAGGACTGCTGCTTAAAATGGAAGTGAAGGGTTCAAATGATGGAGAAACATTTTAAAAGTTAAGATATATATATATATATATATATATATATATATATATATATATAGGAATCCCTCTTTCACCAGCAATGCCTTCAACACCAGGTGGACGAAGACAAGCACATGCCTTCTCTGACACATGTGAAGTCAGCCACCATGACTTTTCTACCTGCCGCTGATGGAGTATTGCTGAGTAGCATCACAGTGCGCTCGGAGGAAAGCGCAGCAACTCAGCTCTGACACATCAGCTCACAGATGCCTGCTGACTGACATCACCTCGGGAGTAATGTGGAGAGAGTGCCACCTACCCACCCAGAGAGAGCAAAGCCAATTGTGCTCTCTCAGACTCCGGCTGCTGATTCCAAGCAGCATAACCCGGGACTCAAACCAGCAATCTGTGGATCATACAGTAGTAGTGTTAGCTTGGCAGACATTATTTTTAAGACAAAGTAAAAAAAAAAAAGGCTTGTTCTATTCTGAGTAGTCATGTAAAAATATTAAATCATTTTTGGTACATAAAATTCTGCACACTACAAAAAATAAAATAAAATGTCGGTCACCTACTTACAAGATTTAAGTTTAATTCTTATTGAAGACCCTGAAAGCTATTTTTTTAAGTGAGCTTTATTGGTTTGTTGTGTGTGTTTATTTATGTATGTTTGTGATTAAGATCAATGCCATTAAATATCTGTGAAGAAAAGAAGAGTCATTCAGTGTTAAGTGCTTCTGCCTGGAGGTTGACAGAGACTGAAAAAACATGTATTACGTAACCGGCTCATGTTCCAAAGAAGGGCATGAGGAGGGAAAGGGAGGCAAGAGACCGGCCTTTAAAACACGCAGTGGGAAAGTCAGTGGGACAGTCACACATGGCAGCGTGGAGCTCAGACCTTTCAAGGTAGGACAATCTGTTAACTTATGTTTAATATATTTTGTGTGTGTTTGTTAAGAGAAATGAATTATGTACCTTCAGTTCTGCCAGTATGACCTTGTTTATAGTGTGCTTTCCAGTTCAGTTTTCAGTACACTGAGAGCACGTGAGATATGGGAACAGTGTTCTCTCTATTTCGAGGATCTGCTGTTGTGTCTCTGCGTACATACAGGTGTCAGGTTCAGTGAGTGGCCTTTGTAGTAAGTAGCTTGTGGTCAGGAATAGAGTGCACGGTGTGGGTCAGATAGAAACTGAATGCGACTCGTGGTATTCCTTGTGTTTTTTTTCTTAATTTGTTTGAACACCTCAGAAAAAGAGTCTAGCATGTGCTTAATGTGAGTGTGGACAAGAGCAAGAGGTGCACACTGACCTACTTCTAAGCACTTGTTGTTAATACAAACCAAAGCACCAAACAGGCTAAAATGAGGGAGGAGGATATGCTCAGTGCACTGATGTCAACAGACTGGGGTTTTTAAGTAGCACTTGTTAGACAGTTAGACAAACATCAACCAAACCACACCACCACTACCACAGGGTACAGTTTCTTAAGCTTAACTTAATCCTACATTTGCCTTCATGACCCCCAAAGTACTGTACACTCATCAAAATGCACAGATACTGTATGTCTCTGGCAGATTTGTAAATTATTACAGCTGTGGGTACTCCTGGTGAGAGATCATTGAACTGCTAAACATGCCTTTTCGATGCACTCAAAGACTTATTGATTTTGCCCAGTTTATAGACTTTGAGAGGGGATATGTCATTGGACTAAGAGATACCAAATAATTGTTTAGACAGATTTCCCCCAATCAAGGTCATCTGACAGTGTGCCACAGTCACTTTTAACTGCAGTAGTTTTGTGAACAAAAATCTTTTATTTTCAGTAAAGCAACCAGGTTCTGCTTGGGTTTCCATTAAGGTAAGGTCTAAGTATGAAAGCCTAGAGTGCTTTAATCCTGCCTGTAGTCATGATCTGAGAAGCCTGCATATTTTCAATTTCAAGTTCAAAGAGCTTATTGGGCCCCATTGTTAAAATACTGTTAAAGTTAAGAAATAAATACTATACTGATGAATGTGAGTTTTCAGGTATAAAATAGCGTGTTGTTACAGGTGTGCCACTGACTGAAATGAACCTAGACAATAGTCAGCCATTATTTACTGGGGTATTCAGATATTTTACTTTTTGTCCTGAGACTTTTGACACACCTTTTTGCTTTTACTCTTATTACATAGATTTATTATCATAACATTTACATAACATGCTTAATTTTATTTAAAAAAAAATATTTTTGGTGTTGGTGTTTGTTTGTTAATGAGTGAAGAAATCTGAAAAAATCACAATGGTTTCTGTATTAGGGTTAATAACAAATGAATAATTGTGATCCATTGAAGCAGAATGACACACTTTTTGTTCCCATTGTGAACCACGTTTGTAGATGATTGGTACATAAGTGGGTGTTTCATATTGTAAGGCAGATGGTGTTGTGAGTAACAACAATGCCTTTTGTGCTGCAGACCAGGATTTGAGTCCCTGGAGGGAAAGGAAAACACATTACGCCAACAAGAGTTATTGGGCAAGACTTCAACTCACCAAGATTCACCTGCCTGTGTAACATGATTCTAATTCAAGTCATTCTCTATGGGAGGTTTAGCCAAACGCCTTAAATGTACGTATAAATATGCCTGTTTGTGATCTGTTGGTGGTTTAGTCAATGATAGTTACTGTATTAGTTCCTTCTTGAATTAGTTTGAAAGAGTTTAGATGCTGTGTTCCCCTGTGTTAGGTATTGAAGACATTTCTGCAGTGGCCAGGATGAGTGTTTGGCTGGTGAGTAATTGGACCTGTCTTTCTTTCTAGAAAAAAATACTCATCTTTCACAATTTTTGGGCCACCTTTGAATGATTATGTTGAGCAATATTTTTTTTAAATTTATTAAGCAGGATGTGTTGATTGAGCAACAGTTTGAGAACCTTTTGTACCTTTTACTAAAGAGCAAATATATAAATAAGATGATTTATGCTTATATAAATACCAAGTAATGATAATGGTAAAGATATATCATTATACACTGTTCCATTGACTTGTGATTATACATTGCAGACTAAAGGGCTAGACCTTGACTGACAGCATGGTGGACCTCAACATCGATCCACCAGACGGAGGGTATGGCTGGGTGGTGGTCACTTCGGCCTTCTTCACCATGGGCCTCACCACATCCGTCCTGAGGAACTTCGGCCTGTTCTTCCTCCATATCCAAAACTACTACAGTGTTCCCACCAGCACTGTGTCATGGGTCACCTCCACCGGCATTGCTACATTTCATCTAGGAGGTAAGGAGGCCCAGGACCGCCCAGGACAGCTATTTATTTTTAGTCCACTATTGTATCATGCATGTGATGCTTTTATTTTTAGCTGCGAGAAGCGTCAGAGCGTTCACTTATTAAAGGATTTTAAGTTGACTGGGACACAGGTCACATCAGATGATTGTTCAGCGGTGAAAGATTTACTGCCCTCTGTTTCTTGTAAACACTGAGTGTCCTTAGGTGGTAAGGAGGTTATATTATTAAAAAAGATATATTTCTGCACAATTAAATGTTTTACACACAGATTATTTTGACCAATTCCTTGTTTTTTTGCACATTGTTGTTCTATAATTTCAAACTGTGTTCCTGTATCTGTTTTTTTGCATACTTTATTATTATCCTCCTTTCACCCTGTTCTTCAATGGTCAGGACACGGCAGTGCTGCTGGAGTTTTTAAACACTGTAGCCACTCATTGTGCACTTTATTAGACACTCCTGCGTTGTGTTGGTCATTCTATAGCAGACATCTATAGCAGCATGGACCCCCCCCCTCAAAAAAAGAAATTATATATATATATATCAATTATATATATTATATAGAATAATAATATATTTAATATTAAATAATATATTATATATTATTATTAACTCACCTTAACATGCTTTTTGCAATCATTTAGTCCTCTGTGGGCAATGCTTAAATCATTATTATAAACGTACAGTGGGCAAAACTTTCATAGTTTTTTTTACTTTTACCAGTCATGGATATACTTTACAGTAGTCAGAGGTGAAATGAGTTTTGATGGGAGCCATGATGCTCCTTCTCTTACTCAGTGAACACATCCCGTCTAGGAGAGGGAAAAAAACACTGCCCACCCCACAATAAAAACTGATTGGCTGACTCACAGACTCTCCCGCAACTTCTGGGAGACTTGAGACGTCTTGAGACGTCACCAGTGGTCAAAGGACACTGCCCACAGAATCCTGTTGACTGAATATTTCTGGTTGGTGGTCTATTCTCAGTCCAGCATTCACACTGGGGTGTTTTAAAAATTCAGCAGCACTGCTGCATCTGATCCACTTGTACCAGTGCAACACCCACCACAAACATGCAGTGCTAAGAATGATCCACCAACCAAATAATTCCTCCTCTGTGGTGGATCTGTGGGGTCCTGACAATTGAAGAACAGAGTGGAAGTGTAATTATAGATCGTGAAAGTTTCAAAAACAAGGAGGTCATTATTTTATGACTTTTTATTTTATAACTGTACCACTGTGCAGGCCCTGGGGAAGGGTTAAGGATTTTTCAGAGGCACTCTGCAAACAGAGGGATATGAGAATCACTGGCAAATAAATTGTCTTGTTAAAAATTACAATAACCACTATATCATCATTGTTTAATGTGTAGTTTAAATGTTTTATGGTCACTTTTTTCATAACAAGCCTTAAAAAATAGTTAGCTAGTAGTTTTTCTCAGTAGTTAGCTAGCTAACTTTTCTGTTCCACCTTAAATGGTGCAACAGACGGCAGAAGCTACGTTATTTAAGTTGAAATGGAAAAATGATACAAAATAAAAGCTAATTCAAGCTCCCCATCACAGAGGAATTAAGGTATAGACAATAATAATTATTTTCTACATCACCTGCCCCCTTTCTATATGCTCATATTCATACGCTGCCCTAAAGTTAATGAATTAACCGGCAGCTAGTTTTTTAAACTTTAGCATTCTACTGCTATATATCTGGATCGGGTTCTTGAATGGTTGTAACTCTGTTCCAAAGGGAAAAGCTGCACTCAAAAACAAGGGGTAGGGGTACAAAAGAGAAATGGGATTGGGCCTTAGTCATATAGAGTGCTTTGGTGCTGGATATCAGAAAACCTGTCCACGCACAGTGCTATTGATGGGAACTAGATGCCTGAGGCATTTACCACATTAGGAAGTTACATCAATCAAAGATATTGCGACAAAAAAAACAGTTATGAACACAATGGCTGATGTCAGAGACATTGCAAAATCATCTTTACTCAATTACTTCCTTCTACTGAGAAGAGACATGTACATACAGTTGTAAAGAATCTTTTCCCCCAAATAATCTTAATAGTAAGCATGTCACTGTCTGAATCAGCTCTATATAAGGCTCGCTAGGCATTTGTAGGTAAAGGCTATACATTCTTAGTGTACTGTTATACTTTTCTTTACATTTTCTTTAATGCTATACATTTCTTAGTCCAATGCTGTATATTATTGGTTTAATGCTTAACATTTTGTGGTTTAAAGCTATACATTCTTAATTGTAGTGTTACATATTTTTGGTCTTATGCTCTGCAGTCTTGGTCTAATACTGCAATTGTCTTAGTCTAATGCTGTTCTTTCATAGTTTAATGTTCTTAAAAGGAAAAGGACATGCAATGAAACACAATAAGGTACAGTACCAGTCAAAGGTTTGGACACACCTTCTCATTCAATGTTTTTTTTCTGACATTATAAATTAATACTATGAAGGAACACATAAGGAATCATGTAGAAACTAAAAAAAAGTGTGTACCATACCAAAATACATTTAGGTGTTAACTTGTGGTTTCTGGGGCTGGTAACTCTGATTAACTGAAAACTGGTAACTCTTGGTTTTCCTTTCCTGGGGCAGTCCTGATGAGAGCCAGTTTCATCACAATGTTTTTGATGGTCTGCACTTGATACTTTCAAAGTTAGGCTGACCTTTATTTCTTTAAGTTTTTTGTTTCTTTACTTAGTTGAGCAGTTACTGCCATAATATGTATTGGAACATTACTCAAATAGGACTATTCACTGTATACCAAGAGCAGAGAGCACAAATTGCGAAATAATAATTGCGAGCCAAATAAATGTAAAGACAGGATGGCGTCCAATTAAACCCTGTGATATATGTGATCTCAAGCAAATAAATTGCATCTTGGTTTCTTCACTACAGATGTATAAAACAGAATGTGGTATTTTTTTGCTTTGCCTGCAGCTCCAGTTGCTGGAGCTCTCAGTGTCTACCTCACTCAGCGTGGAGTCATTATGATTGGTGCAGCGCTGGCGGCCTCAGGGATGATCATCGCCTCGTTTGGTCTGAGTCTACCATGGATGTACCTGTCTATAGGAGTTCTGCAAGGTAGTTGCTTGAGAAATGTTTTATTTTACAAGATATTCCTGCACTATAGTCAGCCTTGTCACTTGTCACACTACATTAAATCTTGCCGTGAACATGGTCATAATCGTGTTCTACATTCCAGTAGTTTTTTATGTGGTTCTTTGAGCAATGGCATACAAGAATTACAAATGAAGACTGTTGAAGGGACCATTTTCCAGATTCTTGCTTCGTGACTATTCTCTCTGGCCAATCAGCACTTTGCAGGGTTTGCGTCAAAAATCAATCCCTACTCAGCTCGGTTGAAACCATAAGTAAGCAGGTACTAAAAAGGTACCAAATTTAGAGTCATTGCCGTGATGATGATTAGAGTCTGGTTAAGTAGTGTAGGTACTATGCATTAGAAAAGCAACTATAAAAGAACTGCTATTGGTTCCTAAAAGAACTGTGTTTGTAATAGATAAGAACCCAAAAACTCAAAAAATCCAGAGAACACCACCAAATATTAAAAAGGTTTAAGAGTTAAAGGAATGCTAATTAAAAACGTAAGGAAGATTTACAGATCACAAGGCTTCTCAAGGCTTCGGCCAAGGCGACATAAAAAAAGAGAAGAAGCTTAAAAGGAATTAGCCAGTTCATCTGTCTGGACACATTTATCGCCTAATTATACACTATATTTTGGTGCTAATGTAGTCTTAATGCTTATCTGACTAAATTACTAAAGATGCATCAAAATAAGAATTTATTTTTTATGGAGGGAGTGAGAAAAAAATCAGAAGGTAGAGAAACAGGACAAATCCAATGAGAGAAAAAGCCTGAACAATATCCAGTATAAGAGCAAAGGAATAATAGACAAAAAAAAATTACCTAACTAAATAAAATGACCCAACACAGAATTTAGTATTTATCTTTTTGTCCCCTTTTTTCTTCCTTTCCTTTCCTTTCCTTTCCTCCCTAATCTCCCTTATTCTTCCTCAAATGAGAATTTTCTTTACCTAAATCAACAAAATGAAGCTTGAATATTGAATGTCTTTTTTTTAAAGATTCACAAAATTTAAAATATAGTTATTGAACATTTAATCTTTTTAATATCCAAACAGACATACCAAAAAAAGTACAATTTTATTGTCTCAGCAGTTTGATTTATTGTATTTGATTTTTTTTGAGCATTCAAATCATATATGTATCTCTGCAGTGCTATGTCATATGTGAGTGAAAATTACACAGAAAACTTTCATTGGCTTTAAATTTGGGATGAGTAAGAGGACAGAACTCTTTTTTTAATACATTTGATTTCAGAAAACACTATGAATATTAAAATCTATATATGATATCTGTTCACTCTTTGGTCTGATGTTTATTGTTTTTTCCTGATCTTCAGGACTCGGAGTCTCCTTCTGCTGGATGCCCACCAACAGCATGGTCAGCCACTACTTTAAACGCTGGCGTCCAGTGGCCTTTTCCATCTCCAGCTCTGGGGAATGTGTCTTTTCCATGGCGTTCAGTCCTTTCTTCCAGTGGCTGATTGAGGCCTACTCATGGCAAGGAGCTCTACTCATAATCGGAGGTCTTCAGCTTAATCTTTGGGTGTGTGGGGCTCTAATGAGACCCCTTACACCAAAAGCATCTCCTCAAGGCAAGCTTATGGAGGACTCTAAAGAACTGGACCAGAGTGGACCATCCAAGAAGGCCCCTTTCCAGTGGTCTTTAATCCGGAGGCCTGAACTGCTGCTCTACATTGTGTTCGCCACTTTAGCCACTGCTGGCTTTTTCATCCCTCCGCTGTTTCTGGTCCCGCATGCTAATCACCTGGGTGTGGAGCAGTACTGGACCGCCTCGCTCCTCTCTGTGCTCTCCCTGAGTGACCTGCTGGGCAGGCTGGCAGGGGGATGGTTAGCTAACCTGCGACTGCTGAGGAACCTCCAGCAGCTGGCCATGGCAGCCACTTTGCTGGGTGTGGTGTTGCTGCTCTTACCTATAGGACAAAGCTACTGGGCAATTGTAGTGTTCACTGCACTGTACGGCTTCCTGTTTGGCAGTGTGGTGGCCGTCCACATTACCAGCATAGTGGACATAGTGGGGCTGGTGGGTTTCGACAGTGCGCTTGGACTCTTTATGCTGTTTAGAAGCTCTGGGGCATTAGTTGCCCTCCCTGCTGCAGGTAAGTTTGTTCAAATATGCACTTTATTTTGAAAAGAAAATTTCCAACATCTTCTGTGCTCTTAACCAGTTGTATACTGTACATTTATTCCTAACATTTTTATAATTGTAACAAGTAACGAGGCAGCACATAAACAATGTATCGAAGTAAAAGTATAATTAAATTCATGGAAAATATGTAGTTAAGTAAAAGTCGAAGTAGGAGAAAAAAATTATACTCCAGTAGATACAGATTTTGTATTTTAGTACCTAAGTACAGTAATGAAGTAGTTCTACTTACTTACTATACATCTTTTTAGAGAGCATTGATACCATGAAGCAGTTACTGATGCTGTGCTTGCGCACGCCTAGATGATGCTTGACTGAATTTAGCAACATGACTCAGTGTGGGATTCTTATTATGCTTCCCTTCTTGCATTTATTTTTGCATTGTGCCAGTTCCTATTTTTTCATACCATGTACTAAAAAATGTGCTAAAAGGTGCACTCTAAATCCTTTAACTTTCCCAAAAATCATCAGTGTACCTTATAATCCAGTGCACCTTATGAATGAATTCTACCAGTCAGGTTGTAAGGAGCAGTAAAACCATTTAGCTAAAGTACAGAGTTATACAGGAGTTTCAGTTTAGTTCTCCAGCACCGAGACTAGAGCGGCATTAGCATTATCCGCTAACCGCTATTTCCTCATTAAGAGATGAGTATTATTGGCCTGTAGCCTGCTGCTAACCCCGGCTAGCACTACTGGAGCAGCATTAGCAATACATGCTATCTGCGCCCGGCCCTTTTTTCTTTCAGAGGTGAGTATATCGGACTGTAACATACCATGTTAAAACAAGCTATGTTGGGCGAAGCTAGCTAATATCGCCCTGGAATACCGGGTTCCTCAGCTGGCTAGTGGTTAGCCGCTAATGCTAATGGTCCAGCTTTAGTGCTGGAGAAATTCAACACCTAAGCTTACTGTAAATAAATGGAAGTGCTTTACGCACCCAAAAAAAAAACAACACAGTTTTCAGGAGAGAAATCTGTGCAGATTAACATCCAATTCTCGTTTTAGAATTACAGTTTTGTTTACTTAGCTTAGCTTTATTTATATTAGTTAGCTAAAAAATCTGGAATTGGTATTGGTATTGGAAGGGGAAACATGGTATCAGTGCTTCAGACTACTACAATTTTGTGTCTTTTTTTGTGTGTCTTATAGGCTGGGTGGCAGACAGGTTCAATGACTTCAGTGCTGCTTTCTACCTTGCTGGATTCTGCATCATACTGTCAGCCATTTTTGTGGTGGTAGTGGACAAGTTGGTGGAGAATAAAAAGAAGAACGCTGCTGTAACAAACATCCCTGATCAAACTACTGACATTTTATAGCGACTGAAAATACCAGCACTTTGCTGTGTGTGTGAACAGGAACATAAATAAGTAGTTTTGCATATTGAACAGTACATTCTGTACAGAATACTGTCTGTCAGGTTCCTACTTGCTCTCAGAAAATAACACGTGACTGAGGTACATTTCACTGGAGTGTTGACTGGAGTGCTACTGCTGCTTTTTCTAGCAAAAAGGAAGATATCACCATCATGATATGAATGCTACATGTGTTTAAGAAGCACATTAATGACTGTAAAATGTTTGAATGTAAAAAAAAATACCATATCAGGGCACATCTTTAGGAAAATGATTCACCCACTGAACTGTGATTGTGAAATAACTAATAGGGAGTAGCAGTGTATGCTGTAATCACCAGCATTCCCATCATTTTAGACTTTATAAAAAATCATTAATCAAGAATGTTTTGTGTTTGTTTTTCTGTAATATTCAAGTACAGGTGAATCTCACAGGTGAATCTGAACTACAACCACAAATCAGAAAGAAAGTTGGGACAGTATACAAAATGTGAATAGAAAGTGCAGAAAACAATTGCTTCAGTTTTTATTTAATTGTAGACAATATGAGCCCAATATATGTCGTGTTATTTGCTCAACTTTACAGTACAAGTCAAAAGTTTGGACACACCTTTTCATTCAGTGTTTTTATTTCTTACATTGTCAAGCATTTTAGTGCTCTTATCTGGGGTTAAGCTGTTAACTTGCAGTTTCTGAGGCTGGTAACTTTGTCTTCCTTTCCTGGGGCAGTCCTGATAAAAGTCAGTTTAATCAAAAACGTTTTTTGATGGTCTTTGCCACTGCAATAGAGAATACTTTTCTTGAAAAAAAATCAGATTGACTGACTTTCATTTTATAAAGTATTTTCTTCTTTACTTAGTTGAGTAGTTCTTGTCATAATATGGATTAGAACTTTACTCAAATAGGCCTTTTTACTGTTGACCAACTCTACCTCTTCACAACACAACAGATGCTCTCAAACACATTAAAAAGCAAGAAATTCAAGTTATAAACTCTTAACAAAATTAGCACAGCTGTTAACTGAAAGCTATTCCAGGTGACGCTACCTTGTAAAGCTGACTGAGAAAATCCAGCCAAGATGTGCAAAACTGTCATCTAAGCAAGAGGTGCTACTGTGAAAAATGTAATATATAAAAAAATTCTGGTTTGTTTAACATTTGTTTTTGTTTACTAAATAATTCCATTTGTATTTCTTTATAGTTTTGACACTAAAATTAAGATTTGCCCAAACTCTTAAATAGTTCTGTACATTACATCCATTCCTGTGACACAGTCCATATGTGTAATGTGGAAATGTAGGACTGGCAATGAGGTAAAAAAAAAATAATGATTTGTTTGAAAATAAGTGATTATAATCATGGTTTGCTAAAAAAAAACAAACAAACAAAAAACAGTATGCACAGAAGGCATTAAAGAGTAAAGATTTGCAGAGGCTCTCCAGTTTGTCATTAAATGCATGAGGATGATTATGGAAATGTGAAGAACCATCCAGACCGTTATAAAATGGTAAAAGCTATACAGGAATAAGTGGCACACTTTAAGTGCAGGACTTAAGTAGTAAATATTTTTATTTGCATTTTTCATATTTTATATGCCAGTTGATTTAGGGTCGTACATGCATGAGACATAAAGAGCTGGTAACTGTTTTTTACATCTCTGACCACTAGAGGACAGCACCACTCCTTGAAGAAGCATCATCACTATGGAATTTCATTTATCTGTTCACTGTGACCCTGATGTTTTTTTTTTGTGATTAAACTACCAATAACCTACGGTGGCTGAGAAAGCCCAACGCAGTGCAAATTGAAAAGCGCTGCAAAAGCACAAAACACATCCATCAAAATTACAACACAGGCGCAGCAAATAGAAAAACGCGCTGCAAAAAGAAAAACGCGCTGCAAATAGAAAAACGCGCTGCAAATAGAACCACAACACAACGGAAGTGAGTCACAACACAACGGAATTTTCCCGGGGGACCTTAAAAGATACTGTACCAGCTAAGCTGCGTCTTCAGTAACGTCTCGGACTTCACTATGTGTACAAAGGACAATACGTGGCAAACAAGGCGTTTTGTGAAGCAGAACTTTTAATAATATGCACACAACCGTGGTAATCACAGGTAATAAACATTACTTACTTTTCAGAAGCTTGTTTGCCACTTATTGTCCTTTGTATACAGCTGGTACAGCATCTTTTAAGGTCCCCCGGGAAAATTCCGTTGTGACTCACTTCCGTTGTGTTGTGGTTCTATTTGCAGCGCGTTTTTCTATTTGCAGCGCGTTTTTCTATTTGCAGCGCGTTTTTCTTTTTGCAGCGCGTTTTTCTATTTGCTGCGCCTGTGTTGTAATTTTGATGGATGTGTTTTGTGCTTTTGCAGCGCTTTTCAATTTGCACTGCGTTGGGCTTTCTCGGCCACCGTAAATAACGTTTAATATAATAATTAATACATCACTAAATATCATAGACAATCTTGGTGACTCAATAGCTAAACAGGTCCATTGTCTTATATGTCTGGAGCTACTGTAATGACTTTAAATAATAAGAAATATTTTTCAAATGTATTGTTGTATGTACGGTGTAATCAGGTAGTAAAAACCCTTCAACACAGTTGTATTTAAACTACTCAGAGACACACACGGAAATAAGGCTGATTTTAAACTTGCTAATTAAAACTATTCAATTCATAAAAAATAGTGTTACAAGTGTTTTATTTGTCTGCTTTCATATTATGTTTTCTGTTAAAACCTGGAATCCACATGTTCTTGTACTCAGTAATGCTGGAAGTGTTGGAACATGTACTAAGACATTTGCATGTTCATGATTTATTTATAGGGTTTAGCTGTATCATCACTCTCCTTTGAAAAACAAGTACATGTTTGTCGATTTTTACCTAACTCTAATTAACCAACTTGACCAGCTTGAGCTGGCCAGGCTGTTTTTTTTTCCAGCATGGTTTTTACTCATAGATAATAAAACATATAAATAAGTAATAGTATTAGTTGTAGAATATTATTGTGTTTGATTTTATAGTATAATCAGGATCACAACACTTGCAAGTGGAACCAAAGCAATGCGTGTAGTCCAAAGCAACTTCACAGCCACAAAGCTCTGAAGCTCAGTGGCAAGCACAATGCAACCAATGACAATCTGAGTGTAGGCCCAACCTACGCATGCATATAGCCCTTTTTTCCAGGGTGTGGTGAGCTTTGGTTTAATGTATGAATGGAGCTTATAGTCTCCCTGCACAGCTATAGCCCATCCTAGAAACCCTACAATATGACCTGGGTATAAGCCATGCCACAAAGCTGAGAAACTAAATGTCATTAACTGTGGAGCCCTGCTGCACCTCTGGAACACCAGCCTGCGAAGCCAAGCAGCAGTTGTGCCATTCCAACGACGAGCGAACATCGAAATACGGGTTGACGACTCAATCTCCAACGGATTCCCATCAGAAAGTCCATTCCAGAGCTCACCTCCATTTAGACAGCCTTTACAATACCCTAGACCAGCTGCATTGTTAACACATTCGCTTATTTTCCAGTGAGTATAATAGTTCAATCTGAGGACCAGGGAGAAGATCCAGACCCATAACAGACCTGGAGACTCTTGAGAGCTGCTTAGATTGGCTATGCTTAACTGAAGAAAACTAGAGAGAAGATACTTGAGGACTAGCAGGAACAGAACTTGCAATATCTTCCAAAGCACAATGGCATAAGGTGAAGGAGGTGTTCTGCAGCCCATCTGTTCCACAAAAGCAACGTAACTCTTAAAAGGGCAAAGTGGTCCTCCAAGAAGAGCAGGGAAGTAGAGGGTGTAGCTGAGAAAAGGAATAAGAGAACAGATCTTGCTTTGGTAGGTTCTTCCAAAAGGTCTACAGACCTTTCTTTCCTGAAGATCCATCGACACAGAGGTAACTCTCTGGCTGAGGAGCATCAAAGCAGATGTGGCCAACAGAAGCCTGAGAGAGAAAAAAACAAAGATTAAAGGAATGGCCATGAAAAGCACATTGGGTTTTATTTATAAGTATTATAAGTATTATCTTTTTGTATAACCACAAGAAACATTTTATACCTTTACTTTGTCTTTTATTTCACTGCAAACTGAGCCTAGTGACATTTTATGTTTTGTCTGGTAAACTAAAATGTATTTATTAATATACACCATTTCTACATTTTCAGCCTGCAACACATTCCACAAAAAGTGTGTAAAGCATTTAAAGCATGTGCCACTTTCTTATGTTTTATGTTGCCATGCCTTAGCACAACACTCAAAATAGACATTTTGGCACTAAGGATACCAAGCAATTAAGTGTTTTAGTTGTTACTTTGTCACATTTATCATGCAAACATGTCTTAAAGTGTGCAACATTACAAAGTCCAGTACAGAACCTCTTTTTCTACAGTCATGCCTTGAACTATGTGCAGCATGTGGTTTTGCATTGTCTTGTTGAAATGCATTGTCTATGTTGCTCTAAGCTCTTGATGTAGTTTTCTCTTCATTAATGCTGTATCACAAAAGTGCTCTGTCATAAATCCATACCATGACATACAAACAGCATCCATTTCTTCTAAAAAAAAAAAAAAAAAGTAAAATAATTATTCATTTGACCATACACGTTTTCACAATGTGCTGGTTGATGCCTTCTCTGTACATGGTTATCGCAAGATTACTTGCCCTTAAAACATTGACATTTCTGTTAATTCAATTATTAGTTTAATGATATACTGCCCAACTGAGGTAGAAATATAAAAATCCCTTTAAATATTTCATATATTTGAAATTGTTACAAACTGGATATCCTCTATCCATCTTTGCTCCTTATTGGCTGAGCCCATCTTTGATACTGCTTTTGTAACAAATCATGATTACAATCACCAGTTGACATCACCTGTGTTGAAACACTATATGCTTTTTTTTTTTACCTCATTCCTAGCCCTGAATTAGCTTGTCTCATCCTTTTCAGAATGTGTTACACACCTTAAAGAAATTGATGTATATGATGACCAGACAAAACTTTAAATATATTGGGTTCATATTGACTGTAATGGAATAAAAGTCAAAGTAAATGTAAGAAACACAATTTTTTTTCTTAGCATTTTCCATACTCTGCCAACATCTGATTTCTGATTTGGGGTTGAAGTATGAACAGTATTAGCACAGCATCAATTTTTACTATTCTAGACCATTTTTCAAATTTTCCCAGTGATGGAAACAGTTCCAGTTGGAACATTTCATATTTTAAACCATTTTGAGTTTGTTCACATCTCCTCAAACAAATAAAATTTAAATTGAAGCGGATAATTTTAATTTGCAACACCTGGAATCTGCAGTTTCTTGAAGCCAGTATTGCTGGTACTGCATATAGAAGTGCCAGAACGTTTGCCAACACATCTGAAGCCCAAAGATCCAGTGGTGAACATCGACTGGTTCCACAAAGTGCACCAGAAACACAAACATGGTAGCAGTGATGAAGAGTAGTATGCTGTATGGACCCATTGTCAGAACAGCAAGAATGGCTCCTCCAAACATCAGACAGATATACCTAACAAAGACAATCCAGTTACTCCATACCAAAGAATATACTGTTAACACATCAAATGACTTAAAAAATATTTGGCAAATTGGCTTACCTGTTAATCAATGTGAGATATCCTGTCATAGTCAAGCCATAGAATACCAAAGCCAAGGGTATCAAGTAAAACTGATATGCTAGCTGAGGATTTTGATTAAAAATGTTCCACAGAAAGTCCATAGTATAAACTGGAAGGTGAGTACTCATCAAGTTTGGATTAGTACTGAGCTCTAAAGTCAGTTCTGAAGGACATTATCCATCTACGATGGATGCCTTGTTTCTTGTTAATTAACACAAGGAAAGCAAACAATTGCTATGGATTTCCAACATTTCTATTTTCTAATGTAAGAGAAAAACCCTCAGAATGCCATGTCTGCACAGATAGACAGATATGCTGCAAATTTCAGCCATCTAATGATTCACTAAAAGGAGAACATGATAACACTATCGTGAGTAAACAGCACTTTCATATATTTGTGTTCTATGAGGCTTAAATAGAGACAGTATTTAACTAGACAGATACATAGAAATGAAAACCTTTTTTTTCACATTTAAAAAAAAATCATTTTAAATGTTTAATAGTACAAATGTCTTAATAAAAGACTGATAATAAATTATGAAAAATTGAAATAAATGCTGATGTAATTGCTGGTTGATGGAGGATTGATGGTATAGAACTGGTGGTTGGGTAAAGGGTTAATAATAGAGTTCTTGGTGAAAGGTTATGAGGAAATGAAGGATTGACATAAACACTGTTGCATTGATAAATAATTGATGGTCGAGAGATTTTAAATGTTTTATAGTAGAATGTTCTTAGTGAAAGGCTGATGATAAATGAAAAAATGTTGTAAATGCTGCAGGGTAGATGATGAAGAATTGATGGTAAAGGAGATACAGCTCTTGAAAAAATTAAGAGACCACTTCAGTTTGTGAATTGTTTCTCTAATTTTGCTATTTATAGGTATATATTTGAGTAAAATAAACATTGTTGTTTTATTCTATAAACTATGGACAACATTTCTCCAAAATTTCAAATAAAATATTGTCATTAAAGCATTTATTTGCAGAAAATGAGAATAAATAACAAAAAAGATGCAGAGTTTTCAAACCCCAAATGATGCACGAAAAAAAGTTAATATTCATATAGTTCACAGTTCAGAAATCAATATTTCGTGGAATAACCCTGTTTTTTAATCACAAATGTCATGCATGTTCTCCTCCACCAGTCTTACACACTGCTTTTGGATAAATTTATGCCGCTCCTGGTGCAAAAATTCAAGCAGTTCAGCTTGATTTGATGGCTTGTGATCATCCATCTTCCTCTTGATTACATTCCAGAGGTTTTCAATTTAGTAAAATCAAAGAAACTCATCATTTTTAAGTGGTCTAATTTTTTTCCAGAGCTGTAAGTTAAAAAAAGAGAGACTTCTTGGTAAATGGTAAATAGTAGGGAGTTGATGATAAATAATTGATGGTGGAGAGATTTTAAATGTTTAATAGTAGAAAGGCTGATGATAAATGATGAAGGATTGATGTAAATGCTGCAGTGTAGTTGATAAAGGATTGATGGTGAAAGTTGGTTGAGGGAGGATCCTCAGAGGAACTCCGGGGTTTCTCTTTCTCATCAGAAATCGGCACGTGAGGAAAGTTGGATCCGGCGTCACTGCGCTCGCGCTCAGAGATTGGCTGCTGTCCCCGCCCCCCGGAGAGGAGTAGGTGCCGGACACTTTTAAGGAGTTTGTTGGAGAGGCGCTCGGGAGCATCGCGGAGTTTCTCCACTTTTCCTCGGGCTGGTGCAGTCTCTCTCTCTCCCTCTCTCCTCTTTATCATCCTCCGCTCTTCACCGGCGCCTCCAGCATGCAGAGCTGCGCGAGAGCGTGGCGCGCCGTCACGAGGACGGTGAGCGTCCGCGAGAGACGCCGCGTGTGTGAGAAGCTCGGCGGTGGAGCGGCGGTGCCGCACGCGACCCTCGGGGTCAGGAATGTTCAGGTCCGCGCGCTCAGGACCACCGTGGCCGCGGGGTCCCGCAAGATCGAGCGGATCCTGCCCAGGCACGACGACTTCGCGGAGAGACACATCGGACCCGGAGACAAGGAGAAGCGCGAGATGCTGAACACGCTGGGACTGGAGGTGAGCTGAGGAGGAGATCTAGAGCTAGACTAGCGCTACACTACTGAAACACAGACAAATACACAAAACAGTAGGGAGTAGAAAACTCTTTCAAAATCTCCATATATAATAAATTAGATTTATTTATTAATGCAATAAATGTTTTTTTTATATAAACTGAAAAGTGTATTTGTCATTTCATATTATATATATTAACACTAATATTTAGATATTATATGTATTATTAATATATATTTTTATAGGCTGGTGTTGCCTAATTTGGGGAGTTTTTAGATATCATTATTAATAATTTAGTATATATTATTATTTTTATCATTATTTTTACGATTATTTATTTTTATATATTTGTTGTGTATTTCAGCCTATTCAGCAACTATTATAAATAAAAAAACGTTTTGTTCAATTATTTATGTGTTTATAAGGCTGGTGTAGCCTAATTTGTTGGTACTGTTTTCAGTCCATTTCAGAGATGATAGAAAACACAATTCCTTCATCAATTCGCCTTCAGAGGAGCCTGAAAATGGACGACCCTGTGTGTAAGTTCATGGTTTATATGCCACCCTCACTCTCTCAGATAAATGTGTGTGTGTATGTCTGTGTGTGTTACAGAGAGAGAGGTAGAGAGAGGGATGAGAGAGAAAGAACACGTGTTGTCTGTTGATGTGATTTCTTATAGCTGACTAGCTATAGCTCAGAGCTCAGAATTCAGGTTGAACTCGCCCCATACCAGTTTATTCTAGTTTTAACAGCTCGTTTCTAAATGGATATACATTAAAAATGGTTCAAACATAACCATTTCTTTAGGAATTTTATATCTGAGTTCAGTCAGAAACCCTGTCTGACAAACCTCCACCGGGAACAAAAGAGGCGGAATGTGGGTTGCACGCTCATTGTGTGCCAATAGACCTTTAGTGGAGTGGAGGGCTTTTTTTCGCCGTGAAAAGTCTTCCTTTGAACATATTAGGAGTTGTTTTTGCCCTCAGCCCATGCCAGCAGGGTGAGCAGTAGAGTGTAAAGTTCAGCCCTGAGCTCCCGTCACACGGCCAGTTTGATCTGGTTGGCGTTGCCATTACATCACGCCCTCTGCACTCCGACTGACTGCTTCTCCTCCTTCTCCCTCGTTTCATTGGATAACTAAAGCCCATTTACTGTTAAACTGCACCCACTTTAGAGCAGCATGTTTTAGAGAAATCAGTGTTTCTTCTGGGAAATGTTTGATGCCGGTTTTGTGGTTAGCTTCACCATTGATTCTGACCTGAATAAATGCATTAAAATTGGCCTTTCTTTAGTAGAGGTTGCCTTGAATGGTTGTTTGCTTCTAGTTCTGTGAATCGTGCATATGCATATGCTTGACATGTAATTCAAAACAGTGTAGTTTAAATTGATCAAAATACAATAAAATACTGTCCTATTGTCAATATCTATTTTAAATTAACCCTCTGTGACATACATTATATAATTTGGGAGGCTATAAATATAATTTTGAAAAGCTTAAGAGTCCCTGTCTATATATCACATATACAGCTCTGGAAAAAAATTAAGAGACCACTTAAGTTTCTGAATCAGTTTCTCTGATTGTTGTTTATTCTATAAACTACAGACAACTTTTCTCCCAAATTATAAATAAAAATGTTATCATTTAGAGCACTTATTTGCAGAAAATTAGAAATGGCTGAAATAACAAAAAAAAGATGCAGAACTTTCAGACCTCAAATAATGCAAAGAAAACAAGTTTGAGTACAGAAATCCATATTTTTTGGAATAACTCTGCTTTTTAATCACAGTTTTCATGCATCGTGGCATGTTCTCCTCCACCAGTCTTACACATTGCTTTTGTACACCACGAGTGGCATAAAGTTATCCAAAAACAGTTTGATGGCTTGTGATCATACATCTTCCTCTTGATTATATTCCAGAGGTTTTCAATTTGGTAAAATCAAAGAAACTCATCATTGTAAGTGGTCTCTTGTTTTTTTCCCCCAGAGCTGTATATCAAAACATGGAGTGTTACATGTTTTTGGACATATACATGCATTATGACCCACTTCTATATCTCATTGTATTGGATGTAGATATGCCCTGTAACATTAAAAGCAAACAAGTACATATAAAAGAAAGTATGATTATAGTGTAATAATCACAAAATATTTGATTTGTTGTCTGAGGGCAACACTGTGCCATAGAGGGTTAACAATGTAACTAATAATCCAGATCCAGTGAGTGATGTCTGTGATTTGTATGAAGTAGCAAAGCATTAAACAGCTGCTGATCATGAAGATGGCAGAGGTGCTCTGATGACAGTTGCTGCTGCCTGACTGTGAGTGTGTGTGTCTGCTTCTGTAATGAAGCAAGCCATGCTGAAGAACCCGATGGGGGGCCATACTGGATTTTGCTGGTTCAGCTGCCTAGAGCTTGGTTTTGCAAATCCAGCGAGGGATTCACATCTCAACAATAGATGTAGCGCCGCCCTCCCACCCCTTCACACAAAATGAGCTTTTGCGCTTGGACTGATTTAAGAGGTTGACCATGAAACACTTGCACCAGTTTAAACAATAGTATTGGGAGAAACATACATTCATCACATGTGCCTCCTGCTCTTTATATATATATATATATACACACACACACGCACTTTTCTATGCAAAGAGGATGCTAAACTATGGTAAAATCAATTGAAAAAAAAGCTGATTCACTTTTGCTGCCAGGTTTTTGATCCCAGTATGGTTGCTTTTAATCCTGCCCTACTGAATTGTCTTTGCTCAGCTGAGTTGCTGTGTTACTTAGCAGCAGCACAATGCCTTGGGAATTCCAGTGTCTGTGTGTGTGCACTGGCTCCAATGCGCCTGAGCAACTGCAATTAAACTACTTACTTAGCCATCAGGAAGTGGCTCACATCTGCCCATCATTCATATATAACACACTATATGCACATGTGATTCCTTGATTCATGAACGTCGTGTCATTTCAGGTGAAGATTGTCTTTATATGTGGTAAATGTAAAGTTAAACATTCAGGGTATGTATTAATGCAAGCATTGTTTGTTTGCTGTGACAGGATTTTGTCCTGATGGAGCTCTCAAAGTAGCTCTGCATAATTATTCAAATGAGTTCAGCGAGAACCTAGTTTCCTCCTAACCAGATTTGAGTCACAACGCCAGTCACTCGTTAACTATAAATGGATGGGTAGCTGCTTTCAATTTTGTGCTGCATCACGACAGGATCCCAAAGGCCTTATTCATCCGTCTTTTGTAGGCTATGTCAGTTTGAATTAGATTGACAGTAAGTTGTGGCCACACTGGAAACACGTGAGGGGAAACGATGCGCCTTCAACAAAGCACATACACGCCTGACCCAACCATTCCTTGTGAGGTTCTGAGTCTCTGCCAAATGAGCTGCTTTATACTGTTTGACAGTAGTACAAACTGTAGTCAAGAAATTGTAATGGCCTATTTTGTTACATTTTAGCATTTTGATCAAATGTTTTAATTGTTGCTCTTGTTTTTCACAGGTGAGAATGAAATTCTTGAGACCCTCCAGAAGATCGCTTCCAAGAACAAGATATGGAGATCATACATCGGAATGGGATATTATAACTGCTCTGTGCCTCCTGTCATACAGAGAAATCTTTTGGAGAATTCAGGCTGGTTTGTTCTGCTTTTTTTTCTACACCTAATATAACACCTATGAGGGCCAATGACATGATGCCTACATTTTTTTGAAAAACAAAACAAGGTTTAATGCATAAAGCTATCCCATTACATTTTTACAATTTTTTTGTTAATTGTATTTTTTTTCTGCATTGTATCAAACCAAATTTAGTTTAAATTTCTGTGGCTAAAATGTTAGTTTGTGCTTACAGTATGCTTACGTTGATTACGTTTTTAAAACTTTCTATCTAATCATTGTGATTTATCAAGGAGGGGAAAGTGTGTTTAGTACAGTTAAAAAAGCAGCTGTGATGTAGGTAAAAAAAATAAGATTGTTATTTGCATAATCTCTGCATAGTGCAAAAACTTTTATAAAAATGTTTTACTACTGAGTACTTGTTATAAGAATGTTAATCATGGTAACATTCACCCTGCATTACATTTTAAATGGCCACAGCCAATTCATCTAAGTAAAAAAAGTAACTAAAACCAAAATGTGTACACAACTTTCTTAAAATTTAAGCAATTGCAAAGATTCACAGTTTTAAAATTGTCTTATTAAAATCCTTATGTCATTGACTAGATCTAAATCATAATCATCATCTAGATCTGTGCAATGAGGAAGACTTTCATAGTATAAAAGTTTGAGGAATGCATTCACTTGTGGCACTAAATCATTTCACATGCTCTTATAAAGCCATTGCAGTAACAAGCTAAAATTGCACCAGGTGCTTTTAGTCAGTGAGCTCCAGAATAAGTAGTTTCTGCATTTAATTAGCATGGCATGCACAAGATAAATCTTATGACTGGAGCGAAATGTCCTTAATATTCTCCCATTTAAATGTTCCCAGTCCTTAATTTGATTTTATAATCAATTAGTTTGTTGTAGTTTACTGAGGAAATTGTTTGAATGGCTTTAATGCATGCAAAATCACAGTCTGTAGTAATATAGAATATTTGATACATTAAAAAAGAAACTTAATTTTTTGCTCATAACTGTTCAAATCTCATTGCCTCATAGGGTAACCCAGTACACCCCCTACCAGCCTGAGGTTGCTCAGGGTCGTTTGGAGAGCCTACTTAACTATCAGACCATGGTGTGTGACATCACTGGTATGGCAGTGGCCAACGCTTCGCTGCTAGATGAAGGCACTGCAGCTGCTGAGGCCATGCAGCTTTGTCACAGGTTAGTTAGCACACCTGCAGAAAGTCTGTAAGACACTATATTATCACTTTTTATATTAAATTATTCTGTTTTTGTTTTGTTTCCTTAGGCAAAATAAGAGAAGAACATTCTATATTGATCCCCGCTGTCATCCACAGACCATTGCCGTGGTACAAACCAGAGCAAAGTATGTCACTTTAACTTGTCACTTCGATTTAGTATTATGATCCACATTATTGCTGTTGGACATAAACCTTATAGCTCAAAAATGGCAGCTTTATAAAAAAAATAATGAACTTTCAGTGGAACTCTTGATTGAAATAAGTGTACTAATATTTTATTCAAATTAATTTTCGAGCAATTCTATTGGTCCATTCGTGAATTTCTGATACCATATATAGAACAACTGCCTGAATAAAATTATCTATACTAATTGAAATACAAGGTTTTGACTTACAGTGAAAATGTATTGTTTGTTTGTAATGTATTGTATTGTTTTATGTTTGAACTGTTTAGAATTCTGTACCAGTGTGCGTGTGTGTGTGTGTGCATATATTTTATATTTGTACAAATCTGGTCAGCACGAAAATGTGTAGTTTCTGAAAACATGTTTACATTTAGCTACATCGGGGTGAAGACTGTTCTGAAGTTGCCTCATGAGATGGACTTCAGTGGGAAGGATGTGAGTGGAGTGCTCTTCCAGTACCCTGATACTGAAGGAAGAGTGGAGGACTTCTCTGCACTTGTGGATCGAGCACACAAGGGTGGTGTAAGTACAAAAAAAAAAAAATAATTCACCCATTATATATTTTATCTAAAAATTAACATGGTATAATATATTTTGCCTTAATGTGACACAGGCTGTGTGGGCCTTTAGCCTAGCTTTAAACCTGCTAAACCTCTGCTTTCTTCTATTTTGATTAAAGGCACTGGCTTGCTGTGCTACTGATTTGCTGGCCCTCTGTGTCCTGCGTCCACCTGGCGAGTTCGGAGTGGACATAGCCCTGGGCAGCTCTCAGCGCTTTGGAGTGCCTCTCTGTTATGGTGGACCTCATGCTGCTTTCTTCTCAGTCAAAGAAAACCTGGTCAGAATGATGCCGGGAAGAATGGTTGGAGTGACTAGGTGAGCTTTCATGATTTGACTTCCACATAAATTTAGTACCATGTGACAGATATTTTTTTAACTGTGCCTCTCACAACAGTGCATTTCAAAACAAACATAAAGTGCACAGAATGTGTAGAAGTGTGTGGTTTAGGACAGAAAAATTCTCATCTTTTGTGGATTAATTATTAAAGTAATAAAAAAAAAAGTAGCCAGCACCACAGAAATTACAGCACAGCCTACCTGAAATCAGAGCAGGAAACTTCGGAAATGTTTTCTCAGAAAATGCTTCATATTAATAGATATTAAAAAGATATTAAAGCCCTGCTATGTACCCCTACCACTTGTTTCAAGTGGAGCCTTTTCCCTTGGAACAGAGGGTGAAATCCACCCCCTAAGAATTAGGACAACCTTTCAAGCACCCGATACATATAGCAGTAGAGCACTAAAGGTCAGTAACCTAGCTGCTGGTTACCTTGGTAACTTTAGGGCATCATATGTCTTCAGAAAGGGGGCAGGTGGTGCAGCACTTAATTATTATTGTCCATTTCTTAATACCTCCTGTAATTTTAGTTCTGAAATTAGCTTTTATTTGTTCCTTCCACCTTAAATGCTACAGTCTCTGCTGTCTGTTGCACCATTTAAGGTGGAAACACTTAAGGTGTCGCAATTTTTAACAAGGAAAATGCACAAATTTGTGGGTTTCTTTGGTCGCTTTTGTTGCCATCTCGCCAGTGATTTTTTGCCCTCTTATTGGAGTGCGCCTCTGAAAAATCTGTTTTTAAAGGGCCACTTAGCCCTTACACTTCCCCCTTCCCGTCCCAGCCTAACAAAAATCGGGACACAACCCCTTGATGAGCACTCGCAAAACAGAAAGGTAGGGCCAAGGTGTGAAATTGGATTGGGCCTAAATACCACACAAAAATCTGTAAAATCCACTATAGAAAAAGCTTAAACGGAGCACGTGTCAATATGATACAGGAATCTTTAAAACCTACATTTTGAGTGTATAGGTACTGGTAATCTGGACATTTTCTCCAATTTTCCAGGGATGCTGCAGGAAAAGAGGTATATCGCCTAGCTCTCCAGACTAGAGAGCAGCACATCCGGCGAGACAAAGCCACCAGCAACATCTGCACTGCTCAGGTGTGAACTGTGTAAATATGTGACTGATTTAACAGAATTACTTGACTCAACATGGCAAGGATAATGAAATCAATGACTCATCTCTCTTATCTTGTTCCTCTTAGGCTCTCCTGGCTAATATGGCTGCTATGTACGGACTGTACCATGGCCCGCAAGGCCTGAGGCACATCGCTGAGAGGACTCATAACGCCACTCTGATTCTTGCTGAAGGTATGTTCTAGATTTCTCACCATGCAATGTACTCAATCTTGGAGACATTTCGTTCCTCATATAACAAGTACAAGCATGTCTGACTTTCTTCCATCACAGGACTTATTAGAGCTGGACACAAGCTGCAGCATGAAACCTTCTTTGATACTCTAAAGATTCACTGTGGCGTGGCGTCCAAGGACATATTGGAGAAGGCGGTACAGCGGGAGATTAACCTGCGGGTTTATAGTGAAGGAGTGGTATGTTCTCTAGCAGTCTTGTTTTGAGCTTTTAATTGTGAAACATTGTGAAACATTTTATAGGGGAGTGTTGACGTGAGTATTGAAATATTGTGTGTTTGAATGGTTTCAGCTGGGAGTGTCTCTGGATGAGAATGTTACAGAGCGTGATCTGGATGACCTTCTCTGGGTTTTTGGATGTGAATCCTCTGCTGTAAGTGTGCTCAAAGGAGTCAATAAAATTTTCTCATAAGTATTACTAATTATGTAACTACATTAATAAATTAAAGTTATAGTAGGTGATTTTATATACACCAGTAGTGTAGGCAACAACAGCAAAAAAAACCATCACTGTACACACAGCCCTCCTTACAAACCCTCTCCTCAAAATGTATAAACACTCACAGCCAGTGCAATAGAGATGCATAAATAGAGCTTCTAGGAGGTGTGGTCAAATTACCCCCCAAATGTTAAAGTTGTAATTATTTGTAGTTATTAGAGATTATTCAAAAGACCAAGTATACACACACTTAAACACAGACAAATGCAATATAAACACAGCAAACATATAGCCATTGTTTTATTACTATGGTGTTGCCCTCATTATTGATGATCTTATTCTTACATTGTGCCCATTTATTTATTTATTTATTTATTATCTAATCTAATAAATCACATGCATGTCTCTGAGCTGGGTTTGACATTTTGGGGAGGAGCAATACTTCCAGGAACATGGCATGCAGTCATATGTGATGCAGTGGCAGCAATTATATATATATAATTATATATATATATATATATAATTGCTGTTAAAAACAGTTAAAATAATGTGTTGGGTATAAAAACATGTAAATTAACAAAAAATGTATATATGTATATATATATATATATATATATATATATATATATATATATACATGAATTTGTATAGACATGCAGTAAGTGGTCATTTATTTGGTTTAAAATAATTTTTTTCTTCCCAATTATACAGAACCCATATTAGCACCCATTGCTATCGTGGTGTAAAGAATATTTCAAGTTGCTTTTTTTCTAATTGCTTTTTAGAAAAATCACCTACTATACCTTAAATTACACTGTGTGGAATAATGTATATTGTATATGTCCTCTGTAACTGATGTCAGCGATGCTGCTTTTTGTTTTAGGAGCTCATTGCTGAGAAAATGAGTGAGAGAACAAAAGGCCTACTAGCAAGTCCTTTTAAGAGGACCAGCAAGTTCCTCACTCATCCAGTGTTTAACAGGTCTGTTCTGGTGTCTTATGCAATAATGTCCTGGTAAAGTTTGACTTAGATTAAAAAGCTGACTGAGCATTAATCCAACCATATGGCCTCAACCTTTAGTTTAGTTCACCATTCCATTCATGATACCAGGGGGAAATTGACTTCAATTTGTTTCTTATCTAATCTCACATGCTGTTTCACCACAAGAGGTTATGAAACATGGCTTGGCATGTTATAATCTATGTATTTATGTATTGAAGTGGTGACTGAGAACAGTGACTTTCTGAGAATGTGCATCATAGGCCTGCATCACATTTTATTTACCTGACCTGGATTTGCCTCAGTGTTTAAAGAACTCCCAGGTGTTCATGCTTTGTAAACTAACTACAACTATAAATACTTGATTCTGAGGCATCTGTCATCACAATTATATTGTCAGTGAGAACATAATAGCAGACATGCAGGCCATGATTTGGCTGGATTACCTGTACTTGTGCAGCATGTACAAACATGATCATGTGATGTACTACCTGTTCCAGTTTTCATGTCACATCAGATAATTAGTCATTAGATTTGTACAAAAGTAAGAGGTTTATTTGTTTTACTTTTCAGCTATCATTCAGAGACCAATATTGTGCGATATATGAAAAGACTGGAGAATAAGGACATTTCACTGGTGCACAGTATGATTCCTTTGGTAGGTAAACAAATATATATGTTCACATTTTAATAAAGATCGTGTAAGCATTTAATTTAATACTGTTCTCTAATGTAGGGATCCTGCACCATGAAGCTGAACAGCTCCTCAGAACTCATGGTGAGTCATTGTATGGTTGTCCTACAAGGCCTACAGCCTACATGCTCTGGAATTTGTACTCCTACCATCATTGTTTCTGATTAACGCTCTCCTTCTTCTACTATTAACCCTTACTCAGCCGCATGCATTTTTGTGAATGTTTTTCTCACTTATTGACAGCCAATCACCTGGCAGGAATTTGCCAACATCCACCCTTTCGTACCGCTGGACCAGGCCGAGGGTTATCAGCAGCTCTTCCGCCAGCTTGAGAGGGATCTGTGTGAGGTTACAGGATACGATAAGATCTCCTTCCAACCAAACAGGCAAGCAATGCACCTGCTGCTTTATTGTAAAATAAAGCACTTCTCGCTTATCTTGCTTTGTATAAGATATTAAAGGGTCTAAGCAGGGCTGTTTCAAGGCATTTGGGAGCCCCAAGCAAAATGGACTATCCACCCCAAACCCACTCCCCCACCTCTATACAGTTTGTTGTTAGCCTACCTGTTCTTTCTTTTCTGACTTCCTGATAGATATCTCTGCATTTTTAGTGTGTGGGAAAACTTTATAAAGAGTGGCAGGCTACTCCAGAGTTTAGGCCAGAGTTTGCTCCATATTTCATATAAATAAAAAATATGGAACAATTTCAGATTGTTCCATATTTTTCCGGCTGCAGGAATCACAAACCTGCCTGTGGTTCAAGTTCATTTTTACACTCTGTTTACATAAATTAAAATAAAATTAATGTTTAATGTTTTGTTTATTTTATCACTCTCAGCATCTTTAGTATACCTTTACTATGTTTTCTACTGGCTGTTTACTAGCTGAAAGAAACGGGCTGTACAGCTCTAGAATAGTAACGGTTGCTGAGCTAACTTAGCTTTAACCCTCCTGTTATGTTCATTTGTCAGGAACAGCAATGATGTTCCCAGGTCAGTTTGACCCAGTGTATGTTTAATTATCCAAATGATGTCTGATACAAACATTTCTGATACAAAGCAGTGTGAACTATTCACATTGTTCAATTAGGAAAATTTACTCTCTTTTTTTTCTTTTTTTTTCTTCATTATTTATTTATTTATTTATTATTTTTAAGGTTTCACTACTTTATTACTCTTGAAAGACCAGCATATGAAACACAGTAGTTTCATACTGAAAAAATACTTGCAACTATTTTTCCTAGATCTTTCTTTCCCCAAATGTAAAATTTCAATTAATGTTAGCTAGTTAGGTAATCTACAAATCATTCTTGTGTCTAATCCGTTATCCTTATTTTTCTCTTCCACCAGCCGCATTTTCTATATTTATAGTATGATTTTCTCATGTTAATACAATTCTAAAGCAGTAGCAAGCATTTAGTGCAAACACTGAGGTTGTGGTCCATGTTAACACATTTCACCCTTTTATATCTTATTGCTTAACCCTTATGGGCATCCCTAAAACTGTTTTCTGGCCCAGATTCAGTCTACTTATAAAGACCCCCACATGGGGGTGTGTGTGCTGTTTGTTTTTAGGCCTTCAGATCAGGTATTGTTGTACTCTTATGTAAAAATCCCAGGAAATCAGCAGTTCTAGATATGCTGAAACCAGCCCAATTTTCCCCCTCATTCTGATGGTTGAACATTACATGAAGCTGCTGGCCCATATCTGTATGATTTTATGTGCTGCAGTGCTGCCACACGATTACTCTTTACCTAAAGTCCTCATCAGCATAAAATGTTTCACAACAGCTTAATTGAGCATTGTATTAGCGATGCTGATGTCCAAAAAGGTCAATGGAACACTCGTTCTTCCTGCAGGCCGATAAAGCTCGTTAATGACTGTTAATGTTTGAAGCTGCTTAGATAACCCTAACATTTGGCTGCTTAATTGCTTATGGAAGTCTGTTTGGTTATTTAACACTTACTGCAGTATCTTGTATCTCTGTGCTGTACTTTATCCTTATTGTCTTGAGATGATGTCCTGATGAAGGACCCTGTGAAGTGATCTTTGAACTGTGATTTGCTGAGGCAGGGGTTGTCTCAGTGAACCGAACAGAATGTTTATTTGTTTTTTTTTTTGCTTTATAGTGGTGCCCAAGGGGAGTACGCTGGACTGGCTGCCATCAAAGCCTACCTGAATTCTAAAGGAGAAGCACACAGAACAGTGAGTAGAAGAAACTTATCAAACACAAAGCCCACTCAAATCTCCACACAATCCAGAAAAACATTGAGCTATGAGTTCAATTATCTGGAGTTTGGTTTAGAGTTCACTTAAGTCTATTGCTTAAACTCCTTTGGCAAAGATTGCACCTTTTTATAACAGTGATCTAATTTAGATGTCTGTCTGTTTGCACTCTAAAGAAAGATAAGGACCATCAAACCAAATCAGAGTGTCTAGCCTACCAGCTGATTGGAAGTTAGGTGTTGGGAGCATCAGTATACGTAACTGGAGCTTATGTTGTAATAGGGACTGAACCTGACTGTACTGTGGTTCTATTGAATTCAGTGGAATTCGCTTCAATTGGAGGTGAGAAGGTTAAAAGTGCTGAACAGATGCAGCATGTTGCAGATGTAGATAGTAGAGGAAGGAGTTCATGACAGAGCAAAGAAAAAAAACAAGCTATCCAAGATAAAGTCACTTGTTCAAGTTGTTCGAACATTTTGCAATCTGGCCCTCTGCATACTCCCTAATAAGCATATCTTAGATAGGCAGCCGAGCTCCTGCAACAGTCAAGGTCCAAACAGCCCTCGTTGAGTAAATAGAACATAGAGATAGAACATAAAACACATCGTTTCAGGTTAGTACCTTTCACTTGAATGCAAGATTCCATATTAGGTGATTTTAGGACCTCCGGGGCTTCGCCAGCATCGCCTGATCAGTTGCTTACCAAATATGGTTCCTGGTTTCTGTGCCACAAGGTCCTTGTACAGAATGTTCAGAATTGTACTCTATTTATTTATTTATTTATTGGGTTAAATAAAATAATAAAATGAGGTTTAGGATCTTGTAAATTGTGTATATAATCTTGTTCTTGTTATATTATATTATATATTTTTTTGAGAAATCATACATCATTTCATTAATTAAGAAAAAACTTTTAATATATGATTATTCATTGGAAATGGTGAATCTTTGCATGAATTGTCAGGGGTGTCAATCATTGAACCTCTATCTTGAACTTGTTTCTATTTTTAGTAAAGATGGCTTGTCTGCACTAGAGAATATTTAAACTGCACTGACCTGCTTTAACCTACCTCATATTGTTTTTTTTTCTTTAATTGCATAATACAGTGTATACCCAGCCTAAGCTGTTTGTCCCCGTCTTAATCTCAGGTGTGTCTGATTCCTAAGTCCGCTCATGGAACCAACCCTGCCAGTGCTCAGATGGCTGGTATGAAAGTCCAGGTGGTGGAGGTAGACAAAGACGGCAATATTGATGTGGCTCACCTGAAGGCAATGGTAAAATATACAGATTGTGATATTTTTACTTTTTTTCCCTTCTGATTTTGTGATTTTAACACTAAATTCACTTATACACATATAATGGACTCAGAACAAACAATAAACAATATAATCCCATTTTTCCTTATTTTAATACTAAATGCAGTACCCAACATTTATTTGGTAATCGTCTCATGGAATAAATAAATAATTGAATTGACTGTGATGAACACAAGGAGAAAAAAATAATTCTCTTCTATTCTTTCACCCAGGTTGACAAACACAAAGAAAACTTGGCTGCCATAATGATCACATATCCCTCAACTAATGGTGTGTTTGAGGAGAATGTCAGTGAAGTGTGTGAGCTCATTCATCAGAACGGTGGACAGGTGTATCTTGATGGGGCCAACATGAACGCACAGGTAATGAAAATAAACGTCACTTTATTTAACATATTTAATAGCACACAGTAAAAGAAATCTATCTTGACTCAATCTGAGCCTGGGCACGTTCTGTCTGAGCCCGACCTGATTCTTATAGCCCCATAAACTTTCATTATGGGCCCGAGCCTGACTTAAACATGAAGTAAGTAGAAAGTTAAAAATAACCTTTTTAACCACAGTTCAGAGTAGTTTGTGTCTGTACCTCCCTGATGTCTGCCCCCAAAAGTTTCCATTGTCTTGTTTGGCAGCTGCATCTACAGGCTCACAGACAGATTCTGAGTTGCATTGTTCAGCAATTGATCAATGTGTAAAGCTTTTCATTGTAGCCATGAGGAAGGTTGCAGCTGCAGACAAGTGGAAGGGCTGGCATGTTTCATAACTGATCACAGTGTGATTTTTGTTACTTTACTATATTGTGATTAACACGCCATAGCTTTATATAATATTTAAAAAATTACATGTAGGCCATTTTCTTGAGCTTGACCTGACAGGGCTGAGAAAAGTGCTGGTAATTCTTGGTCAAAGCCAGCCAGAGTTTGAGTTGGGCATCAGGTCAGGCTCGGGCAGAGAATTTAAACTCTTACCTTAGGCTTATTTACAAAATTTCTCTCAGAAACTGTCTTAACTTATGTGTGCTCTGTTTGTGTTTAACCATGTCTAGGTGGGACTGTGTCGGCCAGGGGATTACGGCTCAGATGTTTCTCACCTGAATCTTCATAAAACCTTCTGTATTCCTCATGGAGGTGGTGGTCCAGGCATGGGTCCAATCGGAGTGTGAGTTTTGTTTTGTATTTTGCAATACTATAATGGTGCAAAATGGATTCACAATTGTTTTGGAAGAAGCCAGATCCCATACTTTAGTGCCTTTTGTTTGTTGTACCTTTTAATGATTTAGTGTTTTCACACCTGCTCTTTCTTAGTCTTGGAAAACTGGACTCGCAGGTTTCCCTTTGTGTGAACAAAATCCAAACAACCACACAGAAACCCTTAACCTCCTAAGATCTGAACTCATGGCATACATTTTCCTTTTATTTCTCTTGGCTATTTGGGCTAATTGGCACCTGTTTATTGTAACATTTTTTGCCTGAGTGCAAAACAAAAGTAAAAACAGCAATTGTGCCCCTTTGAGCAATATGACTCATTTGAAATGCTGCTTCAACACAAAGAATTAACAAAGTAAAAAAAACAACATTTACTGTATTTATTGTTCATTTAAAATTGTTCGAATTATGGAGTGGTTAATTTGTGAGATAACAAACTATTAAATGTATTCTACAAATTTGAGCTAAATAGTGAGCTGCCCAGATAATTACTGCAGCTATGAAAAAATGCCATCCATGCCATTGCTCCATGCACAGAAATATGCACCAACCCTTTTTCCTGTATTTACTTTCTTGATTCTCCCCCAGACAGGTCTGACCAATAAGCACAGAGAATATTCTTGTGTGTGTGTTTTTTTTTTTTTTTTTTTTTTGTAATCACCTTTTCCCTGTGTGAAAACAAATCAAACCAATAGGAAAAGTTTACAAACTTGTTAAATGATTCAGTCTTAAATATCATTTTCTCAAGTTTTGGCTGTAATATTTCACCTTTTTATTTCAGTAAACAGCACCTTGCTCCATTCCTACCAAGCCATCCAGTGGT
Organism: Astyanax mexicanus; assembly: GCF_023375975.1. Classification (NCBI taxonomy): domain Eukaryota; kingdom Metazoa; phylum Chordata; class Actinopteri; order Characiformes; family Acestrorhamphidae; genus Astyanax; species Astyanax mexicanus. The sequence continues at coordinate 22,902,266 of NC_064429.1, read as the reverse complement.
GAACATGCAGTCTAGCAACACAGTCAGCTCTTTAGGCACAATCAGTGCTGCTCCCTGGGGTTCTAGTGCCATCTTGCCCATCTCTTGGGCCTACATAAAGGTAATGAAATTTTACAATATTGTTAAAGATAATGTTGACTGCTGCAGGATTATTATTATTTTTTTTTAAATAATTTACACATTTTTAAAATATTGTTTTTCACATTATGTAGATGATGGGCTCAAAAGGGCTGAGGCATGCAACAGAAGTAGCCATTCTTAATGCAAACTATATGGCTAAGAGGCTGGAAAACCACTACAAAATCCTGTTTAAAGGCTCTAAAGGTGAGTAGCACTGAAGTAAGTTCGCTGTGCTGATCTCTCATAGTTTGATGTACTGTTTTACGTAATTAAACCATTTGTTCACAGGGTTTGTTGCACATGAATTTATTTTGGATGTTCGGCCGTTCAAGAAGACAGCAAACATTGAGGCTGTGGATATTGCCAAAAGACTGCAGGATTATGGTATGAAAAACATACTCCTGTGCAAATTACAATATATATGGGGATTGTTTATTATAAAATAATGTCTGTTCTGTTTACTAGGCTTCCATGCTCCCACCATGTCCTGGCCTGTGGCTGGAACTCTGATGATCGAGCCCACAGAATCAGAGGACAAGGGTGAACTGGATCGGTTTTGTGACGCCCTGGTGGCCATTCGACAGGAGGTTGCAGACATTGAAGAAGGTCGGATGGACTCTAGAGTTAACCCACTGAAGGTAGGCAGTGAAGAGATGGACACCTGGGTCAGGTGGCTTATCGGTGGTCTTTGTCCACAAATGCAGGTTTCAGTAGTATTTGTTACCAGATTTAAATAAGCTGTACTGAAACATGTTTCAACCAGTTTAAACTAATGCTACGCAAATTTACCACTATACTTGCTTTAGCCAATTTGTATGTTCCAAAAATACAAGTAGGGTTTGGCTGCAGAAGACCTCACTGAAATAGACTCGCCACGGAAATAAGCTATATGTGCCCACCACATATAGCTCTTTATCAAAATAATTAGCGGATGCAAGGAAGCTGTCTGTTTACTATTTTATTAGTTTAATGTTTTTGATAAGATTTCCTGTAAATAGTTTATTGTTCAAACTATCCTTTTATCTATTTCTCTCCTGATAGTTTACACATATTGTGGTTATTCACAACTAGATGCATGTATAACTATAACTATAAACCATGTCATGTCTAAAATGCCATAATATATCATTCCATTGGAATTAAAAGTTTCTAATCGGCCATTGTTATCTTACTTATTCTATTTACTTTGAAACTATGTGATTGTTTTCTTTTTCTGGACTCTTTACAGAATTAAAATTGTATCAGTGTTAATATATGGAATGCAACATCTTTTAAGATCTGTACCTCAAAACCGCTCGGAACGCAAAACCTTAAAATTCCAAAGAGATGACAATGACTGAAAATTAGCCAAACTACTTCATGCTATTCATGCTAGCCTACTAATGATAGTTTTAATAAGGGTATTAGATAATTATTAAAACTTAAATTCCTCAAAGCCATCAAGTTGCTTTTGCATTGCAATTTTATATATTTGTATCGGTTTGAGTTTACTTTTCGGAAAAATGTTGTGCATATAGCATTTTAAATATACATGTGAACAGATTAAACATCTGAAATTGGATTTGGACCTCTTTAACCATACAACTGAGCACATTTGTGGGCAGAGAGCATAGTTGTACTGCAAATCTGTAGATTTTTGGCATTGTACTTTCAGAGGGGAAAAACTAAACTACAAGTCTTTTTGTGCATAGATGGCTCCCCATTCACTGGCATGCATTGCCTCATCCACATGGGACAGACCCTACTCCAGGGAATATGCTGCCTTCCCCATGGTATGAAAAACATTAAAATACATAATCCACATAAGATATATGCATGGATTTTAGTTTAACACCCTATTATCTTATGTTCCTTTTTTCCTCCCTATAATTTCAGCCTTTCGTGAGACCTGAGACCAAGTTCTGGCCTACAATTTCAAGGATCGACGACATCTATGGCGACCAGCACCTTGTGTGCACCTGTCCCCCAATGGAGGTCTACGAATCTCCATATGAAGAACGCGCCTCCTCGTGACCATTTCTCAACAACATTCCAGTTTCACAGTCTTCCAAATCATGCATCTCCAGCAGTCGGTTATGATCTTGGCAGCCTCACTTCTTCTTCTCATTCTGCGTACACTATATACATTAAATAGCTGGCCTGACCTGCCCTTCCCTCTCTTATAGCTCTCTGTTGCGCTACTAAGACGTATATAAATCCACATCAGGCTCTGATTTAGTGATCCACTTGTATAGGTTCTGGTTTTTATATGTGTTCAGCCCGTGTATGAAAATGTTTGTTTAAATGTATGGACTTTTGTTTGACGTGTATGTAGGTATGTATACGTAACTTACTGCCATTGTTCTCAATGTTGACATTAATTTTATAGATGTAACCTTTTCTAATTATTTAAGAAATTATTAGGCCAAACTTGTTTTGTAGAAATGTAATAAATGTTTTAAAAGAACATTGGAGAGTGAGCACTACTTGGTAAAACTGTTACCAAAATAAATATTCTATAAATTTATATATACACAGTTATTTTTATTGGGAATTGGGAAGAGAGTTCAGCTTTGTTTCATATTGTCTGTCGTTTCTTTTCTTCCACAAATTGCCGACTACGATTCCCAAAAATAACAGAAGTCCCACATTACGATTGGAAGCAAATTTCTTCCAGCAGTCATCAGGCTTGTTGATGTCAAGAGTATAGACCTGAGGAGAGCGATAATAAAAACAATAATTAGTCACTTTTTGTTCAGGTCAGAATATTAGGACCCCATCCTTGTTTCTATACTGCACTCTACTGGTGTGTTATTAGTGTGGGTTTTTTTTTTTTTTTTTTTTTACTGTTACTAACCTGATGTGCTAAATGAACACCTGCAGTAGTCACTGCTGCATAGTAAGGAAGAGTCTGCTCAGCATTAGCTCCTGCTAACACCAGTCCAGAGAGCATAGCCACAGTAAAAGCACTCAGCCATGGCTTGGTCTGTTCCTGAAACCTGAGGGCTGTGGACTTCACGCCCAACTTAATATCATCGTCCTTGTCCTATAAAACAAGAGCAGAAGAACAAAAACTCCACAATCTTGTGAACTGGTTCTACACAGACCACATTCTGCCATTTAAAACAGGCTCCAATACTCCACATTGTTCATAACATAAAATATCAGACTAGATGCTAGTACTTGATGGGCGTAGATAGTGTCGTATATCAGTGTCCACATGATGCCTGAGAAGTAGAGCGGTAGACAGACGGACCAATCACATGATCCCGCCACAGCAGACCAGCCAAGCAAAGCTCCCCAGTTGAATGTAAGACCTGATGGAAAATACTGTTGATGTTTAAGGCATTCTGGTTAATATCTTTAAATAAGTAAATGTATATGTGTATGTATATACAGCTCTGGGAAAAATTAAGAGACCACTTTAGTTTCTAAATCAGTTTTTCTAATTTTACTATGTATAGGTATATGTTTGAGTAAAATAAACATTGTTGTTTTATTCTATAAACTACAAAAAACATTTCTCCCAAATTCCAAACAAAAATAGTTATTTAGAGCATATATTTCCAGAAAATGAAAACGGCTGAAATAAAGATTCGGAGCTTTCAGACCTCAAATACTGCAAAGAAAACCAGTTCCTATTTATAAAGTTTTAAGAGTTCAGAAATCAATATTTGGTGGAATAACCCTGGTTTTTAATTACAGTTTTCATGAATCTTGGCATATTCTCCTCCAGCAGTCTTGCACACTGCTTTTGAATAACTTTATGCCCCTCCTGGTGCAAAAATTTAAGCAGTTCAGCTTGGTTTGATGGCTTGTGATCATCCATCTTCCTCTTGATTATATTCCAGAGGTTTTCAATTTGGTAAAATCAAAGAAACTCATAATTTTAAGTGGTCTCTTATTTTTTTTCCAGAGTGGTATATATAAAACTTTAACATGCTTTATGATTTATTACAGATTTTTGTTACCTTAATACATACCTAAAACAAGCTGGGGCCAGTACGTGATTCTCTTCATTAGAGGGTAAGTGACAACCAGGGATAAGGAAGCAGCACCGAGGGCTATGCTAAAATAAAATATATTAAATAATATTAAATTATATGTTAAATGTAACGTAAACATAAACTATAGTCTGTCAGGGACACTGCCCCTATATGCCCACATGTGTGAACACAATAAAAGTGTACTACCTATAATAGTTAAGACACAGCAGGACCCCCAGTGCTAAACTCAGTTGACCCCCCAAGAAGACCAGAGCCTGGAATCGAGAGATCTGTCCAGCAGCTATGGGCCGCGTGGCTGTCCGGGACACCTATGATGAAAAAGACAAGGTTTCATCTCCAGTACAATATAAAATAGATAAAAGCCAAAAACAAATTATAGGGATCACATATAGTTCATGATTAAAACATAAATGATTTATCAATCAGACATAATGTTTTATGTAAGGATAAGACACTGGCTCTTGATCAAAAGGGCTTGATGATGATAATTTCATTTCAATTTATTAGTATAGCACAATATTACAGCAAGATACACACAGATATTTAACTGATTAGTGATGTTAATGTCTCTGCTCTGAAGTTAATAACTGTGCTCTTCACTGTGTTTAAAGAACAAACACAACAGGACTTGTTCTGATTGGATTATTTTGTCCCACTTTCTTCATTTAAAATGCAACCAATGGGGATCTATAGGCAGAACATATTTCCTAGCATGGATGTACACCTGTATTGTTTTAACCTTTTATTCAGTCAATTCTAGTACTTGTAAATTGTACTTCAATACTTTCAGTTCTTATTATTCTGGCAAACAAAAATCTTGATCATTGAGATCAGAATCCAGAAACCACTGCTTTATTATTCTACAAGAACCACACTTCATATAATTCTGAGATATAATGCTCCTTACATTAAACTATATTATGGAGTGAATACTGAAATAAATGGATTATATGGAGGCGAGGTACGCCACGTAATATATTTGTAATTTCCACAATACAATATTAAAATGCTTATGAAAGAGATGCTGCACCTTCTTGTCAAAGTCTTTGTCCCACATGTCATTTATTGTGCAACCAGCTCCTCTCATTAGCAGAGCTCCAGTGCTAAATAGCGCAAGCATGCGCAGGTCAGGAAGACAGCCTGGATCTGCAGCCAGACCGATACTCCATGTACAGGGCAGGTACAGCAGCCACGTCCCTATCAACACGAAAAACACATGGTTGACACAGACAGAAAACAGCAATGGTAACTGTAGTTTTCTCTAAGCATGTAGAATTTTTAAAATGTAGTAAAAAAAAAAAAAGGAGTTCCCATGTTATAAACCAATATTAAACTGTTTTATCATATCTCAGGATAGTTTTGAAGCTTTTTGAAGAATATTGAAATGAACTTAGAGTTTTAATGAAGAAAATAAATGCTAGAGTAGCTCCATATTCCACTTTTAGCAGCTTAAAAAGAGGAAACGTTCCAACGTGTGTGTGTGTGTGTGTGTGTGTGTGTGTGTGTGTGTGTGTGTGTGAGTGTATGCATGACCATGTGTCTTCTGAACTCAAAAGTAAACATTGCTGTATTATATCACTATTATACATAATTTTGTCACCTGATTAATTGGCATAAAAAAACATTAATGCATGAAATTTTCTTTTTCTTTTTTTTTATAAATAAACAATGTAATGTGTCTATATATCACACTCTTTTTTAAAAAAAAGCTTATGCATCTGTAGATCTGCCAACAATCACCAAATTGGCACATCCCTATACCTACTGCATTAAGTGGGGGTGAGTAGTGAGTTACAACAACTAAACAAATAAGCTGAATAAGACTTCAAACATTACAGGCAAACATTCAATAAAACATTTTCATTGACTGTAAAGCGTATCTACGACTAGGCTTAGTCCATGTACAAAACCAGCCTCTACAAATTTAGACTTATGCTTTTTTCGTTTATGTCAGCTTAAAAGGCAGCTAATATTATAAGCCATATAAATGTTGTATAGTTTTGCTATACATTCCTTAGTTTATTATTTATAATGAGGCACTGGTGAGCTAAATTGTATTATCCAAAAGGTGCAACTCTAAAATATAAATATTAATTATTATTAATAATGTAACTGTTAAGAATTAACATCCACATTTTACAGGATCTCACCAATAGGTTTGTCCAGCCTCATTAACCGGAGGTACGGCTGCATAGATGAAGGGGCTGCATTAACTATTCCAGCAGGAGTGAGGCTGAAAGACCTCTCACTCAAAAGCTTTGGAAGGTCTCTCTTGACAGAACAGAATCCTTGTGGAAAAACAGCGGCAGTGTTGTCCTTCTTGTCCCTCTGGACACTGGACAGACAGGAGTAGCATGTCTGTGGTGTGATTCTTCTCACTGAATTTGACTTTAGCAGTGTAAATAGCCTGACAGGCAACATCTTCTTCATCATCACTGTGACAGCTGAGAGAGAGAGAGAGCTACCTGTGACTCATGTAGCACATCTGGAAAAAAGGAAAACAAAACAGGCATTATACTTTTGCTCAAAAAGGGCTTACAATGGAAACAGCAACTTCAGTGAATGCTATTCTGCCTATTGTGTGACAGCTGCTGCAGAAACCACCACAGTACCATGTTTACAAAACATGCTTCTCTATGATATTGTGCTTAAAATCTAGTATAGTTAAATCTCTTACAAATATCTTTTACAAAAACAATAAGCAGTGATGTATAGTCTGTATTTCTGTTTTATACAAGTCTATAATCAATTTCTTTCCTGGATATTATTACAGATATTTTGTTTAGAGGTTTATTAACATGTCAGAAGTTAAAATATATCAGCAGATCACACAGGAAAACGCTACAATTAAAATCCTTTATTTCATATCTGAATTCCCATATGATCACAGTGTCTCTGAATGACAGATCTGCTGTGTCAGGTTATATTTTCAGGAATTATATTTTCTGGAATTACCAGGGCAGGTTTATTAGCTCCATGTACGGAATTCTAATGCATAAACGGCGAAAACTGCGACAGTTTTAAAAGAACAAGATTTTAACTTACATTAAACAGCAATGGGAGGAAACTCACATGAAGGTGTTTTCGGTGCCGCAGTGTTTTTACTCCCCCCCGGAAACATTGCACTAGCTGCTACTGGGTTCCGCTAAACTGTGTTTTATTTTATCTAGTCACGCTTATTTTTTTCTTTTACAACATGAGCAAAGTTTATTTATTACTTTTTATTATGAATGTATTAACGCAAATGTAAAAATGATCATTGCGAAAGAATGTAATTACAATAAATATACATTTCTAAAAAAATAAATAAATAACACTAATAAATAACACATAAATCCGTTTTTATAACAGTGAATTTATTCATTTTTATTGTGATTGTGTTAATGCAAATTTAATAATAATAACTACAAGAGAATGTAATTTAAAAATTCATTTCTAAAAAATAAATAGCTAATAAATAACAAATTGTATAACAGTGTCTTTTTATGAATATCAATGCAAGTGTAACAATAATTGCAAGAAAATGTAATAAAAATATATACATTTATGAAAATAAATAACAAAATAAATACCAAATAAAATGTTTAAAAGCAAAGTGTATTTATTAGTTATAAATTATAAATGTGTTAATGCAAACGTAACAACTGCTACAAATACTTAACATTTAATATAAAAAATAGTAGAATGTAGTAGTAATGAAAAATAAATATACACTTGTAAAAAAATAATAATCTTGCGTCTTTACATGCTTTTGGATAATTTATGCCACTCCTGGGGCAAAAATTAAAGTAGTTTTACTTGGTTTGATGGCTTGTGATCATCCATCTTCTTCTTGATTATTATTCCAGAGGTTTTCAATTTGGTAAAATCACAGAAACTCACAAAGTGGTTTCTTATTGTCACACAAACACACAGGCAATACTAATATATATTAACTACACATATATACACTATATATGTATTATTAAAACACAATGTATCATTTCATCGCATTTTTCAAAATTATTGTTGTGTTTAGTTTTATTTTGCTTTTACTTTCTACATTTTATCTTTAATCTATATTTGACATGACTTTAAATTCTGCACTCTGTAAGCTTTTAGCGACCTCATGTGTTGATTTACACACATTACACACCATATAATACTGTATACTTCACACAAAAAACATGTGCTTATGCTCAATTTGTTTCCCAGGCACATACACTTAAATCTACCACTTGCAGAAGCTTTTTACAGTGTAGTAATGTATTAGAAAAAATAATCTTATTGGATTTCCACACATTATTCACATTTAGGCTACAGAGAAGCAGTTAGAAAACACTTGTTATAACAAACATGCCTAAAAAAGGCGTTCAGAATTTGTAACAAAATGTTAATTGCCCTTCTTTAATAATAAAATATTTAAAATAATTATTTTAATTATAAAAGCTTGTAATACTACTGTTGCCATTATTACATAGCACACTAGTTCTCCAGACTTTTTAGAAAACAGTTTATTTTTCCATTGCTAATGCAATAAAACATGTTGATTTCCAACATCAGAATTTAATTATTTGTGCACATCAATTTTATGTTATGGTTTTGTATATATGGTTTGTATTAAACTTTTTGTACATTAAATATGTATATATTGTATGCATTCTATTCTCATAACATGTACTGTAATTTTACTATGTAGAAAGAGACATTTAAATAATAATTATTAATATATTATTTGTGGGAAGCACCTAAAAATATAGTCCCAGTCCAAAAATAGTTTTGCCAGTTTATTTAAAGAAAGACATTTTAAAATTCCATTGATAATAAAAAAATATAAGGGGAAAATAATATATATATCTCAAAGGTGTGTGGCTTCTGTGAGTTTCTGACTATATGAGATAACCTGAATAAACCTCCTGCCATAGCTTGGTCTGGAGCAGTCAGTTCCTTCTAGTCAAATTATCTGGATCCATACCAAGCTACATGCTGGAAGTTCTCATTTAGCATGTGCCAGCTTTCTTTCCATTCTTTCCAGCTCTCCCTCGTTTTTGTGAGTCTTTATGCTATGTCTAACTTCAGCCCACCCACCTTTACCAATCACAAAGTGAATGGTGTACATCCTCTGGGTCGACCCGACATATAAAACGATGACGGGTCAAAAACTGTTTACTTAGCCCTTGCATATATTAAATATTCACCAAAATATTGATTAGCTACTGATTTTGTTCAAACCCAAGAAGAGGCCCTAAGCCCAGATAAACACAGCACATATATATTTTACCCATGGTTACATATGAATCACTCAAAACAAATTACGTTATTTTTTATGGATGTGGGGTTTTTCTTAAAAGATGCAATACAACCAAACAATGTTAGTAAATGTTATTTAATTGCTATCAGGGACAAGGAGCTTGTATCTATAAAATGACAACTTTACATAAGAGGGAAGAGGCTGTTTGACTCTTAATGGGAGTCAATGTAAAAAGATTTTATTCCAGGACATTTTGAACCATTATTTTTGGTTTCATTTATCATGACATTTAAACACAATGTAAAAAAAAAACCAACTGCCAGATTCACAATATGTCAAAATGTGGATGTGCGTTAAGAGTTTTTTGTCTGACAATGATAATGTGTAATAATAAACACAAAATTTCCATTGTTATGTTTCCATAACAGATTTCAGTTTATTTTCAGGTTGTTTTCCCATCATCAACTTTAAAAGATGTAATTAAACAAAAAAAAACCTTTATTAGTTTTTTTAATAGGTATCAGGGCAGTAACATGCTGGACTTCAATATACAGTAAATGTCTACAGTGTAGTTGAAATGCTGTGTCATTATTATATTGGTTTATGGGAATGATGCTATTTATAGGTATAGGTTTGAATACATTAACTTGTTTAGAAGTTTAGAAAACAATATTTGGTGGAATAACCCTGATTTTTAATTACAGTTTCCATGCATCTTGGCATGTTCTCCTCCACCAGTCTTACACATTGTTTTTGGACAACTTTGTCACTCCTGGTGCAAAAATTCAAGCAGTTCAGCTTGGTTTGATGACTTGTGATCATCCATCTTTCTCTTGATTATATTCCAGAGGTTTTCAATTTGGTAAAATCAATGTTTAGGTGGAGCTGTATATAGAGTATAGACTTTAGTTGATCTTTCTTCAATTTCCCAACAGTGGCTCCTGTTTCTCCCCCACTGCGTCACCACTCTGGCTAGAGTCTTCTTCCTGGTTGAGACACAGCACCACTGTGTGTGTGTGTGTGTGTGTGTGTGTGTGTGTGTAAAAACCATACCGCGCATCCATTCAAACGAGCACGAAGAGAGGAACCTAAGGTACAGTATATCTCTCCTCAGATCTATAGTGTAGCTCAGCCTGCAGTGCTTCACTGTCTGACTGGAGCTCTGATTTTACAGTTATGCGCAGACTTGACAGGAACAGAGAGTTTGCAGAGACACTGCCACTGAAGTTATTTAGCGATAATTTACCGACAGATTAAACTATAGGTCTGACAGATTCGACAGACTAGCTATTTTACCGTCAGAGTCGATTAAACCAACCATTTCGACGTATTTTGGAATGTTGTTTGTGTTTTAATCCAACGAAGTTTCCCTCTTTTTCGCTAGCTTGTTACTCGATCTTTCCGTTCCACCTTAAATGCTGCCACGGTTACATGCCTGTGCCTGTTCCCGCTCCAGGCTGTCGCTGCAGGAGTTTTTAAGTTTTTAAGGTGGAACTGGAAATTAAAACTGAACAGAAAACGTAAAGCGTTTGAATATACCAGCTTTATAAAGTTGTTTGTTGTAAGTTTATGTGATCTGTAAAGTGATGTGAAAACCGCTGAAAAAAAGTAAATTTACTTTTGGCGAAGTTTGAAAAAAAAGTAGCTTAATTAGCTTACATTGTAATTTGGTACAGTGCAGATTAAGGCAAAAGCATTGTTATTTTGTAAGTCACAAAAAATATTGTAATATTAGTAAAATTGCTATTTAACGTTATATTGCAAAAAAAAAAAAAAACACTTCTAGTTATTCCACAAAGTCGCTGTTAGTATTTTTAACGCAGTGAAGTTAAATACCAACTTCTTAAAGCAACAGTCTTTCAAATTTATCACCCACCAGTTTATAAATATGCAAAAATGACAAGCAATTGCAAGCAACATTAACAGAATGTTTAAAACAATTTAATAAAAATACCCTAAGAACTCATAGAAACCTTGACAGATTTCTAAGAGCGTTAAAAAAAGCCCAGAACAATAGAAAAACATTTTACTTGTTAGCTGGGAGAACAGACAGGTAGAAAGACAATCACAAAGACAAAGACAATCCAGATACTTGGAAGGATAGATAGTTGGATTGACAGGTGAAAGGCAGGCAGGTTGAAATTAAAGACTTGTGAATGTAACAGCTTTCTAAAGCTGTTTTATATAACCTGTAAAATGGATCTGAGACACAAAAAGGCACATTGTAATTTAGTACAGTGCAAATTGCGTTTGTTATGATTAAATGTAAAACCCATTATTATTATCAATGATATTCCTAAATATCTGTAGAACTAGAACCACCCTTGGACCTCTTCTAGCTGTCCCACACTTTTACAGTTATCGTGAAGACATAAAACGTCATAAAACACTTCCTGTTAGTTGGCTGTTTTGCAATGCAGTGAATACTTGTCAACTTCCTTAAAGCATCTGTTCTTTAAATCTGCAACTGCTCCACCACCAATATCTGTCCAAATGTTTGTTTACACCTGCTTATATTATAAATTTCATTGCTCCAGTAAAGGCCTCTACTCTTCTGAAGAGGCCGTACACTTGATGTTAGTAGTACGTTGCTGTTATCATATGAGGTATTGATGCTGAAGTATATATAGAAGTGGTGTTTAGGTTGAAGTGTTTTCATCTTGAATGCTTAAAATGATATTTTTTATCTCTTTGAGCACAGGAGATGCTCTGAGTATCATCCACAACTATTCAGGTTTGTGAGCAGACCAGTGAAGAGACTGGGAGAGGAGTCATGGCGGGGGCTAAGAGTTCTCCAGAGGACAGACACTCTTCTCGAGTCATTCGGGTGGTGTTTTTGGCCCTCTTGCTGGACCTGCTAGGTTTCACCTTAATACTCCCCCTCCTCCCCTCCATTTTGGACCACTACAGTCAAACAGGGGTGAGATATCACTTTATCCTCATCTTACTCTTTAATATTATGTACTCATGTAGTTCTCTGGTTTGTGTAATAACGTGTTATACAATATACACTTCTGTAATATTTATATAGCAATTTATTCATAGTAAATCAGTAAATAGCCACTTGTCTTTTGTTGTTCAGCATATTTTTGGTGTTAGAATAAGAAAAAATGACAACTTTGCAGAAGTTTAATGGAAGTCAGTGTAAAAAGATCAGGTCATTTTGGAGCATTAATATTGGTCCATTCACCATGACATAACACAATGTAAATAACAGCTGCCAGATTCACATTATGTCAAAAAGTGAATATACGCCAACAAGTTTTGTTTCAATATGTTTTATTATTTCATTTTATATTTTCCATTAAAAAAACATAGAAACAACAGTTCAAAACCCAACCTCCAACCAACAACCACACGTAAAAAAGAAAGAAGAAGGGGTAACCCCCCCCCCCCCCCCTAAAAAAACAAGCCCACATTAGTGTCTCTTGACATAGTCTAATATAGGTTTTCAGGTTTTGTTTAGGTCTTGTGCACCCTGGATTGTGTTGCCACAAAATTTCTATTGAAGCAAATGTGAGACAGCCAGCGTTTAAATGATGGTGCAGTAGGCAATTTCCAGACGAGAAGGATCAACATTTTGGCCACAACCATACCAGCCACGGCACTTGTTGTAGAAGATTTGGATATGTAGAGCATCCAGGCATGTAGAGTAACCACAAATTACAGTTACATGGTCAAAGTTCAACTACACTTTAAGTGCACTTGAGATTCAGTTGAATACATTACCCTACAAAACAGGGCAAAATAAAAGGAGGTGAGCCAGAGAACCCTATTCTATTTTACATCTCTCACAAAGTGAGGATACTGAACCAAAATTCTTATGCAGTTTTACCCTAGAATACTGCAGTCTATGTAATACTTTGAAGTGAATCTGTCTGCACCAGGAGCTAATAGAACAATGTGGAATTCTTTTGAGGCTTTCCTCCCATACCTTATCTGTTATGTGACTCTTACTCTCTCTGGCCCAAGCCTCTCTGTAACAAGTGGAGTTGGAAATGAACTTAGAGACACAGTCTAAACTGGGGATCCACACAAAAAAAACTAGATATTGAATAATCATTTTCTCTAAAATAATGCCAAAGTTGCAAATAGTAGAAAAAGTGTAGAGAGGAAAGATCAAATTTATCTTTAAATAAGTCAACAAGATTTTAGTCTGACAATGATTATGAGTGATAATAAACGTAAAATCCATAACAGATTTCAGTATTTTTATCTTATGTTAAAACAGGATAGTGTGTACCAGTCACTGCAGAGCATTGTGGACTGGTTCAGGGAGATTGTAGGAGTTCCAATGGAAACGAAGTACAACAGTGTTCTGTTTGGAGGTAAAAATTGATTTAGCTTCTGAATTTATCATTAGATTGATTGTGTCCAATAGGGATGATCATCTCCTCTTTGTTCTGCTTCTTAGGTCTGATAGGCTCACTCTACTCTCTGCTACAGTTCCTGTCATCTCCTGTGATAGGAGCTGTATCAGATTATCATGGGAGAAGACCACTGCTGCTTTTAACTACTGTGAGTATGGGGGATTTTTTAATGTATTAAATAAGTTGCTTCAACAGCTGCATATTAGCTTCTTTTATATGAATATTCTAAGATAATGAAAATAATGGAAATATGTTTTCTTAGGCTGGGGTGTTGAGACATTCATGGCCCTTATAATTCAAAATCAATCAATCTCTGTTTCCAGGTGGGGCTGATTTTCTCCTACATTCTCTGGGCGGTTTCCCACAGCTTCAGTATTTTCCTCTTGTCTCGTGTTGTGGGAGGACTATGTAAGGGTAATGTGAGCCTCTGCACTGCGGTTGTGGCTGACCTGCCTTGCTCTAAAGCAAGAAGCAAAGGAATGGTGAGTCATGTTTACTGTGTGATGTCTACAAGATGTACACAAGTAAATTACTGTACTGTAATTATTAGTGTCGTTATTATTGTTATAGAAAATTGTGCCACAGTTAGTTCTGTTGTCACAATTATATTTGCTTACAGGTTTTTTGAGTGCCAGTATCTCTCAATAACAGCACTCTGATTTGGTCTCTGTTAAAAGACCAATGAAGTCATGTGTACTTTTTTTTAGCCCTCACTATGAATTTTGAGGTGGTTTAAGGGTCAAGATATATACCATATTTTTCACACTATAAGGTGCACCAGATTATTAGGCGCTCTACCAATAAACGTCTATTTTCTGGACTATTTTTATACAAAAGACACACCAGATTATTTTATGCGACTCTAGTGAGGAACAGGGGTGTCGCCTTGTCTTCCTTCTAATTCAGCAGGTCTCACCGCTTGGTGGAGGTGAGCAGCTAATGCTAATACTGCTGGAGATTTAAACTGAAATTCCTGTATGACCTCAGCAGAGTGGTTTTACTACTCCTTACAATCTGACTGCTAAAATTCATACATAAAGCACACCAGATTCTAAGGCGCACTGACAATTTTTAGGAAAAATAAAAGGATTTTAAGTGCGCCTTATAGTGCAAAAAATGTGGTAGGATATAGTATCTAGATCAAGCTTTTATTAGCTTACGATTTGTGGAAACTTTCTGTTCATATCTTTCCACTTAATAGACTCATATCTGCCCTAAAGTGGATTTTGGAAATGATTTAATGACATAACAGGTGTTACGCCCTCGCTATGTTTTCCTGTGTTTTCCCCGTTTCCTAGTGTGTTTCTCTAATACTTTTCCTTCACGTGTGTGTAATTTGTAGCTCCGCCCCTTCCCCAGGTGTTCAGTGTTTCTTGTTCCTATTTATAGCACAGTTTAGTCCATGTTTAGCCGTCGGTCTTTGCACCTTCCCCCGTTGTCTGTCACGTCACGTTATTGCTTTCTCCACGTTTCATATTCACTCGCTCTTGTTTATTGTCATTCACGTTATTTCTAGTCACGTTTATTTCCTGTTTGTTTCTTTGTTTATTTTGTATATATTTACGTATTTATCCTTTATTAATATATATCCCTAGCCCTGTTTGTTATTATCTGTTTTACGTTTCTCCCTGTTGTTTGTTTATGTACATAGATATATTCGTTATTCCCCTGTTTGTTTATTTGTTTATTTGTTATTTATTAAAGTATTGGTCTTACCCGCATATAAATCCGCCTCCCGTCTCATCCCCGTGTTACAACAGGTGTATTTTTGTGTAATTACACTTGAGTCACATGAATCAAAATTTTGATTTCAGGATGTTTGTGTGATCAGTTTGGTAACTGTTTTATTCTTGTATTTTTCTTAACAGGCAATGATAGGAGTTGCCTTCTCTTTAGGATTCACTCTTGGCCCAATAATGGGAGCATACTTTGTGCTGAAACTGGCCAATACTGAGCTTTTCTATCAGGGCCCTGCTGTACTCGCGGTTGTCTTCTCCACAGCAGACCTGCTCTTCATCTTCCTCATGCTGCCAGAGACTTTGCACAAGGACAGCAGAGTAAGAAATTAGACACATGAAAGGAATAATAGCATATTATTTCTAAGTACAATTCATCAGGTATTTACTGGTTATTAACAGATAGTTGTAGATTTTTCAGATGTTGAGATGGAACTATAAGGGATTAATTATTTTTTTTTGTTACACTGCTTGGCCAAAAATGTCGCCACCTGTATTTAACTAAGCAAATGATGTGGGGTTGCTGTAGTTGGTCAGGTCTAGGTTCAGCAACGGTATGTGCTGAAGGATTGAGGTCAGCTGACTACCTGAATATACTGAATATAGACCAGGTTATTCCATCAATGGATTTTTTCTTCCATGATGGTACGAGCATATTCCAAGATGACAATGTCAGGATTCATGGGGCTGGAATTGTGAAAGAGTGATTCAGGGAGCTTGAGATCATTTTTTACACATGGATTGATAGTTTACCACAGAGTCCAGACCTTAACCCCATTGAGAATCTTTGGGATGTGCTGGAGAAGGCTTTGTGCAGCGGTCAGACTCTACCATCATCAAATATCTTGGTGAAAATTTAATGCAACACTGGATTGAAATAAATTCTGTGACATTGCAGAAGCTTATTGAAACAATGCCACAGTGAATGTGTGCTGTAATCAAAGCTAAAGGCGGTCCAATGAAATATTAGAGTGTGAGACCTTTTTTTTTTGTGGCGATTTTTTGTGTATTTGTATTGTAGAAAGAAAAAAAGGTTTTATTAGGTTGTTCTAGGAACAGTTTAGTTTTGCTGAATGAACAGTCATCATATTGTCATATTTATAACATTCAAAACGTGAACTATAATTGATTTAGTACCTAACTATGTAATTAAATATGCAATTATGTAACTACAATAAAATAGTAAAGCAAGGTTAAACCAATAATTATGGACTATGGACTATAGAGATTTAGGGATTACACACTGGTCATATAAGATTTCATGTAATAAAAGATGCTGTTTTCTTTATCGAAGGGTTCCTCAGATGCCTCTGGTGTTCAGGAGGTCGGGGACCTGCTCAGTCCAGTGGCTCTTTTCAACTTCTCTGCCATCACAAGAACAAAGGAACCACCATCAAAACAAAGTAGGCTTGTATTAATTATTGCCATTTTTATGTATAATACACTATATTCTTTCTTTTACAGGAGATGGCTATAAATCTGCATTTAAATCTGTAGTTGTAAATCAGTTGTCCAACTCGGCTCCTGGAAAGCTGCTGATCCAATAATTGCTTGAATGGCTGATTTGGGTGTGTTAAATATGGGATGGAGCTCTCCAGGAAAAGGGTTGAAGACTATTGGTTCTACTTTACGTGATATATGCTGCATGCCCACAAACATACACATTTTGTTACTTAAGAATTACAAATATTTTGCTTTTGTCTCATTATTGTGACACTAGGCATGAACAATCTAAAAGTTCTGGGCTGGGTGTACTTCGCATACCTCTTTCTTTTCTCTGGGTTGGAGTTTACTCTGAGCTTTTTGACCCATCAGCGCTTTCAGTTCTCCAGGTAATACACACTCATACATTATGCACAACTGTGATTGTGGTGACAACAGTAACTGTTACTGTTATTGTGTGACATATCACTTTAGGGGTAGATTTATTGAATCATTTTGTATTAATTGCCACTTCCTCATTATTCTTGTTGTCTAATGATTATTCTTTTTATTCTTTATATTTTTTACAGCATGCAACAGGGGAAGATGTTCTTTTTCATTGGCATAACAATGGCACTGTTCCAGGGTGGATACGCTCGCAGGATCCAGCCCAGTCGCCAGATCAAGACAGTTCGCGTGGTACTTTATATATATTTACATATAATAGTATTTTTTTAGGCATTGACAGTCACCCCATAGAAGATTATAAAGCATAGTTCAACACATATCAGCAGTGCTGCTTTCCTCTAGTAGTTATTGCACTAAAATCCTAAATTACAGTAGCTAATATAATAAAGGAATTAAGTTCTGATTGTATTGTTAATCATTTGCACTTTCATTTATACAATTATTAAATCATCTTTTTTTGTTTTGTTTGTTTTTTGTTTTTTTTTAGGCAATAATATTACTAATTCCTGCGTTCCTGCTCATTGGCCTTGCACACAATTTGACAATGCTCTATGGCGGCCTGTTTTTGTACTCCTTTGGTAAGCAGAGAATACAGTGATTTAAATCTGGACAATTTCTGATAGCAGTCCTTTAACTCTTTTTTTTAGTTAAAAAAGAAATCCTTTGAATTACAATGGATTTGCGCTTTCCTCTCTCATACAGCGGCTGCCATCGTCGTGCCATGTCTATCAGCACAAGTCTCTGGACACGGTGAGCCTTTGTTCTCTAAGCTATATGGAAGTTTTAGACTGATATTTGTACAGAAACATTTACAGATGTTATGCAGCAGAAAATGAGATCATAATGTAAGTAGATATGTACTGAAAGATCACACAAGAACACAGTGAGGACAGTGATTAATATCTTGGTAACAAAATACAGTGTAAAATTAAAATTGAATGCCTAAAGGCCTGCCTTTGCAGACCCCCTCCTTGAGTCTTACCACACTGTTTCCACAGTATTCCTTTCTGTGCAAAATAAGGCTAGCCAATTACACTAACACTAAATAGTGTTACTTACACTGGGTAGGTCACTAAAGTTGGAGATATTCCAGTTTACTGACGAGTGAACAGACGTTATTTAGTAGAATGGACAGGCTAGAGTTAGCTTTTAGCCTAGCACTGACCTAAGCTTTTGTTTCCTGGCACATTAAGCAAACTTACGGAAGTTGTAACAGTTTGTTAGAGGTATATTATTGATTATTATGATGCTCATTGTCTATTTGTGAACATTTGGTCTTTTTGGCCACACAAAAGCAGTGCTCTTCTTCTACAAGACAAGAAATATAGCACTTTATAGATTATGGATTATTATATGTTACAAAAAAAACAACAACTAAGTAATAAAATCTTTAAAAAATTATGTCACTGATGTTTCCATTGCATTAGGCACTGCCAGTCAGAAGGGCACAGTGATGGGGATCCTCCGAAGCCTGGGAGCCCTGGCCCGAGCACTGGGGCCAATTCTGGCCTCCTCAGGTGACTAATCACTTTTCAGCAAGTAAAGGAACAGGAAACACCCTTTACTCTTTTACTGTTATCTTTATTATATTAGCAGGTACACTTGAGGAAGTGACTGACCTATATACAGACATTGCTGAAAGTATGATTGATGTTTTACCTTTAAAGTTAAATTCTTCCTGTTCTAGATAACAGGTCATTTAAAAGATACAACTAGTTTGACTAACTAAGGTGCATATGTTACCTGCGTAACTTTTTCTTTGTCACTGGTGCTGCTGTTTTGTGTTCATAAGACATCTTTGTCATATTTTCTTGTAGTGTACTGGTTGGCCGGAGCTGAGATTTGTTTCCTCATCAGTTCGGCCTGCTTTGTCGCTCCTTTGCTCTTACTGGGAAGACTAGAGAGACAAAAAGAAGAATAAGAACAATCACGCTGCCTTTGTTTACATTCCTAGAAACACCTTTTATTTTATTCCATTCACTTTTTATTATGGCGTATGCAGTTTTTTATTGAAGGTTTTTATATAAATGTTTATTCTTTATAAGGTACTCTTAACAAAACAGTACAACTTGATGTCTTAAGATTGTAATTCAGTATGACACTTGTATTTTGTACTCTGAAGTGCATAAAGGTCAACAAAGCCAACATGAACAATTTATCATGCTGTCATCTCAGGCAAAGCATTGGTAAATCTACTGATTAAACAGTAATTAAATCAACAGGTTGTACCACAGTATGTTTTAACACAAATATGAATGATCATATTAGAACACTGGGAGATTTTGTATATTGTATTTTGTAAATGTCAATAAAATATTTTTTAAAAAAGGAATAAAGATTGTTCTGTGTGTTTATAGTTATTTTTCTGTTTGATTATTTAGCCAAAATTTAAAATACTGAAATGATGTGAATTGTATAACATTGATTAAATGGTCCTAGTGGCAAGTGTAAGCATTTGAGAATCTCCGAAACATCTTATCTTGTGGGGTGCTTCCAGTATGCAGTGGTCAATACCTCTTAACAGTGCTCCAAGAAATGACATTGGAATACAGAGAGAATCGTGGAATTAGGATGTAAAACAAATTACAGATTTAAAAACAAAAATGTGGGGGAAAAAGAAAATAGAAAATAATAAAAAAGGTAAATTTGGAAGAAATTTTATTTTGTAGGACTGTAGAAAAACAGGTTGTTTTATTGTTCCAACACTGAAACAATATACAGTACTAGTTAAACGTTTGAACACACATCTAATTTATTCTGTTGTCTTTCTATTTATGTTTTTCTTATTTAATATTGAAGACATTATAGCTATACAGAAACATATGTGGAATTATTTAGTTATTTATTTAACCAAAAGTGTGACCAAACTATATAATACTATGTAACTCTACTTTTCATCATCTGTTATAAGAATTTTATTATTGTTTATGTTATTGTTTTATTTTTTACCCAGTTGTATCTACCTGTATTATCCCTGTATTCTTTATTTTTTTATAATATTATTTGTATTATACATTTTATATGCTTCTTTTCTCCCAGAGAAGTAATATGAAATTGAAGAAAACTTTTTTAAGGACATATTCTACTTAAATATATTTAAAAATGATCATTTAGGTATAGTTATTTAGATTTTTCCTTTATTAATGAATACAATCAATAATTTCAGTAGGATTCAGTAGGATTCAGGGGGGCGCTGTGTGCGAAAGCTGCTGCTCGCTGGTTGCTAAGGAAGTGGGAAAAGTTTGGTATGATGCGGGGAGCTGGAGGTACTGAACGACTGATTTTATTAAATTACTACATTTAATAACAAACAAATTAGATATAACCTACATATATTAAAGCGGAACTGCGCTGCTGCACTCTGAGACACGGCCGCCGTTGGCTGAGGACAGCGCGGTTAGCCTGTTATTAGCCCGTTAGCTGCGGCGCGTTTACAGCAGTGTTAATAGCGGTCACCGTTAGCAGCTGGACCTGCTAGCCACAGAGCGCTAATGTTAACTGAGATTCACCAATAACAACATGTTGCTGCTTTTTTCTTCGCCTTTAGTTTAATAAGGCCCGTTATTTATGGTGTAAAAACACACCATATATCTGACTGTGTTTATGATATGACTTTAATAAATACAAAATTTACCACCAGACTACACTAGTTAAAGCTAGCTGGCTAACGTAACCTAGCTAGCGGTAACTTACTAGCCGGTGTTTTGTCGATTTATGCTACCCATCGAAATGTGCTTCTTAACACCTTTTATATGTTTTCATGTGTTTTTAATGATAATTCCGCTTTCCTTGGGTGCATTAAGATGTCTTCTTGAATGTTACAAACCTGTAAATGGCAATAAAAAGTGGAATGAAAAATATTAGTAATAAACTATAAAAAGACGGTTTCTAATCACCTTACGTGATACATTCATTTATTCTGAATTTCCTACCAAGACTTCTTCTGCCTGGAGCATTTTCTAATATGGTGCTTTTTTGTGTTTTTACCTATCTAAATACCTAAATATACACTACGGTAGCACGGTTTGACAGGGTAGCACAACTCGACAGAAAAGGTGAAAAGCATAACCTAGCTACCAAGCTAAGTTTCCCCTGGGTCTGACCAGTTTCCATTTGCTTCTGAGCTCATTAATGGCAGTGTTACTTAAAATGTCACACATAACCAGTGATTATACGTATTTATGAACTGTTTATTATACCATTTATGAAGTGGAGATATCATTATTCTTAAACAGGATGTCTTGTGAACTTGATAGCTCATTTGGCACAAATTTGATCCAGGCATGATATGATTTCCACATGTTTTTATTCTTAATTCAGGTCTAGTTTTGACATAACACTTTATTTCACCTTAATATTAGACAAACACTGTAGTACACTGTATTTAGCTGCATGATTAATAATATGAGTTCAGTGTAATGAAAGGAAAAAAAAATAGATTATTGAATATCACTGAACATCACTATTATAGCTCAATATAAACTGTATACCGCTCAGCTCTAAGTATAAATAATACATGGTTAAGTAATACAGTTTAGCAAGTATAGTATAATTTATGAAAGTGTAAAATATAGAAAAGTAAGCATTAAGCAGTTTAATTATTCAGTACATAACTGATAATTTAAGGCATTCTTTTTTGTCACCAACATTTCAGGATATGAACACATGAGGACCACCATGGTGCTTGTTTGCATCTGAAGACCAATGTGATAGTAGGATGAATGAGAATGGAGATACCATCGTCCCATTCCAACCTGAAGATGAAGTCAGATCAAAGGAGCCACCCAGCAGCAAGACCAGCTTTAACATAGAAGGTGGTGATGGAACCAACACAGAACCCAGAGCTACCAAGAAGTGCAATGAAGATTTACACATCTCTCAGGATGAGCAGATCCAGGAGACAAGCCTTAACCCTTTCCAGCCTCATCCACCCTCCCTGCCCAAGCCTTCCGGTGTTGGCAAAGGGATCAGAAACTTCTCTTTTGAGGAAAAGACAAGGAGGAGAAGACTGCGGAGTAGTCAGGAGAGTCTCACCGATCCAGCAGAGACAGGCTCCTCCACGGACTCCCTTAGAGAAGACTCGACACCTGTGCTAAGCAGTGCTTTAGGTTTAAAAAATGGAGAGATCTCTGGGGGAATCGACTTTGATCGAGCAACAAGGGAGTCCCCACCGTTTCGGGATCGATGTAGCAGCCTCCCAGAGGCAGACAAACATCCTTCCAGGCAGAGTCGTCTGGTCGAGCTGCGGGCAAAACCCTCCAAAATCATCCTGTCGCCCCTGCAGCCTACGGGATCTTTTCCTCCACTGGACTACAGTGTTGCCTCCATGTCCTTAAGGACCACTAATCGGATTGACAGGGATTGTTTGGATTACGGGAAAAGGGGCCTGCCGGAGAGGCTGCACAGGAACTTCAGCGACAGCCGGCTTTTGGACACCATGGTGGCAGACAGTGCCTCGGTCAACTCCATGAAGTCCAACTTCAGTGCACTGAACCCAATCCGGCCTAAGGATGTGAGAAACAGGTAGAACCTGTTCATTCATTTGGCTTTTAGTTTTTTTGGTATATGTTTGTGCGTTTGTTTTAGATAATCTGCACTATTGCAGCTTTTGTGAGGCTTAGCCATTGTCATGTAGCTTTACGCCTTTCACTTCCGGGTTTGTCATTCAGTGCTCCACTAGCTTAGATCATAGTCATGGGGGTATTTGAATGATCCATGTTTAGTCATGCACCTGCCACCTGATGCTGTGATTAACCGGTCTTCCCTGGGGCTTGTACATGCCCTCGCTGCTGTTCATTGTTGGGCATATAGTGACCGGTGCTGTTTCTATTTGTGTTGTTAACATTTACTTTTTTTCTATGGATATATTAAGGTATTATGCAGGTGATTCATCTGCATCTAGAAGTCTGTTAGAATTGTTATACCCTTGTCCTTTTAGTATGTTAATTGCATACTTAAGTAACCTATCTCAGAAGAAACTAGCAGACATTTATTAGATATACACAGTATGTGTATATCTACAGCATGTCGCATGTTGCATTAACACAGCATTAACAAATGCTGAATGATCTGATCTTCAGTAATAAATTTGTGTATATAAGGTAGTGTGAAATGAGGAATGCTTAGTAGTGTAATTGTAAGGGGATTAAAACTGGATCAGTGTAGGAGGTGCTAACTACATGCTGTTTTACTGACTGGATTTTTCATTCATCAAAGAATATGAGTTTTTGCATTAAGAGCTAATTTGTCAGTCCACGGCTTTGCGTTATTTGTTTGGATATATTATAACTGCAGTGGAGAGCAGACCAGAGTATAATTGAGCAAGGTTTGAGCAAGGTCTTTTTTTTTTTTTTTTTTACAAGTAACCTACACATCTTTACATTGAACGTACTTTTGGCATGACAAATCCACTTTTTTTTTTTTTTTTCGAAATTGTGTTTTCTAAAAAAAACTTGTAAATAGTGTATCACATTTTAAAATGTAAAAACATTCAATTATCAAAAGTAGGGTTGTAACAAATGATTATTTGAAAAGTAAAAATTAAATAGATTGGCTCTTTGCAAGTAACAGAAAAGACACTTTAAAATCATTAATTGGGCTGGCAGTCTGAAACTTTAAGTCAAGGCAAAAGATACTTACTCAATATTATGCAGTCGGGGCAAAATTGTAATATTGTGTGTATGAATTAACCTGTTTAAATCTTCAGTACACATGGCATAAGGATATCAACCATATACCTGACTGATGATGTTGGTTTCAGGAGCTTTCTGGAAGGCAGTGTGCTGGGCAATGGAGCCTTGCTTGGGCCTGAAGAGCTGGACCGGTACTTTCCTGACCGACACGTGGGGATCTACATAGCCACCTGGAATATGCAGGGAGAAAAAGTGGGTGATCCAGAGTGATATTGTGATACACAGCTTTTAAAATAATAATACTTATTATAATTACTATATTCTAGTTATAATAACTATAATCTTGGCTCCATATATGTTTCCATATTAATGACTATTGCATGTGATCTACAGGGGTTTCCAAACAACCTCGATGACCTGTTACTTCCCACAGACACTGAATTTGCTCAAGACTTCTATATCATTGGGGTTCAGGAAGGATGCCCTGATAGGTATACCATCTGTTGACTGTTGCTTACATCTTGGCCACTGTTTCTCTTTATGCTTTACTCATCATTTTGTGTCAACAGGAGGGAGTGGGAGATCCGACTGCAGGAAACACTTGGTCCATACTACGTCATGCTCTATGCAGCAGCACACGGAGTGCTGTATCTTACCATCTTTATACGAAGGGATCTCATATGGTTCTGTTCTGGTGAGTATCTCACTAGTATCAGTATTAACCTTTTAATTGAGAGTAATTTTATATTTATATTGTTGACTGTGTATGCACTGCCTGAATTTGCTTTTGGTGATGATTCGTCTTGCAGAGGTGGAACATGCTACAGTCACCACTCGCATCATCTCGCAGATCAAGACTAAAGGGGCAGTGGGAATTGGCTTCACTTTTTTTGGGACATCCTTCCTCTTTATAACATCTCATTTTACTTGTAAGTACGGCAAGTGAAGACAGCATAAATGCATACCAGTATACTTCTAGTGATTGTCAAAAAGTCATATTTCCAGCACAAATTTCCAGGGATAGTTGTAAAAGCTGCTAAAAGATAAAAAAAAGTCTGTGAAACTGGTAGTTGAATTAAATGTTCAATTATATTTTGTTGTTTAAGCCAAATAAGCGTTTTAACTAACATCCAACATGACAGAGTATGTTAGGTCTTTTATGAGCTTTACATCTGCTGAATTTACCTGAAAAGCTACTAGAGAATTCTAAAATGCATCAATATTAGTTTGCTGCTCATATAACAGACAATTCCTTTTTCTTTTTTTGCTGCAGCATTATCTAGCTTCCACACGACATGCCAAAAGACATGTGACATATTAGTTCCTATCTTATGACTTTTGGCAGGTCCACTTTAGTACCATAATAACATGGGCGATGTTTCTGTTTCAGCTGGAGATTCCAAAGTGTACGAGAGAATATTGGACTACAACAAGATAGTAGAAGCTCTGGCTCTTCCCAGAGGTCTTCCTGACACCAACCCTTATCGTTCCATTGCCTGTGAGTCTCCTTGCAAATCACATTTAAATTGCTGCATCACCTACCGTTGATCTGTGTCTGTTACTTAACATCTCTTTGTATCTTCTATTTTCAGCGGATGTGACCACCCGATTCGATGAAGTCTTCTGGTTTGGGGACTTTAACTTCCGCCTGAGTAAAGACCGGGGAGGCGTGGAGGCTATTTTAAACCAGCACATTGGGAAAGATATGGGCCCTCTGCTTCAGCACGATCAGCTGTGTAAAGAAATTAAAGAAGGTAACTCTATTGACACTTGATAGTTGTAGGGCTGGCTCTGTTTTAAATCTACACTACAAAGATTTAATCCAGCCTGTAGAATTAATCCAACCTGTAACTTCTGTTCATAGGCTCCATCTTTAAAGGCTTTCAGGAAGCCCCTATCCACTTCCCTCCCACCTACAAGTTCGACATTGGCTGTGATGTTTATGACAGCACTTCCAAGCAGAGAACACCCTCATATACAGTGAGGAATACTGTCATTTTTTTATTTTTTAGTGTTTGAATAATTATTGTTGTTATTTCAATATGGCTAAGAATCGTTTTGTTCTATTGTGGTGTAGGATCGAATCCTGTACAGGAACAGACAAGCAGATGATATTAAAGTGGTTAAGTACACTTCCTGTTCATCGATCAAAACCTCGGATCACCGGCCTGTTATTGGCATGTTTCAGGTCAAAATTCGGCCTGGCAGAGACAAGTAAGTACTTCTCTTTGAGATACAGTAAACATATTTGAGGATTGCTAAATTGACATAAATGGGTTAGCTGTGTTTTTCTTCCTGGATTAATTGTGAGCATAATGTCCTACTGTGTCATTACTATTTTGTGCCATCCCTGATCAAAAAGTAGCATACCTTCTATTAGTTTAGCAGATTAAGCATTTCTAATGCAACATACCTGCATTCCAGCATTCCACTGGGAGCCGGACAGTTTGACCGACCCGTGTACCTGGAGGGCATCAGGAGGAGGATTACCAGAGAACTGAAGAGGAGGGAGGCCGTGATGAAGAACCAGAGCAACAGCACCGTCTGCTCCATCTCCTGATGCTGGACGAAGCTGGACGAAACTGAGACTGCATACTTCCCAAGCTGAGCTACAGACTCAGGAAGCTGGACTTTCAGGACCAAAGGGAAACTCAGAACTACGGGAGATGAAGTGTTTGGGCCACCATTCAGGTCTTTAGACCTGTTTGCCACATCCTTATGAGAGCTTGAAGAAGAGAGAAAAAAGGCAGTGCCTGGACCCTCAAGCCTAACAGCTGTGTGTAACAACCATTGTTACACTTTACTTAACATCTATGCCTGTCTGATTTGATTTTATTTTGTACACATATTTATGGTTGGATGAAAAGATTGACCTATGACTCACAACATTTTCTAAACAGTATTTAATGGCCTTGTACAGTTAACATCTTAGAGTTCTGGTATTTAAATTGGACAGATTATTTACCACAAGCAAGTAGATACCAGTTTTTTTTTTTTTTTTACGGTTGTTTTGTTTCACGGATCTCATTGACTCTGTTTACACCTGGTCACTCCATGTGAGTAGTACCTGGATTACTTCCTGATAAGATTTTAGCTACATGCTTTTAGTCTTGGTGGACAAATGCGATTCCAGTTTGACAAAATTCTGCCTGCAGTATAAGATGCAGCAACCAGTAATTGATTTCTGCTATGAAGTTTGCAATTTTGCATTCTGTAATACTCCGAGGTTATCTTCTTCACAGTCATGGATCACATGTCCACTTGCTGAACAGGGAGGAGATTGATATATATCTTAAAGAGACAGATGCGTTTACACTACAGTTTACAGATTTGATTGGTGACCTTTGTTCAATACAGATGAAGTGTGTGAAGATACCAGGTGTAAAGAGGGTCATTTATGTAATAAAAAAGGGAGGATTGTTAAATAATGGTTATACTGGTCACATTTTATCAAGGGAATGTAATCACTTTACCGAACACCAGTTCGATCGCCAGTTGTTTTATTTATAAATTGTCTCTTAATGTAAGTTATGTTTTAATTGGTGCAATTTGGATTTGGAAAGGTGCAACCCAGGTTGAAATCATGCTCTCTGACAGACTGAACAAGGAGGCTCAGACTGGACTTCAGTCCATTGCCTTAATTTGTCATACAAATAATTCAGCTTCTTGCTTACTTGATTGATGTCATTGTGGGCTGGCTGTGCATGAATGTGCGGGTAGAGCTGATTTTGACTGACCAAGTGACTGAGTAACCCAGTAACTAACTGTACTACAGCTCTTGCATGGACCTCAAATAACAAACGTAATGGTGAGTCATGTGCATTCACATCACGGTCCTCACTGTTGATGGAAAGTGCCTGAGATCTTGCTCATTTTGCCTCTGGGCCTTTTCTAGTACATTCTGATGTTTTGAACCAAATAATAGCATGTTCTAAATGTTTACAATGTTATTAAAATAATATAAAGCAGCTATTTCTGACTCACTTATTGCTATTATGTGGTGCTTGTGTGATGTACTTCTATTTGTTTTTTTTCCCTCAGAAAGCAAAACAAAACCAATAACACATGAAATCTTAAATGTATGTAAACATCATTTATGAACAAAAACATACACAGAAAGTCACTATACATTAAGAAGGACCTCAGAGAAGATGACAGATACTGTAAAACATTGCTAGCTAAACTCATTTCCAGTATGTGAGGGTATAATATTCCTGCTGAATACATAAGTAATCCAAGATGTACACACTGATGTGACAACAAGAATGACAAAAACAATGAATAGATGTGCAGTGCTCTAAAAATATGGTCAACATTTACACCAGTGAGCCAAAACATTGTTACTCATCGGATAACCCAATTATTTACCAATGGTGCTTTCCACTTCATGATACCTACTAGGGCTGGGAGGTTAAGAGAATGAATTTGAATAGTCAAATTACTGTTTTAATGCAATCCTCGAAATGGGATAATTGAGATTTTGTACATTTTTACATTTTATAGAAGCTGCCAGAAACCTTTGCTTCGGTCAGAAACCTGTAAAAAACGTTTCATATTTTACACTTTTTCTTAACTGAAATATAAGAAGGTTATGCTTGCACCATATAAAAGTTTAATATAAAAGCTGCATGTAAGGGGTCTGACTACTATTCATAAAAAAAAAAAAAATTAAATGTAAAAACATAACGTTATGTAAGAACTGAAAATTGTAAATGGTAATTGAGCATCGCTCAAATATTTGAAGAATATTAATATTTATTTTAACAATATCACCCAGCCCTAGTACCTACCCAAGTCAACTATTTGCTCTCTGGTACTTGGTACATTCCCACAAACAATTACTGATTTGAGAATAAAATCTAAATTGCCTGCAGTCTACACACAGTCAGCCATAGCTATGATGGAGTTTGTGATTCTTAGTCTGTGACTTTTCTCTCTGACCAGTCAAGGCTGTACAAGATTAACTTGTCACTTTTTAGTCCCTATTCTGCTCGTTTAGAACCATGAGCAAGCAGGTACCGAAAAACACAGCAGTGCATGTACTTGTTATGAATGGAACAAGTAACAAGTCACAGGAAGTACAATCTACAGTAGATATTCACCACCTATTACACATATGCTTATAAAGATGTTTTGGCTCATTGGTCATTATAATATGGGTGTGAGGCAAAAACGTATTTAGTCAGCTACCTGTGCAAGGTCTGTAATTGTCGTCATAGGTACACTTTATTTATGTCACTTTGTAAAATATGGTGGAAAATAAGTATTTGGTCAATAACAAAAGTTCCACTCAATATTTTGTAACATAACCTTTGTTGGCAATGACAGAGGTCAAACATTTCCTGTAAACCTTCACCAGGTTTGCAAACAGCTGAAGCTGGTATTTTGGCCCATTCTTCCATGTAGATGTCCTCTAGAGCAATGATGGTTTGGGGCTGTTGCTGGGCAACAGACTTTCAACTCAATCCACAATTTTTTTTATGGGGTTGAGTTCTGAAGACTGGCTAGGCCACTCCAGGAGCCACTACTTCGTTGACCTAGCCGTGTGTTTGGGATCATCGTCATGCCGGATTACCCAGCCATGTTCCATTTTCAATGCTCTCACTGATGGTAGGAGTATTTGGCTTAACATCTCACGATACATGGCCCTGTTCATTCTTCCCTTAACACAGATCAGTTGTCCTGTCCCCTTTGCCGAAAAACTGCCCCAAAGCATGATGTTTCCACCCCCATGCTTCACAGTAGATATGGTGTTCTTGGGATGAAACTCAGCATTCTTCTTCCTCCAAACATGTCAAGTTAAGTTTTTACTTCCATCTGACCACATTGTATTGTATTTTCCCAATCTTCTTCTGGATCATGCATATGCTCTCTGGTGAACTTTAGACGGGCCTGGACATGTACTGGCTTCAGCAGGGGGACACGTCTGGCACTGCAGACATCCTTTTGTGTAGTTCTGGAATTTTTGCTCACTGTTCTCATGATCATTTAAACCCCACGGCATGAGATAGAAGGAGACTATTAATGGTCTAGTATGTCTTCCATTTTTCTTTTAAAGTTGGCCACTGTTGAGTTTAGAGTCTGACAGTTTGAGATAATGAGGTCAAACAGGCCATTAATACAGGTAACAAGTGGAGGACAGATAAGCTTCTTTAAAAAGAAGTTACAGGTCTGTGACAGCCAGAAATCTTGCTTGTTTGTGCACCAAATACTTATTTTCAACCATAAATTACAAATACATTCTTTAAAAATCCTACAGTGTAATTTCCTGGATTTTTATTTCTGCTATTGTCTCTCATTGTTATAGTGTCCCTATTTTGAAAACTACAGACCTCTCATCTTTCTAAGTAGGAGAACTTGCACAATCAGTGGCTGACTAAACTAACTTTTTTTGCCCCACTGTATGCGTTTATATATATATATATATATATATATATATATATATATATAGTCAGACACAAAACCAGAGTGTTAATGTACAATAAGTACATTGTACATTTAGATGGCACCTTAATAGAAACTGTACTAAACTTCAGTCCAAGTTGCTGTGCGTTATATAGCTTTTAAAGGTGCAAGGGTTTAAGAAGACAAGAAATGCTCAAAACTGGGAAACAGCTTTATAAAAAGGTCTAAATATAGAAGTTTGTGGGTTCGATGCTCTTTATACTTTAGGTGCTTTAATACTATAATTCGTTTATACAATCGTCCAGCAGAATAAAGAAATGTAAGGTCTATTCAGTACATGGCTAAAACACACAAACTTTGTCCAAGGCTATTAAGGTCTGTTCAGATCAAAATATTTGGGCAACAAAATATATAACAATAATAATATTAATGTTAAGTAATGAGTTAATAGTTTTATTATTAGGGCCTTGTTTGAAAAAGCAACTTCATCTTTTTCATATGTTTATTCTCCCACCAGATTTCAGCATGGTCACATTTTAATACCTGAGTTTTTCCTTTTTTCATTTTTTTCAGAGAAAGTTTTATGTGATAATTTATTAAAAAAAAAGAAAAAAAAAGAAAAGGAGAAACGTATAATCCTTTACAGCTTTGAGGCCTGGATACACCAATCCATAAATGTTTCACCCAAAATTTTAAGTAAATGTTTTAGGTAAATGTATTAGAAGAAATTGCCTCAGCTAAACATTTTTTTTAGGTGACGCTGAGTTGTATATGCTGCTGCATGTGAAACTGTTCTTCTATGCCCCATTCTTTGCAATAGCCAATAACAGAAAACAGACAGAAAACAAGTGATGTCAAACTCTATTTACGATTTACCGCCTGCCACACCTTGGCTTGCGACCGCCCACTGCAGAGCCATGAAGGGAGCGTCACAGTGTGCTCAGCCAATCAGAGACGAGACTTTTTTTTTTTGCATGTCATGAATATGCATAAGCAAAAAACAAAATTCTGCATTCTTCCCACTCCTCCACTGAACTAAATTTTAGTTACCATCAAATGTAAACAAAGACAGTTGGCATAATTTTAAATAAGAAATATTTTATTCTAGAGAAATTTACAGTTAGAAGTCAGAAGTGACACGTTATTTTTGTGTGGCACATTGATCAGTTTTTTTTTTTTTTACTTTAAGGAAACTCAAGGAATAGGCAAAAAAAACAGCTCTGACATAGATTGTTATTTGGTATGAAAGTTTGGTTTACACAAAATTAGATCATGTATCGTCTGAACTTCTGAACTACATCCAGGTCTGAAAGCAGAGGAAAGTTTAAACACACCAAAGAAGTGGCTGTGGCCCTTTTTACAGTGAACACAAACATATCGTCGCTGTCTCCATTTTTGTCGATTTTTAGTTTACTACATTATTTGAACAGACAAACTGCCCCTTATACCGTGCCAATACTTCTTGATGAACAGGCCAATAGAAATACTTCAAAATGACCTGAAATAAACTCTTTTTATATTGAATTCCATAGAAAGTTTACAAAGTTTTTTTTCTGTCTCCTGTAAAGTTGCTGTTTTGGAGATACTTGTTTTTCATTGGACAGCGGCAATATGAGCCCAGCTGCAGCCACTGGAACTCTCTCCTGTGATGCTGAAGAAGATGAAACCCAAACTTCTCGTGAAGCATTGCTCTTTTGTGCATGTGCATCAGTTTAGGAGCATGAACTGTTTGGACAAATATAGAGTGCATTAAAAAAGAGCCTAAAATATACATCAGACATGGTGAGAAAATTATATTTAAACTACTTTTACCGTAGATTAAACATAGATTAAACTACCTCATAGAAAGCTTTTAGATTAAATATTTAGATGAGGCTTAAGTCAAGTTCAAAATCGGAAAAATGGTGGAATTGCCCTTTAAAGTACAAGAATGGACTGATATCTAGAGTATTAAAAGGTATGCAGTACACTGGACTAACCTATTGGATTATGGTGTATCCAGGCCTTTCAGTATATATTGTTACAGGCTTATATCGTTGCTGTCCAATGGAAAAACAAGTTTCTCTATTTTTGTAAATTTTTAGTTTACTTTAAAAATGACTTAAATAAACTCTTATTACATTGCCTCCCATTGAAAGTTTAGAATTTTCTCTCTCTCCTGTAAATTAGTTGTTTTAAATATACTTGTTTTTAATTGGACAGCAGCTAATGGAACATGATACTAAAAAACTGCTTGTTTCACTGATAAATTTGGACGCAAGACGAGTCCTTTCAGGGGGAAAAAAATAGTTTTCTTTCTAGTGCCTTGACTATTCAAGACATTCACTCCCCACAGATAAAGAATAGCATTAAGGTCACCATACTAAACTCTATACAGCAGACACACGACTGCAACTCCAGAGCCCACTGACACACTACTCCCCTACACACCAGTGTCAGTGGCGCAGTCATACTGTAGGTCAGTCCTTGCTGTACGTAACCGCATAAGCGACGCCAAGAGACATCGGACGTCCTACCGGAAGAGCCGGTACATGCGAGGCAGACGACCATCTTTGCTGGAGAGTGCGGCCTGGATGTGCTCGTAAGAGGGCAGCTCGGTCAGGTCTCCCAGTGCAGCTACAGCTGGCTTACTACGCAGCATCTTGGTGGTTACTCTTTTGATGTCGCTGGCTGTTACGTTACCTGAAAAAAAAAAAAAAGAAATAATTAAGAGACCACTTTCTAAATCAGTTTCTCTGATTTTGATATTCATAGGTATATGTTTGAGTAAAATGAACATTTTTGTTTTATTCTATAAACTACAAACAAAATGTCTCCTTAATTCCAAATAAACATGTTGTCATTTATAGCATTTATTTGCAGAAAATGAGAAATGGCTAAAATATCAAAAAAAAAAAAAAGATGCAGAGCTTTCAGACCTCAAACAATGCAAAGAAAACAAGTTTATATTCATAACGTTTTAAGAGTTCAGAAATCAATATTTGGTGGAATAACCCTGTTTTTTAATCACAGTTTTCATGCATCTTTGCTTGTTCTCCTACACCAGTCTTACACACTGCTTTTGGATAAATTAATGCCACTCCTTGTGGAAAAATTCAAGAAGTTTAGCTTGGTTTGATGGCTTGTGATCATCCATCTTCCTCCTGATTTTATTTCAGAGGTTTTCAATTTGGTAAATTTGGTAAAATCAAAGAAATTCATAATTTTTAGTGGTCTCTTGTTTTTTTCCCAGAGCTATATACACTGCTCAAAAAAATAAAGGGAACACTCAAATAACACATCCTAGATCTGAATGAATGAAATATTCTCATTGAATACTTTGTTCTGTACAAAGTTGAATGTGCTGACAAGAAAATCACACAAAAATCATCAATGGAAATAAAATTTATTAACCAATGGAGGCCTGGATTTGGAGCCACACACAAATTTAAGTGAAAAAACACACTACAGGCTGATCCAACTTTAATGTAATGTCCTTAAAACAAGTCAAAATGAGGCTCAGTATTGTGTGTGGCCTACACGTGCCTGTATGACCTCCCTACAACGCCTGGGCATGCTCCTGATGAGGTGGTGGATGGTCTCCTGAGGGATCTCCTCCCAGACCTGGACTAAAGCATCCGCCAACTTCTGGACAGTCTGTGGTGCAACGTGACGTTGGTGGATGGAGCGAGACATGATGTCCCAGATGTGCTCAATCGGATTCAGGTCTGGGGAACGGGCGGGCCAGTCCATAGCTTCAATGCCTTCATCTTGTAGGAACTGCTGACACACTCCAGCCACATGAGGTCTAGCATTGTCCTGCATTAGGAGGAACCCAGGGCCAACCGCACCAGCATATGGTCTCACAAGGGGTCTGAGGATCTCATCTCGGTACCTAATGGCAGTCAGGCTACCTCTGGTGAGCACATGGAGGGCTGTGCGGCCCTCCAAAGAAATGCCACCCCACACCATTACTGACCCACTGCCAAACCGGTCATGCTGAAGGATGTTGCAGGCAGCAGACCGCTCTCCACGGCGTCTCCAGACTCTGTCACGTCTGTCATGTGCTCAGTGTGAACCTGCTTTCATCTGTGAAGAGCACAAGACGCCAGTGGCGAATTTGCCAATCCTGGTGTTCTCTGGCAAATGCCAAGCGTCCTGCACGGTGTTGGGCTGTGAGCACAACCCCCATCTGTGGACGTCGGGCCCTCATACCATCCTCATGGAGTCGGTTTCTAACCATTTGTGCAGACACATGCACATTTGTGGCCTGCTGGAGGTCATTTTGCAGGGCTCTGGCAGTGCTCCTCCTGTTCCTTCTTGCACAAAGGCGGAGGTAGCGGTCCTGCTGCTCGGTTGTTGCCCTCCTACGGCCTCCTCCACGTCTCCTGGTGTACTGGCCTGTCTCCTGGTAGCGCCTCCAGCCTCTGGACACTACGCTGATAGACACAGCAAACCTTCTTGCCACAGCTCGCATTGCTGTGCCATCCTGGATGAGCTGCACTACCTGAGCCACTTGTGTGGGTTGTAGAGTCCGTCTCATGCTACCACGAGTGTGAAAGAACCACCAACATTCAAAACTGACCAAAACATCAGCCAGACAGCATAGGTTCTGAGACGTGGTCTGTGGTCCCCACCTGCAAAACCACTCCTTTATTGAGTGTGTCTTGCTAATTGCCAATAATTTCCACCTGTTGTCTATTCCATTTGCACAACAGCAGGTGAAATTGATTGTCAATCAGTGTTGCTTCCTAAGTGGACAGTTTAATTTCACAGAAGTTTGATTTACTTGGAGTTATATTGTGTTATTTGAGTGTTCCCTTTATTTTTTTGAGCAGTGTATTTGTAACACACCAGCATTTCCATTTATGCGTATAAATCTCAATATTCCCTGTCCACATAACAACATTGGCTGCATCCAGGAGGAGAACTACTTCTTCCCCTCTTTTCCTACTGCTCCACTCTTTTAGCCCGGAAAAAGGTGGAAGAGTCGAGGAATGGAGAGAAGGTGCTCTAGTACTTGGGGAAATGCGATAACTGATCCCTTTTATGTACTTACTGATAAGTTGACAGAGCTCATGGGGCAGCTTTCTTTTGCCTGTGGCCAGAACCTGCCGACCCACGTCCTCAAAGATAACAGGCCTGGACTCCAAGTTCATCATCAGCATGGACTTCAGCTGAGTCTTCGCTCTTTCCAGTTCCATCTAAACAAAAAACAGGGATTTTCATGAAACAAACTGTTTTATGTAAAAAAAAAAAACAAAAAAAAACAGGGATTTAATGAAGACTTATAAAAACAGAAATATTAACAGTACCTCTCCTGCTGTCCCAGCCATCTGGATAAACTCTCTTGTGATTATCTCAACCATTTCCCGCACCTAAAAACACACACACAGATATTTAATAACAAGATATTCTGTAATATTTAACAGTTTTGTTTTTTTTAAACCAATATCTTACTTTGAATTATTTTAAAAACTGATGTAAGAAATACCCTGATAAAACAATATAACAAAAAAAAATCAACTAAAGAAAAACTGTCAGAATCTCTGTTAGACTGTATCATTGAGTTTTTATACAAATAATCTTCTCAAGAAAGTGGAATACAGGTGAATAAGGACTGGTGTTATTGTGGACACTACAATCTGCATGGCTATGGTTTCACAAGCTCCCACTACCATAATAATAGGCTAAAAAAAGATGCATTTTTCTGGCACATATTGCACATGCTGTACAGACACACAAAAACATAAATCAAATAAATCAGATGCTTATCTCCGAGCTTACCTGTCGTGGGTCTGCACTGGCATGAATGCAGAGTAGGCCACTATCCTCATAGCTGTGATGGTATGAAGTAGCATTGTACATCCAGTGATGTCTGTAAAACACACAACATTCATTTGATCAATTATGCTTACTGGATTTTTATTGACAACAATATTTCAGATCATACTATAGTTTTATTTACAGTATTCTGAAGAGGACATCAGATATTGGAATGTCCATAATACCATTAGCCATCAAATTTACAGATGCATTTCAGAAATTTTGAATTTCGTTGAAAAATGACTTTATTTTAGTAAACCACTTCAAAATATGAACCTCATATATTATACAGATGTATTACACAAAGAGTGATCTATTTAAGCGTTTATTTTTTTTTTATTGTTGATGATTATGGCTTACAGCCAAGAAAAAAACAAAAATCAGTGTCTCAGAAAATTATTTTACTTGGTATTTAACTTCCCCCCCCAGGAAAACACTGCTCTTACTTTATACTTGATAGAACACAGTGGACCAACACCAGCAGATGACATGTCTCTCCAAACCATCACTGATTGTGAAAACTTTACACTAGACCTCAAGCAGCTTGAACTGTGTGTCTCTCCACTCCTCCTCCAGACTCTGCTCCCTTGATTTCCAAATGAAATGTAAAATTTACTGATGATCAGTGATGGTTTGGAGAGTCATGTCATCTGCTGCTGGTGTTGATCCACTGTGTTATATTATCAAGTCCAAAATCAGTGCAGTGTTTTCCCAGAAAATCTTACAGCCCTTCATGCTTCCCTCTGCTGACAACTTTTTTGGACATGCAGATTTCATTTTCCAGCAGGAATTGTGTCCGATGGCCACATGATTTGTGTAAGATAATTCCTAAACACTATTAAATACTGTTCCCTTTTTTTAAAAAGGTGCTTCAAAAGGATACATTTTAATCTAATATAATGAGATTAAATTTTAGAGGTATAAACCAAACCAAGCATTTACATTAAAGAAAGAGTTAATGGTTCATATCAAATACTATTCTGTTTAGTGGTTTTGGCCAGCATGGGACCTATATTGATACTGAGCACACCTTCCCCTACTTATCATTTCATTATGATGGGTAAAAGAGCTGTACCTATTGAGAACGTTCAGATAGAGCCTCGTGAACATGCCTTTTCCTGGACCACCTGCTGAGAAGGACCCTCCTCCTCCCATCATCATGTTAAGGACAGCAAAAGGAATGAAGTCATCCTCCTACACCATGTTTAACAGAAATTGCAAAGATATTATATTAGCCTGGACCAACATACCATCTAAAAGGTTTTTCAAGTATTTGCATTGAACACTCACCAGGAAGGAGCAGCTCTCTAAACCAATCATGATGTGAGTGAGCTCAGGGATGGGTGTGGGTCCTAAGCTTACATCAGACATATCCTTCTCCATCTGCAGAAACATATCACCCAAATTCACTGTTAAATACAAATACACTACAATTCCCCCAATACAGCTTATCAGCATACTGATAAGACAACTTAGGCGACTCTTAGTCTCAGTGTCCATTAACTCACTTTTATAATGCCTCCAGTGTACTGGGCCACAGACCGGTCCACTTTGTCAGGTGTGCCCACACCCCACACTGGCTTGACATTTAAAAGGTATTTCCTGGCACACTCCACCAGCTGCTCGTGCTCGATGCCGACTCCAGCCAGCACCATACGCTCTGGGCAGTAGTAGCTCCTTAAGTATGTGTGAAGCAGCTTCCGGTCAATCTTGTCCACATTCTGCACCGGGCAGAAACGAGGCAGGCCTACTGTGTTCCCTCTATATGCTGCCTAGAATGGAGAACAGGTTAAAAAAAAATTAGATGGTGTACTGTGCAAGTCATAATGTTTTTATCGTAAATCTAAACAAAGCTTTACAGATTTATAAAAGAACAGTATATACATTCCTTTTTATGTAGAAATCTGAAATCTAGCGCTGAAATCTGCACACAGACATTGTGGATGTATGACTTATATAGAGAACAAGGAGGTGTTTGAGTTTTAGCCCGAAAATATGCAAGCAATGTGTTTACAATATTGTCATAAAGCTCTTCTCTCCCAGTAAACACAGCCACACTGAAAACAGTCCTCTCCACCAGGAAGAGTGTTCTTGCTTCTTCGATCATATTGATGAAAGGCCAAAACAGGCTTTAATATCTAAAACAAATTGCCAATAAGACTATTTGTTGCAACATCTAGACTGCTGACTGGCTGCCAGAATTCCTTTAATCCCCACACTAAGCCAAAAAAGTGGCCTGTATTCAAACATAAACATCTGTAAAGTTTTACACGTTCGATAGGTTTTGGGTACGGTTGGTGGAAACAATAACATACGGTTACACCCCTAATTTCACACAAACCGATGAGATGTTTTCAAAATCCTGGTGGGCTATATTTAGACCAAATGCCATTTCAAATTTGTACAGGGCCAATGGAAATGGAACTGGGCCTTATGACCAACAAAACAACCCAAACATAAAAAGAATCTGCAGACAAAGCTGACTTACAGCATGAATCATTTCAGTCAACAGAGGCTCAGGATCAGGTCTCATATTCAGATCCTCCAACTCAAATCTCACAGTCATGCGGGTCATTTCAAGCTCTTCGTCTGTTAAAAAGCATAAAGAAACACAACACAATTAAAAAACTGCTTACAGAATATGACTGCTTTCATACATCCCTTTTTGGTCTGGACTTTCAAAATAGCAGTTGTAGAAGGAGCCAATAACCACTCTCTTGATCACAGGACCTAAATCTGTTGACCAAGAGAGGTGGTCTCTGTCCAGATCTACTGAACTATTGTCCGATTTATTTACAATGGGAAAAAACTCTTCCAGATCATGCAGGCTTTTAAACCAATTACAGAAAAATGAGGCAGGATATGATCAACAACAAGTTTAACAATAGAAGAAGGAAAAGACCCAGTGTTGTATCTAAATCTGACTCCTGTTTATGGCCATTTGTGTCACACAGCAGTATGGGTACAACAGGTGATTCCTGTGTCTACAGGAAATTAACTGTAAATTAAACCTTATTTTATACGCCGAAATAAATGAAGTTCTAAGGTAAAAGGGAGTTGGATTCAGTACAACACATAAACCTTGGTTCGGACTCTGGTCCAGACTTTCAGGTGTGAAAACTCTCTTACAGTAACTGTACAAGTCTGTACAAACTCACCTAACAAACGTGGCTGCAGAACTGCATCTGACAGCAGGCTAACTACAGTATCCAGACCCTTAACTTCAGCAGAGACTGCGTACATTGTTGTGTCCCTAAAATCAAAAGCAAAAAATACAGAGGTACAGAAATATCTAAATCTGTGGGACAATACGTTGCATAAATCATAAGGGAAATCTAAACTCAATACAATTCACATAAGCAGATCAAACCTGGATGTCTGGCAGTCGCATATCCCTCCGTGTTTTTCCAAAGACAGGAGAATTTCATCTTTACTTCCATACTGGGATGTAGACTGCAAACAAAATGCAAGGCATTATTAACATTTACTGAGCACAGGGTATTTTCATCTTTTCATTTCCAATTTTTAGGGAAGAATGGGGGTCAAATTGTGACTTACAGAAAAAGCAAGCTTCTCTAAAAAGTGTGCAATCCCACTTGGATACTTGGCTTCATGGCGTGAACCAGAATTGACCAGAACTGAAAACAGATAAAGAGCAAAATTTCAGGTCCAGCTTTCCTCTGCTCGTATGTATGACTAGCATACAGTATTCAGTACTCACTTCCAACCGTGCAGAACTGGCCAAATTTGTTTTGGGATGTTACTCGAAGGCCATTCTCTAAAGTGGTGATTCTAGTCTCGTGTTTCTCCTGGCCGTCCACTGAAGCAAACACAGGTTTGGGAATGCCGGGTAGGGGTGAGGACAGAGAGACATTGGGGTATCCACTGCTACTGCTGTACTGCCTACAAGCAGCAGCACCAAACCTACAACAGAGAGGCAGTCCAGTTACAATGTACAACAAGCACATAAGAAATTTACTTAGCACCATTTACATTGCTTAATCAAGATTACATAATAATACATAAGTGTAAAGTACAGTGACAAAATCACTGAATATAAAAATCCAGAAAATCAAATTCTTTTCTTGTTTTGTTTTAGCTTAAACATAGCAGCAGTGAACTACTTTCACATTCATGTGTATGTATCTATGTATGTACACATGGCACAGACAGTAAAAAACAATGTTGGGTCGGTTATTTCCTTGTTGCAATAATGCTTCTTGTCAATAAACCTTAAAATACTGGCCTTTTCTTTGAAATTGTGCCACAGTTATAAGGAACATGCATTTGTAGGATGAGCAGCAGACCTAAGTATATGGGTTGCATCCATAAAAAATTGCAGAATTCTCTCTGCCAACACCAAACGGGCAGCCCCCGTTAT
Source organism: Astyanax mexicanus (assembly GCF_023375975.1). NCBI lineage: Eukaryota > Metazoa > Chordata > Actinopteri > Characiformes > Acestrorhamphidae > Astyanax > Astyanax mexicanus. The sequence goes on along the minus strand of NC_064429.1, from coordinate 22,861,711 downwards.
GTGGAACTTGGCCTTCAGTGTGGAGATACTGATTCCAGGGCTCACTCCAAATAATGACGCAAGTTGGTTTTGCAGAACACCAGCTTGAAGTTGTCCTATTGCATGGGCCCTAACGTGGCTTGAACATTCTTGGAGCAGGCACCTACTGACCACTGTAGCAGGTCCATGCTTACAGGCATTGCCAGAAGGGTACCAGAGGTTTAAAAACAAGTCAAAAGGAATAGCTAAAGAAGCTGTTCCATACAAATGTAACGGTAAAATATTTACTGCCAAGAAGCACTGTTACAACAAAAAAACAAAAAATACCAAACTCACATTTCCTTACTTTTTATGCTGTAGGCAGGTACACACTTTATTGAACCCAAAGAAAAAAATTAATCAATTTAGGTGAAATAAAACTGGCTTTTTGGGTTAAAACGTTTTACTCTAAGAAAACATAACCTTAAGAAACAAATTGTTATTTCAGTTTACCAATCTTTCCTCTCAATGAAATAAATTGTTTCCTCAATTTAATAAGTCATGTTTTCAAGTTAACAGTACGTTCCCTCAATTTAACAATTAATTCTCTTAATTTCATATATTATATACTTAGTCCCCTTAATTCTTTATCTTGTTTAATAATGTACTTTCTAAATTAAATAGAGCAAACCTTAAATTTAATAACTTTTCAATTCAAATTAAGAAATGCTTCTCTTAAATTAACAAACTCTTCCCTCAGTTCTTTATTTTGTTTAGAAACTGTTCCCTAAATTTAATAAACTCAATTTTATAGTAGTAGTTTTATAATATGCTTTCTCAATTAATAAGTACTGCAATCTCTAAATTTAATAACTTGCCACTTCAGTTTAATAAATTGTTCCCTCAGTTGACTTTAGCCAAACTGAGAGAAGGATTTAATAAACCAAGGTAACGTTTGCTATCTAAGCTAAATATTTTTTCTACCTTGACATTTCAGGGTCTGTTTATGTAATACGAGCAGTAAGAATTTAGATAATAGGCATATTATTTATATCCTAAGCAGGTTTTACATCCACGCTGGATGTTTATTAAAAATAATCTTAGATAAAACAACAACAGAAAAGTAATTAATTAGGAAACTATTTTTAGACAACCTGTTTTCATCACTTTTCCCCCTTTAATTAATGTGTTCGGTTTCAGAGTCTCAGAGCTGCTTATTATGTTTATCTTTAGCTAGGTTAAATACGGTTAAACGGGTTAAATTTAACGGCTGTGTTGAGCTCTGGGGGACGGAGCTGAGCGCTGAGCCGCTGCGCTGTGCTGCGCTCTGTGTGTGTATATGTATTTAGTAAAGGGTGAGATATGAAAACGCGGTTACCTCTGGACGCGGCTCCAGCACCTCAAGCTTGACATGTGAGCCGCCATGTCGGACTGACTGTGACCGTGAACACCACCGGAAGTGATTCGTGAACACTTCCTCTGTTGCATAGAAACGGAGACGCCTATTGTTGACACGCAATTTGCTTTAACTTACATGCTGTGAGACTATCATCGATGAAAATATTAACAGAAATATTCATAAAAACATTAAAAAACATCAATAAAACACCTTCTTATTTACTTCATATACACTCACTGTACATCCACCAGACTTTTTCCCTACTTATCACCTCCTTATATAAATATATATAAATATCTGTACATTCATAGTTTATATATTAATACATGTACATTTAAAAGGTACAAAAGTGCACTGTGCCATCTAGCGACATTAAATGAGCTTTAAAACAGCAACATTAGTACCTACAGTACCAGCCTAAAGGTTGGACACGCCCTCTGATTCAAAGTTTTTACTAATGTTAAATATTGTAGATTAATATAAAAGACAAGAAAAACATTAAGGCGCAAATGATAAATTACGTAGTTAAGGAAAAAACTAGTTGTCCCTCACAATCTCCTGACCTGATCAACTGAGATAATTATCTGGAATGTGTTAGAGCACAGAGGTAATAATAATAATAATAATAATAATAATAATAATAATAATAATAATAATAATAATCGTCATAAAGTATTTAAAAAAAACCTGAACACAATCACATCATGCACCAGGCTTTCTCCCCCTACTTATCCACTGCCTATATATGAATAGTAGTATAAATATCTGTAAATTCATATTATATATATTAATACCTGTACATGTAATTTACATTAAGTAGAAACGTGTATGTATATTTCTATATTCTATATTTTATTATTGCATGGTGTGACAAAAAACGTTGATTTTGATTTTGTAGAGCAACCAGTACACACAACAGTTTTGATCACATTAACTGGACTTAAAATATAACAGGATTTGCATATATTTGAACAGTATGTGATTGCGTGAATTTTTAATGTATTAATAATTATTTACATATTGTTTTTATTTTGGCAACATAAATATGAAAATCAGTGCAGCTTTAGTTCTAAAGCTTTAGCTTTATCTACAATTTTAATTTGTGTAGGGCTGGCTTGTGCAGTTAGATCACGTTAATCACGTTTTATTTCTGTTTGGTTTTATTTTATATATCCAGTTAGAGACTACACGTGATGGCATCACAAATATCTAAATAGATAAATTGCGCCATCTAGCAACATTTAACGAGTTTTTAAACAGCAACATCAGATACATATCTTCTAATTTAATGTTTTCTTTATTTCTTGATTTAATTTATTTTCTACATGGTAGAATCATATTGAAGTAAAGAAAACAATTAACGAAAAAAGTGTTTGTCCTCCACAATCCCCTGAATCTAAACCTGATCAACTAAAATGGTGATTTGGGATGAGAGTGAAGGAAAAGCAGCAACTACTGTCCAGCACCTGCAGAAACTCCTTCAAGACTCATGAATGACACTGAGATTCTGCATGTGTTCCTATTTAACTTTAATATAGTATTCAATATTAAATTTAGAATGAAAAAATATATACTTTTTTGAGAAAAGGTGTTTCCAAATGTTTAATTAAATAATATAACCCAAATCAGAAAAGGTGGGACATGAGAGAAAACCCACAAAGTGTTTGATTGCAGACAGAATAAACCCAATATTTTTCATTTTTGTCTGATTAAATATGCTTTTACTAGAGCTGGTTTACACAGAGAGCCTACCCATTTCTTATTTCCCCTGTCATATCAGGAAATTATTGCTAACCGTTAGAGGTAAATGGAGCTAAATGGCTAAAAAAAAAAAAATACCAACTATCCAATTGGCTAGGATATTTCTTTAATTTTAAAAAGTAGAATGATGTATTTTGCTAAAAAAAAAAGCAACATTATTTTATACATTTCCATTTTTGTACAGTAAAAGAGTTTTATTATAACTGAAGTTTAAAACATTTAAAATGATGAACATTTATAAACTCAGATTTTTCACCATATGAACCCATTCATTTTGGACTCACTCGGGAGCGCCCTCTGGTGGAGGAGATTCTCGAGTGGGTATTCTCTCCTCTTTATGATACTCGACAGGCAGTGTCGATTCAACACCGCTAGATGGAGCGTCTCTGTTTATGGAAATTTATGGAAACGTTACATTAATGTACATTTAAGCACATTAAAGCATCTTTTACTAAACTATTTGTGCGAAACATTTTATTCCAAAAATCTGTAAATATTTGCTTCATGATGGTGAATATTATAATATTTTTGCATTGTATGTGGTTAAATATAAATTATTATAAATATATATTATTTACAGTGAATATATTATAATATACAGTTATTAGTATATATATCTGTAGGTATTTTATGCCTCTTTGCATTAATATGTATAATAATTGAGCTGGGCCTATGCTCAATTTTGTACTGTACCGCCCTTATTACTGTTTTGTATTACTTTTTTTCTAAATCTATCTTTTTACTTTCTATTCTTTTCCTTTCTTACATTCATTATGAACGTATATATAATATGTTATTATGTGCATATAATTATATAGTATTGCATAACAAGTATTGTAATATTTTTATAATTATAACTTGTAGTAATAATAATAATAATAATAATAATAATAATAAAAAGATGGTTGATGAAAAATAATCATGTAAATCTTAAATTAAGAAATGAGATGTAAAAACGTAAATAATTAAATGACGAATGAAACTAATTATAATACATTATTATTATTATTTAAAGTAATATTAGTTTTATGAATCAGTTTAATAATAATAAAAATAATAATTGTAGTTGTATGCAATATTATATAGTGTCCTAAAATAATAATAATAATAATAATAATAATAATAATAATAATAATAATAATAATAATTTTATTATTTATAAATTTAATTATTTATAATATTATGCCTATAATATGATGCCTTTGAAGTATGGTTCAGTGAACTAGAAATTAAAATGTTTATTTTATTTTTATGTAATTACACGCTTTACAATGCTTAACTGGTGTTGTTTAATATTCAGCAGTGTTTGTGAACCCTTCGATCTCATAGATTAGTGGGCGGAGCTTCTAATAACGGATGGGACTGACGTTGTATTTACTTGTGAAGTATCGAGCAAATACAGAACAGCCTCCTGAGGAGCTCTTGAAGGAAGCATGGAACCCAGCTTAGAACGTTGCACAGAAAACAGCATAGAACGCCTGCCTGGTGACGTCAGAGTGTCGCCTGGCAACTTCACAGTACCGCAACACTATGTAAAGACCTGGCCCAGCATTTTCAGCCCACTTCACTACACTTCACCTGGAATACTGTTGTTGACCAAATTCTGAAGGAGAAGAGTGAATCTGATAAGAAAGAAAAAACGCAGAAGCTTTAAAACATCCTAAAAGTTCAAGCTGAGATGGAGGAGAAGAAAAAGGACACACTGCAGGACTCTAAACAGCCGTTGACTGTTCAGGAGAAGCTTCTAAAGGAAGGTTTTAAGGATCTCCACGAGAGGACAAGAAAGATAGCAAAGCAGCAAGCGAAGATTGAGATGGAGAAGGAAAAAATTGAGATGGAGAAGGAAAAAATCGAGAAAGAGAAGAAGGCCATTCAGGAAGAAAAAGTGAAGCATGAATTAGTAGATAGTTTCAAAGAGAAACTGGCCGAAAGAGAGATCCGGAGGTTTAAAGAGAGACTGGAGAGAGATGCAACTGAGAAGATGAAGGCCATGGAAAAGGAGTGGAAGTCTATAGAGGAGCAGAAGCAAATGATAAAAGAGGAGAGGAAAGCCATAGCGAGAGAGAAACGAATGGCTGAGAAAGAGCTTAAGGAGCAGCAAAGGAAAGCTGAAAGAGAGAAAAGAAATGAGAGAATAAGGAGGGAGTCTGGAGAGGTTTTGAAGAAAGAAGACATTGCAGAAATAGTGAGAGAGGAGCTCAATCGGCACATGAAGACCAGGACAGAAGAAGAGACTCAGCCTGTTAAAAGGCAGGCCAGGAGCGAGGGCACTAAGAGGCTGAAGAGTCAGCTGTACTCTGCTTTCAGCAAGGCTAAAGCTAGCTGTGCAGAGAAGGCCTCACAGATCAGGGACAAAGCTAACGACAGCTCTTTACTGGAGAGACTGAGGAACCTCTGTTCGAGAATCTGGGATAGCTGTGAGATCTGTGAGGTCTGTTCCAGAATCAGCTCCTATTTCTCAGACCTTAAGATTAGCCTGGAATTGTGGTGGAAGTATGCATTCTGACTCGGCTTGATGTATATTGTGCCATTTTTTACAAATTACAAAGGAGAGAAAAAAATTGTTTAAAGTTTATATGTAGTCTGACCAGAGGAGGATGGGTCCCTCCTTCTGAGCCTTGGTTCCTCCCAAGAATTCTTCCTCCAGCAAATGAGGGAGTTTTTCCTTGCCACTGTTGCTCACTGGGGGTCTGATGTTTTAAAAAATAGTAAGAAGAACCATGATAACACTGAAAACTATAATCATTTTGGATGTTGTATTACACTAGTCAAAAACACACAAACAAATCTTAATTGCACAAATTCTATACCACACAAGTACATAAACAAAATAACACACTTATTAAGAACAAGTAGAGAAACTGAGTGAGACACTACTGCCATCTAAAACCTGACCTTAACGTACAGTACCAGTCAAACATTTGGATAAACCTTAAATTCAGTGTTTATTCATGTTTTTAAAATGTTCTGCATGCTGTGCTAGTGTTAAACCAGAATTTTTAGAATCTACTTTCAGTTAGCAGCTTTATATTCCCAAGAGTGGGACCATCAGTCAAGTTGTGAAGAGGTAGAAATGTTATACAGTGAATAGCTCTATTTAAGTCATGTTCTAATACATATTATGTCAAGAACAAGAGTCTTCAAGTTCAGTTGCAAAGACCACCAAAAACGTTATGATGAAACTGGCTCTCATCTGGACCACCCCAGGAAAGGTAGACCATGAGGATAAGTTCATCAGAAACCACAAGTTGACAGAACCCCAGATAAGAGCCACCTAAATGCTTTACAGATTATTTGGATGTGGATTATTTGGATTATTTGTTGTTCAACACTTTTAAGGTACTTACAGGATTTATTACATGTTCCTTCATAGTCTGGGTGACTTCAGTATTAATTTACAATGTAGGAAAAATACAAAAAATAACACTAAATAAAAAAAAAGTGTCCAAACTTTTGACTGGTACTGTATATTTGCTTTTCCATTTCAATAAGCATATTTCCCTTGGCCATAATGTTAGACACAAAAAGCTGAGCTCTGGTCACATACAAAGGAGAAAAGACTAACCTCAAGTGGTGCCCCCAGATTTTGTGTGCATCAGTAAACCAGAAGATTTAAGCAGAGTACATACTGTGTGGGATATGGAGAGCATAGTAAACAACTGCTATAAAACAATATGATGTTATACAGTTTTATAAACTTTTATGGAGAGAAAGTAAATGTCTCAGGCTGTTTGTTCATGCCTCATTTCACTTGTCCCACTTTTCTCTAAAGGGCCAGGTGTTACTAGAAAATACATGGGAGTTCCTGTTCATTTTATACATATAAAGCTATAAACCAAAGCCTTTTCAACACAATAAAGGCAACAAAAAAGGAGATTAAATTTACGGTAATGTTGTTTAATTATCGTGACTCATTAAACTCTGTTCATATGCTCATACTTCAGTATTCTTATAATTAACATCGGTTTTAGAGACCCTAAAACAGAGCGCTGTGGGATTCCACAAACCAGGCAAGACAAGGCAAGGCAAGCTTATGTATATAAACCTTTCATACAGAACGGTCATTCAAAGTGCTTTACAAATTAGAAAATACAAAGAGAGTCACCAACAGATGAGAATAACAATTAAAATATAAATAAAAATATTCTAAGAATAAAGCATGAATAAAAATTAAATTAAAAGAATACATTTAAAAGAAGGCTTGACAAATTAACATTACAACTAGAAAAAGACATTTCTAAAACATTTAAAATGAATAAACTTGGAATATAAGAAAGACATTTAAGACATGATACAGAATAATTACTAAACATTATAATTAAAAGAATATGTAAGTAATGAAAACTAAGAACAAAAAACAATACAAGAAATAAAGTACTAACACAGTGCAAAGCAAAACAATTTAACAGTGTGGAAACCTCAAGTAAACAGATATGTTAAATCAACTATGCTAAACCAAATGTTTAGCAAATAATTCAAATAATTTTCTGTGTTACAATAAAGCACATTAATATAAATGGGGTTTCAAAGATTAAATAAACACAGTTGGAGTTCCTGTTAATTATTTCATAACTGTGTAAAAGTGCTGTAAGAGGCCTTGGTGGAATTTTCCATTGGATTTTTCAGGTTAATTATTTCCAGGGTATTCATTTATGTTCTTAACTAACAATGTAAATAACACCATTGAGTAACAGCCAGTTGCTTTGTAAAAACTATAAATAGATTTTTTTAATCAAACTGGATCGCCCAACCAGAGCTTATACGGGTTTCTGAAGTGGTGGTGAGAGGTCAGAAATAGTACAGTGGGTTAGTGGGTGAAGCAACAAAGTCTACCCCATCTGGTCTTTATGCAACCCTGCTGCGTATAGAGGCTCGTAAAAGCAGACCATTTAGAGCACCTATGCTGACCCCTGTCAAATCAAAATGTTTTATTATTTATATAGCTCTTTTAATAACTAATGTTTTTATAAAGCAGTTTTACAGAAATCTAGTAGCAGGACAAAAAGATCAAACAGCACACAAAGCATAATCCCCAGACAACAATGGCAAAGAAACCCACACTATAAGGGGGGACCCATCCTCCTCTAAAAATAGATAATAATACTTAAATAAATAATTTAAAAATAATTTATAAGTAGTCACAGCCACATAGATCTAATAATTCAAGAGTGTTGACATAATTGTAATAGTGGTGTTAAAAAAAATAAGTAGTAACAATAGATAATGCAATTTTAACAGCAATAAAGCAAGTAGAATACTAATAGTTAGAGTCCATTTGAACTTATATTTGAATATAGTCGGTAGTGTAGGGCGGACAACTAATCAGACATGTGGCATGAACTGGATGGTAGGTAGCTGGTCTGAAAAAAGTGGACAGGGGATCCAGACTTCCACAAGCTTAAATTAGTTTCTGGTGGAACAACTTTCGGGAGAGGTTGAGCATCCATCAGTGTCATGCTGGACAGGTGGGCAGTCAATACCTCAGAGAAAGGTAAAGAAATTAAATTAATACTGATTGGACCTACGGAGAACAAACAACACAAAACATTATAAGAGTGTGGCTTATGACTTCAGCAGATCTGCCTATAAATAAAGCCTAACTAAAAAGAAAAAAGCCAGAAGGTAACAGACATAGGAGTACACTGAGACAATGGCATCAATTCAATTCAATTCAATTTTATTTATATAGCGCTTTTTACAACAAAGGTTGTCACAAAGCCGCTTTACAGGAAAAACAGGTCCACGCCTCTTATGAGCAGCACCACAGAGATGCCAATTTTATGGTGACACAGTGGCAAGGAAAAACTCCCTTTTTTGCTCTACAAACCTGAGTAATCGTGTGCAATCTGGGGTTGGGGGGACTGGACTGGACCTTGAGAGTAAAATTGATAGTAACACTAACAATTGATTTAACACTGGCATATGTACTATGTTAAAACAATAAAAGAACATTATCTAGTCTGATTAGGGCAATTGTATATTTGCTTTTTGACAGAAGTGGCTAGATATGTTTGGAATGTATGTACAGAATAGTTTTAAATTTAATCTGCAGGCTATGGCTATTCTTAATGCCAATCTGGAAAAGTTGTACGTGACTAACACCAATAACATCTGGAGAACTGCAATCATAAAGAAACAAAAGGTGATTGGAAACAGCAATAAAATCACACAATGCTTGACATGATTACTCAGTGTCATGTGTCTACTGAGAGTAGTTTCAAAATCAGTCAAATTGAAAACATTAAGGCTAAATGACTAAATCCAAGAATTGACTGGATTTAATATGTCTGGGACTAAATAAAAATAAATGGAATTGTCCTCCATATAATGAGTTGAAATACATCAATTAAATGAATAATATGATTAAATAGCTGCCTGAATGCTCAATTCCTGTTAAGGTGTTTTTGTTTAATGACAAAAACACACATTTTTGAGATTTATACTTTTCTTAAAGGGTTTGAAACCTTTGCACTGACTTTGTAACTTGTAACTATAAATTGAGTTTTATACAGTAAATAGGTATAATTCATCAAAACATAAATATGATTATCTTTAAATAGGAGAACTACAGTTAAAACAGACTGTAAGGAACAAAAATATCTGATTATTTTTGCAATTCACCCCCTGCATTGAAACTGGTTTAGGTATCAGGTGCCTGTTTCATCAAGTGCCTTAGTGGTAATTGATCAAGGCAGTACTGATCACTATATTAATTATGAAAATGTTTAATTCTTTTCAGTATCGTATAACTAGTATTTTTTTATTGGCTGTGAAGTTTTTTGTTTAAGATCATTCAAATGACACGTAAAATTTCATATTCTTGCATATGAAAATGTTGCTTTCTGGGGTTTTATGTTCTGCAGATTCTGGACAAAACTCATAGCATCTGATAGCAAAAACATATGTTAGTTCTAAGGTTTATTTTAATATTAAAATGTACCAAAAGTAGAAATTTACTATGTGATAAAAAAAACATGAGAAATGATATTAATAAGTGTAGTCAAACAGTGCCTTTTTACTCCATTAGCTTTGATTTTATTTTGTAATAATCCATATTAAAACTGAGCTTTTAAAAAATCTGTTTTTATTTGCTTGGCATTTTTGGGTATAGTTACAGTGTTTCTGAGCATTTAACTGCTAATAATTTAGCAATGCTTTGTCATTAGAGGAAAAACTAATATAGAATATATTTTTTTACAGAATTACCCTTCACTGCCCCACAACATTTCTCAGACTATCATGGAGGATTTCTAAGTTGTGCAATACATTATCAGTTTTTATGATACTTCCGAAATGGACACACATTTTTATGATACTTACGTCATGATCACATGTTTAACTTAACTTTAACTATACTGGCCCTACTCTATTGCTTCATGTTCGGAAAGGTTTGTGCAATGAAATATTAATGTGAAACATTTCCAGAATAAGTTAATGATTCTGGAATTCTGTAATACCCTATGTAGGGTTCTCTTTTTGAACGCATTTTAAATGAAAAACATTCTTTCCTGCATTTTGTCAAGTTGTGCTGCCCTATGAAACCGTGCTACTCTTTTATGTAAAATAAAAAAAGAAGCACATTATTATAACATGTTCCCAGTCGAAGTCTATATACTATTTTTAGTATTTAGCCTAAATCATAGACTGTATATAGCTGGACAGAGCATCGTCTCTCAAAAGTGAAGCCACCACAGGTCGGGCGCCCCCTGCTGTTCGGCTGCAGAAAGCTGTGTAACTCCACCCATCCCCATAGGTTTCAATGGCAAAACAGACAACTTTTAATCACGTTTTCTTCTAATATACTGTAATTCCTCCTCCATTATTTAAATGCAGCAGCTAGTGTAACCTCTGCTTATATTGTCAAATTTTTATATTCTCACAGAGTTCGTTTTTTAAAACGTTATTCAGCTCTATTCAAAAAAGGTGTGGTTATGGTAAAAGGGCTGGTTATGGGCGGGACCAATAACAGACCGTCAGCTCCGCTCCGCCCCGCTCTGCAGTCTGTGACCGCGAGGCAGCCCTCAGGGGCGGAGTTATTTAAATGAGTAGGAGCTCTCCACAGCCTTTCTCCCTACTCTGGTCTCTACTGCGCAGACTCTGGTCTCTGAATCGCCAAAATGGCGGAAGATTTTGGCTTCATTTTCATTGAATGAATGGGAACGGCGACACGGCGTCCATCTTTATATACAGTCTATGGCCTAAATCACTGTGTCAGGGTAAAGTTATGGTAATGAGAGGTTATTATATCTCGTTTTTGTATTTTTAGGTATGATTATTATTATTATTATTATTATTATTATTATTATTATTATTATAAATTGCCATTACACTTTTGTGTAATGGCAGTGAGTCTAGGCTGCACACAAAAAACACCAAGGAAAACAGAATTATTATAAATCACAGGAAAAATACATTTTTAAATGAAGATCTGCGCATGCGCAGTGACTTTAGGAAGCATGTATGGATGGGTAGCATAACTCGACAGAACACCGGATTTTCGAAAAGTCTTTTTAAAGCGTCTTTTTTAAAACATGCTTCCAAACATCAGTGTCCCAGAGAGGGACTAAGCCTATAGTCTCAATGGAAAATCGCCATTAAAACCCTGTAAGGCTTAACGTTAGCTCTGTGTCGAGAAACTGTCCTATAACATTTTAACGTTGTGGGCACCAAAATGGGGGTCCATGGCTTACGATCACGTGATGAATAACACATTATACTGTGTTACAACGTGTTAACTAGTTACAATTTCACTTCTAATATTATATTGCTTGGGAAAGCTTCTAAAAACAGATCTAACACGTGGTTATGAAAGCGGAGTGCATGACGTGCTGTGCTGAAGCCACGCCCCTCGTGGGAGGGGAGAGGAGCTGTGTGTAGAGCAGTGCGGACTTTCCCAATCCACCCACACACCCACCAGTTTATTACACCAAGTTCATGAGGAGGAAGTGGATCATATAGCACTGTAATCTGCACTGCTTCTCTTGAAACGCCTCTTCTCCAGCTTTAAACTGAAGGAAAATGTCCGGAACGATCAAAGAGTTCACTTTAAACTACGACCCGGTGAACCAGCAGAACACCTTCACCAGCGGAGATGTTCTCCAGGGACGGGTCCTGCTGGAGGTCTCCAAAGAAGTGACCATTAACCAGCTGTATATTAAGTGTAAGGGAGACGCGGACGTGTGGTGGACTGAGAGAAGCGGGGATAAAGATGAGTCGTACAGCTCGCACGAGAGATACTTCAAAATAAAGCAGACCTTTATCCAGGACCCCTCCAAGCCGGGTAAGTTACATGCTAACCAGCCTACTGCTCATGCTTCTGCTGTCAGACCTAAAGCCATTTATTTAACTACCGTATTTTATTATTATTTTTTAAATTAAACATAATCAAATAATTCATCCTATGAATGAACGCACTATACAGTCACGTCACGTGACATGTGGTATATGCCTCTACTAGAGAAGTATGGAGGGACTCTTATAGCTCAGTGTTATTTAAGAAGTGTGCATAATATTGGTAATTAATTTTCTCTTTTTGATTAAAACCAGGTGCATTATTGTTTGTCTGGAAATTGAGGCTAGAAACCAACATGCCCCATGGATTTCCCAATGTTTATACAAAGGGGTGGACGTTATGGTCAAAATTGAGCTACATCATAATATTTTTCAGTTTTTGTTCTGTACAATATAATTCCAATATCGATAAAAACAATATAAAAGCCACAAAAAACTGTCAACAATGCCAAAAGTAAATATTTCTGCCTACAGTCTTTTTTTCAAATTATTTTAGAATGTTTGGCATTGTAGATTAATACTTACATGATCTAAACTATAAAGAAAAACATATGTAAATATAGCCGCAAGCGGCAATCATCGGGTTCAAGCACCAACTTGCACAATGGTGCCTACTGGAGCATTGAATGGTGATGTGTAAGAAGGTCTAATATGATTGGAGATGCCCTGTCACATTTAGAAATTATCAAGTTTTTCACCTGTTATTAATGTTGAGCAGAGGCCTTTCAACCTGATCAGTGCTTAAATTCACATGTAAATCTAGTGAACTTTGTAGGATATTCATTAAGTGAGTTAGAACTAGTCAAACGGTGTCTACATGTTATTGGTATTGATCAGGTGGCTTCAACCAGAATGTTCACAAAGTGGTATTCAGATTGACCTTTGAACCTTTGCAGAACAAGCTGAAATGTTTGACCAAACAAGTTTGAATTAACACAAAGGAGTGAATGTTCTGATATGACATGTAATTACGAAGTTATTATAAATCTAGTTCTGAATTAAATGGCGCTTCATCAAGCACCAACTAGCACAATGGTGCCTACTAGAGCATAGGATGGTGATGTGTAAGAAGGTCTAACACAATTGGAGACATTCTGTCACATTTAGAAATGATCAAAAGTCTTTCACCTGTTATTAATGTTGAGAAGAGGCACAAAGGAGTGAATGTTCTGATATGACATGTAATGTCAAGTTATTCTTAATCTAGTTCTGTATTAAATGGCGCTTCATCAGAGTGATATTGTACAGAGGTCTTTAACATTGTGAGATTACAGCAAATACTGCAGAGTTACAGCAATTTAGGTTAGAAATTCCAAGGACGCACAGATTGCTTGATGCCTGGAGAGTATTGTATGTGAAATTTTCACAAATGTTTTTAATGAACATTTACCTAGAGACTCTACAGTGTGCAGCAAGACTGAAATGGAGGTGATAGGCCAAATATCCAGAGAGTAGTTTCAATATAGCTATTTTCAAACAATTAGCAATTATGAATGAACAAAGCACTTTTTAAACATAGTTGTATTGAGAAATTTGTCAGAGCCACTGTACTAAATATGGCAAAAACAATTAGATGTCAAAATAGTACAGCATGATTGACATATACTCGTTTTTTTGGAACAGCGCCCCCCAGTGGGCGGATTGTTTCAGCACTTTGCAGGTCACTACAGTGTCTCCACCTGAACAAAACTGCCAAATATCATCCAGATTGGGCAACATTCAGCCTGCCAAAATGTCTGCTGAATGCTGATTGGCTGATGGTGTTCAGCCATGTTGATTGATTAAGTTGCCCTTTGAACATACTTTAGAGGCTGTATGATAGATTCTGCATGCAAAGTTTCAACTTGCTAGGTTGCACGGTTGCTGAGAAACAGTGCTCCAAATTTACCTCTTGAAGTGAATGGGGCATATATCCGGAAGGACTAATTTGCATATGGCGGCCATATTGTTTACATATTTCAACTTTTTCTTAATGAATATTGAAGCGCATGCTCTCACGAGTGTTTTGATACCAAACATGCCAGGATTGGTCAAAATTCCTAGGACTAGTAGGTTTTGCATATTATGCAAATTAGCAAAAAATCTATATAGACGGAAGTGCATGGTCCAAATTGGAAAGTTGTTGGTATTGACCCAAGGAATCCATCAAAAAAAGAATTTTGAATGTAGGTCTTATGGTTTTTGAGTTATTGAGAAAATTGTGAAAAATGAATTTCCTTGTTTATAGCGCCACCACTTGACCAATCGGTGCCTTTTTGGTGTCCTACATCTACCTACCAAGTTTCATTTCTCTATGACTTACGGTTTAGGCTGCACAACTGTTTTTTCAGAAGAAAAATAATAATAATAATAATAATAATAATAATAATAATAATAATAATAATAATAATAATAAGAAAAATCTTAGCAAAAACAATAGTTTTACTAAACAAAACCGCTTTATGGGGTAGAGTCACATGGAATGGCTTTCAATTAACAGCTGTGCTAAACATGTGGAGTTTTAATTACATGAATTTCTTGCCTCTTAATGTGTCAGAGAGCATCAGTTATAAAGTAGTGAAGAGGTAGAGTTGATATACAGTGATTAGCCCTATTTGAGTAATGTGCTAATCCATATTAATACAAGAACTACTCAATTTAGTAAAGAAAAAAAAATACTATGATGATTATGATTAAACTGGCCATCATCAGAACCACCCCAGGAAAGGAAGATAAAGCATTACCTCTGCTGCACAGGATTACTTCATCCGAGTTTCCAACCTCAAAAACCACAAATTACAGTAATACAAAGAAGAGCCCACCTAAACTTTAACACTTTTAAATTTACTACATGATTCCTTACATTTGACTGGTGCTGTGTGTAGGATTGAGTGTGATATATTGACATACTGAAGTATTGGTAATGTGTTTTAAAAATCGTATCACCAATTTTGAAACACTGGAGTACTAAATGATAGCACTGCTAATGTAAAGTGCTGTTCAACCGTTAATTGCTTATTGTGTTCAAATGTGGGTCATGACCTACTGGTCAGTTTTATTGTGGGGACATATGAGTCACAAGCAAGGCACATCATTACACATTTAGTTTTCCTCCATTCTCTCAAAGTATGAATCACTTTCAGGCTTATACCTCCCCAAACATGCTTTGCTGGTCTCAGAAGGTAGAAGGAGTAGGAGTTGTAGTGTTTTAAATGTATAATTCATATTTGACTACATGATTTCAACTGTCAACATAAAAGTCCTCTTCAATAGATTTTTGAGGACGTTCAGAACAGCCAGCAGTATTTCTCTACTTCCCTAGGCTAATAAAAAAATACTGGGTTTCTGCATTTCTTGTGTAACTATCTTGGGTAGGCCTAGATAAAACTGAAATATTAACTAATGTTTTTCTCTTATTCTACAGTACAAAATGAGCCAAACACCACTGTAATAACTGGAGAAATCTGTAAGTATTTAGAAAATGTAATGCAAATAATTTATGTAATATATGATACAAAAATAGACTTTTTTTGTATATATTCAGTAAAATTAAATACTTTCTCAAAATCAGGATAAGAAATATTTTTAAATGCTATTTTCCAAACATATGTTTTTGTTTAACATCTTTAATGGCTGTGTATTGACAAGAACTTGTCTTTATAATATGAAAAATAATATGAGGTACTATCCTTATCACCATATACTGCAAAAAAAAATATTTTTAAGAAAACTGTCATAGTATAAAAACATCATGATCTCATCCACATTTATGAAATCTGAGTAAAAAGAAGTCTTAATGACAGAGTACAATACTGTTTGGCATTTAAACAAAACAGGAAATGAACTGATATCTGACACCAGTCTTACATGTAGATTAATAATTGAAAATCAGTACTGTTTCTACTTTTACAGTATTGCAAAACAAAATATTGTTATACCTCCATATCTAAATATTTTCTTACACCACATTGTAAATGTATAGTATTTAAGTGTTATTTATTTGTCTCGTTTTAACAATTTAGTTTTTCATTAAATTGAAAATCTAAAGTGCATTTTTCCTATATTTGTATTTTTTTTCCAGACGGTAATGTGGTTAGACCAGGAAGAAGACATGTCTTTCCTTTTAGCTTTCAGCTGCCCCACGGGTGAGTACTGATTTACAAACAATATTATACAATGATTATAACAATGCCATTGACTTTTAGAGAAGATTACCATGATGTGCTCTTTATTTTACTGCTGTTCAAAGTGCCTGATGTAAATTTGAACTTGGAATAGCTGCTTATTCTCTTTTTTCTGTGGATAGTTTAAGTTTTCATTCTGTAGTCTGTAGTTGCAAACTTCATGCAAATATACTGAACACATGCAATAATGAGTTTATTGTCTGATTCTGTGTACACGTTTCACTAAAACGCATTGCCATAGTCACTAGTTAAGATCTGAATTCACCTTTATATATAAAATGTCCTACTTAGTTGACAAGCAAGCTAACAGTACTGCAGTTGACACTAACACCATCAAAGTAAAATCTCAGGTTTTACTTGTGATGGTTTGCTACTGTGCCAAGGAAATGTCTAAACATTCAGATTTTATATACAGTATATTTTAAAACAAAATTTGCAGTTATCTGTAATATATATATATATATATATATATACAAACTAAAAAAATAAATAAAAACGTTTCATCACCTTTGTACAGAAACATTATTATAATAAAACAATATAACTCTCCTAACTAACTTTTGCACGACTAAATGTTACATAATTAGCTGAGTCAGTCCAGTTTCAATGGCTTTTAGAAGAAAAAAAAGGTTTATTTTGGTCTGTTATTGAAATTATAATAGGAGTCTGTTTTTTTAATATATACATTTTTGTTTTTCTACACAAAAAATACTAAAATTGTTAGATTTTTTATTATTTTCTTAATTGCAGTAACTTGCCACCATCTTTCAAAGGAATTGATGGGAACATTAAGTACACTTTGGAAGTCACACTGGACCGTTCTTGGAAGAGGAATCGCACCATAAAAGAAGAATTCACCTTTGTGCCAAGGATTGCTGTTTGTGATTCTTTAATGGTAGGTATGCATGCTGCTGAAAGTATCAATCTCTCACCAAGAGGTGCACTACCCAAAAGTAGCCTCCGAGAGTCTTATAATAAGGCAGAGAGGAAATAAAATTGAAATAAAATTGTCTAATCAGAACATACAAGTAATTATTTACTACAAGCCACCCATCTATACAATGAATGATTCTCAGGACAACTCTACCCATAGATTACTGTATAAGGATTTCTCTTTAGTTGTAATCGAGTGTTATCTTATGTTCATTTTGCTTACAGATCCCACAGAGCGATGCTAAAGTCAAAAATATAAATTTCAACTCTGGAAGTGCCTCACTGAGCGCAACTGTTGAGAGGATCGGTTATGTTCAAGGTCAGTTTACATCATAACTCTAGTGTGATTTACCTTGCCTGTACTGATGTAAAAAAGCCACAAATCAACATCTGTAATACCATGTAATGCAGTTTTCAACATTTTAATTCTTTTTTGAAGGTGACACCATCAAGGTTTCCACCAACATCATTAAGTCTTCATCTCGCAAGATGAGGCTGAAGTACAAGCTTGAGCAAAGACATACCTACTTTGCACAAGGCAACAGGTCGTGCTCAGCGAAAACTATTTTGAAATTGGTTGGGGATTCTATCCCAGCCGAATCAAAGCAAACAGTCAACACAATGCTGAGGATCCCAGAGGATGTGGAATTATCAATTGAATGTGGTATTATTAAAGTGGAATACTTTCTAAAGGTACAAATGTCTTGTTTTCTTTCCTCCTTCTAAATAGCATCGCTTAAACCTTCCTATGTTTAATCTTTAGTTGCTAAGCCCAAAAACATGAAAAAACAGACATGCCTAGCCAGGACTCCCACTGGCTGCATAAAATCGTCAATACTATCTCAGCAACAGCTCTCAGCTCTTTATTTGGGGGAACAAAATTGCTTAAAATATCAGCAGTTATGATGCGAACACAACAAAAGCTGGATGAGGCTAATGCTATGCCAGTGATACTAATACAACAGTAGCGATGCTGGACAAGACTAATGCTATGTTAGTGATGCTATATATAAATTGCAATTGGAAAAGCTATTTCATTCTTTGCCTAAAAAACAACTGTTTCATGATTTACCAATTGACTGCAGTATATCTCTGTTTTTATTTTAGGTCTATCTGGATATTCCATTTTCTAGGGATCCAGAAATCAAATTTCCAATTACCATTCTACCTGCAGGCCAACTTCCTTATCCTGGGCCAAGCAAGTCAGATTTTCCACCCTATGCACCCAATCCCTCACCTCAGCCTGCATTCAGACCCAGTCCTTTACCTCAGCCTGCACTCGGGCCCAGTCCCCCTGGTGCCGCTGCTGGACCACCTCCAGGACTTTACCCCAGTCTGAACCCTTCACCTGCATATCCACAGCCCACCAATCCAGAAGAACCACCTCCTTCCTATACAGACGTCTATGGAGAAGAAAGTCCTCCTCCATACCCTGCCTTGGATTTTCTAGGTCCTTTCCCTTCTGCCCCACAGCAACTTTTATCAGAAAGTGCCAGTGGTCAAGCAGGAGAAGCACGGAGATTCTGGTCATCAAATTTCGCAAATTCAGGCAACCAAGCAGAGTCTCAGCCAGTGGAAATCCCTGACAACATCCATCATCAGACAGGCTTTTGACTTCACTGTCTGATAAGCTGGAGATCATTTTACAGTTGTGACAAAATAAGTTGTGGAGAACTGCGTTGTGCCTTAATCAAGCTTTAGTGGTAAATTTAATAGGAATGGGGATGGTTTAGACCACATGTGTCAAACACAAGGCCCGCGGGCCAAATGTGGCCCGCCACGTCTTTTTATGTGGCCCGCGAGAGCTTGTAAGATCTTAGTGTCTATAATAAATAAGTCAGAAGCGTTCTTTGACCAAAAAATACATTTCCCACAATGCTTGTCGATTGTATTACCCGCAAAGTTACGGCTTACTGCCACTACACGGCAGTGTAGTCATTGATGTGGAAACCCTGCCGGAGGGAAGGTGTAACTTCGCGGGTGGAATTGAGACATATAAATGTTTATCCCATAATGTCCAGAAAAAGAGAAGTTGATGCAGACGGACGGCTGTGCTTCAAGGCGAAAGACCGGTATGCCTTTTGTGTTACGAAGAGTGTTACTGACCAAAATAAACGCTTTTTAGGAGAGATATAAGTTCTGTGTAAATATTTATAAGACAATAGCTGACAAAATCTGTTTTAATGACGTTAATAAACATCACTGGGACAGCGCTAGTCGCAGTTTCACCGCAGCAAAGTACGAGGACGTGAATCACTTATCTAACCAGCCTTTACTAATTTCTGCCCTCAATAACCCTTTCAATAACCTCCAATAGCCTTTAATAGTCTTCAGTAGCCTTCAACAGTCTAACCTTGCAGCCGTGGTGTGTCCACTAAACTCCGTAGTTATAAACATCCTGAGGTTAGCAGCGCGATAACTGACCTGTTTATAATGTAATCCCAGCAGTGACTCATGCTCTAAACGGCTGCTGTTAGGTGATTGGGCTGAAAGATGAACTGTAGAGAGCTGTATTATTCGGTTACAAAAATCTTTATTTCATACACAGAAGAACTTAAAAATTTTAAAAACGCTCCAGACTGGCTGAGCTGAGCCCTGTAGCCCGTGGCTGGGCTGTAGCTCTGACTCAGTAAAGACTGCGGACTTGTGGTGCTGCTGCTGCAGCTCCCACTAGTGGTTGGATGAGGAACTGCTAAATCTGAGGAAATGCTATGTTCTTAACAGCTCACAATTTGATTTTATATTTATTAAGCCTTATTTCAGTTAATAATTTCAAAGTTAATATAACTTGATGTCATTTCTATTCACTTGAATAGTTTGGTTCTTGATTGATGGAGTTTTTGGATTTCATGACATGACAAATTAAAAGGATTTATGTTAATAGAGCAACAAGCAAACATTTTTTCCATGCAACTGTAATATTTGATTGAATAAATAATATATTGAGAGTTATTTAACATTAAGGAGTAATTACATTCATTTACATATATTACATTTGGTTACATTTTATTACATTTATAAGTTACATCTGGCCCTCGGAGGACAGCCAATATGCCAATGTGGCCCTCGGCCAAAATGAGTTTGACACCCCTGGTTTAGACCATCTTTAATACCTGTGTGCATTGTTTGCACTGCTTTATAGACTATTAAGCACGTTTTGCAAAAGTTTTATTTATATTCTTGCAGCTGTATAGAGCTTGGAGGGGAAAATGTGCTTTTTTTTGGTTGCGGACTGTGAATGTAAAAATATCTATGCTTGTTTTAATGTATATGTTAATGTGAAAATGCATCAAACATGGATTTAGTTTGATTTTGGGAAAATAAATATATAGCTAAGCTATATAATAAAATCAGGGTTATAACCACATCACAATAATACAGGTGTAAGGTGAGTAAAATATGAGTAAAATGCATCCCATTTATTGTTTAATAAGTAAAAAAAAAAAACTTTTACAGATATGAAATCTGTGTCTGATCAAAAACCTGTATACAAGCACACATTGGATAACAATAAAAAATGAAGAATTTATATCCATGACAACTTACCTAAATACATATATAAATTGCTACAATGTTTAAGATGTACATCTAATATATGAAATAAAAAATGTACAGATGTTTATATTACTATTTACATCAAGGCAGCGGACAGATGCGGGTTGAATTGTAATGTGACAAGGTGAGTGATGCAGTGATGGGTGAAGTAAACTGCAAGGTGCAGAGGGAGTTTGTACAGGGTGAAAGTGTAATGAGATATCTTGTCTAATCAGACAGGTGAAATGAGTTCGTGATCGACTGTGAAATGGTAAGTACTAAGTACCCACATAAAAGTGAGTAATGTTAAATTACAAAAGTGTGTTGAGTTCCTCAGTGAAAAAACTGTAAAAAAAATCTGTTTAGTATGTTTGACTCACATGAGCATATTTACAATAACAGCAATCCAGAGGTCACAGGGACACATTATATCTGTCCAATATCATTCATTTTACTTTAATCCTGGACATATGGAGATATTTAGAGTGCATCATTAGTATCATGACATTCTGGATCAATGACTTCTGTTACAAAAATGATCAAATTCTTGTATTTTTTAATATCTCAGTTAGGGGTGTGCCATATCATATTGTATGCAATAATAAAACATAATTTTCATTTTGTTGCACTGGTGTATTCTTGAAATATTTTTAATTCAGTATTTTGTCATATCCCCAAGAGTATTGTTATTGTGATATTATTTTAGGGCCATATCACCGCCACCCCCTACTTAGAAAATTAAATTTTTGTAAATTATTTTGATATTTCTGTTACATTAATATTCATCTAGATGGGATGAAGCTGTTTGGCAATGGCAGATTTTTTTTTAACAGGTGCAACCCACATACTATATTCTACTGCTCATCCCACAAATGCATGTTCCTTACAAATGTGGTTCCATTTAAAAGGGAAATTAACAGGCTTTCCAATGGTATACGATTTTTGCCAAGAAGCATTGTTATGACAAAGAAATCAACTACCAAACTACAAATTTCCTTTTCCTTTTTGTTTATAGAATTAAGCATACCAGATTAGACCAGTCAGTGTAGACGTGCTGTTCTGTAGCCACGCCTCTCCGCGGGGGAGGGGCCTAGCTGTGTACACAAGTCCGGACTCTCCCACCCACCCACAGTGCAAAGCCCGTAGCCACACATTTCTACAGCAAGTTTATGAGGAGGAAGTGGTAATTACTGTACTGCTATCTGAACTTGAGAATGTAATCTGTGCTGCTTCTCTTCGCCTCTTCTGCAGCTTTAAACTAAAAGAAAAATGTCCGGAACGATCAAGGAATTCAATTTAAACTACGACGCGGTGAACCAGCAGAACACCTTCAGCAGCGGAGATCTTCTCCAGGGACGGGTCATTCTGGAACTCGCCAAAGAAGCGAATATCAGCAGCTTATACATCAAGTTTAAGGGAGACGCGGACGTGAGGTGGTCGGAGAGGCGCAATGATAGGAACCACACCTACCACTCCCACGAGAGATACTTCAAAATAAAGCAGGTCTTTATTCAGGACCCCTCCAAACCGGGTAAGAAGCACCGTAGTTAGCCTAGTTCAGACTACTGCTGCTGCTATCAGAGCTGAAATCCTTCAAAAACAGCTAAATATATAACTAGGCCTAGCTAGGTTAGCTGACAATAATGAATTCCAGGGGAGTGTTGGCTAAAAGTGAAGTAATTAGGTAGTTCTTAGATAGCCTGTAGCTAGCTACCCCTCTTTTTGCTGCTACTGAAGCAGAATTGCTAAACTAATCTCTTAACTTCTAACAGTATATAACCAAATACGAGTTGCAACACTTACGTAACTACCACTTCTCAAATAGTAAGCAAAAGCCTTGTTGACTTTCTACCTTTTCCTCCTTTCTTTAGTGCAAAACGAGCCAAACACCATTTTAGTAACTGGAGAGACCTGTAAGTATTTCCTGTTTATTTTACAGTATCCAGTATTTCAGACTGGAATTTTATGGAAACTCGCAGTTGTGAAATGAAGGGAGGGGTCGCCAGCTGAGAAAAAAACTGCATGACTGGCTCAAGTAGATAGATGTTTTAGCTAAAGGGTCTTAAATACCAATTTTTAAAATAATAAACATAAAACAAATTCACTTGTTATGGGACTGCACTGGATTATATAATTTGAGACGGCTAAATAATAATATAATAAATGCTTTTGGCATAATTTCTACAAGACTCTGGTAAAATCAATATGATCAGCCTGACCTGGCTAGAGAGCATGTATAACCCATTGTGGTAAGCAAATTTTTCAAGATTTCTAAAAACAGGAAGATTACTGATTTTTTTTTTTTTTTGCTTAAATTTGGACACAATTTTGGACTTTTTGTGCTTATTTGAGTTCAAATGACTTGAAATAAATTCAAAGTAAGACTGATTAAAGGAGAACTCCGGTGTAAAATTGACTTTTAGTGTAGTAAAACATAATAAATGTTTGAGTACTAATGGTTGTTGAATAGCCCGCCTCCGCTCTCCCGCAGCTTTCCGAGATCAAGTAATTTTGTGCTTTTTGCCCAGCACTGTGCAACCGGCGCTTCAGGGCATCCACTTGCCTATGCAGATAAATTGCTTTTTACACTGCTATCCAGGCTCAAAGTAGCTACACACCTCATTGGTAGGATCCGGAGAGCCCTGAGGTGTGTAAATACTTTTAGCCTGGATAACGGTGTAAAAAGCAATTTATCTGCGTGGGCAAGTGGATGCCCTGAAGCGCACAGCATACAGAGTGCTGGGCAGAGTGCTGGGCAAAAAGCACAAAATTACTGGATCTTGGAAAGCTGCGTGACAGCGGAGTGTCAAGGTTAACAATATTCCTAAAATAAGCCAATTAATTTTACGCTTACATAATTCTTAGTAAAATAAGATTTACAGCTTTTAAATTAGATCATTTCACTTGCTAATATTTCGTTTTTTGCAGTGCATATGCGTGACTATACTGGCTGATCAGCTTGACCTTAATTACTGAACTGGTTGATCAGCAGGACCAACACAACCAAGCTGGATGAATGGCATGACCAAGCTATACCAAAATGAACATACACTAAGCTGGTCAAGATTATCCATGTTTTTATCTGGAATATCAACTTGTTAACCCCATTGACCATCTGAAACCAGCTACCAGCAAAAGTTGGATTGTTTCTAGCAGGGATAGTTTACAGTAACAGAAAGAAAATGTATGGGGTAAAAATACATTTACTCAGTTATATCTAAAAGGTTTTATAGATAATGTTGTGGTATATAAGCTATTGTGTCTTCTATAAATATAAGCACACAGAGTTTATTCTGTTTTTTTATTTTCAGACAGTAATGTGGTTAGGCCAGGAAGACATGTATATCCATTTAGCTTTCAGCTGCCCCACGGGTGAGTATTGATTCGCAAATAATTTTATAAAAGAGTTACAGCAGTGCCATGGCTTTCAGAAAAGATTCTTTGATTTTGTACCCTGATATGTTCTTTAATATACTGTTGTTAAAACATATTACCATTACAGTAAAGTTAGGAGATTGATGTGCAAAGCTTGTGAAGAGAAAAAAAAGCTTAACCAAAAATTAGACAAACCAATAACATAAGCAGTTTTTGAGTGCTTGAGACTGGAAATGAAAACAGGAATAGGGGTGTGTTCACTGTGCTCTATAGATGTGATTGTGTTTCCATTCTGTAATCAGTGACATTGTGCCTAAAAAGGATTCTTGGTGTGAGCTGGATTTCTCTGAGCTTGTTTATTTAGCTTGCATTAATATGTTTCATGTCTGGATCATATTTAACCAGATGCATTAACATGTGTCTCCAGTTATTCAGACTACAATCTGATTGCTGTGTGGGACAGAATATGAAAACAAGCTTTTTGCACAAAAATATTATTGGAGTTTTGTATTGGAATGGGTTTTGGTAGTCTGCATATTTAGTCAGACTGAAATCTTAATTTCTGTGTAAAATAAAGTGGAAGTCTGGATTGTTGCACAGCAGTCACTACTTGACTATTTGTAGTACTGGGAGGGGTTTTGTAGTCACTCGTGTCTCTGGTTATTCATAGGTCTGATACTTCAAGGCAAGTTAAGTGACAGTGTAAATGGGGTGTAACTGGCTTGGTTCTGTTAGATGAAATGTGATTAATTTTCCCATATAAAGTAAACCATAAAAAGCACAGTGTTCACATTTTGCTAATGCAACTACAGTACCAACTGTAACAATGGTTTTCCTCCAGTGTAGTATACATTGTGGACTCAACACATTTTGTTTATATTCAATATTCATTTCAGCTAAATGTGTCAATGTCAGTCCTGACGAGTGATCCGATTGTACTATCGCAATGTCCTGGTTTGTTTGCACCTGGCAGCCAAGCGAAAATCCGGGTGTGAGCTGAACACTATTCTTTCAAACATTATATATTATGTGTAAACACAGTGTTTGCAGACATCACTGTTACACACCCCATAGTAAACAAAAAGGTTCCAAAGGGACAATTTTAGTCATGTGTACATTTTTCTTCTGAAAGCTATGGCACTCCTCCTACCAAGATCATTGAGAGGTGATAAGCAAGCTAGCAGTGTTACCACTGAAACGATACCTCAGACTAGAACCTCACCATAATGGCTGGTTCTGCATGTTATGCAGTTAGACTGTAGTTTAATTTGGTGTCCAGATACAGTCATATGCCACAGATTTGTACCAGGGGTATGGCAGAAACATGTGTGAAACATATGAATCAAGCATACAGCTTCTCTAGGGCACGTTCTTGTTTTTTGGTGCATGTGTGAAAGGATCTTGATATTAAAAATAAAACAGATGCACTTGATAGAATATTTTATTGAGTCGACAAACTGCACTGAATTATATAGTTTGAGATGGTTAAATAAAGCAAAGTTTTACAATCTGTACAAGACTCTACTCTGACAACTCTGAAGTAAACCCAACACAGATGGTAACATGCACATTCTACAACCCCTGGCAAAAAGTATGGAATCACCAGTCTTGGATGAGCACTCCTTCAGACATTTCATTCTGTAAAACAAACTCTGATCAAAAACATGATACAATAATAAGGTCATTCCAAAGTGCAACTTGTTGGCTTTCAGGAACACTCAAAGAAATGAAGAAAAAACATTGTGGAAGTCAGTGAATGTTACTTTTATTGACCAACCACAGGGAAAAAAATATGGAATCACTCAATTCTGAGGAAAAAAGTATGGAATCACTCAAATTGAAGGTAGAAAATAAGGACACACCCAGTCAATTTCCTTTCCCTAAATGGACACCTGCCTCAGATTAAATCTGCTCGTTAGTCTGCAGTTAAAAACACCTGCAGTCATGACACCTTGGAGGGCTGCTGGACGAATTAGAGTGGCAAGAACCATGGCTCCAACAAGAGAAATGTCTCTTGAAACAAAAGAGAGGATTGTGAAACTTCTTGAAGAAGGTAACTCTTCACGCATGGTTGCTAAAGATGTGGGCTGTTCACAGTCAGCTGTATCCAAGATATGGACCAAATACAAACAGCATGGAATGGTTGTTAAAGCCAAGCGTACTGGTAGACCGAGAAAGACATCAAAGCGTCAAGACAAGCAACTTAAGGCCATTTGTCTTGAAAACCGAAAAAGTACAACTAAACAGATGAAGCATAAATGGGAAGAAGCTGGAGCCAATGTATGTGACCGAACCGTAAGAAATCACCTAAAGGAAATGGGATTTCAATACAGGAAAGCTAAAAGAAAACCATCATTGACACCTAAACATAAAAGAACAAGACTGCAGTGGGCTAAGGAGAGGCAATCATGGACTGTGGATGACTGGATGAAAGTTATCTTCAGTGATGAGTCAAGAATCTGCATTGGACAAGGTGATGATGCTGGAACTTTTGTTTGGTGCTGTTCCAGTGAGATTTATGAAGAGGCCTGCCTGAAGAAAACAACCAAATTTCCACAGTCCTTGATGATATGGGGCTGCATGTCAGGCAAAGGCACTGGGGAGATGACTGTGGTTAATTCTTCTATCAATGCACAAGTTTACATTGACATTTTGGACAGTTTTCTCATCCCTTCAATTGAACAGATGTTTGGAGATAATGAAATAATTTTCCAAGATGACAATGCATCGTGCCATAGGGCAAAAACAGTGAAGGCATTCCTTGGAGAAAGACACATTCAGTCGATGTCATGGCCTGCAAATAGTCCAGATCTCAACCCAATTGAAAACCTGTGGTGGAAATTGAAAAAAATGGTCCACAAGAAGGCTCCGACCTGCAAAGCTGATCTGGCAACTGCTATCAAAGAGAGTTGGCACCAAATTGATGCAGAATACTGTTTGTCACTCATCAAGTCCATGCCTCAGAGACTGAAAGCCGTTATAAAAGCCAAAGGTGGTGCAACTAAATACTAGTGATGTATTTTGAATCATCTTTTGTTTATCTGTTTTTCATGATTCCATACTTTTTTCCTCAGAATTGAGTGATTCCATATTTTTTTCCCTGTGGTTGGTCAATAAAAGTAACATTCACTGACTTCCACAATGTTTTTTCTTCATTTCTTTGAGTGTTCCTGAAAGCCAACAAGTTGCACTTTGGAATGACCTTATTATTGTATCATGTTTTTGATCAGAGTTTGTTTTACAGAATGAAATGTCTGAAGGAGTGCTCATCCAAGACTGGTGATTCCATACTTTTTGCCAGGGGTTGTATATGAATTCTATTTTTTTTTTTATTTCAGAAAATAAATATAAAAAAAAAATTTTTTTTTAAATATAGGATATTAATTTTGGAATACTTCGTAACATTACATTTACTGTCTTCTTAATTGCAGGAATATGCCACCATCTTTTAAAGGATTCTATGGCTCGATTAAGTACACTTTGGAAGTTTCATTAGATCGTTCCTGGAAGATGGCTCGCACTGCAACAGCAGAAATCAACTTCTTGCCAAAGTTCGCTGCTGGTGGCCCTTTATTGGTATGTTACTCTGAACAGATGCGTAGGTGGATTGTTATACATTTTTAACATACAGTGTGAGAGTGTCGTGTGGTGTAAGACAAGCATGCTGTAGTCTCATTTATGCTGCTGTTATCTTACTTTTAAGATCACACAGCGCAGTTAGAATAATTTACCCAATATAAAATGTATATTGAAGATATTGTAGAATAAGTAAGGATAGATTATTTTATTTGTACTTTGTCTATATCGTACTATATAGGCAGAAACTTAAAACATCTGGTAAAAAAAAAATACAGTAAAATAATTTAAGGTTGCCAGAATTTTACTGCAAATTGTCCAGAAACAGTATGTAAGACATTATACAAAACACAGTATGTTTTTGCCAACCAAACTAATAATTAAAAATTTCTTTGTTCACAGTACATTGTTAAATAATGAGGGGGAAAAAAATATTTTGAAAAAGACACACAGTTAAAACCCCATGGTATTTATAGTAAATATGCAGCTGTCAGAATTTTGCTACAATGAATATATAAAGGAAAGTTAATATTTAAGTTTAATTTAAATTTAATTAAAGTTTAATTAGATTTCGTTTTTATAGTAATGTATTGTAAACAAAATGTTTGTCTGACAAAAGGGCACAGTATTGTCTAAATTTATAGTGATTAAATGTTTTAATTTATGATGATTACACTGATATGCTAACATAGCGCTTAGTCTATTTAACAGTGACAAAATGTATTTTTCACAAAAAAAATTAATAATTTTCACTAAAAACAACAGTATGTGACACTGGAATAATGTATTTATTCCGGAAAAGTTTTGGCTGATATATGTCTATGGTATTTCACTAATAGACAATAATAATAATAATAATAATAATACTAATACTAATAATAATAATAATCATAATAAACAGAACTATTTTTAATCTTCAGCAAGTTTACAGTCTTGGATTGTCATTGTTTGACAGTTTTGCACTGTACAATCTGCAGACCTTATACATTTTTTGTTTTTTTTTACAGTGTGGATCTTAAGAATCAGAAAAAAACTACATGTTTACACGGTTGTGGCTTAAACAAATTTGGGAAGCCCTGCTGCTGTTTAGCAGGAACTGTAGCAGTATAAATGTAAAATGTCTCTTTGTCCCCACCCCAGCATTACTCAAGCATTGCCTGCTTGTTACATGGACAATGATGTTTTGGAAATAGCATTACCAGAGGAATCTTATCAAGGGCCGTTCTGCAAGCTCTCCCCATTAATTGAAACAGGGAATTCAATAGAAACATTGTTATTCCGTTTTTCACATACCAAGGAGTAAATGCCTAGCACTGATACTTTTTGTTCAGTGGGTGTGTTTGTAGCCATGTGCATGTAGCATTGGAATCGTAATGGAAACACACTAGACAAAGATGAGTTATGTTTAAACAGAGATGTGTATTGTAAAACTACTTCCCTGCGGTACTCAAATATTCAATTTACTTCCTCGTTTCCTTATAATTAATTCACTATGCTTTGACATGACCAAGCTTGCCAGTTTCAACCTCACTCAAGTTAACAGCTCAACTTATACTGGTGTGTTCATTCCCAAGCTGTCCTCCGAGGCAACACTTATTGATCAATTTATGTACTGCTATCTCATGTGTTTAGCATGTCTGTATATGTGTGGCCCGTATGGACTGGGCAATGTGGTAATGTGTTCAGAAGGTTTAGCTTAGTATTACTATATTAAATATTTTCATGTGATAGGACCCATCAGTTACCGTGTTAGCTCTAGTGACGTTTCTTAGGATTGAGTTGAGATACATGTATATTTTAAAAGGAAAACCATAGAAATATTTAAAGTCTTGTCTAATTACTTTTCTAACCTGAAAAAAGGGGAAGCAGGGATATATACTTCATCATGGCTGTTGCTGAAACCTTGTTACTTCACTGGCTTGTAGTAAGATACAGGCTACAGATAGCAACAGCAGAATAAAAAGGCAATATATCTCCGGTCATCTTAATCTTAAATTTAGGGCTGCAGCTATCGATTATTTTAGTAATCGAGTACTCTACTGAAAAATGTATTTGATTAATCGAGTAATCGTATAAAACAAATTTGTTTGCTTAAAGAGTAATTAAAATACACAAGAGAAAACAAGACTTTTCACTTTATAATGAATGACCTTATTTAGGCAAGTTATATTTTTAAATTCACAACATACATTTCCAAACAGGAAACACACACACACAAAATAATAATAATTAGTACTTTAACAAATTAAGTTACATTTTTAAACAAGGATTTCTTGTATGTATCAAAACTATTGGGAATTAATAATAAAAAAAAAGGCATAAACATTTGCATTATGTTGTGCATCTTAGCTTCTGAGCTAACCCAGCCGGGTACAGTGTCCAGTCTAAAATGCTTTCTTTTTCCTTTTAAGTTGTCGCTCTTTCCCTGTGCCGCTTCAGCGCATTGTCACATTAAAAGCGTGAATTACTGCTGTGACTTTTTAAATAAAATAAACGATTACTTGAAGCACAGAAAATTACTTGATCAATTTTTTAAATCGAGTTACTCGAATTACTCGAGTAATCATTTCACCCCTACTTAAATTAGATTAAAAAAATATTTTTCACACACTTTGTGCATGTTTTTATTTCGAGTCAAGCCTAGCTGAGGAAAGGGCACTCGTGTTATGTGGCTCTTGCCTTTTCCCTAATGTTGCAATGCTGTGAGTTGTGCTGTGAGGTTGTAACAATAACCGTAACTGAACAGTTGCCAAACCAAACAAACTGCTTACTAGGCCAACTCTACCCTTAGTGAACTGTATGTTATTTTAATTATATTTTAATTGTACATTTGTTCCTTTTGCTTACAGAACCCGCAGAGTGGTGGCATAGACAAAAAGATGACACTTTTCACGTCTGGAAGTGCCTCGCTGAACGCAACTATTGACAGGATGGGTTATGTTCTAGGTCAGTTTACATCATTACTCTAGTGTCATCACTGTACTGATGTAAAAAGCCTTTACACTGTTTAATCAGCATTATATGACTTTTTTTAGCTGTTTATATTTAATTTTTTTCTCTTTGTTGAAGGTGACACCATCAAGGTTTCCACCAATATCAATAACTCTTCCTCTCGTGAGCTAAAACTGAAGTACAGTCTTGAGCAAAGACAGACCTTCCTTGCACAAGGCAGGTCAAAGCATTCGTCCAAAACTATTTTCAAAGTGGTTGGGGATCCTATCCCAACTGGAACAAAGCAAGTAGTCAACACGGACCTGAAGCTCCCAGCCAACATGGAACTAACCATAAACTGTGGGATTATCAAACTGGAGTACGTTCTGAAGGTACAAGTCATGTTCTTTCCTTCATGTGGATCATATCTGAACCCTTGCTGCATTTAATCTTTAGGTACAAAGTCCAAAAAACATCTTTAGATTGCAGACAAATGATTTTGTGGCTGCAGGCTTTATTAACTGATTAACTGTTTAAACACATGGATTTAGGTGTTTCTTTGCAAAGAAACCCTGCAGCTGCATCAATTCTATTTTTAAAAAGTCACATTTGCTTTAAAATAGGATAGTAGTCCTAATATTGATATAGCGCATTCAAAAAGCAGAACATGCCTTTATTTGTTTTTAGACAACCCAATTTGTGCATAAAGGCTTGCTTACATTATCAAATTGATCATTCAAATCAGATTTTTTTCAGGACTGCATGGACATGAAAATTAGACCTTTTCAAACAAGAGTTAAGTCAAAATGCCAGAACTAATAATTTGTTTTACATATCTAGATTGTTTAAGGATCAAATCCTACGTCGTTAACAGATAAACCCATGCAGATGTCCAGACATGAAAATCTGATCACTTGCAAATAGGTTTGAACCCTGTCCAGTTTTCACCTGGATTGTCCCTTTTTAATAATAAGTCCTGGAAAAATAATTATCTAAATATCCCGGTTTTCTGTAGGTTAGCTTATTATCTTTACTGTGTCTGTATCTGTGTGATATTTGTACCATTTTAGGTGCAGACTTATTCACATTACAGAAAGATACAAGTCACTAACATTTATAAATGTGAATGTCAACCAATCCAAGCTGAGCAAAAAATCTAGCAATGTTAACGTAGCCAAAAACAAATATGCTTTCTGCCAAAAAGCTTTACACTAGGTTTAGTTTATTGACTTTCACAGAAGCAGTTTATGACAATCAAAATAGGACAACTGTTAAATCTGGCAGAATAACAGCACATTTTGATGTCATGTCCGATTGCCATTTAAAAAAGCACAAAAGTTATGTTTTGCTTTGTAACCATTGTTTTTGTTTACAATTCAATTTAAATTGTTTAGGTCTATCTGGATGTCCCATATGCTAGTGATCCAGAGATCAAATTTCCAGTCATCATTTCTGGAGGCCAGTTTCTTGCGCCATGGCCAAACTCTCAACCCTATGGGCCCAGTCCTCCACCTCAGCATGCCTTTGGTCCCGGTCTTCCACCTCAACCTGCATTTGGGCCTGGTCCTCAACCTCAGCCTGGATTTGGGCCCGGTCCTCAACCTCAGCCTGGATTTGGGCCCGGTCCTCAACCTCAGCCTGGATTTGGGCCCGGTCCTCAACCTCAGCCTGCATTTGGGCCTGGTCCTCAACCCCAGCCTGGATTTGGGCCCGGTCCTCAACCTCAGCCTGCATTTGGGCCCAGTCCCCCTGGTGCTTCCTCTGGACCACCACCAGCACTTTACCCCAATCTGTACCCTTCATCTGCATATCCACAGCCAACCAATCCAGGAGCTCCTCCTCCTTCTTATACAGACGTCTACCCAAATCAAAACCCAACAGTTCCAGGATTTGAGCAATCAGCTGGAGTCCTCCATACTCCATCAGCTCCTCCTCCATACTCAGCAATGGATTATCTAGGCCCTTCTGCTCCACAGCAGCAGCAGCAGCATCCCGCACCAAGTGCCCCAGAGTTCCATTCAAATCCATCTGCTCCAGCCTACGGTCAAGCAGCAGGTATCCCAGGATATTGGCCAAATTCAGCTAATCCAACCAACCAACCAGAGCCTTATCCAACTAAGCCACAAGAAAAATAAGTACAATCAGATGTGCCTTTTAGGTCTTTATATAAGGAGGTGGCTGCAATTTGTGCTTTATGTAATATGTAAATTGTACAAAAAATTTACATATGTACTTTACAAACCATTTATGTTAGTGTTTTTTTGTTGCTTTATTTGTAAGGTATGTACTGAGAGCAGCTATGTGAAATCCTTTATAATTTACACTCCTGATCATTACCACTGTCAGCACTGTTCATTTTTCCAAATAATGCTAAAGCTACTGCAGTGCCTTTCTGTACAGTAGTGTGCTAAATGTCTGATCCCCTGGATATAATTTCTGTTCCTGTATACTAGAAGAGTAGAAGTCCACAAAGCACTCTCTAAATATGAAACTTATTTTTTTTTTTACTTTTTAAAGCATGATTAGTGTGCGATTTGTTTTTGTACAGTTTTAAAGTGGAACCAAAATGCAAATAAATGGCTTATTTGTAAACATTAGGGATAGCCAGGTGATTATTGTAAAAATTCAGAAATGATTTAACTACCTAAAGCTTAAAACTGTTAACTGCATTATGCTTTGTGTTTGTGCTGAAATCATTGGCCAAACCAATTATAAAGGCAACAGTTTGTCAATAAGACAACTAAAGATGAATAGACATACCTCAAAATCCACAATAGACTACCTCAAGACATAAGCTGAAGATTCTGTCATGACCCTTAATGTGTGCCGATCTGAACATGATCAAAAATCTTTTGAGAGACTTCAAAAAGCAGTGAATACAGTTACACAATGCAGCCCTTACGGAATAAACAGTGGGTGAAAATCCCCAAATATGAACTCAACATCTATAAAGTAGGGCTGCAACGATTAGTCAATATAATCGACAATGTCGATTATTAACATTTGCAGACTTCAAATTTAATTGTCGGCTAATCGTTAATTTGTAATTGTCTCACTCACACAGTTTACACTCAACCTAATCTGTGTCTCTAAAAGAACCCAAGCACAACAGATTACATATCTAATCACTAAATATCAGAACTTTCCATGTTTAAACATCTAGACATTTGTGTGCGTTTTATATCATGTTCAGCTGCTTTTCTGTTATTTTAGAGATTTTATAGGACACGGTAGAAATAATTGCTGACTAATCGAAAAAATAATCATCAGATTAGTCGACTACCAAAATAATCGTTTTATATTCAAAGTTGCAGCCCTACTGTAAACACTATATACAAAGAAATATACAAAGAAATATATTGAAATAAACCAGTACACAAAATATCAACTTCTAGAAATTCTAGACTTAGTATTATTTGATATAAAAATTAACTTAAGCTTCTGCATTTACTGGGAAAAGATGTCTGATATATCTATAGGCTTATTTATGCACAACTTTAAAATACGTATTCTACATATACAGAACAAACTGAGCCGTTTGTCCATAATCTGTGTTCATTTTCTGAATAGGAAGTAAAACAAAATGAAAAGCCTTTTTTAGTACAGTTAACACCACTATTATCTTCACTGCCTCTTATCTTTTTCTTAGCTTTCATATGTAAAGGGTGTATTAATTCATCTTAAGCCTTAACAGACACATCCAAGAAGGGACCTCGTAAGTGCCAAAATCACTTCCTTGGCTAGTGATCTCAGCCCTAACTAACAACCATTTCTCTTGTATGTATTATACTATAATATTACTATAGAATATGTAAAACTGAACATTAGTTTAAAGGAGAGTTGGCAGCAGCTCAATTAACATACTCTATATGGAATGTTATGACACTAATGTAACAAATTTGTAAACTAAAACTTTATTACTTGTATCAGGAGAAACAGAATAAAAATCTGTATAGCAAATAAAGATTGTGTTGACTCGTATTTTAGTCTTAAGTTTAACGTAACCTAGTGTAGTTTACCTATATCTCTGTACACACAGCATCCCCAGGTCAGGTTGGTACATGACTTCCAAATGTTTCGAAAAAAGATTATACAGAAAAAAGAAAGATACTTCTGAAAAAGATTACATTTTTTTCTTTAAGGGTTAAAGATTTATAAGAAAAAATGTGTAGCTTTAGAAAATCCCTGAATCTCCAATAAATATCCAAACTTTCACATGCTTTTTCAAAATGTTGTTAAAAAGATTACAAACATTCAAATTCCTTCTGAAAAGGATTCAAGAAACTCTTGGATTTAGATATGCTTCTACAAAGAATACCCAGATGCTTTTTGAAAAGGATTCAAAACACCTTTCAAGGAAAACAAAATCAGAAACTTGAAAAGATTCAAATAATTCTGGGAAAGGATTTACTTTACCTTGGAAAATAATTGTAATAAATATTTTCAAAAGAGAAAAAAAACGTAAAAAATCATCATTACTGAAAACATGATTCTAAAACATAAAAACACTGAAGAAAGCATCTAATTACTGTGTAAAAGGATCCTGAATGTGTCTGATAACATTTCAATCACTTTCTGAAAATAATGTAAATAGTTTTCAAAATGTATTCATGTTGCTTTTACACAAGTCAAACTTTAAAATGTTTGCTTTGGAGAGGCGATTAAAGTAGCTTCTGAAATAATTTTTTAAAAGAATCCAAATTGAAAATTAATTAAACACTGTTGACGAGGATCCACTTTACCTGAAAATGATTCAAACAGTTCAAATTTTGAATAATATAAGTCCAAGTGAAATATACTTAATTCATTATTGAAAGTGCCTTGAAACGAAGGAAACAAGGAATTTAAACCAAACAAATTCCAAACACTTTAAGCATTGTATACTCTTTAAGAACATTCTAATCACACCTGAAAACGAACATTTGAAAATGTTTTAAAGTAATTTTGAAAGGGACTGGAGTAAATACATTCAATTCTAAAAAATATTCCAAATGCTTTTGAAAAGATTCAAGTCTCAATGTCAAGTCAAAATGATTCACATTTATTCTAAAATTTACAATGCTTAAAAAAAAAATTCAGATTTAAATCTGTATTGAAAAGGCTAAATGTTGCCTTTGGAAAGCATTTCAAAAACTTCTACAAAAATATTCAAATTGCTTTTAAAATAATTAAAATCGTTTCTTTGCAGGGTGGTAGATCTCCGTAGGCGGGAATGAGTACCCCTGCAACGACTTCCGAAAAAGATTCAAACAAAAACAAAAACAAAGATTGGAATCCGCTTTCAAAATGTATTTGAGTCTGTGATTCAAATCTTATCTGAGAAAGATTCGAATCAGTGATCCGAATCTTTTACAGGTCATTCGGATCAGTGATTCAAATATTTTTGAGATTCAAATGAGCCTTAAAAAAGATTAAAATCACTCATGAATCACTAAGAAGATCCGAACAGCAGACTCTAATCATTTAAACGAATCACTAAAAGATCCGAACAGCTGATTCGAGTCACTTAAACGAACCACTAAAAAGATCTTAACAACTAAAGTGATTAATCTAAAATAATTCAAACAAACAAATCCAATCAGCCAAAAAAAAATTCACAAAAGATGATTCGAATCACTAATTCAAATAGCGATGGAGTGGATTCAAATCCCTTTCCACCAGCAGCAAATATTCGCATGAAGTGTATTCACCACGGTAAAGTTTCATTTTTGATATTCGACTTTTCGGCTCTAATAACTTCTGAACGGAAGATGGTAGCCAGCAGATACTTACATAATCAGGACAGTACGACCACAGAGAGTGACGCACACCCTTCCTTTTACTGTTTGGGTGAAATTTGCGCAACGCCCTTTTAGCGTTAATACCGAAAAACTAAGCGCGCTTTTCCTGTCAGAATAAAATGCATGTACTTCTAGACCACCTCTACTTCTGTACACACTCATTTATTTACCTCCAAATCACTTCAGTGCATAAAAATGCCTATTAATGTTCCCACATAAGAATAGATGGCTTTAAGAAAAAAAAAAACACCAATAGCTCCATATCCTTAGGGTTCATACACATCAGAATAACGGGGATGTATACTTTGAGTCATGAGGAAACTTGCACACCCATTAATATTATGCAAAATGCTCAAATTTTTTATTATATTTTATATATTCACAAATTCAATAGCATTTCAGCAACTGTGTATGTCACAGCTAGGTGGCAGCAGACACGCACACCATTTATATTTTGGATACAGTGCCAATTCTAGTGAATATTACATTTTATATATTTAAAAAATCAATAGAATTTAAACCGAATTACACAGAACACTAAAAATAAGTGTGTATGATACAGCTAGGTGTCAGAAAACAAACACACGCTTTGAAATTTGGATACACTGCCAATTCTACTAATTATTAAATTATATACATTTTAAAATGTAATAGCTTTCAAACCGAATTACACAGAACAATAAAAACAAGTGTGTATGATACAGTTAGGTGGCAACAAACACACACACGCTTTATATTTATGATACACTGCCAATTCTACATATTATTAAATTTTATACATTTTAAAATTCAATAGCTTTCAAACCGAATTACACAGAACAATAAAAATAAGTGTGTATGCTACAGCTAGGTGGCAGCAAACATGCTCACTCTTTATAGTTATGATACACTGCCAATTCTACTAATTATTAAATTTTATATATTTTAAAATTCAATAGCCTTCAAACCGAATTACACAGAACAATAAAAATAAATGTGTATGATACAGCTAGGTGGCAACAAACACACACACTCTTTAAAATTTGGATACATTGCCAATTCTACTAATTATTAAATTGTATATATTTTAAAATTCAATAGCTTTTACACCAAATCACACAGAACAATAAAAACTAGTGTGTATGATACAGCTAGGTGGCAATAAACACACACACTCTTTAAAATTTGGATACACTGCCAATTCTACTAATTATTAAATTATATACATTTTTAAATTCAATAGCTTTTAAACTCAATTACACAGAATAAAAAAATATTGGATACAGTGAGCCATAGTATAAACAGCATAGTATAAACCATAGTTTTAGCCATAATATAAATAATGCTAAAAATAGCTGTGTATGACACAAGTCGGTGTAAAATAAAGGGTGTTATGCAAATTTGGTTATATAAAACCAAAACATCAAAAGAAAACACGATTTATAGTTAGTTAGCAACAACAAACAGCTTCCAAATAGGTTAGTTAGCTACTTAGGTTATCTAGCTATCTTAGGTTAATTAGCTTAGTAGTTAAGTAGCTAATCGGACTGTTTAGCCACCAACGATTTGTTTGCTAACCTCAAAACACCAAAAATGTACTTTCATTACAGAGCAGCGCCTCCAAACGCTCAATTAAGGCACCTCAAGGTTAAATAATACAGATAATGAGTTAATACTGGATGTTAACGCTGAAAACCATAGACTGTATATAGCTGGACAGAGCATCGTCTCTTAAAAGTGAAGCCACCACAGGTCGGGCGCCCCCTGCTGTTCGGCTGCAGAAAGCTAACTCCACCCATCCCCATAGGTTTCAATGGCAAAACAGACAACTTTCAATCACGTTTTTTTCTAATATACTGTAATTCTACCTCCATTATTTAAATGCAACAGCTAGAGTAACCTCTGCTTATATTGTCAAATTTTTATATCCCCACAGAATTCGGTTTTTAAAACTTTATTCAGCTCTATTCAAAAAAGGTGTGGTTATGGG
This sequence comes from Astyanax mexicanus, assembly GCF_023375975.1. NCBI lineage: Eukaryota > Metazoa > Chordata > Actinopteri > Characiformes > Acestrorhamphidae > Astyanax > Astyanax mexicanus. The sequence goes on along the minus strand of NC_064429.1, from coordinate 22,823,041 downwards.
CGGGACCAATAACAGACCGTCAGCTCCGCTCCGCCCCGCTCTGCAGTCTGTGACCGCGAGGCAGCCCACAGGGGCGTGGTTATTTAAATGAGTAGGCGGTCTCTCCACAGCCTTTCTCCCTCCTCTGGTCTCTACTGCGCAGACTCTGGTCTCTGAATCGCCAAAATGGCGGAAGATTTTGGCTTCATTTTCATTGGCTGTATTCGGAATGGCATACTACTATACTGCGTACTGCATACTGCACTAGTATGTACTGCATACTACACACTGCCCAGTATGTAGTATTCGGTACTGTAACACTTTTGATTGTAGTACCCTACGCGGTCCTGCTGTGACACACCAGTCAATGCTCTGTAGTGCTCTGAAATTGTATTTTAACAGTTTAATGTAGTTTAAAACAATGTTCAAATATCATGTTTTGCTGATTTTCGTTGTCAGAGAATACACAGGCACTGTTTATTAAACCGTACTATAAAAAATTTAACAACATAAAGCTTATGGCACACTAAAAATGTCATTGTGTATTTTATCCAATATGGCATACTTATCATATACCCAAAAAAGTTTGTGTAAGAGATCTGTTAGTTCACATTTATTATAATTTATTTGAATGAGCTGTAGAGATTCTTCCATACTATTGTAAAAACATAAAAAATACTTTTATTATTAATATTATTACACTTTGCATACTCTTGTGACAGCAAAAAACATACAACAAATTGTTGCAAAACTCAGCATACAAGTATGTCTCAGACAGATATATAAATGATTACAGGTGTGGTCTGTGATCTGGGTCTTGTAACAAGTAGAATTGCTTCTCACACTGCCCTTCTTAACGGTTATATTTGCGTAGCATTCATTTTGGTGGGGGATTGTTTACTGCTAGTCATGCCTCTATGATGCACTTAAAAATATTTTGCCTTGTTGACAGACTCTAAGAGGGGGCACATCTTTGGGCAGAAAAAAGCATAGGCCCAGCATCCACGTTCTGATTGTGATCCGATCTATGAGTCTGCAACATCTGTGGGCAAATGTGCTGCAGGATGCTGCATATAGAAGCTTAGCCATTATATTTAATGTAAGTATGAATTAGTGCACACACATACTGCATTTGTGGCATATAGAATAACACAATTATTTAGAAGTGGACAATAAGTGAAATAAATAAGTGAACAAAATAAAAAATAAGGTGTACTGTATTGGGTTTAAATGAGTCAACTTATACTGACCTGTCAGTTTAGTTCAGCTTTTGAGGTATTCCACCTACCATACTATTCTGTGTCTGTGGAGGAAATTCTGTCAACAAGCGAGAAATCTGATCCTGAAAACAAAAAAAAAACCCTCCCACTCACATTCCTAACCATTGAACACCAGAAGATTGTTTAACATCAGCTGCAACCAAAGCGTTACACATGCTACCATACACGTAAAAGGTCTCTTGAGGTTGAGTCTGAAAGACTGGATCCTAAAAGCCAGACACCATTGTTGCTTTTACATTGTGTATGTGTAACTCTGAATACACCCTCTCACAACACACCGAGGCCAACTACCTTCTGACACTGTACAAAGTTTAAATGACTATGTTTTCAATGGAACTAATCTATTGTAGCTCTTCTGAAAGAAATGTGTGCTCACTGCCAGACAAGAGCCTCTGTATTAAAGGAGAAATATGGTGTGAAGTAGACTTGTTGAACTTTTGTTGAATAGTCCACCACTGTTCTCCCTTAGCGTTCTGAAATACAGTGCTTTTAGCCAATGCTCCCAACAGGATTACAATGCAAGAGATAGGGGCATAGTGTGCCCATGCAAAGAAATCACTATTTTGGAAATGCATGAATTCCAGCTGTTGCTGCAAATATCTTTGTAATATTCATGCACAATTGAATTAATGTAGCAATCAGTTCCCCTATCGTACCTATTTGTTCATGCTCATTAGTCAACTTAATGTAAATTAATTTCAAGATGGCGGTACCCGAAAAACAACCTTAAGATACTGTGTGTATAAATTTTTTTTTTTTACTAAACTTCCTGAGAACTTTTAAAGTTCCCAGTGCCTCATTTTAACAAATGTCCATTTAACAAATGTCCATTTAACACCAGATTTAAATGTAGTTTACTGAATTAGCTTGGTTTGAGTTCTACATAGTAATGTATATTAATTAGAACAAATTACACTGTTCTTCTCCCTTGGCCCAAATCTGTTCCAAATCTTGTCTATTGCTAAAGATTTTTGGTGTCTGTTTTTAACTTAAGCTTATAAACAAAAGAAGCCAGTGACAACCAGGTCTTGTGGGTGGATCTACTGAAAAAGTAAAGAAGCTGAGGATTTATATATCAAAAATCCTTTAAATGGTGTTCATTTTGATACTTCATTATTATTTTAGGACCAAATGACATGGCGTTATTATGAATCTAATCAACCTAGCGGTAATAACTAAATATAACCAATAGAGGGCGGCAGTAGTCAACCCTTTTTTTTAGTCTTATTCATTAAACGGGAAACCTTAAATGTTTTTAACAACGCTTAAAAACACTAAATATCATGATTGTTGTTTTGAAAGTAATTCCATTATTATGAATTATTTATAATTATATTATAAGCGGTTATTTTGATATCTCAGTGATTATAAAAAGGATATTCAATGTCCAAAGTAATATGATCTAATAGAAATGGGTTCCAATCATTATTTTTTATTAAATAAATTAAAATAATATTCCACAGTTTTTTATTAATTCGTGTAAAAAGTACTTAAATGCCAAATAAAATCGTATGTTTTATATTACCACTCAATATGTCTGCGCTTTTTTGTTCTAAACGCAACAGGTGGCAGCACATGGCAGCGAGTCTTTCAGAGTGAAGAAAGGTTCCGCGTGCTGCCGCTGGGTGGTGCATTAAGTCAGCGGTACAAACAGCAGGTCCAGCTGTGAGGATAAAGTATCCAGGTTTGAAAAACAAAAAAACTTTGTTCTGAGGAAAGAAATCTATCAGCATCAGTCGCAGCATCAGGCAATCACATTGCATTTTAGGTCTTTTTTTTTTTTTTTTTTTTTTTTTTTACAATATTTGCGTTAATATAATAGAATTAATTCACTAAATTAAATAAAATCAAATGAAATACTTTGTTTTCAGTGAACATAATCTGAAAATGAATGCATTTTTTAAACAATGATTATTCCTGATAGGAGATCCAGTCAATGGTGGACACTTTTTTTCTGTAGTGTGGGCATTTTATAACTATTGGTGAAATAGACATATCACAATGCATAATATGCATCAAATATGCAAATATATATGCAAAAAAGGTTTTCTAAGAAAACACTTGAAAAAATCCTCTGCAAGAAACTCAGTCAAACAATATGCAACATTTGTTCTGCACTTTATTTAATTTAGCCTATTGTAAAAAATACACATGACGTATTTAACGTACCATTTATTTGCACCTGCATCATTTATTTAGCAATATGTGAAACCTTATAAATACGTATATTTTCTCTGTAGAAATCCTGTCTGTAAGGCAGGCTCTCTGCAGCAGCAGGTCCTCCTAAGTAAAGTTTCTGTAATGTGGCACAGAGAGCAGCTCCAGCCTCCCCACTCCTGAAGGCGGAGTGAAGGCGGCGCGCGCATGCGCAGTAGGTTGTTTTTCTCAAAAGCCATGGCTTAAAGTGAGCCGGCTGAGCAAACTCCACCGTCTTTCTTAGCAGACCAACCACAGGCTGTGTGGAGCCGCGATAACAGCATCCTTTGCTGTTATTCAGCTCTGGCACATCAATGACACTGAACAGTGTTGAAACTCGCTTTTTTCATAAGAGATTATTTTCATAGACTTTTTCATTGTTTTCTACTGTTTTTTTTTTATATATACACATTTTAATTTTCTTGCCACCATGGTGCTAGGAAAGGTAAAGAGCTTCGTGGTAAGCTATGACTGTCTCAACGACAGCAATGTCCCCGTCTTCTCCAGCGGGGACTGTGTCTCAGGAAGGGTCATCATTGAAGTGACAGGAGAGATCCGTGTCAAGTCCCTCAAAATCCACGCTAAAGGATTTGCGAAAGTTCGCTGGACGGAGTCGCGAAATGCTGGATCCAACACTGCCTACACTCAGAACTACACAGAAGAAGTGGAGTATCTCAACCACAGAGACATCCTCATTGGCCATGAAAGAGGTAAGCAGGCGTTTTTTCTAAATATATAGGTTGGCTAATACTTTTTTTTTTCTAGAATTATTTTTTATGTTACAATGGATGCACACAGATAGCAAAACTATGTTAAATGAATCAACGCTCATTTTCCATCTCTATAATACATTGCAACATAACGTAATGAATAGATTTATTTGTGCACACCATTGTTATATCAATTAAACATTAATTCATCCTTATGGTTTAATATGTAGGTTGCTGTTTATATTAAACTGGTAATGCAACCTTAAAAATTAACATTTATTCAATGTAGCTATTTTGCTGCGATGGTCAGACTTGGTTGACACATTGGAGGTTAACTAGCCTACATTCACTTGTAACTATCTAATCTATCCTCCCTACAAATGCATTCATCGGGCCTAATAGTTAATTCCTTCATACAGTCTCATAAATTCTCAAAAACATGTAGCTTTAAGATTTTTCACAGCTAACTAACGTTAGAAAAGATAACTACAGTCCTTGTTTTGAGACTTTGGACACAACTGTCAGAAGAAGTGGCTAGCTGAATGAATGGACACAACAAGACTTCTCGTCTGTTTTTATGTCGATTTCGCCCTAAAACATTTTAATTTCGCACAGAATGATTTTTCATTAAGAAACACCAGCGAATTTCTTATTTAAACCGAAATATATCCACATTTAAGAGGCTTAATGGCTGTTTTAGCCTCGGTTGTCTTCAGTTTCCACCCTTTGTTAAAAGCGGTTCAATCCTGTTCTGATGCAGCGTCTGTTCCTCCTCGTTCCTGATTGGTTCATGCTCGCACGTGTCCACGGTGATGACTTCACGCTCGTGCTGAATAAACTGCTAGGAATGGAGCTGGGGTAATCCAGGTCCAGAAAAGTAAAATTCATTTTCGGGATTTTGTTCCAACTGCATGGGCCCAGGATTTTGTTCCTCTTGCGCTGAAGCATTTGGATAAAAAAAATATTGGGATGGATTTTTAATTTATGGACCTGGATTTCCGAACTCTAGGTGGGAACAGCTGCAACTTTTGTGGCTTTTTTTGACACCTTTGCAGTATTTTATTTTATTTTTTTTTACATTTTCCCCGCCTTTGAGTGAATGCATTGAAATCATGCATCATCATTTTGTCGTGCACTAAAGTTGTAAAGGTTGAAGACACGATTTGCAACAGATTTGCAACTGTTAGAGCTTCTAGAGCTACTTCCATGGTCGTGCAGAGAGCATTGCACAGCTCTGCAGAAAAAACAACAACAAAACAATATACAAAAGAAATCAAAAACACATTCATTTCTCATAATGAGCAATGCATGGACTTTACAGTGTGAATCTATTTTAGTTTGAACGCAGTTGTGCATGCATGCACACATCCAGCTATTCTATGTGTTGAATAAAAATAAAAATATCTTGTTTTATTATCAGTCAGTGGGATTAGTTAAATTAAGTTGCATGTACAAATCCTGTGTACCAGATCACTTGATATTATGATTCTGTAATTGGTTGATTTGTTGATCTATTTTCTTGCTGCCTTTTTAATCTTTATTTTGCTCTTATTTCTTTTGTGTTTTTGTTTCTATTGTAATTGCAATTAATTATTGCACCGTGAATAGTCTGTAATAATACCTTGTGCTTTACTAACAATAAAGGTGAGATTTGGATAGTATGTCGGTTTCTTGTCTCGTTTTTTGTCTGTTTTTCTTCTTTCTCACATGTAATTTGTAATTTGGGGTGTAATTTTGAAACGGTGGGGTGTGTTCTCTTAGGGTCCACGCCGCAGTACACGCGCACAAGCCGGTACAGGGGCTTGTCTCAGTGAGAGCGCGAGCAGGCTAGGTTGCAGTGAATGCGTAATGAGCGAGGCGGCGCGAGCTGGTTTAGGCCGGTCTCCTCTTGCTCGAGTCTGCCTGTGATTGACAGCTCAGCGCTTGTTTACCACGGCGCTGCCTTCGCCAGTGCTGAGCTGGCGGAAAGGAAACCAGCTACAGATATTTAACAAACGTGAAACTGTAGCTTTTCAACGTTTAATCTTTATTAGAAGGAATATTTTAAAGCTGAGACTCAATAAAATGACTAAAAACAAAACTACAGCTAATAAAAATAGCCATTTAACACTATAGTACAGCTTTTCCTCACATTTTGTCTAATGTTTGAGTATTAGCTTCTACAGGGCTTATAATTATGGTTATTTGTTGAGCAAGGTGACATTAAATGAGGTTTCATACATTTCCCACATATTTACAGACACACATTTCCTTTATTCCTTTGTATATTTTATTAAATAAGATTGTTTCAAAATAAGTCCAGTTTACATCTACAAACTGTAAATGTACAAACATTTACAGCAACTTTTTAGTAATATGATTTAAAAATTAAATAATTTCATTAGAAAGCAAAATACACACACACACACACACAAACCCAAAAATGTATTATCCTACATCATACTCTACAGACAATCAAAAAAGGGGTTCTTACTGTTCTTACTCTTACTGTCTTATCAAATGTGCTGTAAACAATTGACATTATGTCCCACATTTTGTGTCATTGTATAGCACTTTCTCAGGTAAGGTATACATGTATTTGGAATTTTGTTCTTTTCTCTTTCAGACGATGATAACTCCGAGGAAGGTCTCACCACCATTCATTCAGGAAGACACGAGTATGCATTTAGCTTTGAGCTTCCACAAACGTGAGTACCTTCATAAAGTTTCACATTCAGTTTGAAAAGACCTTTTATAATAAGCTGGTGATGAGTATCTTACTACATTTAACCAAAGTCTGACCTCATCTTTTCCACATGCAGACCTTTGGCTACCTCCTTTGAAGGGAAGCATGGCAGTGTACGCTACTGGGTAAAGGCGGAGCTGCACAGGCCCTGGCTTCTGCCCATGAAGACCAAGAAAGAGTTCACCGTCTTTGAACACATCGACATCAACACTCCCCTACTGCTGGTAAGTGTCTGCTTTTTCTCATAGTCACATTCCTTATGGGCATCTGTGTTATTACTTTATGGTCATCTCTCTGACTGCATGTAACTATTGAAACTTTATGTGCTCAGTACAGATTAATAACTAATATGCTCTGGAGAAGAAAACTGTTAAACCCTATTCTTACTTGTTTAATAATGTCAATATTATTTTAGTAATTACTATGAATTACTTTGTAACTACAGTGGCACACAAGAGAATGGTATACAAAAGGTAAAATATCACAGGTATTAATAATGTGGTATTTTTCTTGTCTTCTCTCTTTTCTGCAGTCTCCACAGGCAGGCACGAAAGACAAGACGCTATGCTGCTGGTTCTGCACCTCAGGTCCAATCTCCCTAAGTGCCAAAATCGAAAGAAAGGGTTACACCCCAGGTAAAGAACCATCTCCCACAATAACAATTACTAGCTAAGATTTTTAACATCCTTAACCTTAGTGACACATTTGGTAAATTTGTTTTCAGAAAGGCCACATCAGCTAAATCTTGTGTTCTTTCCTGTAGGCGAATCCATTCAGATCTTCGCAGAGATCGAGAACTGCTCTTCCCGAATGGTTGTGCCAAAAGCTGCCATCTACCAAACTCAGACCTTCTTTGCCAAAGGGAAAATGAAGGAAATCAAGCAACTGGTAGCCAACCTTCGAGGAGAGTCACTGTCTTCTGGGAAGACTGAGACGTGGAACGGGAAAATGTTGAAGATCCCCCCTGTGTCGCCATCCATCCTGGATTGCAGCATCATTCGGGTGGAGTACTCACTCATGGTAAGTTCTGAACCTCATTTTTTCTTATTTTTCATGTTTGTTCCTCTTTTTGTTTCAGGATTTTTATTGACCAGGGATTTTTTAATGGATCTTACCAGGCTTAATAGTTTTTTCTTTGAGCAATATCTCAATCAATTTGGATCTTGGATGATCCTCTATGTATGAAACCTGTTTAAGCCTTATTTGTCAAAATTTTTTTTAAAGAACACATATTTTATAGTAGAAAGTAGAAAGATCTTAATGCAGTTCTTTACTGGAAGCCTCTCTTTGACCTTTAGGGCACGGTTATAGACAGTATGAACATCTCGGATGATGCCATCCCCTGGTGATAAGAGGATCAGCCTAAAATATCAGTTGAAATTTAGGCCAGCGCATGTTAATGACCTATTAACCATGTGAACCAATCTGGCCATCTTGTACTTTGTTTAAGAGCAAGTCATCCTTAGCCTGACCTGTATATCAGTATGATTGGAATATTTTGCAATAACCCCAAGAGTCTGTCAGGTTTGAAACTGACTGTATGGCATGTCTAGCACTGTTTCAAATGAGTGTTATGTAATAATCTAATAAGAAATCTGCAGTCCGTGTGCAACATTATGTATTTAAAGGTGTCTGTGGTCTGTGGTTGACCCATTGTCTCTGCTTGTTTTCCATAGGTGTACGTGGACATTCCAGGGGCTATGAATCTGTCCCTCAACCTGCCCCTGGTGATCGGCACCATTCCCCTCCATCCTTTCGGCAGCCGGACGTCCTCTGTCAGTAGCCAGTGCAGCATGACCATGAGCTGGCTGGGACTGACCCTTCCAGAGAGGCCTGAAGGTGAGCATAATTTTCTAAGATAATATAAAGTTACAGACTGTTGCTTTTAATATACAATTATTTTTAATTAGTTGTCTTTAAGTTTAAATTTACCTTATTCTAAACGTCTTATTTACCCAGCTAGACTTTGTATGTAAGCACAAAATTCAATTATTCACTTGATAAATACACTTTAATTATTTACCAAAAAATTCCCAATAGTCTCTGCATTAGGAATAATGGCTAAACAAGAACATACAAGGGGTTAAAAAAACTTGAGTGAAATTATCTTATACACATTACACAGCCTTCTTGGAAACGTGCACTAATGTCATGGTGAAGTGATAAATATTAAGGGATTTTCTTCTTGCTAAAAAAACACCCTCTCAATTAACCATGCCAAAACGAGGAGGTGGGGGAAATAAGCTGCTCACACATGTGACAGCTGCTGTGGTTGTCATGGCAACGCTTCTAACACAGTGTCCTGTACTGATGTTCCCCCAGCTCCCCCAGCTTACGCAGAGGTGGTCACAGAGGAACAAAGACAAAGCTGCCTGGAGGTGTCCTCAGGCCGTGAGGACTTTGATGGCCCACTGTTTGCCTACATCCAAGAGTTCCGCTTCCAGCCTCCTCCTCCGTACTCTGAGGTATATATTTATAATATATTACATGTGAATATATTTAGCATTAGTATTTACAGCTAGCTGGTTTGGGTTACTTAGAGTTGGGTTCAAGATATAGACATAATGGGTTATAATAAACTGGGTTATTACTAAATATCCTACAACCTTACCTAACCTTAAGTTCTGTGGATATTGGAATGTCATTACATTAAAGAGTTCAGCAGTCTTTTGTAAAACCCTGGTTGCTTGGCATTGTGTCTAAATAGCTTTGTCTCTGTGTCTTCCCCCATTAGATTGATCCCAATCCAGACCAACCCAGACAGACAGAGGAGCGCAGGCCAGACACGTGCCCATCACGCTGAGCTGCTCACAACTCCAGCCCAGAGCAGTCGGGCCTTCCAAACTTCCCGTCTTTTTGTTTTTTTCCCGGCGACAACAAGCGCGTGTGCGCCGCTGTCGACGTTGGGAGAAAACAAACACGTGCAGGAGAAAGGACAGAAAGGAGCAGGAAGTCGTCGTCGTCGTCGTTGTTGCCGCCGCCTCACTTCCTGCCTGCTGTAGGGGTCATGTGGTCACAATGCTCATAGTTGTCGAACCCTGCGGACAGATGCCCTTGGTCGGACCGAGCCGCCAGGGCTTCATCAGCCTAGTTTTTTTGTTGTCCTCACGCTTCTTTCTGCAACCGTGGCACAAATCATGGTTGTGTAGTGTGAAGCTATTTAGAGACTCTAGACCTAGAGAAGAAGAGAAGAAGTACACCAAGGAAACACTATAACCACCACCTGCAGTACAATGGAGAGAAGACTAGCATCCTCCTGCCTCAGCTGTGGATTTTTGCACACACTTATATTTTGTTTCTTTTGCTTGAGTTCTGGGACTCTGCAAGTTTTAAAATCACTAAATTTTGTTTTATCTTATTTTCGTTGTTTTGTTGTCGTCTTGATAATATGACTAAGTGATTGCAGGCTTATAACTTAGTCTTGCTTCATCCGCACAACTACGAACAACGCAGAGACTAGATTCAGAAGCGAAAAGAAGAAGAAAAAAACAGACTGTTGTGCTCTGATCTAGTTTCAGCGGTTCTTAGGTGGTTCTGTTTTTTTCTTAATTGCGTTTCCTCTTAAGGACATGCAAATGACAAACTGCCTGGCGGCTCTACACCACCTGGAGGCTTTTCATTGCCTTCCCATCGTTGCCTGTATGACTTCGAATGAGCGTGGTTTTCTTTTGTTTCCTTCCTGTTAACACAGACACCACTCACATTAAGTTCTAAACATAGAGGAAGCCTTTAAGTCAACCTTCGTTTGCTTGGTGTTTCTGTTGTAGCGCATGTTTTGTGGTGGAGAAGCAAAAGACGAGTGCTTGCCACTTGCATGTGTAGGCAGGGTGGAGACATAAAAAAAGACAAAAAAAAAAAAAACAGGGTGGGACCCAACAGGCTGCCCACGAATGGCCTGAATGAACAGTTTGTTGCCTTTCTATTTGTAGTGTAATGCAGCGCAGGCTTCTATACAGCACTGCCTAAAAAAAGCACTCAGTCTCAGGAGAACTTCTCACTTGCCAAATGGTTGGAAACAAAAACAAGATAGATAGATAGATAGATAGATAGATAGATAGATAGATAGATAGATAGATAGATAGATAGATAGATAGATAGATAGATAGATAGATAGATAGATAGATAGATAGATAGATAGATAGATAGATAGATAGATAGATAGATAGATAGATAGATAGATAGATAGATAAAACCGACTATGTTTTATTCAATTGCACTGTTTTAAAAAAGCATAAAAAGGCTGTAGGTGAGAGAAATAAGTAGATTAGATGAGCAGAAAGAGAGGATACATGGAGATGCAAGGTGAGGCAGCTTTCCAAGACCATAGTAGACATTCCCTTTTTGTCCTACTGCTCTGGCAGACTTCATCAGACTTTATCCGCCACAACATTCCTCCTTGCCTGTGATGGAAGATGTGAATCAGATCAGTTGTCGAAAAGTGTAAAAAAGCCTTGGGAATAAGATAAAAAAGAGAAAGCAATGAATGACAGAGCACATCAAAAGAAGGCAGAAAGGCTTAAAAACTGTGCTGTAAAGAAGGAAAAAGCAGCTCACTCCGTGCCCAGGTGGCCATTTTTTGAAAGGAGTGAAAAGTTGAATTGAGTCGTACATTGGTTTTTAAACTCATTCAACACCTTAGCTAGGCTCAAGCTAAGTTCAAGCTCAATTTCCATGCAGCCTTAATCATAATAAAGCGCCTTTTTGTTTTCAAATAAAGAAAAATAGAAAAATAAGAGGACTGATCACATTTTGTTGAGGCTTGGAGGAAATTCAGCGTTCAACCCATCGTTCAAAATTTCCCAGTGACAGTGTTTTCCTTATTTTTTAAAAACAGTTTCTTAAACACACAACCCCAAAAAAGTGGACGGATGTTAAGGATGATCACTGTCATGTAGCCGATGTGTGCGTGTACGTGTCGTTTGTGTTCTGAGTGAGGAGGTGTAGACTTCAGCAGGTTTCGTTGACTACTGCTTCAAGCATAAATGGACTAATTAAAGTGGTCTTATCGTAGTGGCCTTGAACAACTGACATGAAAAAGGTTCATCACTCGCATTTGTTACGTCTTACAACCTTCTGACTGTCTGTGTGTCGTCTGAAATTAGTTTTTCTTTTGTTGTTGTTCTTATAAAAGGACAAAAAGGGAAACTAGTAAATAGTCCTTCAAAGCGCGCACTGATCCTCAGACACACCACTCTTAATTTGCTTTGGCTAAAAACAAAAAAAAATCCCACTTAATCCCTATTATGACTAGTTTTTTGATGATTGTTTTTACGGGCATTTAAGGTTGTTTTTTCTGCTCAGGCGACCTGGTGCAGTTGTTGTGTTACTCTCACCTCTCTTTATTTTGGGAACAATGTGGTTTTAGCACACCTTCAGGGAAGTGGGTTGTCGATGAACCGAATAGTTAATGAAAGTAACTGTTCTGAGACAAAGTAGCCCACTTCTCCTTTATGTTTGTTCTGTGTGTTTATGTTCGTTTCTGTTTCGGGTAATCCACGCCTGGCAAAATCACAACTGGCAAGTGATTTGGGCCTTAGGTAAAATGATAAGCTTAAAAAAATAAATGCTTTTTTTTCTCGTGGTCGGTCAATTCCAATGTCCAGTGCTTGGCCTTCCATTTAGTCCAGTGTTAAAAGCTAAACTCTTAACTTTTCTCTGAGGAATGAAATAAGTAGAGAGTTCAGTGGGGATTTGTTTTTTAGAAACTAAGTGCAATATTACCTGTTTGAGTTCATTTTGTCACATTGGTATACATTTTGTTTTGTTTCATTTGTGTTTTTTTCAGTGATCATTATCAACACTACATACTGGTAATCTGCAGTTTTATGTTCGGCATGGTTTTGACCTTTTTGTCTTAGTTCTTCCTCAGAGCTAAATAAAAAACTTTTTGTTCAAGCATTAAAGTACTTGTCGTGTTGCATTTGTTACAGTTTGGAATTTGTGGAAAATTGTTCAAAACTTTAGCTAGGAAACAACATTATTCAAACAATTGCGAGATTAAAAACTATACTGTATATACTAAATTATACAATACTAGAATTATATAACTGTAAAATGTTGCAGGTAATAGCTAGTAGACATATTTTATCTCATTTAATTGACAGAACATTAATCCAACACCTCGTTCACACATGGTCAATGGGATTAGTATCTGGATTGTGTCCTGGTCAGATTTGAACCACATGCATTTACACTTGGTAAAGACAGTTGTGTTTACACTGCTACAACATATGGCTCAGGATGCATACCGGACAGACCATCTCCTAAATTAGTTGGTTTAAATTATTGAATTTGTATGTTTTAACTCTGTTTTGGTTGTTTGATACTCAAGACAAATGAAGTGTCCATGTGTAAGTCTTATCCAGGATCTGAGAGACTTTTTTAATGTGCAGATAAAGATCTAAAAACATGATAAAGTCATGTAAAGTCAGAAAGTAACTGCAGTGGTGTTTATAATCATAACTGGTGTAACAGTGCCTCTACAGGCAAGTTAGAGATTTGCAATACTCAGTCACTTGGACAAGCTTCAATAAACACATATTTTAAGAGACATGCTTGTTCATAGACTATCCAAATGACTTCTGACAAACTAAAACTGAACACAGGGAATAATTTACTAAAGAATGGGTGTGTACATTAGTTTAAATTGATAGTAAAATCTATTTAATATACAACAAATTTTCTTTACTTAGTTTCTTTTTCTTTCTTTGTTCTTTATTTTCAAACATCAAATGGGTAAAATACTCTTGTACCCTTTTAGTTGTTAGGTTACCTAGACATTAATCCAAGACTCTATGAGGTGTTGGACACAAAGACGCCAGCACCGTTTATTGGTGTTCACCCCGTGACCTCATCTCACTAGGGCACTCCTCGGTCACAGTTCAAGCGTAGCTCCAGGAGGGGTTGTAAATTCTTAGCAGAAAGGAGTGAACAAACTACACATAGAGCCAGTCTGGAAGGCACCATTGTTGTGAAACAACAATATCCATCCTGTTGCAAAGCGCTTTGCATCGTTTTTAGCAAAATTAGGGTCTGGGCTCAGTTTAGGCTGTTTGTAAACTTACCTTTATAAAGGTTTTAAATAAGTCAATGAATCATTCGCACAGGTTCCTAACACATTTCTTATTTAATGTATTAACTCAAACTTTGACACTATTTAAAGGGTTCCTTTATACAGGATTTATAACATATCCATTTAAGCAATAAGTTAAATTCCTATTAAGATCACAGATCTCTTTCACAAAGGAACCAGTTCACTTTACAATAAAGCACACAGTGATGTGAGTAAGAGGACCACAAGCCATAATAAACTTTAAAGAAGTCATATACAGAAACCTGAGCAGAAGCTTTCATGTACAACACATTAAAAAAGTAGACTCTGCCAACCTCCTTAATATTTCTTATTAATAAAAATAAAGGGAGTATTTGATTACTTTTAAAAGATTTTAACCAGAGTAATAATCCTATTCCAAATTCATGTCTTTCTCAAAATGTATTATGTTCACATAGCTTCTTTCTACATCTGTTAATGTTGCTGCAAACACATTCAACAAGTGTCAGACAGATCAATGCTGCATTTAGAAGCCACATTTAGAAAATCCATCGAATTACGTCAGCTGTGTTTTGTAATTATTGACTGGGCTGAGAAAAGCTTGGAGTGGCACGCAAAGGACTGAGAGCCCAAGAGGTCCATTTAAAGCCCGGAATACCATCACACATCAGAGCTTTGCTATGCTGAGCAAGGTCCCTGGTTGCATCCCAAAACAAGTGCACAAGACAGCTTCAACTGTAATTGAACATGAAGTTTTGTGACACAATGTTGTTTTCTGTAAAGCGTAGAATTTCTCAGCAAAATTTCAGTCATTGCAGATTCTTAGGTAACAAAATGTGCACTGCAGTGGATTATGGCCACATGTAGCACTGAACCTGGTATGGGTCCTAGCAGCGGACATGACCCGGTGTCTTTTTACACAGGAGTCCAATACTGGAACTGGTCTGTTTTATAGATCTGCAGCAAAAAAAGATTAATTTGCAACAATGGCTCAGGTGTTGATAGTGTTTAAAAAAATTGATTTGGGTCCGTTTTATCGCTGACTGGCGTCTTGGTGATCACTTAACCCTTTCATCCCTTAACATCTTTAATATTCGTGAATGTCCAGAATTTTTTTTTAGCACAAATACCATTTTTTTTCTTTGTTTAATACACTGTAAAAAGTGTAGCCCTGCTCAAATTAAAAAAAATGATGTCCATTTGTTGCATCTAAACTATTTGACTTCACTCAATCTAAATAAAGTCAATTGTTACAACCTGATTATTTTATTTTGACATAAACCATATTACTTCACTCGACCCAATATTAATTATTCACCTTGATCCAAGTTAAATTCTTTACATTTCAGTTTCGGAACCAAACTAATACATTTAAATTGAACCGAACTTAAAAAAAAAACATGGCAGCATATTCAGAAGTTCCAGAAGTTACTGTGGCGTGGAAGAGGACGGATTACCAGCGAGATTCGTTTCAGTGCTCTCTTGCTCTTTTTATTTTGCTCTGAGGAGGACACTAAGAGCTGGATTTACATGGGATTCCACTTTTGAAAGTGAAACTAACTACAGCTCCAACGCAGCTAACCCCACTCCCACACACAGAAAACACACAAAGGGTGAGGCACTTACACAAAACAACCACATAACTGATAACTACATGAATAATACTAGAACAGTGATAATAAAACATGACATGAAACTCTGGGATAAACAGTAACATAAACACGCAGAAAAACACCCACTTCCCCCAACAGGGTGAGCTCCCATAATTCCTTCCGCCCCCCCTCCAGTCCCGACGCCACAATACCATAAGCATGCGTTGCTATCTCGCGAGCGCGTTCAGGCACTTTCTCCCTCTCTCATTCTCTCTCTCGCGAGCGCGTTCAGGCACTTTCTCCCTCTCTCCCTCAGTGCTCTGAAGCACTTCTCTACAACTTCTCCCGTGCTCCACAGTGCGCATGCGCAATTCATGTTTGATTCAAATTAAAAATATTACATCCTTATCTCTTTTCTTCGAGTATGATTTCAGTGGAACCAAAACATTTGGTTTATTTCCTTCAGAATTGTAATTAATTTAGTCTGAATCAAAATTGACACATCAAAATTCAAAAAGGTTGAGTTTCACAATAAAGTCAATAATTGTACTATGTGTTCAATCATATTTATTAGCTTGAATGAACAGCTCCATGCTTCACTTTTTACAGTGTACTGAATGGATGACAACTTTATAGAAAAGGGCTTTCACATTGCAGATGAATTTAATCATGGTTCAGTCGATTTGGATCGAGACAACCTCTTTTGTTTGGACCAAATTTTGGACTATTGGTCTGGCTCGTGGTTTGTGGCACCTTTAACACCTGCTTTTTAGATCTAGACCAAAACTAAAGGTGTAAAAGCATCCATATTCAGATGCTAACAAAGCATTTGTTGGACCTGTTGGAGCTAAAATCTGCAAAGTTGTAGATTTCCAGAACCTGGATGTAGCATGGATGTGCTAAATGATGCTAGTTTTCTTTTCAACAAGTTACATAGTAGTGGATGAACATGCTCATGTTGTTCAGGTGAGCTATCCAGCAACTAGCTAGTGAACGATCTTCCATGATCACAAGTTCACAAAGCTACTGTCGGATTTGTATGCTGCCTGGTGGTTTTAGGCCCAGGCCATGATGAGTCAGCTTTGACCCAGCGCTTTTCGCTTCCCTCATGGCCCCTTACTCCATTGACTCCTGTGGGTCAGGCCCTTTGTGCTAAGCTGACCCCGAGGTTGGGGCATAAAGGAGGGTGGGATTAGCGGGTGGTGCTAGCTGCTGATTAGCCCTTGCTGACGCCACATAGGCCTCAGCTGTTTCCTCTCACTGGCTAATCCTAGAGCTGCAGGACGAGCAGCTCCCACCCTCAGAACACAGATACAGCTGCAGCGAAGCTAAAGCCTTCTAGATAGTTCTGACTGTTCTGTATTGTCAGGCCAAAGAAAGCACGCCTCCCTGTGCGTTCGGGGGAAAATGCGCTCTGGGAATGCTGTGCTGAGGTTATGTAATAATAGACAAAGACTAATGTAGGCTGCAAAAACAGAGAACCTCAGACGCTATCGCTAAAACGACAGCTTGATTGAAAAAAAAATAGATGTTGACAGCTTGGTTTCTGGTTTATTGGTCATAAGGGAATATACAAGCTGTTTATGTGATGCATTTCCCCAATTAACCTTAAAATAGATCAATTCCTGAGGATGCCACTTAATAGTTATCTATATTTTTAAGATGCTCAGACAGAACTTTCCCAGCAGCCACAAGGGAAATATAGGACAGGAATGACTAATTGCTCTGTTCTAGAATAAAAGCCAATTCCTTATCTGGTCCAATGGTCTTATTATATCATGTAAAGTGTTCTCCGGTTATTTGAATGATTCATCACATAAAAGGTGAACACAATATTATTTAAAGAAATGTAAAGCAAATATTGAGCGCAGTATATAAGCACATACAAATATATCAATTTATCAGTCTTTATGAATAGTATTTATAAATTAAATGCTTTTAAAATATGTCCAGATGTTTGTGTACTTTTAGTGGCATCCACTGCTGAAAATACTTGCACAAATGCAAAAATGCCATTACACAGGTTTTCTAATTCACATACAGAAGTATTGCCAAAAGAATAGGACTTTATTATTATAAACAAATACTGGCAATACATACACAATGCACTGCAGAAGATTTAAGAAAACCACTTTGTTTTAGATTTATAGTTTTATTAATAGTTTTATTATAAATACATGAAACATTTGATGTGAACATATGTTTGAAGCACTCCTAGAAATTGGTATAAATCATATCTAACACAAATAGACGACTGGGTTGGTGGATTAATGAATTAACATTTTATTATTTGCTAAACAAAAATATAAACGCAACACTTTTGGTTGTGCTCCCATTTTTTATGAGCTGAAATGATTTTTCTATGTACACAAAAGGCCTTTCTCTCTCTCAAATTTTATTCACAATTGGGTCGTAATCTGTGTTAATAAGTATTTCTCCTTTGCTGAGATAAACTATCCACCAGTCAGTGGTCCATCCTTCAGAATGAATATCTTTTCTAAAACTTGCAAAAAGGTCTCGTGTAAACATTTGTAAACCACAACAACAAGGTTTAATACTGTGTATTTTATTCTAGGTCAGTTATAACTTAAAGGGTAACTAAACCCCCTGATTTTACCTTACTCCACCCTCAGCTCAAGTTTGAAAAATGCAAAAAAAAATGGGAGGAGTAGTTTGGGAGGGGCACTGGGTAATGTATGGGTTTAGGGGTGGGGAAAAAAGGAGAGCTGATTAGGCTGAGCAGTTTGCCTCTGATAGTGATGGTTTGACGTCACGTCACCAGGGCGACGGTATTAATGATTGACTGATTTGCATACTGTGAGTATCTATGTACCAAAGTACTCAGACACATCATCTTCAGCTATAGCACAGCTGAACCTGTGAGGGCGCTGCAGAGGCAGAAATGACCATAATAAAAACGGTTATAAAAATTTAAGCAGGACTGGTATGTTTCAGCTATTAATGAAAAAAATAAATGGTTAAGGGTTTAGTGCCTCTTTATAAACATTTCCTCAAGACACATGGTCTACTTCAAAAGTTTTCTTACCTCCATCATACTTTGTAGAAATGTTTACAGTATGGCAGTTAAGAAGAGAGCTCCTGGTGTCACTTCCTCTCAATCTCTGTCCCTGGTGAAGAGTTTTCCGTTCTGTTTTGTCTTCTGGTCCTGACACTTTTGATTTGTCATGCCATAACCATCCTTGCAATGTTCCCATCTAGAGAGGCATCTGCAAAGACGTCTCAGTAACATGGCAGACCTTTACAGGAACAGCTCTTCAAGGCAGGAACACTGTCAGAAACATGGCCGTGCTCGACAAGTCTGCAGTGTGTGAAGTGTGAAGCTGAACAGCAGTATTGGCAGCAGGGATGTGAATCTCATTGGTCCTCCGCAATAAGTAAGAACAGACTCTAAAATCTCAGGATGACATAACTTCAGTGGTGTCTTCTGATGGTAGGTGAATTTAACATTACCATACCATAACCATAGATAGGTAGTCATTTGGAATAAATAGGACAGTTCGTAAAAAAAAACAAACCTTTGTCGTTTTTAACATTTGTGAAAAGTTATGGACAGTTAATCTTTATTTTGTGCAAAGAGGAAATTCTTGCTGTCAATAAAAAACATCAGAGGATGTTCAAAGTTTGCCAGAGAACATCTTAATATAGTTCAGGAACAATGTGCTGTGGACTGTTGCATTTTTATTCTTTTATGACAGGACCATTTCCTCCACACCTCCCATAAAAATCAAAGTTCTGCAGTCTATTTTTAAATGTAGATCAGATTATGTACCGTGTCAAGAGCTAGCTGGAGGTCCTATGAGGACATTTTAGGATTGTTGGAGACTTCTTTACACATCTTGCTGTCTGCTCCTGGACTGAACTTGTTAGGACGGCCTGACCTGCACATATCCTTCCTCTTGTAAATTATTTAGAGGAGAATGGAATGGCTTATTTTTAAAGGAACAATCAGTAATAAATGCGAGTGAGTCTGTGAAATGGCTATAGGAGTCCAATTTCCAAACACTGGATACTGTTCTCTGCCTGACCTGCTCTTCCCCAGCTCACACGGGTTGCCAGGTTGACACACGATGGCCAGCAACAACGCGTCTTACTCCATAGCTGATCAGTGAACACATACGTTTGCAATGTCTGAAATGCAAAACTACGCTAGTGGTGGTGGTAGAAAAATACCCAGCTATGGTTTGGCAACTTTACTGAAGATCAATGATTACTTGTTCACCCAAAATATAGCAAGCTTGCCCGTTTCCATGGCTGCAGCACACTGTGTGCATGCTGTTGTCTATACCTGGCATCCTGGAGTGTAGAAACGGGATTGGGGGAATTGGCGGTGGTTAGATTCAGAAGCCACTGAAAAACATCCTTGCAAATGTGGAGCTCTTTAAAAAAGTCCTGCTGCTGAGCACCAGACTCCCACATCCCTCTGTAGCCATGGCAGTAGACAAGGCAAACACCCTCAGTAAAGAGGACAGCTGCAGCTCTTTGATACTCTCATGCAAAGGCCAGCTGTCTTCACACAATCAACGCACCTCCACAGCTATTGGCGGGGATGAAGAGGGAACCCAGGAATCCAGTTGTTGATGTTCCCAGGCTTGGGTTCCCGGACTCAGAGCGAGTCCCAGGATAGGCTGCTCAGCATGGTGGGGGTGTGAATAGCGGAGGGGAGGGTCTCGACCTAGACTCTACTAGAAGCAAGGGGTTCAAGTTCATGCTGATTTTAGAGTGCAGAGTTATTGTTAACCTAGCTGGGACAACATGCTGCACTTGTGCCAAAGTGCAAAATGGAGCAGTGTAAAGGGTTTTGGAGCTTGGAGCAATGCCATGAATAAACCACATTAAAAACTTCAAAAACAACGAAGAACATCTAAAACATGATTCCATAAATGTCGCATTAAAAAGGTAAAAAGTGCAAGCACGAAGAACCTTTTTAAGGGCCACAGTGTACAGCAATGGTTCCACACCAAACTTTTGGATTTTTAGTTTGGTCCGAACCAAAATTGCAGGGTTAAAATTTACAAAAAAAAATCAAAGTGGTTCCTACCAAAAGAGATTAACTCAATCCAGATCAAAGGAAACATGGTTCGTTTCTTTTGCAGTGTGGAAACACTTTTCTCTATGATTCAAACTTTCAAACCAATAACATAAAGTTGAGGTAGACTATCATCACACATTTCTGAAGGGAAAATTTTATGCTCATTCTGTTGCATTAAAATGAAAAAAAAAAAAAACATTCTACAACTGTACACCTACCAAGACATGGCCATTCACCCAAACTGATAGATGGAGTAAGGAGAGAGTACTGTTGAGAAAAAGTCAAGAGTCAAGAGATCCATGGTCACTTTGGAGGAGCTGCAGAAATTCACAGCTCAGATGGGACAATCTTTCCACAGGACAACTATAAGTTGTGCACTCCACAAATCTGGCAAGAAGAAAACCATTGTTGAAGGAAAGACATAAGAAGCAGTTTTTGCGGTTCTGTTTTCATATTTCCCCTCTCGTTGGACACTTGCAGGTAACTGTGGAACAGATTTCTGTCACCTATCACTAGGTAACTGTGGAACAGATTTCTGTCACCTATCACTAGTAATGGTTTCAACACTAGGAGGGTGAAGACTAAAACATGCCTCCTTAAATACATATGAAGTCAGACACCTCCTCTTTTCTATCTTCCGCTGATGTAGCATTACAGAGCACTCGGAGGAAAGTGCAGCAACCCAGCTGCACAACATGACCAGTTGTGCTCTCTCAGACTTCGGGATTACCCAGATTACCAGATCACCCCACAGATTACCCCACAAAAAAAGCCCTATCTACATTTCAACTGTCCCCAGAAAAAAAAAATCTAAATTTTCAGAAAATGTAGAGATTGTCTCTTTAAACTCAATTTGCAAAGTAAAAAAATGATAAATAAAAACACTGGCAATTGCCTTACAGGGTTAAGCTCTTCTGTGTTGTGCAGTTTATGGAATAAGCCATCAAAAAGAACACCCAGGCCATGCTCCACAGCTTTTATACTGCTGGCACCTGTCATAATCAAACACGCTCATGCAAAAGCAGCGTTTGTTTGACGTTCATGTTTACAGATTAAGGTTGCGTTGACTCCAGCTCTGTGATCAGCTGGGATCAGAGAGTGCTGCAATGGCAGCACAGCTATCCCGCTCTGCCGGTAAACAGAAGTCTTTGCCGGGATCGCTTAATCCCCGCAGCGTTCTGCTCAAGAGGACGTGATTACAAGTCACAGAGTTCCAATTTGACGTGTGGGAGCTGTTCCACGTTTATCTTAGGCCTGAAGTTCAGCCTCCCCAGACGGTTTTTCATTTACACTTCCACTCCCCTCTAGAGGGGGTTTAAACCTCACTACAGCTAAGACACTGATGTTAAAAAGAGAACGGTATGCTTATTATGCAATGAAATCATACTACAATTATGTGTATATGAATAAAGGCTTTTATATTTTAAAAAAGTAGAACTAGGCACAAACGTTTTGTGAGTTTACTGAGATTTAAATTCATTGGAACTCCAGAATATAACAAAACACTAAAAACACTGAACAATACTGTGGCTATAATGATAAATTATTACTTTGCATTGCTATAAATATAAATAAGTACTGTGTTATTGAATATGTCTTATGTCATGTGGTACCTTAATACCTGCATGAGCTGTATACACAATTTTGAGCACCCCTGTTTAGACTGCATGTTACTTTTGTTTTGTTAAGTAAAGTTTGCTATAGAAAACTCACTTTTGTTATTTTACCGCCCAACTGTACTGTTAAAAAGTCAAGCTGTATTACACATTAGTATTAATCCTAATGCAGAAAAATGGGTTAACTATTTGTTTTGGCATATCTTGTGGAGTCCCACAAGTCTCTATTTTAGGGTCTATTAAGCCAATGTTATTTATGACAATAAAGCAAGCATACAAGTGAAAAAAGAAAGGATCTGAGGGCTTTACTATTTTTAACACTGGTAAAACAAAAAACATGTTGCATGTAATAAAGTTACAATTTGGAATATATATGCAATATAACTGTGCATTTAAATATAAACTGTACATATTATATAATATCCCATATTGTTCTGAATAGAAGGCAGATCAGTTGCAGAGCAGCTTTTGAAGTCAAGGTGTAGGATGCATAAGTATTAATTAATCCTAATGCACAAACTACTAGAAAAAACCTTTTTGTTTTAGCATATCTTGTGGAGTCCCACAAATCTCTATTTTAGGGCCTATGGAACTGGTGTTATTTATGACAATAACTCAGTTATACAAGTGAAAAAAAGGATCTGAGGATCTAACTATCATAACATTTGGAAAAATAGAAAATGTTGCATGCATTAAAGCTGCAATTTACTATACATTTGCAATATAATATTGCATTAAATATAAATGGTATATATAATGGTATTATATAATACTACATATGCTGCTGCTGAACGGAAAGCAGATCAGTTGCAGAACAGCCTTAAAAGTCAAGGTGTATGATGCATTTGTATTAATCATAATGCAGAAACTACAAGACAAATAGAATGAATAGTAGAAGAACTTATGGAGTTCCACATTTTAGGGCCTCACCAATATTATTTATGACAATATTGCAGTTATATGAGGATCTGGAAAAACAGGATCTGGAAATTTAACTAAATTTGAATACTGGGAAAAATAGAACAGGGTGCATGCAATAAAGTTGCATTTTGCAATATATTTGCAATCATATATTAAATATAAATTGCATATATTATATAATACAACATAAGCAGCAGAATGGAAGGCAGATCAGATGCACAGCAGGTTTTAAACGAGCTACAGTGCCAAGTAAACTCTACGAACCTGTGTTCTGTACTTTGTCATCTCTATTTTTGGGTAAAGAAAACAAACACAGAGTGCACGGATCCAAATAGGACATAGGTCATGCATATACCTGGCTAGTCTCTTTCTCTCTCTTTGTCTCTCTCTCTCTCTCTCTCTCGTTTTCTCTCTCTCTCTTTCTCTCTCTGTCTGTCATTGCAGGGGAATGAGAGTGGTATAGTCCACCAGGCTAGTTCCTTTTTTAGGCAGTTTGATTCATGTTGGCCCCCGTCTGGGTTTCTCCTGAGTCACGGCGAGCCTTGACCCCTCTCGGACATGCAAAGAGCAGGTGCGGAGAGAGTTCTTCCCCACACACCGAACGCCCCCTGCTGAGATCTGTCCACACGCACTGCCAGGACGGAAAGAGGAGACCGACTCACAGTCCATGCTTATGTAAGAGTACTGCTGGTACAGAGATAATTCAATTTCGTATTAATTAAAAACTGAAAATACGTAGAACATAATGAAGTAATAATTATCTTAGAAATGCAATCAGCACATTTGTATAAGCTACCTGAGAAGACCTTTCTTTAGACCAGATTCTTGTGAAATCTGGCAAGTGCACTGCATGGCTATGGTCAGAAAAAACATGCTAAAACAAGAATCGGAAGTGCTTTTCCAAAATGGAGAGAACTATTACACACATAAGATGACACAGCAAGTCTGAATATTGCCCTGAACTGTTTGTTTGACAGACTTTAGGCAAGACAAGGAAAGAGATGATTAATTGTTATTTGGTTATTTTGAATTGCAAATTCAAAGTGTTTATCATTAAACTGAGACATTTAAAAGCAGGAAAATTCCTGTCTGGTCACTAAATTAAATAAAGCATCAATAAGAATATGTAAATAAATTATTATATTGTATTTATAGTGACAAAATATTCTCATATAATTACTTTGAGTTTCTTTTTACTGTGATGTGTACATTTGTCTCATGTTATATATTACACATAATTCTATTATTCACCTGGATTCAGTATAACTGGTTTGATATCTAACATAAATGGGAAGAATGGACCATTGCAACCTTCAAAAGGGTTCAGACATCTTTAAAGATGATTTTTGAGAATTTCAAAGGTTTTTATTACATGTTTAATGAATAAAATTAAACATGCAGTGGTGCATAAAAAAGCAAAATAACTTAAGAAAAAATGGTACCACTTTAAAATAAGACTACCTTTATAAAGGGTTTATGAATGGTTTACAATTTGTTTATTAAGGGTTACTAAATAGGTTGTAAATGCCTTAAAAATCATTAATAATCAGTTATAACACATACATAGAAAGGGCAATCATGACCTGTTTTTTGGCAAATAGTGAACCCACAGCCATCCATCTATTTTTCTTTTTTTTTACCAAAGATGAACATCAAACACTTAATGTGTAACAGCAAAGCTTGAAATTAAATTCTAGTAGCTCAATGTTCTAGCACATTTATTTTATATGAGTATTTATTTTTGCTAATAGGTTCCATAAATGCCACCCCAAAAAAGCACAATTAAATTTAATAAGAGTGATAAGGCACACACACCTGTAACCACATAAGTGTTCCTGCCTCAGGCACTTGGTTTTACTACCGTGTAACACATTTGTTAAAATGTTCTGTTTAGTGATTCACTAGGAACAAATTGTACTCATTATTAGTTAATAGTGCCCCTGTTTATTCACAGACCTGCAGTCTATGCAAATTCTTTTCCTCCTCAACCCAACCTGAGGCTGAAGACATGGGCTTTTGGTGAGCTTTGGCCTATTATTTGTACAGTAGCAGAGAGAGCATGAAGTGTTACCTCAGGGGGGATGCTTGGGAATGCCTACATCTGTGTAAGGTGTGAGGTATTATCTTGTGAGTGAGGCTGAACACTGGCTAGTGTGCTCATGGTATGGTAGCATGAATAATTGGAGTTGAAGCCCTAAAGTCCTGATAGGTGCCAAATGGATTGGACGTTTACGAAGTTGTGCAGGTACAATATTTAACATTCCTTGATCCATAGTGGTGTGTGTACCAGGAATATGTCATAGAAGCCATTACCACACACAGTGGGCAGCAACACAGTGTAACAACACTGTTAGTGATCGTGACTAGTGGCATCTGGCTACAATTGTCCATGCAAACAGACAAGCGACACCGTAATCAAAAATCACATCCACTTTTAATGCAGGAGGCCAAACATCTATCCCACAGATCAGTGGAGCATTCTGTGGCTTTCGTGGTCCAAGCGCTGCCACTATGATCGGTAGATTGCTGGTTCGAATTCATGCAGCTTGCCATCAGCTGCTGGAGCCCTGGGAAAGCACAACTGGCCTTGCTCTCTCTAAGTGGGCATATGGAGCGCTTTCCCCTCATGACTCATAGTGTGATGTCGATCAGCACGATGTGTCTGTGAGCTGATGTATCGGAACCCAGTCATTGTGTTTTCCTCCGAGCGCACTGTGATGCTACTTGGCAATGCTGCATTTCAGCAGCAGTTTGAAAAGAGGCGGAGACTAACTTCACATGTGTTGGAGGAGGCATGTGCTAGTCTTCACCCTCCTTGTGTTGTGGCATCCCTTGTGATGGGGAATATACAAGGGGAAAAGGAAAGAAAAATGGAAAAAAATAGAAATAAGAAAAATAGTGTTGTAAATACTCTGCAGTCTCACCCCTGTCTGTTCTATGAGTAAAAAACATCCATCAGACATTTTTAGACGCATGCCCATAACAGCCTATTACCATAACAGCCTCATGAGCATCTCCTTACTGCTCCAATGTAACTCTGATCTGGATTTGGGCTCAGTTCATTTTCCATAACATCTGATACTGCTCCAAAGTCCCTGCCTCATTGGAAAATACATTAGTACCCCTCAAGTCATCCAAGGAGGTGACAGACTGGGTAACCCCAGTAAACAGCTCTGAGCCTGTGACCTCATTCGACCTCCTCTGAAAACACCACAACACTACAGCGTACAGCCGAATGTTTGGTGCTTTAATTAGTTCTGGATTAACTGTCTGGATCAGACAAATTTAGCGGCCCTGCTACAGGCCAGTGGCTTGCTGTGTGGTCTGCACGGTGCTGAAAGGACTTACGCTTGGGCCGTCTATCATAACAATGTGTGGCTATGCAATGACAAGAATGTTTGCACCGTGGAGGTCGCAATTGTGTTCAGCCTGTTCCCTCCCTGCTTGGGTTACTATGGAAGGCAACTGTTGTTCCATGTAGGCCTTTTCCCAGAAACAGAGCAACATTCGTTTAATTGCATGTGCTTAAAGGTAAACCATGAGAAGAAAACACTTCAGTAAGAACGCTGCAGTAATTCTAGTTAGGCTAGCTTCCGTTTGCTTCAAAATATTTTCAGTTCTTGCATGATTCCACAAAGTGTTGAAAAACAAGCCTTATAGTCCATGCTGAAAGGATTATTGTCAATGCATTACAAATCTGCAGCAGTTTACTACATCCCAAAGATTGGGATTGGATTGGATGCAGATCTGGTGATCACAGAACAACTTATTGTTATGTTAATGAAATGAGTTTAAGACTAATTTTGCGTTTTGGCATAGGGCATCGTCACAATGAAAGACAGTGTCCAATTAGTGAAGCACATGGTCAGCAACAGTCCTTAAATTTAAGTGCCATTCAAACCAATTACATATTCCCCACACCATTATTGCACCTTCTCCAGCCTGGGCTGTTGACTCAACTGGGTTGGGTCCATTGATTCAAGATAATGCCGGCAAATTCTGACGACAAACCAACCACCTGTGTACCATCTGTTCAAACATAGAGATTTATCAGATCAGGCTACATTTTTATAGATGTCCAGTGTTGAAAAGCCTGTATTCACTGCAGCCTCTGTTATATGCTCTAGGCTGACTGAAGCAATTCTCTGTTGGCCTCTTATCAACAAATCTTCCATCTACATACCTTGTTTTATTTTTTACACCATTACACCATTATGAGTAAACTCCATTGTGCGCAAAATCGCAAGAGATTGGCAGTTCTAGAAACATTTGATTCAGCCCATCTCATAGAAACAGTCATCCTACATTCAGAATCCAATAGCTCTGCACAAAAATAAGAGACCACTTCATTCCCAAATTCAAAATAAAAAATATTGTCATTTAGAGCATTTATTTGCAGAAAATGAGAAATGACTGAAATGACAAAAAAGATGCAGAGCTTTCAGACTTCAAATAATGCAAACAAAAAAACTAAAACAAGTGCATATTTATAAAGTTTTAAGAGTTTAGAAATCAATATTTGGTGGAATAACCCTGGTTTTTAATAATAGTTTTTATGCATCTTGGCCTGTTCTCCTCCACCAGTCTTACACACTGCTTTTGGATAACTTTATGACACTCCTGGTGCAAAAATCCAAGCAGTTCATCTTGGCTTAATGGCTCGTGATCATCTATATTCCTCTTGATTACATTCCAGAGCTTTTCAATTTGGTGAAATCATAGAAACTTATCATTTTTAAGCAGTCTCTTATTTTTTCCAGAGCTGTATATCAGCAGTTACAGTATTAATAGTGAGAGGATAAGTTTACTGGGGGAAACTGTAGAATTAAAAAAAGGAAGCTGTAGCACTCTGTTGGGTCACTATTAATCTGGACACAAGAGACACAATATAAATTACTGTTGAAGGCATTACTGTTGGTACTGCTTTAGAAAAGACTGAGACGAGGGGAGACAATTATGCTGAAACTGGGGCAAATATCAGTGGTTGAATGCATGCGTTACCTCATTTGACATTCCCTGCTGACTCCTAAGATGGCTGGAGGGAAGGATTTTGCATTGGAGTGAAAAATAAAGTCACTACAGTCAAACCAGCACATTAAGTACAGTGCACACAAAAAGATGAGTCACACAATAAGAGGGAATCTGATATCTGCAAACATTTGGGATTAGACTCAGTATGAAGTCTCGGAGAGTCTGGCTCACTCCTCAGCTTTCCAACACTTTCCAGAACACTCAATCTTTCTCCTGCTCTCTCTCTCTCTCTCTCTCTCTCTCTCTCTCTCTCTCTCTCTCTCTCTCTCCTTCCATGGCTCCCTCAGCTGGGCAGATGATTCAGCAGAGCCTCCTAAAATCCTCCTGCTATGACAGTGCCTGCAGGGTTCAGAATTTCAGCCAATAAGCAATCTGTTTAGGAGACACACCTCCACAACTCCTCCCCCGATTCCTCTCATCTCCCCGCCTCTACAGACCCCTCTCAAGCCCCTCTCAGGCCTCTGTGAGTAATGTAAGTTCATTCCAGACATGCGCCACTGAATCAGTGCTAAGGTATTTTCGTAGACACTGTACACTACCCGTATACTATCCATCAAAAGTCTGGGAAAACTTTGATTTGCCTTAAAAATGAAAAATGTTCTTGCAATTATTTTACTGTTAAGTATCAAAAAAGTCTACAAGTATGCCAAACAGATATCCAAGCTATTAGATTTAACAGGCTTTAACAGAAGAAATAATATTTTCCATGCTTGTTAATGCATTAGACTATTACAAATTAACAAATAAAACATGCAAATATGTGTTTAAAACTACACAAATGTTAAATATCAAATACTAAAACATAAATAAAATGAATTTGTTAGTTAGTAAAACTATCTATATATACACACAGTAGTTGGACAATGAAACTGAAACACCTGGTTTCAGACCACAGTAATTTATTATCCCGATGGACAGTTCTGGTAGAAACAGGAGAGTTGAGGTACACATTGAATTCTGCTGTGATTTGGGCAGACGTGGTTTTACATTTTTTGGATACAATCCGGGTTAGCACCCAAACATCCCTTTCTGACAGCTTTCTCTTGCGTCCACAGTTAATCCTGTTGGATGTGGTTGGTCCTTCTTGGTGGTATGCTGACATTATCCTGGATAACGTGGCTCCTGATGCATCACAAAGACTTGCTGTCTTGCTCACAGATGCGCCAGCAAGACGTGCACCAACAATTTGTTCTCTTTTGAACTGTGGTATGTCACACATAATGTTGTGTGTATTGAAATATTTTGAGCAAAACCGTGCTCTTACTCTGCTAACTGAACCTTCACACTCTGCTCTTAATGGTGCAATGTGCAACTAATGAAGATTGTCCACCAGGCTGCTCCAATTTAGCCATGAAAACTCCCACACTAAAATGACAGGTGTTTCAGTTTCATTGTCTAACCCCTGTATATATATATATATATATATATATATATATATATATATATATATATATATATATATATATATATATATGTTATGAAAAGTAATGGGAAAGGAACTCAACTTTGACTTTCTCCCACAGAAGCTAAAGAACACTACACTGACCTGTTGGAGTGTAAGGCCTGCTGTAAGTGACAAGTCTAGACAATCTTAGCCAGATGCCGCCGGTCACAATCGTTACCACACTGTAAACCCAGAAGTTGTTTGAACTCAAATAAATTAAGTCTGTTTTACACAAAATTGGAGATTTCTAAACAATACTCAACTTTTTTGAGTTGTGGGCACATATATACATTAAAACTGAGATCTTTGAGTTGAACCAACTTATAATAACTGAGTTTAGTCTGTTGCCATTAACAGCTTCTTTTCCATTGGCTTCTGTCACAATCTATTTGCATACTGGGTGTGTCCAACAGTTACTGACACTCACCATCAGTGTGTAGTTATTCACCCGGGGCTACCTTAGGTAAACTTGTAGATCACAGATTATGATTAAATACTTGCTCTCTGTGTTGTAGGCTGTAGAACAAGCCTCATTTACTGAGCTGCAGTAACTCTGCAGTGTTTTTGCTGTGCTCTCAGTACTTTTAGTTGTTTACTGTTTTCTTTCATCTACTTTTCTATGTGTATTTAAAACAAATAGTTGAATGAAACCAGAAAGAAGACTAAATACAAGTTAAGGAAAATATTAATTTTAAATATGTTTGTGTATGTATTTGTTAAGTTCACTGTACTTAAAAAATATTTTACATGAACTTAAAATTTATTAGGTAATCGGTTACGACAAAAGTTTTGAGTTCAGTCAACTTATCGGGTTTTACAGTGCAGCTACTGTCTTGTCCACTGCCTGCACAACTTGTAGCTTGGTATTGTCTGGCTTATCTATCCATAATTCAATGTTACTCTACCATGAACACACTGACCAGTGTTCAATCTCAATTACAAGAAAATACCTTACAACTTATACAGGTGCGATAATTTAAAAGCTGTCACCTGAGGTAGCAGTTCGTTACACACTGCTATCCCATGACTTTTGGCGGTTTAAGCATCAACAGGCAATAGAAAATATATTGTTACGAGTCTTGCCCAAGGACTGTTATACTGTCCCCAGGAGGGGACTTGAACCGCACTCTGGCACATGATGGAAGGTGGTGTTTTGCACTATGCTACACATAATGGATTATGCTTTCCCACATTTCTCCAGTTTCCGTTCATTCAGTTACCTACTTTTTTATAACCTTCTTAATTTGGCTTTACTGTCTCCCTGTTTTTCTTGGATACATTTTCCTGTTTCCTGTAATATATTTAATTTCCTTTCCTGCTCAGCTTTTGTCAGACCCAGAGTGGGTGTTTCGAGGTAAGAGCCCTTTCCTGACTCATTTGTGTAATATAAACTCCTGTAGTAACTATAGTACGTGCCAAATGACAGGACGGCTCTCTGTCCTCTACACATCCTGTGTGCTGTAGAAGAGGGCTATTGCGACAGGTTGAGTCAGCATGCTGAGCGGCGAGTGAGGAATGTGTTACACACTCAGCCTCAGCACATGGACTTCCCCATCTGCATGCCAGGCCAGCATGCTCACACTCCCGCCAGCTCAAACCAGCGGACTATAAGAGAGAACTGCTCACTGCACCACACAGCCTGTTTCTTTATGTAAGAGGGTATGAATTGTTAACATTGATCTTTAAGACAGAGGTGGCATACATTTAAAGCTTATCTGAATGTATTGAGAACAAACTCAAGAAAATACACCATGTACCATATACCATGTACACCAAGGCATATACTACATTTTACCCCTTGTATAGTACATGAGTACACAACAGGTGCCAGGCAGTAACGGTCTTAAAAAAGTGAGGGTGAGGCACCATATATATAACTTAGACTTAGACTTCCTTTAGTTGTCATTCTTAATACACTTGTGTACGCAGAACAAAATTTTGTTGCATTGACTTGCCCGCAAAAAAACTGAAAAATAAAAAAACAATATATATAAGCAAGTAAATACAAAAATATATGAAAATGTAGCAGCATAAATATTAAGTACAGATATATCATATAGATACATAATGTATATCTGCATAAATATACATAACTCTATGATAGTAGCATAAATATATATAAATAAAGTGACTTGTGAAGTTAGAAATATGTAAAAGTATGTAAAAGTAAATAACTAGTACTCAGTTTGGCATATGGATCAGAGTTTTCTTAAATTGAGTTTTCTTAAAGTGTTAGGAGTTTAACAGTCTAACGGCTTAGGGGAAAAAACTGTTACAGAACCTGGTGGTCCTGCACCGCATACTCCTGTATCTTTTTCCAGAAGCCAGCAGGGAAAACAGTCCACGGTGAGGATGTGAGGGGTCAGGGGATATGTAGCGTACTAATGCGAGGTCCTGAATTGAGGAAAAAGAAGTCCTCACCACTCTCCCCATATTCTTCCAGTCAGAGGCGCAACAGCCACCACACCTTATTCTTATATATAAGAATTACAAATAATGAGTTTCTTTGATTTTACCAAATTAAAAACCAAATTGAAAAATGTAATATAATCAGGAGGAAGATGGATGATTACAAGTCATCAAACCAAGCTGAACTGAACTGAACTTGAATTTTTGCACCAGGAGTGGCATAAAGTTATCCAAAATCAGTGTGTAAGACTGGTGGAGGTGAACATGCCAAGATGCATGAAAACTGTGATTGAAACCAGGATTATTCCACCATATATTGATTTTTAAATATGCCCTTTTTTCTTTGTGTTATATAGTAGTGAGTATGGAATAAATCTGATAATAACTCTTGCTTCTTACATCACCCTCTTTTTAAACAGAAACAACGTCATACTTACGACTTTGGAGATTATAAGGTGGACTTGAAGGCAACTGTTGTGAAGGATCTGATTAATGTATGAAGTTATGAGTGTAAAAAAGTTTTAGACACCCAAGGGCTCTTTACAATCACATTTTACATAATTTACACTCATCTACACCCACTTGTGAGAAGCAGCAGCCAATTGCACACAGTGTACTCTCAACCAGAAACAACAAGAGTTGACCAAACACAATCTAGGCATACAGTCATACACACATTCACACCAGGACAATTTAGAGTATCCTAGCTCCTCAGTTACTCGTTGTATCCAATTTTTCTGGGCAATTTAGATGATCCAATTTACCTGATCTTCTAATATTTTGGACTGTGGGAGGAAACCAATGCGGACACAAGCAGGACATGGAAACTTAAACCCAAATCCTGGCTTGGAGGCAAACATACTAACTACTAAGCCACCATGCTGCCTACATATAGTAGATTGACACTACTAATTATTATATTCTCCGTGGCAGCATGTATCAGTGACACAGGCAGCATGGTGGCACAGCAAGTAATATGAGTTCCATTTGACTTGGGATGTCAGAAGTTCCAAGTATGACATTTAAGAACCTCACCAACGCTTCAGAATCCAAGATAGCTGTCCTGCACATCAGCAGTAGTAAAGCAGTAATGTCATACATGTTATTTTGACTTCTATCTATCCTGGTTTTCCTGGTGTTTTGATGTGGACAAAACTACATGATGTGCTGTTATCAATAGGTATCGCTCACAATGCTAACATGCTAAGTTGAACTGTTTGTATTAAGGTTTTGCCCTAAAACACCAGTAAATAATTATTTAATCAATTGTGGCAAATTATAAAGTATTTAAATAACACTTTTTTGGAAATGCTTTGAAATAGTGTACAATTATTGTTAACTCCCCAGACTTCGAGGTAAATAAGACACAGCATAACAAACACTTCTGAATTTTTAAAAGTGTAAAAGGTAATTCCTGTATTTTTTTTTAATGATATTTAGAATTTTAGAACCAGCTTTAAATAAATAATAGCTTAATTTTTGCCGATTTTTGTTTTATATGTTCTGAATATTAGAAACTGCTTAGTCATGTCTATTTGATATTACCTAACGACTCAGAGTAGTTTAAGAAACTGTGTGATGTTTTGTGCTGTTTACACAATGCTAATCATTTTCAATAGGGTAGCAATGTAGGCTAATTTCATTACAAAATACACTACAAAACTACAGAAGCCATCACTTAACATGTTGTGGCTAAAAACTTAAGGGTGAATTTAAGGGCAAAATAGTGCTGAACTTTTACGTATTAAATCAATTCTAGTTACAATATTGCAACAGACATTGGCTCTATAAACAGACTGGACTTATAAACAGAATAAGGTAATATAATTCTGTTGCTTAAGACTGAAACAATCTTTAACAATCTTCCATTTTTACCTCCCAGAACACATCACATCACTTTCACATGAAGTTATTTGTAGAAAGTTTCAAGGCTATCTCTCCCTAGGACCGAAAACAAGAGCAGCGATCCAGTTCCAGCTGGATCTCTGGGTGCTGCAGGCTGTGGGCAGATGAATCTTTTATCTGCTGTGAATGGTATGAATTCAGAAGCTTGGGATTTCAGCGTTCCCGGTGTGTTCCAGTACTGATGTGTTCTGAAGACATAGCGTCCCATGCTAAACCATACAAAATGCTTGTTCTTGACCCTTGTTACCGTAAAAATCCAGCTGATGGTTGAAACTAGTCTTGAAAAAGCAGGTCATCAAAAGAGATACATACCCTATGCTGGTAATGATGGTTAACTATCTTTTATCTAGAGGGATATTGGTGTTTATGTGTCTGTTTAGATAAATAGGATTATTTCCTTGGGTTGAGTTGGGTAGGAGGGGAGATAAGGGTCTCTGCCAGTGATACACCAATTTATGATAGAACTGCTGCTCATGTGTTGCTAGTCGATGAGTTTTTCATTTTGAGAGACGAGCGTGGCTGATAAAAGGAAGTGGTTTCGTGATCTTAAAACGATAATAGAAGTGTTTTTTTGCCTTTAATGTGTTTAAAAATAGACAAAAAGTAGCTTAGTTATATAATATGGGATAAATCTTTAAGTGTGAATTTTCCCTGTAATGTCTATACAGTCCTATAAGACTATTAAACATTTCTTAACATTAATATTTTAATTGTATAGTCATGTTGTTTGCTGTAGTTTACTTGTATCTGTGATGGTTATAAATCTTCATTACTGTCAAAGTCAAAGTCAAAGTGGTTTTTATTGTCATTTCAGCTATATACAGAGTACACAGTGAAACGAAACAATGTTCCTCCAAGGACCATGGTGCAAATAAACACAGTGTAGACAGAACAATAGTGCAACAGTACAAAAGTGCAGACAGACAATACAACACCATACAGACAAAGAATAATAAATAACAAGACAGTGTGCAAATTTTGCAGTGTGCAAAAAGGACCAGGTGAGGTAGTAATTACTCTATTACACAGTGTGCAATAGAGTCCAGTGAGGTAGTAGGGTTTTTAGTGCTTTCCATTTTCTGGGGTAAGTGGGGTAAGAGTTTGTGTGCATGTACAGAAAAAACATCAGTTCAGTCTCTGCAGTTAAGGAGTCTGATGGCTTGGGGGTAGAAGCTGTTGCAGAATCTGGTCGTGCTGGACCGGATGCGGTACCTTCTTCCCGAAGGCAGGAGGGAGAACAGTTCGTGTGAGGGATGAGTGGGGTCATTCACAATGCTGGTTGCTTTGCGGATGCTGCGGGTGGTGTAAATGTCCGTGATGGAGGGGAGAGAGATGCCGATGATCCTCTCAGCTGTCCTCACAATACGCTGGAGGGTCTTGCGGTCAGAGACGGTGCAGGTCCCAAACCAGGCAGTGATGCAGCTGCTCAGGATGCTCTCAATGGTCCCTCTATAGAAGAGTGTGAGGATGGGTGGAGGGAGACGGGCCTTTCTCAGATTCCGGAGGAAGTAGAGACGCTGCTGGGCTTTCTTGGCTGTAGAACTGGTGTTCAGGGTCCAGGTGAGGTTATCTGCTAAGTGGACACCAAGGAACTTGGTGCTCTTAACAATCTCCACAGAGGACCCGTCGATGTTGAGTGGAGAGTGGGTGTGTTGTGCTCTTCTGAAGTCAACAACCATTTCCTTTGTCTTGTCCACATTCAGGTGAAGGTTGTTGACTGTACACCAGTCTGTCAGCCGCTGCACCTCCTCTCTGTATGCTGACTCGTCGCCTTTGGTGATGAGACCCAGCATGGTTGTATCATCGGCGAACTTGATAAAGCTGTTAGAACTGTGTTTTGCAGCACAGTCATGAGTCAGCAGGGTGAACAGCAGAGGACTCAGGACACTGCCCTGGGGGGCCCCCGTGTTCAGTGTGATGGTGCTGGAGGTGCTGCCCCCGAACCGGACTGACTGGGGTCTCCCCGTCAGAAAGTCCAGGATCCAGTTGCAGAGGGGGGTGTTGAGGCCGAGCGAGCTTAGCTTCCTGGTGAGGTTCTGTGGGATGATGGTGTTGAATGCTGAACTGAAGTCTATAAACAGCATTCTGACGTAAGTGTCCTTCTTCTCCAGGTGGGTGAGGGAGAGATGAAGGGTGGTGGTGATGGCATCGTCCGTGGAGCGATTGGGACGATACGCAAACTGCAGGGGGTCCAGTGAAGAGGGCAGTTGTGTCTTGATGTTCCTCATGACTAGCCTCTCGAAGCACTTCATGATGATGAGTGTAAGTGCAACGGGACGGTAGTCATTGAGGCAGGACACTGTGGACTTCTTCGGCACGGGGACGATGGTGGTGGACTTGAGGCACGTTGGGACAGTGGCGCTGCACAGGGAGATGTTGAAGATGTCCGTGAGAACATCTGTCAGCTGGTCTGCGCACTCCCTGAGCACTCTGCCGGGGATGTTGTCTGGTCCTGCAGCTTTTCGTGGGTTGACTCTGCGCAGAGTGTTCCTCACATCCACTGCAGTCAGGCACAACACCTGCTCGTCCGGCTTGGGCATGGTCTTTCTCGCCATCGTGTTGTTTTGTGCCTCAAACCGTGCATAAAAGTTGTTTAGGGCATCAGTTTAGGGCATGGTTAGCGGGATTAGGATAGAGCCTGGATAGCTCAGTCAGTAGAGAATCAGACTTTTTGGGAAGTAGTAGCTCACCAGTTAGAGCACCAGCCCATCAAAAACAAGATTCTGAGATATACCTGTACTGGTGGGCCGCCAAAATTGGGCCTTTGAGCAAGGCCCTTAACACTCATTACTCATTATGTGCCTTACTGTGTGTGTCTTCTAAGCGTATTCACTTGTGTGCATGTGTTAAAAGCAGAGGCAAATTTCTAAGGTATACATCAAGGGGTTGGCAATAGATGTAGCCCGCAAGCAAAAAACATGTGGCCCGTAAGGTTGTTTAAACTATAATGAACGATAATTTAAAAAAAAAAAGCTTCTCTGGCGAGCTTTTGTTTACATATCTCCCCTGTCTCTCTGTCGCGCTCGCCGTGAAATTAGTTTCTGCCCATTCTCGTTTTTCCGCTTGTTCTAGGGCTCCCTATTTCCTTATAAAGGCGTTTTTTCCTGACCGTGTGCAAAATTGCTAGCCGGGGCAGCAGTAGTGTATTAGCCTGACGAAACGAGTTTGATCCCAAGTTAGGAGCGGTGTGTTTATTTATTTATTTTTTCCCTTATTTTTGGGTTTACCTGCTTTGAGATGAACTGTTCTGCAATTGGGTTCAACAACCCTCCGAGCTGGAGAGCTACTAGTCTGTACACTTAATTTTCCCAAACAAGACTAAGGAATAAGGGTCTCTACCAGTGATCCACCAATTTATGAAAGAACCGCTGCTCAATTGGCGTCATTCATGTTATCCTGTTCTAAATAAAGCGTGGCCCAGTCTCTTTATTCAACCCCTGATGATCCTACAATATGTTGTGTAACCAACCTTGCCAAACCCCTTGCTGACCAATTGCCGACCCCTGGTATACATGATTGTCTTGTCTTGTCATAAATTCCCACTGAAGCATGAAGGCAAATAATCTTAGAAGATCTTTGTAAAATAATGACACATTTTCTGTACGTGAGGATCTTTTCAACGTTATTTAGTGTAGTTGTTTGTATTGTCGTTATCAGCTGGATTTATTAGTGTCTTTAAGGGACCACCTGTTCTTTGCTCAGAAGTGTTTTCCAGAAGGATCCAGAAGTAGTGCAGGCCTAAGCTGTTATCTAAATGCTTTGTTGCATCTTTATAGTTTACAGTTTCACACAGTGCTAAGCTCTCTCTATAGGGAAGTGTGAAACAGGTGTTGTGGGTTGTGTGGGCTGACCTCATCAGTATGCGGTGTATTAAAAGAGCTCATCAAACAGGAAAGGACGGTCAGTTCTGCGATTTCACTTTCATGGTACACTGTCTTACTGTTACAATGTTTGGCATTTCAGCTTTGTGAGATTTAACAGCATTACATAAAATAGATCATCTGATACACTATATAAACAAAAAAATCTATCATTAGAACAGCAGTCTTTATAAATTCTTTTTTGTTTTAATTGAACGCTATAATGTTTCTACTTAATCTCCTTTCGGCCCTGTCAAAAAATGTTTTTACCTTGAACTTCTATGTTCTCTATTGCTAAAAGTACATAATTATTTGTAAGTCGCTTTGTATAAAAGTGTTTGATAAATGTAATGTAGTTTAATGTAATGTAATGCTGGTGTCACCAATCCCTGCAACATCTAATTGATTCAATCAATGGCCATATCATGTCTTTATGTACTCAGATAACATGCACAGCATCTGAGAGTGGATCCAACATTTTTAGCTATTCTAAACAACAGCAGCAACACAACATACAATATAAAGAATTAAAAAATAGCTTTTCCTATCTCACTGCAATTAAACATTCTCAACAGAGAGGTCTCTAAACATCACAATCTCCCAAATTCATGGACTATCACTTTAAGTAGATTTTAATTACAGTGTCATGCTGTTTTTTTTTTAAAGCCAAAATCAGGTTTGTCTAAAAGAGCAGCTCTAAATGAATCTTCACGCTAGCATGTATGAAGGCTGTAGGTCATAAACAGCCCTATTTGAACTTCAGAAGAGCTCTTGGCCTTCCTCTTCAGTCTTTGTTCTTGTAGACAGTAACCCCTCTGTTCCTCACAGAAGCCAAATTGATGCCTGCAGATGAGCTGCCTCTTACCCGGTGCATGTGAGATCAGATTTGAGCGGAAGCGGCTCTTTGTGATCTGCCCCAGGAGGAGTCCGATTCCCAGCCTCGGCATACGTGCGATTTGCTACGTATGTAGATCTAGTTTTTACACTAGTGCAAATGTTTTATACTGAGTGAATCATTAAATATGCCTAACTGCAATCTTATAAAATGAAAGTCAAAGTGAATTTGAAATATTACCGCATTATCGTGTTATATATTTTATGTTAAATTAGGGAGGGTCTCTCTGAGGTTTCACTAAATGGTGATACGACCAAACATATATAAAGATGTTTTAGTGTATATTTTGAAAGATGAGAAGAGAAATTAAAACTTTTTTAAACAGTATGATATAATAAATCATGCTCAATTTCATAATAGTTTTTTTGTATATCATTGCTGCCCAATGAAAAATACAAGTATCTCTAAAACAGAAATTTTACATGAGTGAGATTCCCAATGAACCACATGTGCCTGCACTCAAAGGGTAGTCAGATTTTGGCACAACGTCAATTCCATTATTCCAGTTTGTTCCAGAGGCGGACTCAACTTTCTGTAATTGGTCTGACCATCTAGAAAAGAGTGTTTACACTGCAAATGAATTGGATCATGGTTCAGTAACTCCGGGCCGAGACCACCTCTTTTGTTCCGAGACTGGAGCAGTATTAACATTAGCCGCTAACCACACTAATCGTTGGCTGTTTCGCTGTTCAGAGGTGAGTATTATCGCCTGTAGCCTCCTGCTAACCCTGGTTAGCACTGCTGGAGCAGCATTAGCATTGCCCACGAGTATTATCGGACTGTAGTCTGTGCATTTACTGTGTTAAAACATGATGTGTGGGATGAAATTTGGAAATATAAGCTTACTGTAAATAAATTAAAGCGCTTTACTCACCTAAATAAAGAGTTTTCATCAGAGAAATCTGTGCAAATTAACATCCAGTGCTCGGTTGACCTTTAAAAGAAAATGTTATTTTTTTTTTTGTTTACTTAACGTAGCTTAACTTTACAGCTCTCGGCACTGGCTGAATTACAGTAGAAGGAAAACATAGTGAAACCCTTGTTCTGTACTAGTGTCACAAAATGCACCTGATAATCCAGTGCGCCTTATGTATAAAAATAGACCAGGAAATATACTTTTATTGATAGTGTGCCTTACAGTGCGAAACACAAATCTTCTTTTCTTTGTTTTCTGATTTTTTGGGGAAGCCCTAGACCAGAGTTCCTTCATGAAGTGCTATAGTAGTGGCCCTGACCCTGATGGTAAATATGAAATATTACCCTGGGTGCAGTTCTCCTTTGATGTAGCGCTGTTGTCGACATCTGTGACCTTTCACCTTTTCTCACACCCTTGTTTAGTCCTCTTACCTCGTTAACAGCCCCTTCTTCACCCTCCCCTCCTTAATGCCCTGAGAGGTGACCTGACACACTTGGGTCTTTTATAGTAACTCTGTGCATCTATGTAAACCCTGAGGCCCAGTCTGGAGCTGGACTGAGCTTCATGAGTATTATCAGTCCCTCAGAGCCTCTCATGAGTCACGCCAGAGCTGCTCAGTGGAAACTGCTCAACTGAACTGGTTCAGACTGGCTGGGTGATTCAAAAAGAGATGAGGAGGTTGAAGATCAAGTGTGTGTGTGTGTGTATGTGTGTGTGAGTAACAGGGAGATAGAGGCTG
Source organism: Astyanax mexicanus (assembly GCF_023375975.1). Lineage (NCBI taxonomy): Eukaryota > Metazoa > Chordata > Actinopteri > Characiformes > Acestrorhamphidae > Astyanax > Astyanax mexicanus. Next base: position 22,782,722 of record NC_064429.1, on the reverse strand, counting down.
CTCTGTTTCTGTAACCGCTTTACGGCCTGCTGGCTAGGCACCAGAAGAATGTCTTATCATGAACATTGCGTGTCATCTGCTAAGTCTGCTTTGCCATCACACACACAGATACTGTACACACACACACACACACACACACACACACACACACACATACATACAGACAATATGGGCTGATACAGCAGGGCGGGTTGTTGAAACACAACAGTACAGGATTATACTGGATAATACTGGTTTTATGCTGTTTCATTTTCCTAACAAACTGCTATTTAACTTTAAAAAATGTTGATTCTTTTTCGGTAAAGCACATTATTAACTTCTTATGAATTTATGTATCATTTGTGGTTTTATTTGAAAATATGAACCTAAATTAAATGTATGTACCGGTATATCTTTCTGGAAATAATAATAAATTTAGGTTATGTAAAGTAATATCTTACTGGACATTTTTTATGTATGATTTTTATATAATTTAATTGGCAATTTAAAAAGTTATGTTTAAAATTTAGTTTAAATGTTGTAAATTTATTGTATATATCATTTCAGAAAACTAGCTTCAAAATGTATAAAAAATGTGTATTTTAAAATATTAATTTACATACAAACTGTTTTTTAAGAAATATTAACTTCTGAATTTATGTATTGGTATTTTAAGCTGGAAATATTTCCCTTTTAATTTATGTGAAGTTATATCTTTCTGAAAATATTTACGCATATTTTATAGATTTTTATCTTTGCAATACGAACTCATGAATTTGTAAAATTATGTAAACATGTTTAAGTGTCATAAAGTTATTGTATGAAATGTGTTTTATTTAAATAAAAAAACAATATATGCTTTTTCATAAATATTAGCTTATGGATATATGTACAAAATATCCTTTTTTAAAATAATAATTTACATACAAACTGTGTGTTTGGGGAATTATTAACTTTTGTAACATATGTAAAAAATGTATTTTAAAAATAAAATTTGGCAATATAAATAGTGTCCCATTCAAAAGTTCAGACACACCCCTTCTCATTCAATGTGTTTACTTTCTTTTTATGATAATGTTTTTTTTTACATTGTACATTTAAGATTGAAGACTTTAAAGCTACACATGTTAAAGTATTTTGAAAAAAGACTCTTGGTATTTTAATCTCAGTGTCTTTATGAGTCACCTGGAGTAGTTTTTTTCAGAAACTTGAAGGAGTTTCTGGAGGTGCTGAAATCTTTTATTCCAGTGCTCCTTATGTATAAATTTTATTAGTCAGGTATTAAGGAGCAGTAAAGCCACTCTGCTGAAGTACAGCGTTATACCATAGTTTCAGTCAAGGTTCTCCAGCAGCATTAGCATTAGCTGCTAACCGGCTAGCACTGCTGGTGTAGCAGTCGCATTAGCCGCTAACCACAGCGCTAGCTCTTTGGCTGTTCAGAGGTAAGTATATTAAACTGTAGTCCGCGTGTTTACTGTGTTTTAATAAGCTATGTGGGACAAACCGCTAGCGATATCGCCCTGCTTTAACGGAACACTCAGGGTTCCTCAGTGTAGCGCTGTCGGGTGACATAAGCCACTGACCGCTAGAGGTTAGCCGCTAATGCTAATGCTCCAGATTTAGTGGAAATCTGTAAATAAATAGAAGCGCTTAACTCACCCAAATAAATAGTTTTCAGGAGAGAAATCTGTGTAAATTTACATCCAGCACTCGTTTGACTTATCTGCCTCGTCTAAAATGTATTTAAGAATTTCAGTTTTGTTTACTTAACTTAGCTTAGCTTTACATGGGGTGGCAAACCTGCTGAATATAGAAGGAAAACTTGGCAACCCCCCTGTTCCTACTATTAGTTACTAGTTAAAAGTGTTGCATAAAATGAGCCTTATAATCCAGCGCACCTTATATATAAAAACAGACCAGAAAATAGATGTTTATTGATATACGTTTATAGACGCTTATAAGTGCTTCTTATAATCTGGTGCACCTTATAGTGCGAAAAATACAGTATAAAAAAAATAAAAACGTCTGTATTTACTAACCCTTTATTCACTTTTACAGCCACTCCACTGGTGACTTTGCAGTATGTGGATTATCTAGGCCATCAGAAATAGCTATGGGTTCATGAGCAGAATGCCTTGCCTGTTTGTACGGGTCACATCTCCACACGACCGCTCCTGCATTTGGTAAGCCACTTTTTCTGGCCAGGGTGGGAGTCAAGACCATCGTGACCGTCTGAATATCTTGGCAAGCCGATCCCAAGACAGATCAGGTCACTGAATTAAGAGTTATGGTTGGTCAGACAGCTAGAATTCCTGACTGATATCAGTATCATGAAGTACTAAGTAGATTATACAACATGGCCATTTTTATATGACACAAGTAGGCCAGGGTATTCTTGTCCTGCAGTGGAAATATAATGTTGACATTTGTTTTTAAATGTGTTTTTGTGGTCAAATTTAGATCAAAAGTACCTGATATGTACTGACATATTAATAGGAGTTATTATGCTATAAATATTATAATATACATTACTGTAGAAAGTGTCGGATTGCAATGGTATTTGGAAGAGAGATGAAGGTTACCACGATTAATAAATGATTAAAATTTTAACCTTAAAGGGGCAATATTTATTGAGCTACACATACACAGAATTTGGGGCTCATTTTAGCGATCTATAGTGCATCGGCCTATCGCACAGGTTTATTTTGGGGCTTTATTTATTGTATGTGACACAAAGATCTTTTAACTTTAGGGGGGGGGGGGGGGGGGGGTTCCATGTCTCCCATTAGTAAGTTGAGCAACCAGTAAGTGTTTAAAGCACTTTAAATAGTTTAAATTATGAATTTTTCCACTATATTATACATTCAAACACACACTTTTACTTAAACACTAATACAGCAGTTGACATCTCGTAACCCTGAAGATTTACACACGTAAAACTGAAACAGAAACTATGAACACAACACTTAATATAACACCAACTTACACGCTCTAGTGCTTTGAAAACTTTGGTGGTGAAACACCCTATCCTGTTGAGATCACATCCTCACAGCTCATTGCACATGTTTTAAAGCATTTACACAGGTTTATATGTATAGCTCCTGTTCATCAACCAAACCTTATCAAGAAACAAGAGGTCATACAACGGCAAAAAAAAAAAAATCATAATTAAAATAATGCAAGCATGGCAGGTTTATAATCTGCTAAATAGTATGCTAGGTAGGCTGATCAACTATATTCAGGCTATGTTTACATTATAAGCTTTAATAATCAATTTGATTTTCATCCAGATTTTTATACAGATTTGGCTGTCTGGGCCTAATTAAGGAACACTACCAGTCCCATTTTTCTCTTTATTTCTGCCATTTAAACTCTTCAGGCTACTAAATCTAGTGAACGAAATGTTGCAGTAACCTGCCAGGACCTTTTAATCAGGTCCCCTCAATAGAGGCTTATCCTCCAAAAGCAGCGACGTTCACGACCCACCACCACATTCCTCCAGTCGGCCCTGCTGCGTGAGTGCGTGCAGCTGTCCAGGCGCTGTGTCCGCTGCAGTAGCGGCAGCTGCAGTCTCAGCTCAGCTGGAGCGCCGGGCCGGCTTTCTGCCCCCCGCTGACTTGTGCGCGCTCATCTGGAACTGATCCATCAGCCAGTGTGCGCAGCCTCTGGGATCAAGGCCCTGTGACCCCTGCGCTGATCTGTTTGCTCAGGGCGGAGTGAGAGCCATCGCGGGCCCTAGGAATGCTGGCCTGAAGCTGGGGGCAGAGGGGGAGAGTGGGCTGCCACTGTGAAAGGCTCTATAGATGGGTTATGTGATTTACAGGGGGAATCGTTAATGGAGTGTGTTGCAGATTTTGGAAGGAGTGAGTGAGGGCTCAGTGTTGGATACTTAGGAGCTTTTATGCGTGTACTCTTAACCAGGAATGTAATGGGTAGGAAAGGGGAAGTGGTTTAGTGTTGCCACAAGCCTCAGGATTCAAAATAAAAATAAAAAGTTCATGAAGGGATACACATGGTCAGCAATAATACTCCGATTGTCTGCATCATTCAAGAAAGAATTGATTTGAAACAAAATTATAAAACCTCCACCTGCCTGAACTGTTTACGCAGTGGGAGGTTGAGTCAAATTTCTGACCCAACAATCTGTAGCAAAAAAAAAAGAAAAGCTATTCAGGTTTGGTAAGCCAGTGCCCACTGCAGCCTCAGCTTTCTGTTCTTGGCTGAAAAAAGTTCGATCTGACACGTTTTTCTGCCATTGTATCCAATTTGCCTTAGTGCTACAGTTGTTATCTGAGTTACTGTAGCTTTTCTGTCAGCTCCCACCAGTCTGGACTTTTCCTGTTGACCCCATCTTACACGCCATTGGCTAATACTCGATAATACATAATGTAATGTAATGTAATGAACCCGACATTCAATACAAAGTGTACCGGTAATGCAAACAATCCACTCCTAATAAATAATAATCTTTTACATTTAGAAAAAAAATCTTCTCCTATCAGTTTTCAATAATGAGTAAAGATTTTGATAGTAATCAGATATCTTAATCAGATAATGGGAATACTCCAGGTTAAAATAAATCAGGGAACAATTAAACGCCTTCCTTTGCAACAAGCCAATAATTTTACATACAATTAGTATGTATGTAACGTAAACTTCAAACTTCCTGCATGGCTTTTTGTAAACATTTGGCCACTTAACTGTTAAATATGGATCTTACTTTTTTTAATGATTCAGAATAGTACACAGAACTGCCCTTCTTACAGATTATATTACAGATCTATACTGCTGTAAAGGGTATAAAACATAATTAGAGTAAGTGTACATGTGTGCTGAGAAATCTGATTGATTGACGTAGTGATTAAGTTAAAATCAAGCTCTTTATAGGATTTCTTATCTGGATTTCTAGGTCTCAATTCTAAATATATAAGAAATTAATGTATACCATATACATTGGAACTTGAAAAATGAGATACTTTAGCTGCAGAAATCGAATTAAAATCAGATTAATCAGTGCATGTAAATGTTAGGTTAAATGTTAATGTTAAAGGGTATCTTACATAGGAAATCTAAATCTTCAGCCATCTAGTTTTGGTAAGCTCACTTAGGCTCACTGCAGCCTTAGCTTTCTGTTCTCAAAAAACAGTAGGTAATTCAGGCTGTAATTTTCTCAGAGGACTGAGAAAAACACGCATATGGTCATTCCGGACAGGAATAAAATCACAGGGAACCCCCCATAAAAGAGAAAATTACCCCAGGACCCCCTGAGAAACTAATTGTGTCCAGATAAGACTTTAGTCACTGTAGCCTTTCTGTCAGCTTGAACCAGTCTGGGCTTTCTCTGCTGCCCCTCTCTTATCAAAACGGCAAAATAGCAAAATAACAGACATTTCTTCTTCTACCAGTCCTATCAGAAATCTACAGATCTTCTTCCCATTTAAGTTTAAGGTGTGTGTGTGTGTGTGTGTGTGTGTGTGGAGAACAGAGCATGTTTTTGGAAAAGTGATACACTATAAGGAGTTATTAGCAGCAGATCCTGTGACAGAAGTGATGTTGAACAAAACAAATCCTGCCGTTTCAAAGGAAAGCAGAAATCAGGTCAGTCCATTCAGCTGAATGAGAAAAGGTGTGTCCCACAAATAAAGACCTTGAAGGCAAAGCTATTGTTTGGCTTGGGTCGAACCCAGACGCTTCAAAACAATTAGATGTGATGTACAGGTGGAGTACAACAGCAGAAAGCACTAGCTCACGTTTCGCACTGCTGATCGGCATCCAAAAATGTAATGGAGAGACAGAAATTAATAGGATTCACATAACAAAGTGAGAAAAGAGGTGTCCTGTGTCCAATAAGGGAGTGAACGTGACAGAAAGAGAGTAAGAGAGAGAAATAGGTGGTCAGACGGACATGGACAGAAAGGACTAGACGTGCTGAGTAGACTGAATCAGGACTTTTAGGAACTCTGAGTAAACCCTGCCGGTGTAGTCCAGGCCCAGAGCTCTGTGTGTGTGTGTATAGTTAAGACAGTAAGAGGCCCCAGATGGCTGGATGTTTAGTTAGACAGAGGTTAGAAAAGTGCTGAATCAAAAGACAGCTCATCAGATCCGAGCAGGACCACTTTTTGTTGGTTCAAGTCAGTCGCTCGTCTTCCTGCACGGTGGTTTAGCTGAGTTGCAGTCCAACGGAGGTGGGAAAAGGGGGAGAGAAATGGAGCTAATAATAATCTAATAAGCCTTTTAAAGCTCACATTTGTTCTCCATCTTCTGGTTCTTCCATCACTTACCCACATTACATACCCAACTTACATAACCATTGTGTAGCTGCCGTTATTTATTTTTTTTATTCTACGACAGCATTTGAACCCCAGCTGCTGATACAGTTTACACAGTGGCGTGCAGTGAACCTAGTGGGTACCCCTTCTGCAACCACCCCCCCATACCCCCCACCCCGCCGCCGGCCGACCGACACATAGATAAATATTACAATAACTACATATTCTCTGTCTTGACTTAGTTATATTAACATTAAGTACACACAAAAACTCACCAGTCAGGTGGCCTATTATTGTGAATGAGTTTCACATTGAAGGACAGCCTTTAAAAAGGCCTTTTAATATGATATGACCCAATATTTGTCTCATTTGCAGCCGCAATTCCATGATAGTTCGCTAACTATTGAACTAATCCAGCATGAGCTCCGTTTATGACTAAGTAACCTGTAACACCTTCAGCACAGCGCTGAGAAGGAGTTAGACAGCCATGGCCCCGGCCCCGTAGTGAAAATCATGAATCTGATTGGTTAGACTGTCCTTCGCCTTTGCTAATAGACTCATTACTACACCCTTCTCAAAATCAGGAGAAGGGGCACGCAGACACGAGCGACAGAAGCCATTTTAAAAAACTTTGATTGGTTAAAAAACGCTTTCAGTCAGATAAGAGTCCTGTAGCAACTAAAAAACACAGACTAATGCTTTGAATTAGTAGCTGTTTTTTATTTTAGTTAATTTATAAAATTAATTCTTACACTTACAATAGCTATGATATATATTTCCTGATTAAAAATTATGTAATTATTTACATGCATTTACTGTCACCCCTTCTCTGAAGGGTTAGAAGGGCCTTACTGCACACCACTGAGTTTACGTTGACTAGACTTGCAGTAAAATTTCACTATATTACTTTTAGTTAGAACACAAAAACACAAATCCAAAAGGCCGCAGTGCTTCAACAGGTTGAGGAAAAATCCTGCTCAACCCAAAAGACCCAGAACTGGAAAGCCCAAATACCAACCTATACCCAAATACCCAACACAATCACTTTTTTCTCGACTCTGTCCATGTTGTAATGCAAAGCAACTCCAACAGCTGGCTGGCAAAACCACGCTTCAACTCTGAGCAACTAAAATAAAATGTCTATGGTGTGATGCAGGTCTCAACGATTCTTGGTTGTAAAAAAAAATGCTTATCCTCTTTCTTTCTGTTAAGGGAACTAAAAGTTAAGGAAATGAATGCAGCACTTAACATTTTAAAGAGATTAATAAAGGGTAATGTGCAATCTAAAGGTGTATAGTAAATTCTTTAAAGCCCTTAGGTAACACTTAAGGCTTTTTTCTGCAAATTCTGTTTTTTTGTGCATCCAGGCGCAGAGTGCTGAAATTGGAATTTCACACGGGGCAAAGTGTGTTTTACTGCACTTGCTTTGCTGTGTCACAATGCTCCACTCGCACGATGTTCCTTTAATAGATGTAAGCCACACTTCTTTCCCCAAAGCAAGCAGCTTAGTCTTCAAGGGAGAGATTCAGAGGCTATTTCTGTCCGTGTTTCCTCCGTAGCTTAGCGTCCAAGTAGCTGCTGACAGCTCTCCAGTGTTTGGATTGCCACCATTGGACAGACTGACTGGCCAGACCTCAAAACCTCCAGACCAGGAGGATTCCTGTTGCATCAGCAACACTGAGACCATCACTTAAACCACAAGGGGAGCTGCCTTTTTGCTGATGTGTGAAGTTCTATATATTAAACAGCTGGTAGTTCTGAACACATCAGGTTATTTATCAGGTTTACAATGCATAATATCATTAATCGATTCAAAGTGTCGGGAGCAATATTAGTGCATAAAAGGGAAAGGTGTAAGCCTAAGTTGAACACCCATGATCTCTAAGCCCTCTGATCCCTCAAGAACCATCATTTAAGAAACCACATTGACTTTACACAAGAGATTACGTTGGCAAACCTTTATCGGGCTCAACAATAAAGAAATACATTCAGAAACGTCACTTAAAACGTCACTGTGCAAAACAGAAGCCTTATGTTAGTCATGTCCAGAAGTGCCATTGACTTCTTTAGGCTCTGATGCATCTGGGATGGACCATCACAAGACCACGTCTTTGCCAGAGACGTCCATGCACTTTTTGGCAAGACAATGCACAACCATATGCTGCACACATTACAAAGGCATGGCTGAAAAGAAAAAGGTACTAGTATTGGACTGGCCTGCCTGCAGTCTTGACCTGTAACAAGACCATGAGTCCTATTTTAGCGATCTATTTTGCACTATTCAACTGCGGATCGTACGGCTTGATTTAGGGCGTGTCGGTGGGTCTTTGGTATCGTGAGCATGCAGAAAATACACCTTGCGCTTCTCAAAATGCACAAATGGCACAAACTAATTCTCCTAATTAATTAGGGGTGTATTTTGGGTGTAACGTGAAAACGTGTTATTCCCTTTAAGAGCCAGGTGAGCTCTGACTTGTGCGTTGTTATCTTAACAGCACTGTACTTTTGTGCGTCTTAGCAGAGGATACTGACCTGTATGTTCACACTGTGAATATACACCAGCAGCTCATTTAAGGAAACGAGTGGGGGTATACTCGTGCTGGGTGTGCCTACTGGAATGGACTGTTGTCTAGGTTCATTTTAGTCAGCGGAGCACCTGCATTTTCTGCTGCCAAAATGCTGTAGCAACATGTCAGAAATTTACCTGAACACTTCCAGAACACCGCACCCATCATTGTAGATTTATTCCTAAACTCTAACACTATTTTGATGTTGCGAACACAAGGTGTAAAAATAGATTGTTTATGGGGTGTAATGTAGCAAAGAGCATTGTCACGCATCTTGCGCAGGGTATATGACAAGGCCCTTGGTTTGTGTATTGTGAAAAGAATTGGCAACTTTACAAAGGAGTAAATGGTAAGATTGAATAAAGACCATAATTGACTTCCATTGTACAGTTCAGTAAAAGAAATGTTGCTTTTTACTTCGTCATGAAATGAAGCCACTAACCCAAGTATTTAAAGCATGCATGCAGAACATGTAAACCATGCTTTGCTCTTTGTGTTTGTTTAGTTTTGTTTTTGCTTCCTTCCCAAAACTTCAGTAAGAAATGAATAGATCATTTGAGGTCATCTGTTATCGCGAATACTATCCTGGCTGTTCTGATCTGCTGTGTGATAATAATTCACAATGACCTGCATCTTACCACGCTTCAATGATTAAATAACTACCTGCATGTGATAAAACTTTAGTCTATCCCGGTCTTACCCTGCCTTTAACACCATAAAAAAACAAATAAATACTTTTACTCTTTAAGGGAAATAATCAGAGAAAACAATCTAGTCTTTTAGTCTATGACTTTTGCTACACTGACCTAAGGAATATTTGTGTGGGGGCATTAAATGTGCATATGATTTGATCTGACAGAATTTATTGTCTGCTCACAGGGACAATTTGAGCCAGGTGCCACCGGTCACAATCACAACCAGCCACTGTGTTCTGTGATGTATTCTTGCACATCTTCAGAAATGGAATGTCCATCCAGACCAGGGCTGGATTGGGCCCCTTTTTCAGCCAGGGAGTTTCATGCCCAAATCCGGCCCCCTTTTCCATGGAGGAGGAATTTGAATAAATGAAACAGCAGCTAGCTCTTACAATGCCTTTTTATTGCATATAAGTTCAAGTATATGTTTATAAGTTAACAGAACACCCTTCACTTAAATATGTTTCATTAAAATTTAAATCAGATAAAGATTAAAAAGGTAAAAATGTAATTTTATGAACTAATATTACTTAGAAGCCTTTACAAAATTAATGAAAACACTTAAAATGATTTAATTGAACATGTAATGGTCAAAATATGGTAAAAAAAAAAAAAACAGGACATTTTTAGGCGCTTTTTAGATTTTCTATTTAATTTTTTTTATTTTCAGATCCATAAAATGAAATATTTATATGGATGAAGTGGTTTTGCAGCTCTGCATTTTCTTTTAAAGTGTTTAGAATCACCATGTAAAATTATAAACTGCTCCTCTTCACTGGTTAGATATTATAGAGATTTAAACTTGGAATGGTACTTTTTTTTCTCCAAAGGACTGGAAACTTTATAAGAATAAAAACTTCTTATTTTGCAGTAAAGAAGGTGTTTCTGTATGTTCTACTCCTAAAGAAGAGATATTGTGCACTGTTGTGTTAAGTGTCGGGTAACAAGCCCCCACCTCTCTGCCTGCAGAACTCGCCACCTGATTGGCCGACAGAGTCAGCTGACACATATTTGATCAGACGAGACTTTAAGCTTTCCGTCCATATAAATTAAATATCCACTCGTGGGCGCAAACAACTCAAACATTTGGGAGGGGAGAATTCCCTCAGATGGTTAAACCCATCTACTGCGAAGCAGGGGCTGTGCTGTCAGATGAATAGAGAATGCACACGCAGTGGAATGGAAATGAACGCAAGATTAAGATTAGATAAGTGTCAGAATTATTTCCGGCCCAAACTCGAGATTGACATGAGCCGGCCCATCGGGAATCCTCCCGAATCTCCCGATTAGCCACTCCGGGCCTGATCCACACTGTGGACTGTCTGGCCTCAGTGTTGAAGGCTATAAGAGCAAGTTACTGTGTTTTATGTTGCTGAGCGTATATAGAGTATATACTGTCTGGATTCAGCTGGTCACTTTTGCATTACTGTAAGCTTATATGACTAACAATGAGACAGATATGTAATAGTCATACATTCAGTTTTCAAAAGCCTTTTTTTTTACAGTGCAGGTGCAATCATCTTTATAGTTATTCCATGATGTCAGTTTAAGATTGTAAGGCTCATTTTTGCTGATTTTCCCAAAAAATCTGGGACAGTTTCATTAAACCCAACATGTACGGAATCCCAAAAACAGAAACTCGCCCTCCTACCATCTTTCACAGCGTTTGAAGGCCAGTAATCTGTTCCACTCTTTCATCTCTGCACTCCTCTCTTTCTCTCTCTCAGTATTTCGGCACTCTGCCGCAGCACTCACTGAATGAAGAATAGGTTCCTCACTATTTTTTCACTGTCCAGCAGCAGCACACGGCCTGAATACAGAATCCGGCAGCTTCGCTAAAGCCGGTTTATTTATTTGAATTGCTGAGAGGCCTCCAGCCTTCACTGAGACTTCAAACAGAGAACAGGGTCTCTGTTCTTAACCGAGAGAAGGGTGTCTGCTTTCACCCTCAGGGATGCTTAATAAGTGTTAATATGTGACTGGGAGGGAGGAATAAATGGGTGGAGAGAGACAGAGCACAAGAAAAAGAGAGAGAGAAAGAGAGAGATAGAGACAGAAAGCGAGAGAGAGAGATTGTATCCTCTTTCATTCTCCAGTGGGTTTCCAGAGAGCAAACACAGACACTCGATCCGGCAGTAAATCATGGCCAAAAAGCGTCCTCAGACTGCCTCTCCAACAAACACGAGCAGGCCTTGCATTATGGAGCTGTTGACTTTGAAAGCCCAGTCAGTGCAAGGTCAGGGGCGGTCCTCAGGGCCACAGAAGACCACAAACTCACTCTACTCTGCCAGTCAAAAGTTTGCAGCCACCTACATTTTCCAATTAACCCTTCCAATGAAAATCCATATATAAACTTCAGAAAGAAATCTGTTATTTTCTATATAATTTTTTTTATAAGCTATTTTATTTAATGTGTCTTCACAGATGAAGGAAAAACACACTTTTTAGTGGTGTTATATCATAACCAGCCACAGCGTTCTATGACATATTCTAGAACAACTTCAGAAACAGAACGTCCCATCCATCTGAAAACCACTATACTATAAAGCCTCGTTCGAACTCTATTACATCACATCACTTTGCCCAGTATCCGTTTTAGTGTTCAGGATCACTCACAAGATAACACCTCACACCATATACATACAGTACATAAAGGTGTGGGATTCTCAAGCCATCTCCTGAAATATCCCTCTATCATCAGTTAATATACAGCTATTTTTTTTACTTTTGCCTCCTGCGTTAAAAATGACTACATTTAGTCAGGAGGAACATGCCGGAAGTCCCACTTCTTGATTTAATGTAAAATAAAATATGATCTCTATCTTGCTGACATGTTCGTGATGACAAGCAGAAGCTGCCTAAAGTTCTCCTTCTTCTCTTTAGTCTCCTCCCCGAAAATGTTCTTCTCCTTTTGGAAGAACTATAAACCAGTCCCTTTTGATATGAACTTCACCAATCACTAGTATCACTAGTAAAGCTTCCAACAGTAGAAACCACTAAAAGTCACCTCCTCTTTTCAAACTAGCCAGTGCATTTGGAGGAAAATTCAGCATCCTGGCTTTAAAACATCAACCAACAGATACCTGTGCTGATCAACATCACACTTGTAGTGATGTGTGGAAAGAGAGCACCATCTACCCACCCTAAAAGAGCAAGACCAGTTGTGCTCTCTCAGACTCTGGCTGCTGAAGTTGATATATGGTCATTTGTTTTTTAGAAAACCTCAAATATTGGTCTTTAAAAAATTTGCATGTTTCAATCAATTGTGCATAAATAAACTCACAAAAGATTTTGGTAATAAATATGTGACAGGAGTGCAATACATAAAATCATGCAGATATGATCCAGCATCCAAGGAAGACTCCAGATGCAAGAAGAACAATTTTAATAAAAAAAAAAAGTTTAACTATGTGGTAGATAGCAATTACTGTATATTTTACAATCTTTACCATAGGCCAGGCTTATAACATTTGTACGATTTGGTTTATATTCAGACCAAGTTCTGTATTATACTCAACAAATTGAGTTTTTGGCACAAGCGTCTTGGACAGATTCCTGTATTATACTTGGCAAACGTGGTGTTGGCACCAACTGCTGCTATTTGTTCAAAATAAATTAAAAGAAAACTGGATATAAACCTGTACCGAACTATAAGCTCCAAAATATGTTTAAAATCGTATACCATTTTGTGTACACTTATAATATGTACATATATAAATGTATATATTAGACCCTAGGTTAGGATTAGAAGGTTTATTCATAGCCAGGCTATGCAATGCAGCAAAGTGCAGTTAAAAACAATTAGCCCTTGATGACACACATGTTCTCACACATCCGCCATTTTGTTGTTTACCAGTAGACTCGCCATACCTTCACTGCACTGGCTGAACCTGTTCATCAGCCTAATAATACGAGCACACACAGCAAAATCCCCACTGAGGAATTAACCCTCTCAACTGTAGACAGCTGCAGGCGTTAATATAACTCTGAGTGTTTTGCCTGTGCAGCTTCATATACTGTACTGCAACTAGCTATTGAACAGAGGGTCAGATAAAAGTCAGGGTAATGCACAGTCAGCAGTGCGGGCCAAACAGGAGGCAATATGGATCCAAACTGTGCTCCATATAGATCATATAGATTCATGTTGTCAAATGTAGACCACAATAGTGGTGCTCAGGGCTGTCTGAGGACAGCGGCGAATAACAGGTTATATTACATAACCTTACAGAGCCCTTTCAGGTCTATAGCTCAATGCTCATTTTCAAAGTTTAAAAATACAGGAAAAATACTTAAAATTCTTGTTGGAGTTGTAATAAACATGTAAATAAAAAATAACTAATTTAATATGTTGGTGACACAAATGTTTGCATTACAAACGCCCTTTTTTGTGTCAAAAATTTATAAAGGAAACGAAGAGTAACAATATATTATTTACACAGAGGATGGTTTGTTTTCTTTTCAGAATTTGCCATTTTGTTACACTATACAGACAACTCATACTAGATTTTATTTTTACAAATAAAAATATTGTCATTCAGAGCATTTACGTATTTGCAGAAAATTAAAAATGTCTGAAATAACAAAAAAAAAAAAAAACTAAAATAATGAAAAGACAAGAAGTTCATATTCATAAAGTTTTAAAAATAAAGTTTTAGGTTTGAGTTCACAGTCATGCATCTGCATTGGCATGTTCTCCTCCACCAGTCTTACACACTGCTTTTGGATAACTTTATGCCTTTACTGGTGCAAAAATTCAAGCGGTTCAGCTTGGTTTGATGGCTTGTGATCATCCATATTCCTCTTGATTATATTCCAGAGGTTTTTAATTTGGTAAAATCAAAGAAACTCATTATTTTTAAACAGTCTCTTATTTTTTTACAGAGCTGTATAGTAAAAGTGAACTAGGTTTACTTCAAAAATCAAAATATTGATTATACTAAATTTTGTTTTACCCCTCATTAAAGAAAACTGCTTAGATATTTTAGCCAACTGTTTGAGAGCTTAAGGGTCCCTATTGATATATCCATCACTGTTTCAGCATGATTATCTTGTAAATGCCATGTAAACGCATAATAACATAGTAAAAAAAAACAAAAAATGAAAATGAATACAAAATAGCCCCAATAGTAATAATAGAAAAGTTTAAAAGTACGACATGAAAGCAACATCTTTCCATATCGGGTTAAATACATATACATTCAGCTTATAGAAAAAAATATTCTACTTTCGCATGGTAAACATCTTATGGGTCATTGTTAGATTGAACACTGTTGCTGTTCTTTAATATTTCTCTAATATTACCTTCAGTGGAAAGCAATGACAGCTATAACCCCCCCCCCCTCCGTTTTTAAATGTATTTATTTATTTATTTTTTGTTTTTCTTTTATTATTTTTTTCTCTTTTTGAAAATATTGTTTTCTTTAATTTTAAAATTACTGTGCGACTTTCAATTACTTGTTAGAATTGTTATAACATACTGTCATTTTCTTTTCCTTGTCCTTTACGTGTGATATTTACTACTGAGTATTTTCAGCAGGCTTGGTAAATTGTATAATACAATGTACTTTAAAATGTTAAATAAAATACTGATCATAAAAAAGCAAAGCAGTGACAGCACTGTGCGTGCCACCAGCTCATCTGTGACATCAAAAAGGCATAAACAAAAAGTTCCCGGCAGTGGCGGCGACAAACGGGTTTGTGAAGTTTTACATAATCACACAGAAGTGCGTCTCCTCCAGCTTAACCCCTGAAGCGACTGTTCAGCTGCCAGACAGCCACTTTCATCACTCCAAATCACAGCATGGGGTATAAAGAAGAGCTCGCAGACAACCTGAGTAAAACAGCTGTTGAATTATTTATTATCTGTGTTACACAAATCCAGCGGCTGGACTCCGGGGCCAGCCTGTGAGTGTGTGAGTGTATATGTGCGTGTGTGAATGTGTGTGTGTGTGCGCTTCTCCATCTACACAGTACAAGATATTTACATCTCAGACATCCCATTAAAAACATCACAAAATGAAAGTAGTAACAATTATACTGTATATTCACAAATATATATTTATAAAAAGGTCAGAAATATCAACAAATTCCCGGTATAAAAAATTTAACAGCTCACCAAAAAACTACAAGAGAAGAAACTGCTCCAATTTTAGTGCAAAGGAGGTACAGGTACAAAATACTGTTGGTTGGTTTACGTCTTCAGAACACGTTCAGAACACGTTCAGTTTACGGTCAGTACAAAAGCAGCGAGGAGGTTACAGGTGTGTGTCCGCGATGGGAATCCGCCGCAGCTCTACGATCTGAGAGTTGGACACACTCCCACCGTCGTGACTGCCGGGGATCGACTCGTTGTCACTCAAGTTTAGGCCGGAACCTGCAGACAATGAGAGAATGATATGAAGAGTTCATGATGAGCCATTCTAACACATTATACAATCATTACAGACTTTATACAAAGAGTTATACAAAGGTTTGGCCATCTTTGGTCAAATATTTGGTTAAATTAGACATATTAAATTAACCAAATATTTGACCAAAGCAATACCAACAAAATGAAATGTACTTTTTTTGCTCCTATTGGCTCCTTGTTTTGATGACATGCATAACTGCATGTACTTCTTCATACCCTTATTCACCATCAGTGTGTAGTTATTCTCCTATGGGCTACATTTTCTTAGAAATATTCATTTACATGTTACTGTACAAAATGGTTGATTTTCTAGCTTCAGCGTTACAAACTGTCAGAGCAAGTGAACATTTTATTTTATTGCTAAGTGTTCATATAAAGTTTTAAGAGTTCAGAAATCAATATTAGGTTAAATAATCACAGTTTTCATGCATCTTGGCATCATGTTCTCCTCCACCAGTCTTACACACTGCTTTTGGCGAACTTTATGCCACTCCTGGTGCAAAAATTTAAGCAGTTCAGCTTGGTTTGATGGTTTGAGATCATCCATCTTCCTCTTGATTATATTCCAGATTATATTGTAAGTGAACTGAAATTGACCAACCAAGATGAAATGTCTCTGTTTATATGAATAACTCATTAGAAATGCAGGTGTTTTAACAAAACTGCTCACAAAACAATCCATTAAAACTCAGTACTTTCTATCAATCAATCAATCAATCAACCTTTATTTAAACTCATAAAAAGGTTGAGGCTGGCCCCTTATTTACAATGTAGCCGAGCAATTAAAAAAAGGGATTGACAAAAAAAATGTAAATAGACTAAATAAGTAAAAAAAAAAAACAATAAAAAACAGCATTTTAATTAGATATGAGAATTATTTAAAAAATAATTTGAAAATATTATTAAGATAAAAAAACAAATTTAAAAGAAAAAAATCTAAAGGTAACAGAACTAATAAAAATGCAACTACAGATGAATAAATAAAACTAAACACATAAAAGAGTAAATAAGCAAAAACTAAAAACAATAAAAGTAAAAAAAAAGAAATGTAAAAAAAACAGCTATAAAGAGCGCACTTTCGAGCTGAATCATCAGTGTAACACATAAATAACTTTTTATCATACAATTAAATATCAAACAAGACTGCATATTTGTATTCCCTGTTCCCTTGTTTGCCGTATCGCAGAAAGCAACGATATCAAAAAAGTGTGATAAAGAAAAATCTTAATCTATTTTTACTTAATCTAGTTTATCCAGCATGAGGCTGAGGCATTAAAACTGATGCATCCTGTACAGTAGTTTGAAAGTGAGACCTCAGCAATGTTAATGACAGTATTCACAGCTACAGATCAGAACTATTATTCGGTCGCTGACTGGAGGAGATTTAACTGCTGTGAGAGAATGTTTTTAGGATATTTTATGTCTTCAGACAAATCCTTTTCCTCTCTGCAGTTAACAGAACATTTATTCATTAATGCTGATGGATTTTGGCTTTAGGGTGCGGAGCAAAACTGTGGAAAGTCTGGGGGGCCTGCCTGAGCTCCAGTTTTAGAATCACTCACAAGTATACCTTCATCATTACCATTACCACACCACCACTGGGACGGAAATATGCAAATGACGAAGTTCTCTAATCATGAATATTAATACATATCTCAGGATGAATATCTGTAGGATGTAGAATTTAATATTTCATTATACTGGCTGGTGAAGCTGGAGCTGCTGACAAGGCTGTTGGACCAGAGATTACATAACATAGAGTCCTACCAATGACCTTTACTGAGAGCTAATTTAATTCACAAGCCTAAAGAATATGATTTTATCAGGGGAAATAATGTAGCACAGACAAATAAAGCGGAACAAAGAAATGTCTTGTTTCTCTGAATATACAAAAATGAATATATAATATAGTACATCCTAAGTTTTTGGTTAGTAGAATGTTTTATGATCTTCACAGTTGTCTTTATTGGAACGTTCAATCTGTTATGTTTTCTGAATGTTCTCTGAATGTTTTAATTTTACATTTTAAATGTTCTGGTAATGTGTCCTTAATGCTGGTATTCCTCTAGCTGGGAACGGTATGTAAGAAACAGTCTAATAACATCGTAATGCAAAGCATATTACATCACATGTTTTCAGAACATTTCTGTAACATTATTTCTGTTCTGCAGGATTAGGTGGATGGGTGAATGAATAGATACTATCGAACAAATATAGGACAATAAAAATGACAATATATTGATAGCTCATCTCAATAGATAGATAGCTTGTCTATATACATATATATATATATATATATATATATATATATATATATATATATATATATATATATACAGCTCTGGAAACAAATATGAGACCACTTTATAGTAATTATGAGTTTTGTTGATTTTACCAAATTGAAAACCTCTGGAATATAATCAAGAGGAAGATGGATGATCACAAGCCATCAAACTAAGCTGAACATTTTTAATTTTTGCACCAGGAGTGGCATAAAGTTATCCAAAAGCAGTGTGTAAGACTAGTGGAGGAGAACATGCCAAGATGCACAAAAACAGTGATTAAATACCAGGTTTATTCCACCAAATACTGATTTCTGGACTCTTAAAACTTTATGAATGAATATGAACTTGTTTTCTTTGCATTATTTGAGGTCTGAAAGCTCAAGTACATGCACTCTGTTCCTTAACACAGTCGTGTTAAAAATGCTAAAGCTCCCAGCAGAGCTGACCTCCTAATATAGTTTCTTCAAAGGGCATCTCACAGAGGGAAGATAACAAACTGGCAATGAACTGGTGAAAGTTCAAGATGCAAAGAGTAAGCACACCATGTTTCCATTTAAAAGTCCATCTTTTACAATATAAAGCACAGATTCAGAAACGGCCTCAGTAAAATGTCTAGGTCTGCTCATACCACTCAGCGCGGAGCCATTCCTTCATTATGGGGAAATAGTCAAGTTGAGCTGTAATAGATCACAGTGATGCATCGGCACATATAAAGGGCTCCGTCTCATTAAACATTGATGGCGCACCCCAAAAGGCTTTCACAGCAGCAAAACCGAAAATCTATAGAAGTTTAATGTACTAAGAAAGGAACACAAAGGTCTGTGCAGCACTGAAATGACTTTGATATGGTTTACAATGGTTACAATATTTTTTTTTGTCCTAGAAAACACTAGATAACATTATAATAAATACATAAAAGTGAATGTATATGATAATAATACACAGTACAGAGAATGTATTATTTGTTATTAAAGTGTTCAATAAATGACTTATGTAAATTCCAGTCAATGTATGAATGTGTTCCGTTCCACCAATGTGAATTATCAGAATTAGAGCAAGGTCTGATTGAGGGGGTGCCAGATAGATAGGAGATTACACTTCCAAAGTTGAGCAGGAATAAAAAAAAAGCCTCCTGACTTGACTTGATGTATTATTTCTTCCATCCACACATAGTGTCACATGTGGTAATGACTGTGACCGGCAGTATCTGGCTAGAATTGTCCATGAAAAAAAACACAAGCTACAGACAAGCAACCATCAGATCACGTCTAAATGTCAGTGTAGCATTCATGGGATGTGACAAAAGTCATGGGACTACAGGGGTTGGACAATGAAACTGAAACACCTGGTTTTAGACCACAATAATTTATTGTCCTGACGGACAATTCTGGTTGAAAAAGGAGAGCTAAGGTGCACATTGAATTCTGTCGTGATTTGGGCAGCCGTGGTTTTATGTTTTTAGGATACAATCCGGGTTAGCACCTGAACATCCCTTTCAGACAGCTTCCTCTTACAGCGTCCACAGTTAATCCTGTTGGATGTGGTTCGTCCTTCTTAGTGGTATGCTGACATTACCCTGGATACCGTGGCTCTTGATACATCACAAAGACCTGCTGTCTTGGTCACATATGCTCCAGCAAGACGTGCACCAACAATTTGTCCTCTTTTGAACTCTGGTATGTCACCCATAATGCTGTGTGCATTGCAATATTTTGAGCAAAACTGTGATCTTACCCTGCTAATTGAACCTTCACACTCTGCTTATACTGGTGCAATGTGCAATTAATGAAGATTGGCCACCAGGTTGCTCCAATTTAGCCATGAAAACTCCCACACTAAAGTGAAAGGTGTTCCAGTTTCATTGTCCAACCCCTGTAGTTGGGCATGTCAGTGAAAAGTGTGGTGAGAAAGTACTAAAAAGCTGATTCATTTAAAGTCTTACCGGTCTTTAAGGCAAATATAAGGTCATCAAACTCCTGCGACTCCTCGTCTTGGACTAGGTTTGTGTTAATGAAGCCGCCTTCAGAAGGATAAGTGATGTCTTCAGCTCCCTGTTTGAAGACGCTGCTGGGCTGACTGCTCGGCCTCAGAGATGCTCTCTCCCAGTCCGCAGAGATCTATAAACCCACACACATGAAGGAAGAAACACACAGTTCAGTGTCTCTGAACTCACTTCTGAAACATGTTTAATAGCAATTTTCAGTTAGAGCAAAAGGAATATTTAAGATACCTAATTAGAGAAGCAAAAGTTGAAATTAAATACATCTAACCATCCAAGATGCAAAATATGCTTACTGATGGGCCTTCACTAGTGCAACACACACACACAGACACACATTACCATTATCCAATTAATACTTGAACATCTACCTCAGTTTGAAATCACTTAAAATATAATGACTAAATGATATCAAACAAATATTTTCAGCAGTTCCCGTATTTTAACTATTAATAGTTACCACATAGTAAATAATAGACTGCAATGTTCTTTTCATAGTGATTTATTATAATGTTATGCCGTGCTGTACACTGAAAAAACGTATGCGTAAAATTTACTTAAAAAAACTTTCGCAACTTTCTGCATTCGCTTTTTTTTAAGTAAATTTAATTTCATGCAAATTGAAGTAACTTCAACTCGGTTTTAAGACTTAAGTGTTACATAGAGTAAATAAGTGAACTGAACTTCAGTCAAGCCTTTCTTTTAGTAAACTTTACTTAATTTCTGCATACAATATTACCTAATTACAATTATTTAATTCATACAATATTATTATATATAATTTTAGTTAAAACACACATTCAAAAATTTACATAATCTCAAAGATTTATTTTGTAAACAGACCAAGTCTCACTGTCTCAACACATGGATGGCATTTAATACATTATTTTCATATAAAAAAAAAGAATGTATCACATGTATCACATGCCACTGAAGATTAAATGATGCATAAAATTACTTAAAAAAAACTCTGCATTTGCTTTTTTTAAGTATATTTAATTTCAGATATATTTAGATAACTATATTACACTGTCGCAACACATAGTTATCTAAATATATCTGAAATTAAATATACTTAAAAAAGCAAATGCAGAGTTTTTTTTAAGTAATTTTATGCATCATTTAATCTTCAGTGTAGGTCAGTTTCAGGAAATTAGCAATCTTCTTGTCGTGATTCTTCTAATTGCTCTATTTTTCACATTATAAGAGAGTTCTTTGCCATGAGGTGCAATGTTAAATATCTAATGGCCATTATGAGAGAACTCAACAGCCCTGGAACCTTGTAATTCTAATGAGTCCCATGGAATCAGACAATGACACTGTGCACAATTTAAACATGTTCACTCTGAAGTGTACTCACTGGTGTAGCCAGCTATTTAGACATTAATGGCTGTGTGTTGAGTCATTTTCAGAGAACAGCAATCTACTCCTCTACTCTTACAGAAGTTATAGAAGTTACTGACTACTAAGTTACAAGTTATAAACATGTGAGTACATATGCAGTAAAAAATATCTGACAGCATAAATAGAGACCAATTACCCAATCCCTATTCATATGAACTCTCCCTGTCACTAACTCTGCCATCACCTCACCTTTTCAAACTGCTGCCAGCTTTGATACAACAGCTAACAGATGCCTTTGTTGATGTAGGGCAACATTTGTTTCACCCAGAGACAGCAAGATCAATTATACTCTCTCTGACTCTGGCTGCTGATGGCAAGGAGCATGACCCAGGATTCAAACCAGTCATCCTAGGATCATAGTATCAGCATCTAATAGCGCTAATTAAAAAAAGCTTATAACTTTTTATTTTGACAGTTCCTGAGGACCCTAAAAGGCCTCCATATTTAAACTTTTTGCATGTTCATGAAGACATCATTGCAAAATTATGTTTTAATGTTTAGCTGAAGGGGTGAAATGTGGTTTCATTGGGTGAAAGAGTTCACTGACTAATTCTGAATGATCCAGTAAGTCATGTTTACTCTGAAGTATGCCACCATTACTGCTTTGGGCCTCATTACACACCAAACGGCGGCATGCTGTTTCATCTGAGAGAAGCTTTAGTGAGGAACTATTGCTTTGATATGATTTTAATAAATACATAGAGTTCAGACGGCCTTGGGGACTGCAGAGCGAATAAGTGAATGAAGCAGAATAAAGATGTCTGTAAATGGCTGAAATGTACAGAAGACACTTCTGGAAAAGCAAATCAATCGCTTTTTACAGGAATGTACAATATATATATATATGGACAAATAACTTTGTTACTTTAATTTAACTTTAATTTTGCTCTAAAAGTGTGGCAAGAAAGAATGGCAGTGTAGACAAGGCAAAGCAGTATTAAATAGAATTGTCTATGCCCAATTAAAACCTAATTTAATGCAAGGTCACTTTTAATGACTCACACAGACACACAAACACACACATGCACACACACACACACCTACACTACAAGGCCTTCCACTGCAAGCTCTCAACAGATTGGGGAAAGTGTTGCACTGTGAGAGTGTGCACACTATACTGACTCAGCCAGTTATATATACCATCCATCTTCCTTTCCTTCCTTTCCCCCTCTCTCCCTCTCCCTATCTAACAGGATTTTTCAAACAGATTTAAAAATAGACTTTTCTTCCTTGCTTCATCTCTACCTAAGAATTTAAAATAGCAGCAACAACAACTATACATTAGGTATTGGAAATTATATAATGAAGAATAATTGAAGGATGAAAATCAACAATTTACACTTGGATTCAAAAGTAAAACAAAAACTGTAATATAACAATGAATAAGGTTACGTTATATGAAGTGATTCTACTATCTTTAATCTACTAAAATCTTGGTTTAAAAGAGCACAGCCTGAAAACATTCTGTCCCACACACCTCATCTAATCATGATCCAAAATTATGAACAAAACCTGATATTCCTAGTGAAAAAACTAGTTTCCTTACCATATAGCATTAATAGGTCATTAGACCACAGATAAAAAAAAAAAACATATAAAATAGTACCATACAATACAAAGAGTTCATACAATCTGAGCTAATTTTCAATTTCTCCCTGAATCTCGTTCAAAGTTACATATAAAACCTGACCCTTCTAATGTAAAGCTAGTTACCCTTCCATATAGAGGCAATTACATATGTCATTATACCACATGTAAATGAAATAACATATCAATAGAGTACTGTATATAACACAACTAAAAAAGAAACATCAGGTTTTGAGAAAAACCTACTATGGTCATCAAAATTCTCTTTAAAACTGACTCAAAGTCAAGAAATAAAACCTGACTTTCCCAAAGGCATAGCCTTCTGGTTGACCAGCAAGGTTTGCTACCAATTCGATAACCACAGGTGTATAAAACCAAGAACCAAGACATGCAGACTGCTTCTTCAACATTAATGAAAGAATGGATCGCTCTCAGGAGCTCTGCGAATTTGGTATCAGGATGGTACCATGATAAGATGCAGCATCTGTGCAGTCCATTTATAAAATTTCTTCACTACTAAATATTCCCTAGCCAACTGTCAGTGACATTATAACACAGTGGAAGCGACTGGGAATGAAAGCAACTCTGAAAAAAGTGGTAATATAACAGAATAATAGAGTGGGTTCAGTAGAAGCTGAGTTGCATAGTGCACAGAGGTCACCAACTTTCTGCAGAGTCCATCACTACAGACCTCCAAACTTCATATGGCTTCAGATTAGCTCATGAACAGTTAAGCGTAGAGAGCTTTATGGAATTTGTTTCTATAAATGGAGCCAAGCAGCTCCATCCAAGCCTCACATCACTAAACGCAAACACATTTGGTCATATATTGTAATTAAAACTGGTTAAACTCAAAATAACAACATACTGTTTTTCTAAAATCTACCTGGTAAAAGAGCTTACCAGTTACCATTTGTTTTTCAGCAGCATGGAGAAGCAATAATAACTACTATCAAACAAAACTACAGCAAAATAATATAGTTACATTACATTACATTACATTTGGCAGACGCTTTTGTACAAAGCTATTTACAATAGTGAAGTACAAAAAGTAATAGAAGTTAAAGGTAAAAAAAACAGGGCCTAAAGGAGGTCAAGTGAAATAATAGGATAGAGGATTAAAGAAGGGGAAGAAGGAAATGAGGTTATGATAAATAAAAAAAACGGTCTAAGTTCCATTTTCTCATTTACTAATTTAACTAATAAATGAAACCCAAACATTTTATTCTCATAAATTTTATTTTTAAATAAAGCATTGTTCTGAGACTATTCAAAGCTAAAACAACGAAAAAAGAACAGTAAAAGGAGTAAGGAGAAAAAACGCAAGCAGGAGGATATGGAGGTTACAATCGGTTCATTCAAAAATAAAAAAATAATGTTTAATATAAACTAATTTAGTTGCCGCTGGATAGTGATGTACAGTATAAAGTGATTTTAATATGCCGGTCATGTTCAACTTTTTTTTTTAACTCAAGTCGCTCTACAATGATTTAGAAAGCTGTATAACCTTGAGAATAGAGTTATAATAACAACATATTTTGTTCTCTGTTTCCTTTTTAGCGATAACTTAATTTCCTCTTGCCAGGGAGTGGCAGTAAGAATGTGGCAGTGTTGCAGTTCCCATGGGAAAGAAAGCAAAATTCCTCCAGTTCCTCCAGTCCCGGGCGTCAGGATCTGGTGGAGTGGCCCAGTGGAGGCGGCCGTAATCAGAACAGAACGTCCGAGACTAGGTAGGTATATTAGGCGCCACCAGGCACAGTCGGATTTGTCACATCTGTTAACACTGCCTGAACAGACAGCTGGCCCTCTGTAGCCCCTCCTTCACCCTTTCCTTCATCTCCACCTCCACCCCTTGCTCTGTCTTTGCTTTGCTTCTCCTCATGGCTCCATGTGAGAAGCTGGAGCTCCAAATAAAAAAAAAAATCGTTGTGCTCTCATGAATGAAACAGGATTATTCAGGCACTCTTGAGCCTGCGCTGGATCGACATTAAATTAAACCTGCCCCTTCAGACTAACAGAGCCTGGTCTAAAGATAATGGATGCTCTCCATCTGATCTCTGACCAGACGAATGTATTAAGAAGCTGAAGCTGTGCTATATCTGTGCCACTTTACCGATTGCACTAGCTGAACCGGCCAAAGTTGAATCCTAGCTTAATGTGCTTTAAGTTCTATCATATCCTAGTCTAACTTTTTTTTATTAAACAATATTTAACATAAACCTACCTCAAGAATTTTATGGATACAATAATATTCATATGTGTACAGTTCTGATTTTTTATTTTATTTTATTTTATTTACCTCTTAGCTTCTATTGCTCTTCAGTGCTTTTTATTTCTTTAGTACTTTTAACTCTATTCTTATTCTATTTATTGTTTATTGTGCCTTCTTTCAATAGTCTGTGTAACTGTTACAAGTCATACATATGTTGCTCTCACCAAGCCAAATTCCTTGTATGTGTAACATACTTGGCGAATTAAACTGATTTTGATTCTTTAATATGCTATGGATATATTTAGATCTATATATTTAGAAGTTAATAACATATATTTAACACAATTGCCTATAAAATTGTGTATATATATATATATACATATGATTTGACATATATATCAAAACAAGGTTTATACACACATAACAAAACCTATTTTTTATAAGCCAGACATATATGTCAATATATGAAATTGGTGCAATTTTGAATAGGTTTCATATATGTTGCACATCTTATGTAGCTACATATACAAGATTTCCTTAAGGGCTGTGCTACTTATTTATTTCGTTTTTGTAATATTTGTCATGTTTCAGTGACATTTGTTTTTGTTAATAAATGATCCTGTATTTTATCCCTCTTTTTTCTTTCATTCTGCTGTGTACAACTTTTGATTGAGATAAAAATTAGTGTTGCTAAATGAACGGCAATTGTAATTCCATGTAGGTTCGGCAAATGTAGTGTTATATTTAACATTTGAGTGTTTTATACATTCCACTCTCAGGTAAAGATTCTGTATTTTAGGGAATAAATACCTAAAAAAAAATCAAAGAAAATATATAAAAAAAATTAAGTCCTATTTGGGCAGGATTAGTTTTACCTGAAGAGATTAGGTAAAATAATTATTACCAGAGTTTCTCAGGAATTTAAGTCCCGTCCAAAGGCACTATGTTAGCCATTTTTACTGCACACTGTCACATCCCAAAAGAGTCTGGCATCTTTTACCTTCAGTAAAACAAGCCGTAAAAATAATTGTATGTTATATTAATATTCAACAATATCCAATATAAAAAAGAAGCTCCTCGCTTTGTTTTTTTTTTCTCAAATATAGAGGAACGTGGAGCATAAATCAAGTAGCTACTCCCATCCCAGTCATTTATACTGAGATTTCAAATCCCATGGGAATTGGTCATCAATTTTACAGATGTTCTGTAGTAAAATTCAGGTAAAACAAATCTAGTCTGAATAGGGCTTCTGCCAGCTTGAGTTCTCTCCACACAGACTTTTTTAAGGCCCACTCTATCGTTTACACAGAAGGTCTGTACGTTTAGAGTCTTCACCCATTACATAACCATTCGAGACTGTGTGTTAGTGAGTGTGTGTGTGTGTGTGTTTGTTTTCCTACACTCACTCATTGTTCTGAGAGCAAACAAAGTGTTGTGTGAGTGGGCCGAGAGGCACTCCATGAGTCTGGGCCTGGAGGTGATAAATGGGAGTCCAATAACTGTGCAAACAGACACACACACACTTGGATGGCAGAGACTAGGGCAAACTAACACAAATTCACATTGTATGGAAAGTATTGGGACACAAAGTGATTTATCGTTTCTTCTGAAATCAAGAGTATTTCAAAGAGTTCCTCGTGCTTTTGATGGAGTAAGTGCTCGACTGTTAAGGAAAGAATTGCAAGGAGGATTTAACTGGCGAGTTAACAGGAGAACTAAGTAAAAAACAAACTCTCACCTCCTCCATAGCGCTGATGAGGTTCTGAGTGGACTTGCTTATCTCTCCTCCTCCTACAGTGGCAGCACCAGTGCTCTGGAAGACGCCGTCAGGACCACCGTGGCCATTCATCTCCACTGTGTAACTCGCCTTGGCCGGCCAGCACAGCTGGTTATGCATGATGAAGTAAACCGCAAACACATACAGACCCTGCAGACAGACAGGAGAGCAGAGCTTAGACATGAAAACATACAGCAGAAACAGATCTGAACAGTCTCTGTCTGTCTATTAGATCACAGCCTAGGTATTTACCATGATAGAACTATGCAAACTGATCATAAAGTATTACCTCTATGGGTGGGACAAAAATCTGATATCACAATATATTGTATCCCTTTCATTTGTGATACATTATCGATATGTGGTGATATTTTGCTATTTATAGGTATATGTTTGAGTAAAATGAACATTGTTGTTTTATTCTATAAACTACAGACAACATTTCTCCCAAATTCCAAATAAAAATATTGTTATTTAGAGCATTTATTTGTAGAAAATGAGAAATGACTGAAATAAGAAAAAAGATGCAGAGCTTTTAGATCTCAAATAATACAAGAAGAAACAAGTTCATATTTATAAATCACCGTTTTAAGAGTTTAGAAATCAATATTTGGTGGAATAACCCTGGTTTTAATCACAGTTTTCATGCATCTTGGCATGTTCTCCTCCACCAGTCTTACACACTGCTTTTGGATACATTTATGCAACTCCTGGTGCAAAAATTCAAGCAGTTCAGCTTGGTTTGATGGCTCGTGATCATCCATGCTTCTCTTGATTTTTTAGTTTGGTACAATTAAAGAAACTCATAATTTTTAAGTGGTCTCTTATTTTTTTTCATGGCTGTACATTTAAGCAACACAAAATTGTAAATCAACTGAAAACCTCCAGTAGAACTGGCAATTTGAATAAAAAAAAAACATATTCTACAAGATTAAGTCATCATAAGACAATCTGTCCGACTGTATATCCTATCTCTTACAGCTGATGAGTAAAGTTTGGAACCCCCATCAATTCACCCTGTCAGAAATTCCTCCCTAGGGATTGTGTAACAGCATGACATCGCTCCCGTCAGGATGACATAACCACCAGTAAGCCCATACCTCATACCGTTAACAAATCATTTTAGACAGTAGCACCAAACTGCCAATCACTCAAATCACTCAGGTGCAAAATACCTCACCACCACCAAACATCTCCAGACAAACACTGTCTACGTTACTCAGACAGATGAGAGACTGAAGGCAGGGAAAAGAAAACCAGCTGAGGCTTTGACTGTGAGATCTGCGATAGAAAGAGAAGCTTCTGCTACTATCTGCATGGAGAACATGGTGATCTGAGCGACGTGCTGAAAGATTTATATGATGAGGAATATAAAAAGATAGCAAGGTCCATCAAACTGTCACAAAATATATAATCTTAAATCTCAGATCCAGGAGTGCTCTCAGATACTGTTACTGCTAACAAGTACAGGATTTATATAAGATGCTCCAAAGACCAAGCATGTAGTAGTTTTAGCCTTATGATAAGACAAATGGGAAACAAGACAAAAGACAGGCATTAATCTTTTAATTAAATTAAGACCATTTTTATCTTGCCTGCTTTTTATATTAGTATTGAAGCTACAAGCATAACTAGCTAACAAATATTTTTTCTTTACCTCAGCTTCAACTTTAGCACTGCAGATAATAGCAGATAATAGAACAAGAATGGAATTGACTACAGTTTTATACAGGCATGCAGTTAGCACAATGCTAAAAGGTTAAGACATAATCATCTATTGCACTATAGCTACATTAGCCTAATAATTAAGGCTGAATACATTTGATTTCTTTCCTAATCATGGCGAAGACAAATCCTCACAGCAATTCTCCAATATCAAGTAGAAAACCTTTGCTGGACAGAAGAGACAGTTACACCAACAAAAGCAGGATACACATTCTTTGTTAATACCCTTGATTTCTGAAGAAACAGGGGATGAGCAGATGTCCCAACACTCCTGCCCACACAGTATAAGTTAATTTAGCTACAGTTAGCTCTGCAAATTGACTTGCTTAAGGTCTAACAGGTTTGATTTAGAACCAGAGAGAAATTGATTGAATGGAATCGACTCTTTGGGGATTTGACTCCTTTGGTTCTCATAATTTAAATCTGAATTGCTATTATTGACTACATTTGATTTCAGAAGAAACATGGAATGAGCAGGTGCCCCTACCATATAAGTTCATTTAGTTACAGTACAGCTGCAAAATCTAATTGATTTAGATTTATAAAGGGATGCAGTTAGCACAATGCTAATAGGGTGGGGCTTTAGCATCCATTTCAATTGAGCTACTTTAGCCTATTGGCTAATATTAACTAAATTAGATTTCCTTCGTAACCATGGCCCAGACAAATTCTCGCAGGAATGCTCCAATATCTAGTAGAAGACCTTTGCTGGACATTAAAGACAGTAAAGGAGGATAAACTATTTTTAATACTAATTTCAAAAGAAGCATGGAATAAGCAGGTGTCCCAATACTTCTGCCCACACATTATAAGTTAATATAGCAACAGTTAGCTTTGCACATCACCTTGCCATGGCCAAATGTGGTTACAATTAAATATAATAGATATTTCGGTACAACTTTAAAATAAGACTACCTTTGTAAAGGATTTATAAATGGTTTACAATTAGTTTATTAATGATTACTAATTAGGTTGTAAAAATCATTAATAATCAGTTATAACACGTACGTAGAAAAGGCAACAATATAGATGGCTGTGGGTTCACTATTTGACAAACAACAGGTCATTGTTGCCCTTTCTACGTACGTGTTATAACTGATTATTAATGATTTTTAAGGAATATACAACCTAATTAGTAACCATTAATAAACTAATTGTAAACCATTTATAAACCCTTTATAAAGGTAGTCTAATATTAAAGTTGTACCGATATTTCTTTATATTTCCTGATTTAGAACCTGAATCTGAAACCAGTTGGGTGGAATCGAATCAGATTTATACAGGCATGCAGTTAGCACAATGCTAATAGGGTACGACAAGACCATTCATTGTACTTTAGCTACATTAGTCTATCGGCTATTATTGACTACATTTGATTTTCCTTCGTAATCATGGCCCAGACACTGAACAGATACCTGCTAGCTGCCTAGTTCACCTGACATAGTCCAGCTCAAGCTTCAACTCCAACTAGACAGGCGCATAGATGTATCTCACTCAGGGAGGTTGAACCCAATGCCCCACAGGCACCATTATCTTCTCCATCTGAATCCGTCTCAGTAATGAAAGCTTGAAATAGACTAAAGAAAGCTCGGCTCTGTAAACGAGGCATTAGCTAATATAGAGAAGATCCACACACTGATATAAATTTCTCTCCATTTATTGAACCGTAGGTGGCCGGGGTGTTGCAGTGAATGGAGCGCTATCAAAGCTCCCCCACCGGGAGATTAGCACACAAATGGCCGGAGGCCATCGCTGCACGCTCAATTACCTCTGTCAATGTTATGTAACTGCTGTCTACTCAGGAGTGGCAGCCTCTGTATTCAGCTGAGGTGTCAAAGAGTGCAAAAAAAGGGGAACCGAGCCCATTCATATAAGTAAATGTACTTTCAGAAAAGTAGATTCTGTGGTCACTGTCCACTGACAGGGGGCAGATGCACCTTTCCTTTTA
Organism: Astyanax mexicanus; assembly: GCF_023375975.1. Taxonomy (NCBI): domain Eukaryota; kingdom Metazoa; phylum Chordata; class Actinopteri; order Characiformes; family Acestrorhamphidae; genus Astyanax; species Astyanax mexicanus. The sequence goes on along the minus strand of NC_064429.1, from coordinate 22,751,866 downwards.
TTGATAAAGACTCAAAGAGTATTCAGGACTATTTAGATTGGATGATCTCTCAAATTTATCCAGATTTTTTATATTTTTTATAATATTCTGCACAAGTCTTTGGGTTGTTGCATTTCTAAATGTGAATGTCTTTGACTTGCTGTGCATATAATAAATAAAAGCTATAATAAAAAAGACTAAATAAACTAGCTGCAAATGTCTTATAGTTTTTTTATTTGTTTAAATCAAGGGTATTAAAAAATAGTTTAACCCGCTTTTGATGGAGTAACTATTTCTATACAGTCCAGGGAAGGTTTTTTTTCGATTTTGAAACATTTCTGTGATTATATAATTGCATTCAAGAGTGATAAGACTCTCCAACTCATCCCAAACACATTGGATGGAGCAGCATTATTCTAGAGAACACAGTTCTACTAGGTTAATGGATCTCTGTTTAAGAGAATCCAATTCTATTGGCCATACTTTACTAAATCGTGGGTAGTAAAAAAGTCATCCTACTTTTGTTGGAGTAATGGACTTTATACTACCCAGGAAAGGTTTCCGTCTATATCTTGAAGAATGTCTGTGATGATATAATTGCATTCAAGAGTGAAAAGACTCTCCAACTCATCCCAAACACATTGGGTGGAGCGGCATTATTCTAGAGAACACAGTTCTACTAAGTTAATGGATCTCTATTGGCAATACTTCGCTAACCTCTACAGGGACTAGACAAGCTGCATATGTGTACTTTTGAACATATGTGTCAGCATTCATTAGAAGGGGTGTCCACATACCTTCATAAATATGTATATAGTAGTATAGTGTACCTTCATATTCTGTATGGCACTTCATATTTCAGTGGTAATGTAGATATATTGCTGTGTCATTTATTTTGGCAAAGTAAGCATTTATATAGACAAACGTATTGAGACACATCTCCTGATCATTGAATTCAGAGGTTTGAGTCAGTCCTATCGAGACAGTAGAATCAAACCAAACACTTAGACATGCAGTCTGCAAAGTCACATGACTATAGGTGTACACATTATATTTTTAAGGGGACTGTACATGAACACCACAGTGGAGAAAATCATTTACATAATAAAAAATATAAAAAAATGATGTGTGCAGTGATATGTGATATGTTCTGACTGTCAGTTTCAACTTAATAGACTTTGATCAATTGCCCAACCCCACTGCTAACCTGTTGTTATAGCTTCAAAGTGGGGGTACCAACTCCACACTAATGTTTATAGATTATTTTTATTGAATGTAATAAAAGCTCCTGTAAGTGTACTGTGTAGTTTTTCAATACTTTTGTCTATATAGTGTACATTTTTACCATATTTCTCATATCAGTTAATTATTATATGACAATATCACCCAACCTGCCTTAGTCTTAACATACTGTATGTGCAGTGGCCAGCATTTGTCAGTAGTTGCATCACAAGCGGCTGTTTTTTTTTTTTGTTCTCAGTGACTGCCTGACTGACGTAGGAGAAAAAGAGGAAAGGGAAGAAAAACTGAATAACAACTTCCTCTAAACACTTCTTTTTCCTCTTTCTGCTGTATCATACACACATATCAACAGGATGCCGCTGTCAATGTCATGCGCCACTGGCCCAGTGCTCACAGCAGTAATAACAGGAGCAATAGCACATTGAAGACGAATCTATTTATAGCTCCCCAGTCCATTCAGGAAGCGGGAAAAAAATCTAATTGTGGGAGAGTGTGTTGCATTGTTCAAAGCCTTGCTTTCTCTCGGTAATGGAACAATGCTCCAGCGTTTACTGGCAGGGCACAGGCTGAGGCCCACAAGATTAATGGTGCCACGGCAACTCGATTATTTTCACATTGGTCACATGGAATTGGCTGTGGCCCGTCTCGGATGGAGCCGAGAGGAAGGAAAGGGAGGTGATAGCATGGGGTGGAGGGCTGTGGGAACTGATGTTGTGGGGCACATTGTGAAAGTGGATGTGAGGCAATGCCACAAGATCTGCAATCTTTATGTTGGCCTATGTAAACTGCCTATTTCATGATTTGATTTGATTTAAGTCACCGATTAAAAGATCCATTAGAAATTATAAACTACTTTTTTCTTATTCTATTAAAATGAAATTTATCCAATCATTTAATTTTACCTGTAGAACAATGTACAGTATGTGTAGATATAATAATAGATATAGATATATAGATATAATAATATATTGTATGATAAACATGAAAGTAATAAATGCAAAAACAGACAAATGTATGTTTAAAGGATGGCACATGTCTCAAATTCTCAAATAAAACTGTTCAAATATATAGTAATAAAAATAAATATGAACCTAATTAAACAATATAGGTAAATGACCTCAGACCTGTTCAGATTGGCTTCCCTACATTTTGCCTAATTCTTCAAAAGCTGGAAACAGAGCTAAGCTGAAACACTCTTTATAACTTCAGTGGGAGTGGGTGGGGCTAAACTGGAGTAGAAAAAATGCATTCGTCTATCTATCTATCCACTTCTTCCTAATTAGGAGCCACAGTAGAAGAAGAGATAAGCCAAAATCACTGGACAAAAAAAAGCAGAATTACCAGGTTGTGGTGTAGAGCAACAATTATTTTTCTAAAGGCAATTTTCCCAAGGTTCAATTCCTGTTCTGGGTGACTATGCTGCTCTACACAAGTAAGAGTCCTTGGGCAAGATTCTTAACACATTTACATTAGCCAACCTGTGATAAAAGTAACCTGGTAAAATGCTGCAAATGACTGTAGTAAAATAGTCAATAAGATCATCAAGATTTTGAACAGAGTTCACAAAGTTCAGCTCCAACAGAACTGGCTATAAAATCATATTGACTGTTCCTATAGGCCTTCATTACGGGATCAGGTGTTTTAGATCAGGACTTTAGCTAAACCATATCTGATATGGAGTAAACATTATAGTAGAATTCACATGTAGATATGAATAGGCCCAAACGGTACTGTAGATGTTTTTAATAAAATGGAAACTAGAACAGATAGAGGTTTAATAATAAGTATATGTACACATATTTGACAAAAGACATCTGTTTTAGTATCTAAATGCACACGCACAGATAAACCCAGGTACAACACAGTGCACACGTTTATACCCTCTGCCCTTCCTTACAAGCCTAACTATTAACAGAGAGAGCAGCACTATTAAACAGGCTACCACAGAGACGAGATAAAAGTGGAAAATCAGCGTCAAGGAAAATAGCTTCCTAGGAAAAGAGGGTCAGGTTTATTGAAAACAGATTCAAACTGCAACAAAACAGCAGAGAGGCAGAGAATCTGAAGATCCAAATGCTGAAAAGCTTATGAAAATACCTGTAAAATGACTTACAAGCTCAAGAACAATTTTATCTTTTTCTCTAAATACAAACATATTCTATCGCTTCAGTCTGAGTGCTGCTGCATTCAATTAGCCAGTTTCTGGCATTTGTAACACAGAAAGAACATTTGCCTTCTTCAGTGCACCTGGTCCATGTGTTTGTTTAGTCATCAGCATTGTCTAAAAACAGAGGTGATGGTTTATTATAGTGTGTTGATTATAGCACATCTAAACATGTTTGAAGACTATGTGCTATATGATTGATCTAAGCAACAAAAAAAAGCAACATGTTTAGTGTCTTAAAGAACTAAAAATAAACAGCAGGTGTTTATGGGACCTTAGAGTCTTCTATGTAATATTTTGTACTCTTTGGATTAAACCATGGACCAAGATGAAAATCTAATAAACTAACTTTTTGTCACCTTGCGTTTCATAAAATATCTATTTATCCACTGCACCGTAATTACACTTTGGGTGTGCATTTCCACGGCAATCTACATAAACACAACAGCAAGTGGAAATGGAGGAGCTACTGAACCGAATGAGTTCTCCTGTTTTTTTAAGTGCAGTCTGGATGCAAGAGTTTTATCACTGATTAGAAGTGTGAAATATTTTTCACAGATCTCCCCCTGAGAACTAAACCCATTCGGATAGGTCTTAAGAAAGCTTTATTAACTGATGGACTCTTTCTGTGATGTCTGAGAGCATCAGTTGTAAAGTTGTAAAGATGTAGAATTGGTATACAGTGAATAGCCCTTTTGGAGTAAAGTTCTAATTCATATTATGACAAGAACTACTCAACCAAGGTCAGTCAATCTAAAAAATATCAAGAACTTTAAAAGAATCAGTTAAACAGTCTGGTTTTATGATTAACAGCAGTGGTAATCACTTTACTACATTTTTTATTCAAATTTTTTTGTGTGAAATCTTTGAGGTCCAAAACTATTGAAAATTCAGAAAAATGTCTAAATGCTTGTTATGATCTGTTGTTTTTTTCTTGTTAAATGATGTGATTTGTCCAGATTCCCATTAACATGTTACAGGTACAGCATGTTCTTTTGCCACTTTCATAAACCCTGCTGACGCACTTGTTTCCTCTTGCTCTTTAATGCAGATCATTCCTGCGTTTTAGCTCAGACTTTTATAACTGTGTTTGCGAGCACAGATGCAATTAGCAATCTGAACTAGATCAAACACTACAACCCATATGTAGGTCAGGTGTTTTTTGTTTCTGTTTGCAGTTGATAAATAGCAGTGGATGCAGCTTTCTTGTGGCAGCTCCCTGAATACCTTAAATAAGATGTTCTATTCCAGCTAAACTGCATATCAAAAATTAAGAAAAAAATTCAACAAGAAAGAAAATGCATGAGAAACGAGGGAACTGGCTGCTATCAGCTATGACGGAGTTCAGAATTATGTTCCTCTTACAATAAAGCTTTTATAACAACAGCAATTCAAATTCTTCTTATTTAAAGCAGATAGGACAGAAGATAAGGAGATAAACAGGAGAACAACAATAAAGTTCACATAAAATCATATTTACTGTTTACTGAGTTCCTAAACATGAATTAGGCTTAAACTTAACTTAAACGTCAAGCACAAAAGATCCGTCAATTTGTGAGATAATCTTTAATCTAGAGCTTTAAACTAAATACTGGAGAGACTACTTTCACACAGAGGTGATACAGATCAGCATGCTGGTGTACGACACACTTCATATAGGTCTGTCATATCATACCTGGATGACACTTACACACTTAAGTGGTGATGGATTACTGTAGTCGTGGTTATGGGTAGAAAAGAATGACATAGAAGGACATCACTAATGTTTTTTCAATAAACAAACACTATGTATTTGTACACAAATATATTTGCACTTATTTATTTAATGTAAAAAAATACACTAAAACTAGTTCAATAAATCTTCACTAATATTTTTCTTCCTTTTTTTATAGTTTCACGCAACAGTTCTACTTTTTACATTTTAGCTTTTTTTTTTACCTAATTTAAAAGTTTGTTTCTGCATTTTTTCATTTTCTTTTTTTATTCGATCACACTATATCTCAGATGCCTATTTTATTGTTCTTTTATTTTAGTATATTTTTCTTTTATTTCTAGTTTGTTATCACTAAACGCCTTCAAATGTTTAGAAACAACTCTTATCTCTAACTACACAATTAATTCAATACTGAAGAATATTATGGAACAAAACAAAAATAGTCAATAAAACAATAACCTATATTGAGCATAAGACAGACATTCTTCTCATAGTCCAGTTACGTAATGTATGTAACTGATTACAGCTGATTGTAACTGATTGTAGTTACTCCTAAATAATGATGATAAAGGCACAATCTCTCAGTTCATCACTTGTTCTTATCACCTGAAGATACGGTGGACGAGTCTCCAAGTCAATATTTAAACAGACTTTCTCTTTTTATGAAGACATCAAAGGATTATGGAAAAGCTCACCCTGAGCAAGCTCAAGTGCGCGTGCAGTGGCTTAAACGATCGATGTTATGCAGTGCGCACCAGAAAATCGATAGACTATAAGATGCAAGGATCTAATTTGTCCTCGTAGGTCTTGTTAAAGGCCAGAGTTAATTGTGTTTGCATTTCTGCAGGGACACGAAAGACAAATGACTCGGTACGAGATTCCTTATTATAGATGAGGACTTAAAAGTGTTAAAAGTGCTTTACTGGAGAACGTAAAAGAGATTCGGGAGAGTACAGTCTTTCTTAAGTCACTTTAATCTAAATATTTTCTCAGTCTGTCCACAGAATGAGTGAAGAGCCTCTTTATCATTCAGTGCTCGACACTGATGTAGAATTTATTACCTTTCAGGGGATTTCAAGGATAACATAAATAGGTTGACAGAGCAGATAGAGAGGTGATAATATTATGCTCATCTCTTGCTCTGATCTGCTCATAAAAATATAGTTTTATCCAAAATCTTAAAATAATAATCTACAGTATAATATAGAAAGAGAAAAAAGAAACCTCCTCTCAGTTTTAACCTGGATACCATTAGAAAAAAGGAAAAGTATAAGACACAGTGCTTAAGTTAATAATGGAGCACTAATTTACTGGATCAATTTGATTCTGATTCACAAGGTCTCAGTTTGATTCTAATTTTGATTTGATACTGATTCATTTAGGGATATTTCTATTACAATAACTGTAAGGCTAACAGTGCAGTAGCGATGCTGTGCCACTAATAGCGCTTTTAACTGGTTTGCGAACCTAATTTTGAAATGTTTGTTGCATTTTCACCAATAAAAGTAGGTTCCAGAACCAGGAACAATCGGTCGCAGCAGGAACCGAAGAAAACTAGGTTCTTCAGCGTGAGCCATGACGACATCTGTGGGCATGTCTGTTCATCGCCGCTGTGCAACACCCTCTGTTGATTACATATGATGTGACGTTTTGAAGATTCCATAAAACTGGTAAAAACCCAGGCTGGTTTCCTGAAAAGCACCACGGTTCTTATAAGCCCGAATGGAACCGGTTCAAGAACCAGAGTTCTTTTTTTTGGTGGAAAAGCGCTTACAGTGAGAGCAATGCTAATACCAAAGTATTAATGCTGAGCAAGGCTAACAGTTCAGTAGCGATGCTGTGCCACAGAGTGATAGCAATGCTAATGGCCCATACGGTGGAAAAATATGCTAATTTGAGGATCAATCAATGTTAATTTAAACTGATTAAGGATCATTCAAAAGAATCAGTTATTAGTGATCAGTTATCATGACAGGCCTTGAGATGATTTATAAAGAAGGTGGACATTCTTACCAGAAATACGTTGAAGATGACGAGAAGAATGAGCATCCAGAGATATCTGTACGCCATGTGGAGGCCGGCCCACAGACACACCAGTGTCACCAGGGCAAACAGATACAGCACCATCGGAACCTCTGGAGAACATAAGATAAAAGTATGACATTAACAGGGCTTCACACTAGTAACTGAATAAGATACTGATTGCTTGATTAATTATATAGGGGGAAAATAATAAAAAAATGTTTAAATATATACATAAACAAATTGAGAACGAATCAAAGCAGTCTTTAAAATTGTCACATGCCCATCAGGTTCTGTTACTTATTGGGAGAAATTTAGGAGAACTTACAATATGCATCGTAAAGTCTCAAATGAAGAATCACTTCATTCCTAGATGTTGTTTCAAAGTACAAGATAGAACAGAGAAATACTGTACACTATAATGGGGATATTATGTTCATCCTGATTTTATTGGAGTAACTGTCTCTCCTGTCCAGTGAAGACTCTTTAGTAGATTGCTGTGGAGCATTGCTGTCTACATTAGGCTCCTATTTTTGTTTGTGCATCAACAACAATTATCGCCTTCATCCATTACCTTGTTACTATATGGTGCTCAGCTAACTCCCTTGGACGGTGGACGTGTGGTGTTGCAGTTAATATGTTGAATGCACGTGGTGCTTTGCTGTCAGGGATGCATCGAGACACTTTGTTGTTCACATTACATGATTGGTAGGTTAATATTTGTGTCTGTGATCAACTTTGAATATGGTTTGAGTGACCTGACTCAAAACACATTGAAAATTTTACTGAATTTAGCAACAAGTGCATTAATGAGGTCAGGATGTTGGATGATCCTCACCTCATCCAATGGGGGGCTTTATATACCCTTATTTTATAACCCTTACTTTGCATTAGCCATGGTGCCAGTCGGTTCATGTTTATCTGCTTCACACAGTCCTATTCTATTACAAGTGATTTTCACACACTCTGTGATATAAATGGCATATCAACCATTGGTAACCTGCTCTACTCAAACTGAATATAGCATGACTGTACCACTTGTTTCTGCTGATTGAGCTTTTCAGCCTCCACTAGACGTTCCTTCCGAAACCAGCGTGTTCCATGCCCTACAGAAAGCCAGTCAGTCTGGCATGGGCACTGTTTCCAGTCGTGGGGTGAGCTGGGCTAGCGTACCTTTGGCACGTCATTTTTTCCAGAGTTCGGAGAACACCCCCCACACGCTCCTGCAGAACCACCTCTTTAACAGCCTCCGCTTTGGCATGGAGGACGAGTGGGCACGTTTATTGACCTGGAGCAGGAGCCCAAACTGGCTGGCAGTGAGAGTGGATTCATTAAGAGGCTCTTAATTAGAAGTCCTTATTCCAGGCTTAAACAAGACCAGAGCGCTTGGGCCGAGGGTGTCCTTCACGTGAACGATCAATCGAATACAGTGTCGAGAGTCTCTCAGGCAAATGAATACTCGAGCAAAAGACTGATCTTAGTGTCAGTGGGAGCTGACAGCTAGTGAATGGTGCCATATTGTTGGCGGTGGTTGAGTTCAGAAGCTATTTATAGCAGGGTTCTTGGCATTTATCAGCATTACATCAGTTAGGACTAACTGCCATGATTACGATTGGGTTTTTATAGACAAAATAGTCCACTTGTGAGGCCAGAATGCAAGCTTGTGATACATTTTTGTTTTTACGTTTAGTCTTTTAAACTTTATTCCACGACTGAAGAGCAAGAACACTAAATCAGCTAGAAGCTTAGAAGCATGCTCTAAGGTTTTAAGGAAGGACACTGAAGTAAAATAGCTCAGCTAAGGTAGACTGGAACCAATCCGTAGAGCAATAGGGAAGACTGAAGGCCACGTTAGCCTTCAAAGAAGGTCTAACAATTTCTGGAAGTGAAAAATGTATGTCTGTAATATTATTTGTTCTTTTTTTTGGCAATAAGAGGGTTATCACACTCGGATTTCCAGCGGAAAGGACCAGTATTGGCTGAAGAAACTTCCATAAGTTATTGCCAATAAAATACGACTCTCTAGAGGAAATAAACATGAATCTGTTGGCACTATGCCTAATGCAGAAATGAACTAGACATGCATTGAACCCTAGCATTGAGCTCTGGAATTATGGTGCTCCATCCAATACTTGTCTATCCAACATCCCAACCTAACTAAAGCTCTTGTTGCTAAATGCAATCAAATCCTCACACCAAAGTGTTCCCTGGACAGGCAAAGCAAGGTAAATACATACTAGGTTTAGGTTAGTTATTAAATCACGTAATTTTAGGTTATAAAGTACTTTGGGAAACACTCCAATATATTTTAACCTATTTAAAAAACTGTAATGTAGGTCAAGACATTGGTTGGCTTGAACCCTATCCCAAATCACTCTAGCCCTTTTTTCCAACCCTGCTTAGCCATAAATGATCACCCTGAAGCCCTAACTACGATATTAAGATAAGGCATAAGTTACTCTGCACGTACAGACATTGTCTAAATATCCCTTCTTCATATCGCTATCTCATAACTATTAATCTTCATGATGTCCTGTACCTGTAGCAATAAAACCTAATGCCAATATTCTCAGCTACTGTAACCTTAAACCCCAAAGCCCAGTTCAACAGATGTACAGTACATCACGCCCTTATTACCTCATAACCAAAGTGCACTGACCCAAAGATAAAGAGATAGTGTTGCAATAGTGTTGATTAGAGAAGAGGTGAGAAGACAGACTAGGCAAGGGCTTTTTTAGATAGGCCTTATTTGCATGTTCTCACCTTCCTGACCTATGTCTAATGTGAAGACTGAATTTTATTCCCTCATTTAATCAAAGAACGAACTTGGAAAGTGTCATCAATCACATTTTCCTCATCGTGTCCACTCAACCCCCCAGCAAAGTTACAGAGCTGTATGTTTAATCAATGTCTGAACACTTGGTACTAGAACATTAGAACAGGTGCTATGTATTAGCTGTAAAGATCTGACATATGACTTGGGTTATCTAATCACAAATGACTAGCAAAACGTGTAGATGTTCACACCTGGCATCTTAAATGCATCTGTATGCAATGTAATTGCATTTTTCATATCATTTCTGCTGATGGAGGGGCTGGAAACAGTAGGCGTCATCTACTTTTCTTTTCACAGGTTCCTCAGCCCAAATCTAGATAAGGTTCCTTGTATCGTTTGAGCATCAACTAAAAATATCGTCTTTATCCATTATCTTGTTATTGTAGTGTGCTCAGCTAAATTCTCCAAATGGTGGAGAATGTAGTACTATAGTTATTACATATTGATGCTGTCCAATGAAAAACAAGGTTCTCCAAAACAGCAACTTTACAGGAAAGAAAAAAACCCTTTTAACGTTCAATGGAAGTCAATGTAAAAACAGTCAATTTCAGGTCATTTTCACATATTTCTATTGGTCCTTTCATCAAGAAATTTTGGCACAGTGTACGGAACAATTAGTGTGTTGAAATTATGTAGCAAATTAAAATAAAGATACATGTTTTTCATTGGACAGCGACGATATGAACACTAGTCACAAGTAGGGGTGGGCGATATGGGCAAAAAAAAAATCTCAATATTTTTTTGGATTTTTGCGATAACGATATTTTGACGATATTTTCCAAAAAATACAAAACTATTCTAAAAAAAGTATTCAATTGAACATGTAAGGTTCAAAATATGGTAAAAAACAGGAATTTTTTTAGGCGCTTTTCAGATTTTCTATTTCTATTTTTTATTTTTAGATCCATAAAATGATATATATATGTGGATGAAGTGTTTTAGTAGCTCTATATTCTGCTATTAGAAGTTTTAAAATCACCATGTAAAATTATAAACTGCTCCCTAGATATGATAGAGATCTGAACCTGGGATGGTCCTTTCTTTCTGAAAAGGACTGGAAACTTTAGAAGAATAAAAACTTTTAATTTTGTAACTTATTTCGCAATAAAGAAGGCAATTCCCGTTCGCGTTACTGCTCAAGGCAGTTCTTGTCATTGGCTTGAGGAATTAAAAGTGATGTACTTAGCTGAACACATCACTAAGCTAGCTGCAATGACAAAATATTCAAATAAACAGAAATATTTAACCAAAATAACAAATAAATTCTTACACAAAACAAACTAAAAAGTAAACAATTAGAACTAAAAAAAAGAAGTAACTAAACAAAACCCTCCTACAGACCCAAACAAATAAACGCCACAATAAAGCAAACACAACTGAAAGCAAACACAACTGAAAGCAAACAGGGCCTGCAGGCCAAGACACAGGCCAAGGCCCTCTCTTTAAGGAAAATAAATGAATAATAAATCGCAAAAACAAATAAAATTAGAAAACAAACAAACTAAACTAAACCCAAAATACTAACGAAACTATAATCTAACAAATTGCAAAAGATGAAAAATAAAAACGTCACACAAAAGTAGGAAAACAATAAATAAGTAAATAATAAAGTAAATAAACTGCGTCTGGACGACGACACCAAATACAATAAATCACCCAGAAACAAAGAAATAAACAAACAACAATGTAACGACTGGCAAAGCACCAGCTTAACCAGAACCAGCACAACGAAAGGAAGAGCAGCTAAGGTTAGCTTTCCGAGACTTTCCGTCTGCCTCACCCGCCCGCAATGAGCTTTCAAAAATTGCCCTGCGCTGCACTACTATGCATTGGGTCCAGCGGGTGCAGGTCTCTACTTTATACACAACGCACTCTGAGTTTAGTTAATCAGTTGTTTTTACTTATTTATTTTATTTATTTATTTGCACCAATAAAAACAATAAACACAAACTGGAAATAGCAATAAACAAAATAGTGCAGGTAGAGGCAAAAACCTAACATGGGCTTAAAAAATGCCTCTACCTAAATGATATCAAAATCTATTATAACAAATATAACATCAAAACAAACAAACAAAACAAAAAAAAAAATATCACAATTTAAACATGTAACAAAAAAAATATATTCACAATACATTCATCAGATGATCTTTTAAACATCTTTTATAATGTTTTACAGATGTACATTTTTTTGCCAAATGATTAAAATTATTCCACAGTTTTGTCCCCCTATACCTTATTGAATACTGACCTCTACAAGAAAGAAATTTAGGAAGATGGAGATCTAAAGACTGACGGGTTGAATACTTATGTATTTCTGCATTTGTAATAAAATAATTTAGAAATTGTTCTGGAAAATTTTCCTGATTCAAATAAATTTTAAAAATAAAGATACATATTTGGAATATATTAATATTATAAATAGAGAGAATTTGAAGTTTCTGAAATAAAGGAGCAGATGAAGTATTTAGATGTGATCGTGTTGCAATACGGACAAATCGTTTCTGAAGAACCAGAATTTTACTAAGACTAGTAGAATATGTACTCCCCCAAACTATATTACAATATGAAAGATATGGATAAATAAGACTATAATAAAGAGTAAGAAGACATTTTGTGTTAACCAAATAACTAACCCTCCTTATTATACCAATAGATTTATTTATTTTTCTACTAACCCAGTCTATTTGCTCTTTCCAACTTAAGTTTTCATCAATAATGATTCCCAAAAACTTAGAACTTGACACTTTAGGCAACACCATAGATTCAATTGTAATTTTTGATAAGCTTTTAGAATACATTTTTCTTCCACTAAAATTATATAATTTGACTTTTTTATATTTAAAACAAGTTTATTTAATTTAAACCAGGTTACATAAGCAGCTAAACCAGTATTTGCATCCTTGATCAATGTATCAAAATTTGAATGGCTATTTATTAGAGTTACATCATCTGCAAACATTATTGGGGAAAAATATGAAACATTAGACAAGTCATTAATATAAATAAGAAATAACAATGGTCCTAGAATAGAACCCTGTGGGACACCACAAAGCAATTCAGCTCTACTAGAATAACAACCATTTACACAAACAAACTGCCTTCTATCTGAGATATAGCTTTTTAAAAGATTATATGTAGTATCCTGAAAACCATATTTATGTAACTTTTCTAATAATATATGATGGTTAACTGTATCAAATGCCTTTGAAAGGTCTAAAAAAATACTACAAACAAATTTACTTTTTTCTAGTGCAGAGGTAATTTTGTCAGTCAGATGAAGCAGAGCCATATAAGTAGAATGATGTTTCCGAAAACCATACTGATGTTTGTAAAAAACTGAATTAGAATCTAAATGAAAAATAATCCTTTTATATATTATTTTTTCTAATATTTTTGAAAAACATGGCAAAATTGATATAGGTCTATAATTGTTAAAACAACATGGGTTATCTGCTTTAAACATTGGAATAACTTTGGCAACTTTTAAATCTGATGGCACAATACCAGTTTTTAAAGATAATGAAAAAATATAAGCTAGTGGTTGCAATATTTCATGCTTCACCTGTTTAACCAGAAATGCAGAAATATTGTCATGACCAGCTGAAGATATCTTTAATTCATCAATTATATCACTTATTTCTTGGATATCAACAGATTTAAAAGAAGATATAATAGGAAAAGTTCTGGTTATAAAGTCCAGTGGGTTACCATAACAATAGGGAATGTTATTTACTAATTCACAACCAATATTTGCAAAAAACTGTTAAAATGATTAGCAATATCAGATGGATTATTGAAATGATTTTCACCATCTGACATAACTGATGGTACCTCTATAGCAGCTTTCTTCCTTTGTAACATCTGATTTATCACTTTCCATGTTGCTTTAGTATCTTGTGAATTAGTCATAATTTTTTTACTGAAATATTTCTTTTTCGCATATCTAATAAAATGAGTATACTTGTTTCTATAGTTTTTATAAGTACTATGTGTTAAAGGAGTAGGATTTACAACATATTTTCTATACAAACCATTTTTTTTCCTCAACATCCTTAGTAAATCTTTAGTAAACCAAGGCTTATTAAAATCATTACTGTTTTTCTTAGTAGAAGTACAAATTGGAAAACATTCATTAAAACTAAAACTAATCACATTCATAAACTTTTGATATGCAAATTCAACATTGTTTTCATAATATAAATCACACCATGATGTACTAGTGAGCATGTTCCTAAATTTACAAATGTTTGACTTACTCATAATTCGTTTATTAATATTGTTCTTAGTATCTTTAACTTTAATAGAATTAACTAAAGAACACTGAAATATCGGAAAATGGTCTGATAGATCTGCCAACAAAACCCCAGATTTAATTCCTTCATTAAGAGAATTTGTTAAAATATTATCTATCAAGGTTGCTGAATTTTCGTTAACTCGTGTGGATTTATAAATAAGAGGAAAAAAATAATTTGAATAGAGAACACTAAGAAAATCCTCTACTTGAGTATCTAATTTATTTTTAAAAAGATTTATGTTGAAATCCCCTAATATATAACAAATTTTGCCTTCTACATTAATCAAGTCAAGTGACCTCGACAAACTTTCATTGAAATCTTTGATAGCTATATCAGGTGGTCTATAAATAGCACCAATAATTACATTTTTCCCATTAAAAGCATCTAAAAGTTCCAAAAAAACAGATTCCGCCTCAAACCCATCTGACTTTAAATTAAGATCATTCCTAATTTTAAATTCATAATTTTCATGAATGAACAGAGATACTCCACCTCCAGACCTATTATCTCTAATATAATGCATATAATTATAACTAGGAAATTTAAAAATATCTTTAAGATCCTGAGTAAGCCATGTTTCTGATAAAGCAATAACCGAAAATTTGTGTTTAAGCGAAGATAAATAGTGAATAAAATTATCATAGTTACTAGAAAGACTCCTTATATTCAGATGAAAAGTAGAAAATACCCTAGAGGACATAGAAAAACATAAATCATTAAATTGTATTTCATTATAAAAACTGCAGAGATTAGAAACATCAACTGATGAAAAAAAATTTAAATCTGGATCAAGATTCAAAGTATAAGAATCAGTTGTAGCATGATCAAAAGGTTCAAAGATCTGATTTTCAAAGTCACATTTACAGTTCATAATTAAAAATTATGATATAAATATGTAAATTAAAAAAGTTTCTGTCAATATTTAGTGAAGAATCAGTAAGCTAATTTCTTCTTTTTTGCTGTGATGGATTTTGAGGTGGATGGACAATGAGTCTGTCATATCTCAAGTATGCAATGTCACCTCTTTCTCGAGCTGCCTTCATTTCTGGAACCAGTTCTTTTCTTCTTTGTCGAACAGCTTCAGAAAAATCCTCATTGATAAAGATGTTGGAACCTTTCAAGTTCTTTGCTTTATCCAGAACAGCAAGTTTATCCTTCAGCCGCAGGAATCTGACCATAATAGGTCGAGGTTTTTCTGACGAGGACAGTAGTTTCCCTGTTCTGTGTGCACAATCCAGTTCTATCTTCAGCTGATCCAACTGTAATTTTTCTCTGAAGAGCTTTCTCACTTTTTCTTCAGATTCAGATGCCTTCTCTTTAATCGACTCTTTGATGCCATGGACAACAATATTGTGTTGCTTTGATTGGCCCTCTAAAGAATCTGTCTTATCTGAGAGCGAGATCATGCTTTTGCATACTGTATCCAAATCTGCTCTGGTTTCATCACTGTTTTTAGACCAAGTCTTACACAAAACTTTAAAATCATCAAACTCCTTTTGAGTCATTTCTAGACTCACCTTGAAATCATAAACTTGCTTTGATAGATCATCAATCCTCCTGTTTGAAGAATCAACTATGATCTGTACACAAGCTTTGAAGGTTCTTTCCTGTTGTTCAAGCAAGGTTCTGTAGAAATCCTTCTGCTGATCCAGTAATTCACGCACTTGAGCCATTGTGACGTATTCCTCAGTGTTGTTAGTGGCTTTAGGTGGCATGGTTTGGCACTCAGCCTTCAAGGCCTAGTAGGCCCAAAGTTCCAGCCAAACAAAGGTCTAAATTTACACAAAAAAACGCTTGCAATGTCCAAAATTTCAGGTGACAAAGTTTCTTCAGCTCTTCTTATTTCAATAAAGAACAAAAAGACTTGCAATTATATACAGGATTTCTTAGATAATCATTAGATTGTAGAAAGAGACACTGTCGTTGCCACATCAGCAGCTGTGCAGCTATTGCTGCAAAAAAAAACAGCAAAATGTATATGTATAATGTATATGTATAATGTATATGTATAAATATATAGATAACAGCCTTAAAATACGATGCAGTTTATTAATTTTATTAACAAAAAAAAACTCGATATTACAAAATTACACATCGTCAAATCAACATTCACGATAATTTCGCAAACGATACATATCGCCCACGACTAGTCACAAGTATCACTTTTATCTATTAGCTTGTTACTGTACTGTGCTTAGCTAACTCCACTGGACGGTGGATGTGTAGTGTTGCGGTTAATACGTATATACTGGCAGTGGCAGTGACTGTTTGTTGCTGGGGATGCTTTGAGACGCACTGGTGTTTACACTTCAATAATAATGTGTTGATTTGTGTCTATGTACTTGAGACACACATTGTACCCTGTTTAAGCCTGTACTTTGTGCTGGCCACTCATGATCAGATCAACCAGGACACACGTTACATCCAGTAGCAAGTAAGCAACCATAGTAAATCTCATTACTTATCAATGCCTAGTGGAGATAATGATCAATCAAATGACAAATCATTCCAAATGGTTCACTCCCTCAAGCCGAAATAGCATCATTTGCAATGTATTATTATGTACAGCAATATGCTTATCTATTCAAAAACAAAACAAAACATATAATTTAGGTTTTGAAAACAGCATTATATCTGAGTAAACAAGCTGCATCTAAAATTAGCAACCATCACACCCACACCTGATTCCATGTCCTAGCATTTGTTTAGTGTAGTTGAATTTCATGACACCAAACAATCAGGGATCAGTGGAGTAGACTGTTTTGCATGGGTCTGTTTGCAAGGTCTCATCTCTAAATATATATTTATACAGCCAAAAACAACAACCACCATGATAATATGCAGATATTCATCTGGAACACAATGATTTATCATATCATTTCCATGGGAGGAGGGACCAGATACAAAAAGAGTTTTCCATTTTTCTTCACCCCAATTTTGTATCTCCTTTATTCATTAGCTTGTTACAATCTTGTGCTGAGCTAACTCCCCCAGACGGTGGATGGTGTGGTCTTGCAGTTGCTACGTATGATCCGGGAGAAGCACTAATGTAGTTAATGTGGAGGTGTTTTGCAGAAGAAATGGCATATTGTGCAATCTATCATGATATACAGCAATATGCTCAGCTGATTAGAAAGAAAATGTATCATTTTGGGTTTGAAAGCAGCATTATTTTGAGTACACAAACTACATCCTAAATTAGCAGCAATTATGCACATACCTGGCCCCTTGTCCTAGCATTTGTTTAGTTTAAAAACAATCAGTGCATTAATCCCATCTGTGCCATACACACAGGGGTTGGACAATGAAAATGAAACACCTGGTTTTAGATCACAATAATTTTTTCTTACGACGGACAGTTCAGGTGGAAACAGGAGAGTTGAGGTGCACATTAAATTCTGCCGTGATTTGAGCAGCCGAACATCTCTTTCAGATAGCTTCCTCTTGCATCCACAGTTAATCCTGTTGCATGTGGTTCGTCCTTCTTGGTGGTATGCTCTTGATACATAGCAAAGACTTGCTGTCTTGGTCACAGATGCTCCAGCAAGACGTGCACCAACAATTTGTCCTCTTTTGAACTCTGGTATGTCACCCATAATGTTTTGTGCATTGCAATATTATGAGCAAAACTGTGCTCTTACCCTGCTAATTGAACCTTCACAATCTGCTCTTACTGGTGCAATGTGCAATTAATGAAGATTGGCCACCAGGCTGCTCCACTTTAGCCATGAAACCTCCCACACTAAAATAACAGGTGTTTCAGTTTTATCGTTCAACCCCTGTACATGCAGCCAAAACAACAACCGCCATGATTAGAGCTGATTTTCGTCTGGAACGCATCAACTGGAGAAAAAAAAAATCTGACATTCCAACAACACACATCCATTAGGGACAACTTATGTTTTTTCGAGAACATCACGCTCCATACTTTGGTAATAGTTTCTTCTCAGAGCAGCCTCGCAGGAGCTAATGTACCAGCATTAACATCTGTTAGGTTTGTCTGGCAGGAGTACAGATGCTTTGATCATAACAGCGCCTGAGGAACATGCTGACTCTAATAGAAGTCTTAGTCAGGAGGTTTGAATGGCAGGTTAGTGCCTATGACGCTTGAAGACACTGCGAGCAGGTCGGATGCCGCGGATGTTACGAAGGACTTGGATTTGAAATGTGGGCCACACATTCCTCGCCAGTCAGAGAACACAGGGCGCAAGGCCAGGGCTGACCTACTGGGCTTTCACTGAGGTGCTACTTCCATTCC
This sequence comes from Astyanax mexicanus, assembly GCF_023375975.1. Lineage (NCBI taxonomy): Eukaryota > Metazoa > Chordata > Actinopteri > Characiformes > Acestrorhamphidae > Astyanax > Astyanax mexicanus. The sequence continues at coordinate 22,733,354 of NC_064429.1, read as the reverse complement.
ACTGATGCCACACTCTCTCTCTCGCCTTCCCTTTCCATGACTCTCTTTTTTCTTGTCCTTTACTTCTCCACATTAACACTGACAGGCTTGCTTTTTCTTGTGCTGAGTCAATTTTATATTAAATTCAATCATCATCTTATTCCTACATCCAACATCTTTACTCTGGTTTTAGCACATTGACTAAAAGGTTCATCCAACATCCTACCACAGCACTAGCATGCCAGCTATGGGCCATGTACCACATTGCTATTGGCCTCATCAACTATTGCTACTGCAGAGCTAGTGCTACTGCTATACTGAGACTAGGCTCATACAGCAACGCTATTGCAATGTTAGCACGCTGGTTCACAGTGCTGCAGTCCCATATTGCTAACAATATAACAATAAATTAGCATGCCATCCACAAGCATTGTCCCACATTGCTGCTGATGTGCAGCCAGTCAACAGGCAGATTCCTTAGTCTGTAACCCCTAAAACTGAATGGTTCTGTTGCCCCAAGTACAGATAACTAACCATCATCATTTTGTAGATATGAGGTTTGGCTACAGAAGTAATGATTAGGCCTGGATATTGAAATTCGATCTATAATGTCAAATTGATCGAATTCTAAACCAGATCCAAGTGGAGGAAAACAGTTGCAGCCTTATGTCTCCATGGGGATGAAGAGGATAAGTAAGTAAGTAGTTCGACCTCACAATCTGACTGGTTGAGAAGTGTTCTAGCCGTGATGGTATTTGTGATAACATCACGGCCTTCTCACTCTAAACCTGTATCACTCTGCCGACGCGTTGCCGAGTAACGGCGTATACACACAGTACAGCTTACAATCATCAACGGCATCAGCGTTAGCTTAGCACAGGCTAGCGCTCAACCACGGCATGCTCGCCCGCAGCGCAGGCTGTCTTTTGTGGAAAAAAGGGAAAGAAAATCGCTCGGCTAATGCCGTCTGACAGCCAGAACTCTAACCAGCCAGGCTAGGCTAAGTTAATCCTGAGCTAAAGTAAGCTACGCTAACCTAACCACAGTCCAGCCGGCTAGCTAAAACCAACACGACCCAGCAAAACAAGCAGACAGTTATTTGTGATAACACACTCCCTCTCGTGTTCTATTGCTTAAATGTAGCAAACGCGAAGAGCGTGCATACAAACACAGATCATTCAAATTGATGACACACGATGTTCACTTGCACACCAAAGAGGAAAAAGACCATCCAGACTGTTATCAGCAACATACCAGGGTCTGCCATGGTATGGCTGTGTGTCAGTACACTTCTGTGTTGCAGCAGTAATGAAGAAAAATACATTGAGATCATTGAGATGACACCTTTTCCAAGGATGGCCTTTAATTTTTTTGAAAGATGATGCAACACCACATGCTGCACACATTACAAAGGCATGGTCTCTGGAATGGACGTGAGCTATGCCTTAGAGAGAATGTGCTGGACATCTTAAAATGTGTTTGAAAATGTGCTGGACATCTTAAAATGTGTTTGAAAATGTGCTGGACATCTTAAAATGTGTTTGAAATAAGAATGGGACAAAATATCACCAAAATACACACTACGCTTCACACTTCATCACTGGGTATTCTCAGTACAAAAAAATATATGTTCCAGGTATAAAAAGCAAAATTATGAAGACAAAACTTATTATTTTGGAAATATCTTGGATTCTTATGGTCTATAATAAAAACAAAAGTGAGGTGCATTTTTTAAATTTTCATTTCCATACTGTCCCAACATTTTCTAATTTGGGATTGAAATTATTAAGTACAGTAGCTTTTATATATAGTTGCTTGCATTGAAGCCCAAAATATCTTGGTCACACCACTTCATTAAAAGATTTTAACTATCTTTGCAGTTTTCACCACAGGCTTCTATAAAATCATAACGTGTCTTGAGCTTGTGTGTTTAAATCCCTGGGGAACCAGCCAGCAGTAGAAAGTGTCTATTGGTTACTGGGACAAACAAGACCCCTCAGCATGGGAAGATAAGCACAGTGGGTCTTTGCGGACAAAAACAAAGGCTGTAATGTGAGACGGCTCTGTGGCTTCTGTTAATATGCCAAACCAGCTGTCCCAACAGCAGGCCATGGAACTCGAAAAGGCACTGCTTTGTCTCGGGCCTGCTGAGCTAACATCCGCCTGGCCACCCGCTCGAATGTTATGGGAAAAAGACTGCATGGTACCAGCGGAGGAACGGAGGGGGACGGTGGAGAAGCGTGTCCCTGGCATGGAGATGAAAGGAATGACTGGAAATCGGGAGAAGTGCTGGTTAAGCGATACAGCAGAACAGTAGGAGATTACGTGACTCTGGAAGAGCATTCAAAATAAGGTTTGGATTGGACTCGGGTTCTTCTTTTCCCGCTCGGAACACTCGATCTGATAGTGTGCGGTTGTGAGCGCGAGGGCGAGGGTGCAGCACTCGGACACCGCTTTGAGGCCAGGAGTTTGGGGAGTGTTCTTGGTGGCTTGCCAGGTTTCTGACCCCAGGCGTTCCATACACCACATTCTCCGAGGCCCTGCTGTCTCTCCTGGGAAAACGAATAGCGCTAAGCGTAACAACAGAAAAACAAGAGGTCATGCAAAAGTCAAGTTCTCCAGCAGGCCTAGGGTCAGCAGTGCATGGTGTTCCTGCAGTGTGCCTGAAAAAAGGCTCTTGAAAAATGGCAAAAGTTAAAATAAGAAGACCATAAATGGTTTAAACAAGCAGCAGAAGGAGCAGTTTGTTCTAATGCAATTAAAGCCCAGCAAAGAACATTAGCTTTTCAATTTTTCCCTCAATCATTCAGCACACATTCTTTTTTTCTCTCTCTCTCTCCATATACTGCTTTCTGCTGATTATTACCTGCCCTAAGAGGTAGTAAGTGGTAATGTCCAAGCCTTGTAAATGTGTGGAACATTGCATGAATGTTCTCTGTTCTAGCGGTCAATGAGTTCCCTGTTGTTGACTTTCCATTTTTTTTTATCATAAGCCTACTGACACACACACAGATATCTGTGAATGATGCTGAATTAGCATTATATAATGATAGCAGTGTGTGTTTGATGCAAACACTTTACTAGGGTTGTAAAAACACAAAGGGTAAGTAATGCGAAGCAGATGGCCTGGGAAGCACTCAAGAACAGATAATGCATAAAATATAGCAACCCGCCAAGGTTTTGGGTGCGAATGTGTCTTATGCAATCAAAATGTTGCTTCCAGTGCCAGACCATACACTATTTAAAGAGTGGACTGCGTTGAAAAAAGTGACAGGGCTTGAAAAATGAAGCCAAAATGTCTCTCATGCTCTTTGGTGGCTGGCTACATTACAGTGCCTAACCTTAACAATTATCATGTAAGTAAATGGTGCAGAAAGAAGATTTGAAGTAAAATTATACTGTCAATATATGTACATTGTTGGCATGTACATTTTTATATGTTTTATAGGAATTATTTTGTAATAATTAAAGAGATGTGGCAATGAGGTGATTTGATAGACAGCTAATTCTGACAGCCTGATATTGTGAACATGCAAGTATTTCAATAAATGGCATATTGGTGTACTGGAATACTTGGCATGCAGTTGATTGGGCTATCACTGAGCCAAATTAGTGCATAGAAAAGTCTTGATAATTAAGATCATTGGGGGTCCAAATTGTATGCCATGTGACCATATAAATAAAACTCTATCAAGGTTCTTTCTCAAGATAATTTTAACGTAAGAACTTCTACACTCACATCACAACAATAAAGAACTGACAAAGCCAGAGCGACCAGGGACATACAAAAACACAACCAATTTGTCTTTGTGTGCTTAAGCACATTCATTCCTTTGCTCTTTTGCACACCTGTCGACGCTAGCATTATCAAATCCAGATAAGATCTGTTTCAGTTGAAAGAACAGTGACAGCCAGAAAATGCAGGCGCGCTCTTTACTGGGTATGAACAGCAGTTTGGCTTCATTAAACATTAAAACATTAAAACGCTGCGACTGTGACTCCATCGTTCCCCTGGGTTATCATTATCTCTATAGAACAGGGCCTGTAAGGCAGACGGGGTATAGTATGGGACAGTGCTGATTTCGAGGTTGCCGAGGCTTGTTGGAGCGAGAAACCGCAGTCCGATATCTGATCTGATCTGACGTCAGAGGCTATGTCAGTCCCCAGATTGTTTGCATCCAAAACAGGTAGTAGCTGACAAGGAGTTTCAGTACATTCCTCTTCATCAGCTGGAAGCTTGCCGGTTGGCTGCAAGAACGCAAGAGAAGAAGGAGCGCTAGCTGATTTCATCCATCGTCATGCATGCAATATCAGGGACAAAGAGAGAGCCTACGACTGAAGAAACGTGTATAGCATGAGCAGGAACACGCAGACTGTGCAGAAAAATGTCCAAGCGAGGCATCTTGAGCTTATCCTCAGTTCTCGTCCAACCTTTCAGCAGCAGTTCACCCTTATAAACTGATAACCAACTGCTTTTACTGGTCCCTGAGATGAAGATTAAACTGATTTAGAAGGATGATAGAATGATAAAAGTGTGGAGATAAAAATCTGAAACTATTCAAGAGCTGAGGCAAACTGCTTTTGAGAAGCAACTATGGAGATTTTCAGAACCAAAAATAAAAAATTCTGAGTTATAATTTCTTATGGACTCTAATATGCCAAACTTTTGACGTTTGGCATGTTATTACACTGTTATTACTATTGTGTTATTGCACTGTATTTACTATTGTGTTAGAACAATCTAACGATTGAAAGAAGGAATGGAGACTCTAATAATACAGTTGTAATAGGAGAGACAAAGGTAAAGGGAGGCTGAAAAGAAGCACAGTGACAGTGAAAAAACGGTTCAGGCAGGATAAAAACAGTTTAAATCTGACACTTAGGGAGAAGTGGTCCATTATAAGTCTATGCAAGGATTGCACATAAGCTTTTTAGAAATATGATACATAGAAAAGTAAAAAAAGGTGGAAATAGCTGCCATGCCATTTGCAAGAACTATGATACAATGTGTGAACTAAGTTTCTGTACTATGTGTTATAACTTTGAGTTATTGTTCATCTCAGTACTAATCACAATAATCTGTAGAACCATATATTTTTTCACCTTATAAGGCGCTCTTAAAATCCTTTAATTTTTCCAAAAATCGTCAGTCAGCCTGTAGCCTGCTCCTAACCCCGGCTAGCCCTGCTGGAGCAGCATTGGCATACCCTGCTTACCGCACTAAGCGCTATCTCTTTGGCCGTTCAGAGGTGAGTATTATCGGCCTGCAGCCTGCTGCTAACCAAGGCTAGCACTGCTGGAGCAGCATTAGTGGTTAACCGCTAGCGCTAGCTTCAGTGGAAATCTGGAAATCTAATGGAAACTGTAAATAAACGGAAGCACTTACCTCACCCAAATAAACAGTTTTCAAGAGAGAAATCTGTGTGGATTAAAGTCCGATGCTCGTTTGACTTGTCTGACTCTTCTAAAATGTTTTTTTCAAAAATTATTCTTTTTTTTTTACTTAACTTAAGCTTAGCTTTACAGGTAATGACACCCAGCAGTGAGACCTGCTGAATTAGAAGGAAAACATGAAACACACCCTGTACCTCACTAAAGCCTTATGTATAAAATAGAACAGGAAATAATAATGCTGCGCCTTATAATCCGGTACGCCTTATATTGTGAAAAATACGATACCATCCAAACAATAACAGGTATTGTGTCAGGCGTAGATAGTGTTGTCCACAAACTTTCACACATACAGTTTATGTTCCCTTTAATAATCCACATTGTGTTCTGGTGCAGTTTCTAAAGCCGCAGCTTCAAAACATAATGAAAAATGTGAGTCACACAGCTGCTCTCAGCCAATCGATACTCGCAATAAATAGAGGACAAAAAATTATGTGTTTGCTAATAATTCACCAGCATGCCCTCCACAGTACCGCTAGTGTAGCGAAGGAACACAAAGCCCGAGCAGAAGCACAGCAGACTTGCATCACTTCATGTGATCAAACCTTCATACTGTTAGCAAACAGTAAAAAAAAAAAAAAAAGTAAAAAAGTCTCTTTGTTTGCTTTAGGCTCGAACCAACAGACTGATAACCTTTACACCACTGCGCTCAGGCCAGTGCAGCAATAGGCCAGCACATAAACAAACAGCTCGGGCAGAGGACGGGGATTAGCTGCTAGCCAAGAATTCTTCCAGGAAAAACACGGCACCGCGTTGTGAAAGCACTGCACTTCTCGCAAGGTCCTAATACACAACTGCAAGACCTAATGAAAGCTTTTAATAGGGCTCTCTCTCTCATATAATCATTATTTCCACATAGACCTCTAGTAGAACAAGCCTTCCCAGAGGCAGGATGGTGTCTCAACTGACGTTCTTTTGAGGGTGAGGTGAGTGACATTGTGGAGGAATAGAACATCTCAAGGGCAAAGTTGTTCAGAGTCATACTTTTTATTATTTTTTTTTCAAATACTTGCTCTTTCAACAACTTTCAATAGACCACAGCAGATTCAGAGAACAGTCCTGGCTGCAGCTCCTGGCAGGTTGAAAAGATGATGAAAAGGGATGTAGAGGCAATGGTGCTGCTTTAGACAGAGACAGAAGTGGTCAAGTGCTGATATGCTTTCCATTGGTATACGGCATCTGAAATGGCACATTTGCTAATGTAATCTTTAACACAATTAAATATTTTAATAATTTCTCATCGAAACAAGTGTTAGAATTCTTTTTTTATAATTGTATTTCTATTTTTTTCCCATTTTCTCCCCAATTTACACGCCCAATTACCAACCCACTCCTTAGGACTCCCCCTATCACTAGTAATGCCCCAACACACCAGGAGGGTGAAGACTAGCACATGCCTCCTCCGATACATGTGAAGTCAGCCACCGCTTCTTTTCAAGAAGCTGCTACTGATGCGGCTCTGATACATCAGCTCACAGACGCCCTGTGCTGTGGACATCACCCTAGGAGTGATGTGGGGAGAGAGCGCCATCTACCCACCCGGAGGGAGCAGGGCCAATTTTGCTCCCTCTGAGCGCCAGCAGCATGATGACAAATCTGCATGAGCGGGGATTCGAACCGGCGACCTCCCGCTCGAGAATCCTTTTGTTTTTATGAACTTTTACAGTTTTGCACTGGAGCTACAACAGAGCTACTATGGCTAATACGAAACAGAAGCATACATCAAATCAATAAGTGTAGCTTCCTTGCAAAACTAAGGAAACAAACTAAACTTCAGACCCCAAACACTGGTACTACATTAGCTGAAGTATCACTTTAAGATCATACCAACTGTTGCCTCATGAGTCAAAGCAAATCTGTGTGTGTGTGTGTGTGTGTGTAATTGTGTGTGTGTGTTTGTGTGTGGCACTGAGAGCTATGTGCAAAGCTGTGAGGGTGACAGATCTGCAGGGGGGTGGGCTGGCACTGTAGTCCACTGTTAAAATAGCTGTGCGGTTAAGGATTAGCCCTGTGTGGTTTAAGCACGCTCCAACACAACAGACTGGGAAAGCTGACGCAGAATATGACAGCCCCCTGACCACCCACACAAACACACACACACACACAAACAAATACACACACAAACAGACACACACATAGACAAATGTGGCACAACTACACATATCGTCAACACATTATTATTAGGGATGACAGAACAACCACAACATGTTTTTGTATCACAGAATGATGAGCAGTTAACGTTAAAGAGCTGTTACCCTCAATTTTTCTTGTATTAAATTATTTTTCCTTGTAATATTTAAGTGTATTTTTGGGTAAAACAAGGGATTTGTCCAACCAAAGCCATTTCATGCCAATAAATCAAACTTTTGATGAGCCAAACCTGGCTTGTGGGACCCCAAGTGGTCAAAAATGAGTTAATGAATTTGTTAATGAAAGATTGATGGGTTTTCCCTACATAAGGTGGCTGTTGGCAGCAACCTGTTGAATATTAATGCACCTACTGCTCACCACAGAAACGTCTAAAGCAGAAAAACCTCTGATTGGCTGCTTTTTGCTTTCCTGCCCTTGCTTTACTAAGCTCCACCTCTGCACACTTGTTAGTGACTCCCTAATATGCATTTATCAAATGTGCTGAGAGGGTGGAACTCTCTCTGATATTGAGGAGGGTGGATGTTGTACACAGGTTTTTTTTTTTTACACAGATGGCCTTTAGGACTAATATACTGTACATAAATGGCCTCTGTTCTGATTGGCTACCCAGTGTCTTGCCTCATTTAAAAACTGAAGCACTTGTGACCTGAACCACTTCTCATAACTTCTCATATAAGTAGATTCAGCTGAACTCCGTAGATGCTGAAGACATGAACAACTGAGCAACTGGTACTAGAGGGAGGTGTTATATTCATATTAAAGTAAAAAATATGCATGTTAATAAAGGAGAGTAAGTGAAACTGGATTACAATTATTTACACACCAAATCTATGGTATATCCTGAAAAGGAAAAACAGCACCTGCTGGGAAACAGGAAAAAGGGACAGGAGAAGCCAAATGGGGTGGCAGTAATTGTACAATGGAAAAAGAACGCTGAAAATTCCCAGGGGAAAAACCCAGCAGACACTTTACTTTCAGTTTTAGTTTCACAACTACTACTGTCAGCTTTCACTTTACAACAGAGCTTCTAACTATAGGAACAGACTAAACTAAAGCACAGACATAGAGCCAAATATAATCACTCCCAGACTCCCAGAAAAGTTTGTAGATGAAACAGCATAAAACCATTACTTTACCTTTACTTGCATTTCTATTTATCTAATTATCATGAGAGTTGAAAAGAAAAAAAAAATCTCATGATAGACAAAAACACCTGCCAGATACATATTATATCAATTATATAAATCCTGACACTATAAGTCACTATATAACTATATACATGAACACACGCATACCTGAGCTGTTGGTGCGACCTCTGTACACGTCATCATAGGCCTTCCACTGCTGTGTGACGTGGTAGGCATGGATGAAGACCACCAACACCCCCACCAAACAGATGAGAGGAACGAAGGCAGCTGTACAGAGTGCTGCGTATATGTTTGGGATGAAGCACCTACAGAAAAAAGGGTAGATGGGAAGAGAGGGAGATAGAAAGAAAGAGAATATTCATCAAACACTTTTAAGGTCTTTATATTGGCTTCAGAGTAATGAATTATAAACTTATAAAGTTGTAAAATATGTCAAATGCTACTGCTAAATGCACTGTAAAATGTACATCTCAATAACAGTAGTGTTCTACTGTCATTAAGACCATTGAAAAACTGTAGCCATTAAAATTAGGATTTCTTGTCACATATGACGTGAAAAACAATTATGGATGTTCGAAACCCATCCAGTGACTCGGGATCGATCAGTGCTCATTCAAACATGCAGTATTTTAATTCACAAGGTATCACCTACTTCAATCCTATTCCAGTTCTAAGTCTTTGTTTTACCCAGTGTTTTAAATACATATACATTATATTACCAGCATTGAGGAAAAGGTCAATCAAGTTATGTTGAGTTATGTCGAGTTATGTTATGAAAACCTGACATAATATCTGAAACTCCACACAGCTATGAAACATGGCAATTGTTTTTTTTTTTTGTGGTGATCTGCATGGCTTTCTTTTTAAACCAGCATTGAATGTCGCTATAAAATGTGCACCAGTGCTTAAGGACTCCAAGCCTTGTTCAAATCATTGACATGCCAGACTGTGCCATACAGTGTATCGCATTATTACAGTCAATTAAAAGCAAAACAAAAGTCAATAATATATGACCTGAGCCCTTATAAAAAGCCAGAAATCCAGTATTTCACTGGGAGTAGTTTGGCTCGGCTTTGTAAAACATTACGTCTGGCTCAAAAGAAACTCCTGTGTGTGTAATGGATGAGGAGAAGCTTATCTACAAACTAAACTTATTAGCTAATAAATAATCTAGTCTACATTAAATGTCATCAGCTTGCTTCACCTTAATGTCTTCATTTTTTTAAACAAACCATCCGTTACAGCACTTTTACTTTAGCCTTCAGTGTTGATTGAGGCACAGTGCTGTTTGGAAATTCTACAGTTTAACAAGTGAGAACATACTGTACATTAGTAAGCTGATCCTTCCCATGTGTGTATGCAGTGAGGGGTGTTTATTGCCCTCGGTCTGACCTTGTTTGTGTATATAAGTGGTACTGTATATGTCTGAGGTGTGTATTTCAGCCTGCAAGGTCAGCGCATAAGTTCATGTTCATTCTGGCATAGGCACAGCCCTGGTGCCAAGTTTCAGTTACACTCTGTGGCACTCCTCCACATCTCATCTCTGCCTGGCTGTTTACCCAACTTCTTTCGACCTTTCTGATTCACTCTTTCTCTCTCTTTCCTGCTTTATTTTGGGATTTTTTTTCAATCACCTCTTGTTTTTCACTTTTAAAGTCTGTTGAATGGACAAATGTCTTTAAATATGTCATAAAGATAAGTCTAGCGATCAACAAACTCTCACCAAGAGGTACACTATCCTCTGAGACCAATGTCTCTTTACCTTTCTGGCTCGCTTTCTCTCTTGCATTCTCTTGGGAATTTCTCCTTTCTGGCTCTCTTTCTCTTTTACATTATCTTGGGTATTTCTCCCACTAATATCTTTGCTTTGTTGCTGTTTACCCAACTTCTTTCAATCTTTCAGATTCACTATTTCTCTCTTTCTCCTGCTGTATTTTGGGAATTTCTTTCAATCACCTCTTGTTTTTCACTTTTAAAGTCTGTCAAATGGACAAATGTCTTTAAATATGTCATAAAGATAAGTCTACTGGTCAACAAACTCTCACCAAGAGGTACACTATCCTCTGAGACCAATGTCTCTCCACCTTTCTGGCTCGCTTTCTCTCTTGCATTATCTTGGGAATTTCTCCCAATCATCTCTTTGTTTTGTTGCTGTTTACCCAACTTCTTTCGACCTTTCTGACTCGCTCGTTCTCTCTCTCTCCTGCTTTATCTTGGGAATTTCACCCAATCACCTCTTGTTTTTCAACACTGTGCAATTAGAAAGCCTCCTTCTGGCCTTTGTCATGGGAAAATGTTGAGGGCTGATTTTGTTTTGACGTTCTGGACGTCCAAATAACAGCGACTTGCCCTCTGTTCACAGGGCAGCATCTCTTTTACTGGCCAAACAAGACAGGCAGATGCACCCAAAATCGTTCTATAAGGACTGCCTTTAAGGCATGGCATGACTGCAGAGTTCATAACATGCAAAATACTAAATTATACTTTATCTTTGTGTGTGTGTTTATGTATGTGTTTAAAAAAAGTTTGAAGAATTTATTGTTTTTTTTTTGTTTAGTTTTATGCCTGTGGCTCTCTGTGGCTGCTTTATGCTCTCAGTAGGTGGATTCAGATATTCCTGTGGCCTTATGGGTGATCACCTCTGCTGCATTATGCAGATTTGGGCAACATGCATTACACTCATACAAGCAAACAGTATCTAATATGAATAAATATGTGTGCAGCATCGACAAGTTTCTATTGTTCTAAACTAGGTCAGATACTTCAGAAACAAGATACTCAGTCCTGGTCCTGTTTACAGCTTCATTTGCTCCCAAACCACCTGATGTAACTAACAAGCTAATTAAAAAGCCATTACTGAGGTGAGCTGGGTGTTAGAATAGAGGAAACACATGCAGGGCAGGCAGGACCAGGAGTAAGAACCTCTGGTCTAGTGGTATAGGAGTGATAATGTTATGCTCCTGTATTTTATTTATTTCCTTGTTTATGTTACACCCATTTTTTTCATCAATATGCAATATTCATTTTTATCATTATGCTAACCCATGCTATTTCCATTGCTATACTATATAATTTTCCATAGTTTTTTAACCTTCATTTGTTATCATAATTATGCTGTTCTCAGTTCCAGGGTTAACCAACACTTATTTCCATGGTTTTGATACACCAAAATTATTAACGGTCACAATACATCTATTTTTAAGATTAGGCTTCACCTAAAAAAAAATCCACTTTAACAGTGGAATTTTAGTCATTAATGTAACTACATCAGCGGTGTAATTTATATCAGAAATTTAATGAGCAGTAATGCTGCTTTAGTTACACATTTAGTTAGCTAGATAGCTAAAGCTAACTTAGCAGTGCTATTCATGAATTTATTTCAACTGTGCCATTCCAGCCACACATTTAGTTAGCTAGCTAACTAGATAATAGCTACCTCAGCAATGCAATTTTAGTTTTAAAATGTTAAATACCTACCTTAGTAATGTTTTTTTCAGTCACATTTTTAACTAGCTATCTATCTATACACATCAACAGTGCTAATAATGAATTTATTTCAACCGTCTTATTCTCTTCACACATCTAGATAAGCTAGCTAACCATGTAACCTAGCTAGCTGCCTCAACAGTGCAATTTCAGCTATACAATGTATCTCAGCAAACTAAAGTTACCTCAGTAATGCTGGTTTAGCACACATTTAGTTAACGTAGTTAGCTAACTAGCTAACTCATATTTAACTATATAGTTCACTAGCTAGCTAGCTAACAACCTCAGCAGTGAATATTAGTCATGAAAGTAACCTAAATACCTCAGTAGTGCTTACTAGCTATTTCAGCAGAAATCATGAATTTGTTTCAACTGTGCTAACAGTTTTACACACATTTAGCTAAGCTAACTAGATTAGCTCGGTTAACTAACTAGTTACCCAACCTAGCTGTCTCCACAGTTATAGTCAATTATAGTTACAGTTATAGTTACAGTACATTTCAGTTATAAAATGTACCTCAGCAGTGCAATTTTAGTTAAAAAAGTAAACTAATGCTACCTGGGATGTGCTGTTTTAGTGACACATTAACTAGCTAACTAGCTAGGTAAGCTAGTTAGCTTAGCTAACCTTGTTAGCTATCTAACGCTACCTCAGTAGTTCTAATAATGAACTTATTTAAACTCTGTTATTCTATAAACTGTACGTCAGCAGTTTAATTTTACTCATAAAGTTAACCTTCCTAACCTACCTCAGTAATGTTGCTTTATCCATACATTTAGCTAGCATAGTTAGCTAGTTAGCAGTGTCACATTTAGCTATGCTAGTAATGGTAAACTCTTAATTTTGTTTCATTTATGTAAGCAGAGCATAACAATGTCGCTGCCTATACCTGCTTTTTTGTCTTTTGTCTCTCTCCTACACTCACAGCCTTGTATACAGCAAATCCTAACAGTGCATGTGACTTAAAATAAATTAGTTGTTGATTGGTATTAATATAACCTAAACAGAAACTATTTCATTTATTCAGCAGAACACAGAAAGTGCTTTAATTGCGATTTACTTATGCTACCTTCATTTCTATTGTTCTGATACATTCATTTCTATGGTTGTGATATATAATTTCCACGGTTATGCTTCAATAATTACACTTCCATGTCACATTGTTCAAATTTCCAAAGTTGCATAAGCAAAAATTTCCAAAACAAGCAGACCAAGAAGAAAAGATACATGATGGGAAAATCCTGACATTATAAAGAAAGGGAACAATGGCATCCAGAACAACCAGATCTCAATTTAACGTGTTTAAAATGTGGGCTGTCTAAAGGGTGTCCATGTCCAAAACATCCCACAAGTGTATTAGTCTTGTTCATAGCATAACACCCAGTAACAAGCCTCTGTAAAGGCTGTTGCCACCCACTTTTTCACTCCTAAACTACGAGAAGTAAACAAGTTACTCTTTTTACAATCTGAAGGTCACGTATCCTGCATGGCAACCGTGTGCTCCCGCTGCCTTGCCGTAATATTAGCTCCGCGTCGGGGGAAACTGAGAGACGCTGAGGTAGAGCTGTAACTGTAGCTGCTGAGTAACAGTAAAGGGTGGAGAGAGAAATAGAGTGAGGACAGATTAAGAAAAGGTCACACAAAGCTAGCTGACGTCGCCTGGGCTGATAAACAGCCCCAGGGAGTGGTGGAAGGTGACTACCAAGCGGTTAATAACTGGCCAAGTAAACAAATACTCTCTACTCAAATCATGGGTATTGACGTAATACTTCAGAAACGCTTTACTGTTAGCCTTTGTGTAGTCCTACTTTGTACAGAAGCCTATATTTTAGAAAGGAAATAAAGATAATTAGTACAGTATGAAAAGTCCATATCACCACCTTTACACGTGCAGTGATTACACATGAAATTTGGACACAAAGTTAACTACTGCTTATAAAAGTGTTTTCTTATGTATGTAAGTGATTACAGTATTGGAGAAAGAAACTGTTTACTAGGGAGAACGAAAAATTGAGCTCCCTGTTGGGTCACCTCTTGTCTGGATAAAAGATACATTTGACTAGTGATGTTGCAGCTAAGCATGTACATCCTGCACACTTGTTTGTTACAAAAGTTGGCATCTACGTTTGTCCAATAAATGCTCGATTCAAAAAGGTGTGGTTATTGTAAAAGGGCTGGGTTATACCTAGCCGGGGTGGGACCATAGACTGTATGGGTGGGACCATAGACTGTGTATAGCTTTGTCGAGGCAGCCCTCAGGGGCGGGGTTATTTAAATGAGTAGGTTGTCTCTCCACAGTCTTTCTCTCTCCTCTGGTCTCTACTGCGCAGACTCGGGTTTCAGGATCGCCAACATGGCGGATGATTGTGGCTTAAGTTTCATTGAATGAATGGGAACGGCGACACGGCGTCCATCTTTTTACAGTCTCTGCTTGAACCTAACTGTCATCAGATCCCAAACTGAACCTGGATTCTTCGCTAAAGGTGGTATAACTCCAGTCTGTAGGACTGTAGGCAACAGCAGCTAGTTGATGAATGACCTAGATTTTGGGCAAATCATTAAAGCGATCCCCCTTTTTTCCTAGTCCAATGAGCCCTCTGAATTCTCATAGTAGGGGCATGTAACCATTTCAGTTTCTGTTGAGTTTAACAACAATCTGAGGTGAGTTGTTATTCTCATCACTAAATGATTTCAAATATGTATGTCAAACATTACTGTGTAACTGTGGGTCAAAAAACAACGTCTTATACCAAAGCCGATCATAATGACTCGTTTTATAAAGTTGCTGCTAATCCTGAAGTTCTTAAAAGGTCATTTGAAACCGAATAACAGCAGCTGAAGGGGTTGCCACGGAAACCCCATACCGTGCACCGCGTCCAGCTGAAAGGCTTCACTGGCAGGTGTCGGATAGTCAGTGGATTAACAGCGAGGCCTAATGGTCTCTAGGCCTTTGAGAGCAGGCAGTCTAATTACAGCTAAACCTAATCAATTGCACTAATCACGCAGGTCCTGCTAAAGCTGCCTGCTGCATGAGAACAGAACCCACTTCCTGAGCTTTCTGACCAGGGTTTTACACAGTCAGCAGACGTGAATCTGAGCTGGTGACCCCAGGGTCCAGATGTTTGGATATTAAGTTTATATTAAGTATTAAAAAGCATTTGTCAGTGTCTGTGTGGGACAGTTTCAGACTCATTTTGAGAATGAGAGCTGTCAATAGTAATCAGCTTAGAAGAATGAGGGGGAAGGACATTTAGCTCCCTGTGGTCTGGGAGAGAAAGGAGATGGAGGGAAGGACTATTTGGCATAGATTTCTTCACAATTCTGGAACGTTTCCACTTTAAACAGAGTAATTCCTTATTTTGAATGCAATTCAAAACTGGAAAATGTTTAGATTTAATACAATACCATTTATGTTTTATTTTGGATTTTTATTTTCTGTTTTTACAGCAGATTGCTCACAAAATGTTCTACCTGTCACAGCGTGTATGTTACTTTCTATGTTGGAAATATTTTGTCCGAAAGATTAAAATCAGTCAGTGTAATGTTTTAAAATGTAATCAATTAAA
The DNA here is from genome assembly GCF_023375975.1 of Astyanax mexicanus. NCBI lineage: Eukaryota > Metazoa > Chordata > Actinopteri > Characiformes > Acestrorhamphidae > Astyanax > Astyanax mexicanus. The sequence goes on along the minus strand of NC_064429.1, from coordinate 22,717,572 downwards.
TTTTCTGTCATTTGAAGCTAAATTAGAAAATAGAAAAGTGTTTGTAAAACTTCAATATCTTCTAATTTTACATTTATTATAGTGAAAAAAAGTTTTTTTTTTTTATCAATTGTACGTATTTCCTTTTTAGTAATATGTAATCAATTATCTGATTATTCCATTTTTGCATCTTGTAACAAAAGTAAATTGAATTATACCACCAGACTTCAGATTCTACTAAATAACTAGGCTTAATCCATGTTTGGAAACCAGCCTTCATGGATTTTGGTCCGACAAACCCTCAAAAAACAATATTTGTCTAATCAATGTCTGCACCCTATCTGCTGCTGATACTTTAGAATTTCTCTCTGGGATCAATAAAGTATCTATCAATATTTATATCTACTATGAGGTGATTTTAAGGGGCGGAGGTTTTGTGCTGTTTGTTTGTGGTTAATCTGGTTAATGTTAAACTCTGCCTGTGGATGAAACTGCCTGTTATGGATAAAGAAAGCTTATTTGATTATCCATTAGACTGTGTAAAAATTAACTAGTGTAGGAAATGTAATGGATAAATGACCTTTTATCCAGTGTAAAAGATCTTTCTCAGTCTAAGGAAGTTATAATAACATAACAATCACCAATAACAGCCTACTTTCAAAACTAACACTTCCAAAAATGTTCAATAGCTGCTTTGAATATGTTTTTTGAGATTCATTTCACAGAAAAAGTGTTCCATATCAACATTATTCAATTGATAAAAAAAAAAAAACATTTTTTATTATTTTTATTATAATATTTCTATACTGTCAATTTATATGGATACTGACAGCGTTCCTACTTTAGACTGTTCGGTCTGATTGCCTGATCCAGGCTTGTATACAAAATTTTCATCAGACAAATTTCTAACAGATTTATGCTAGGAGCTATATGATAGCAACATCTTGAACATGTTAGCTAAAACCACTAAAACTAAAAACCACTGGGGAACACCATAGCAACAACAAAGCATACACAAGCAACTATCTAGCAACAACTCAGCGACTAAGAGCCTTACCATAGAAACACCATAGCAACCACCTATCAAACACCTAAGAACACCATAGCAACCATTAGTATGCATTAGTAACACCTGGGATACCATACCGACTTGTAAATTAATTTAAAGCTAGGGGGTATTTTTGCATAATTTCATTCTCTAGTTTTTGTTGTAGTTTTTTTTGTTTCATTATTTTGTTCATATTTTAACATACATATTCTGTTATTATTAATTTTGTTGCAGTAGTATACTCTTCAAATTAATTAAATATTTGACGTTTTTTGTCACGCAAACCACTGGGGAACACCAAAGCAACAACAAGGCCATAGCAACTATCTAGCAACAACTCAGCGACTAAGAGCTGTACCATAGAAACACCATAGCAACCACCTATAAAACATCTAGGAACACCATAGCAACCAAATACCTAGGATACCATACTTACTTGTGGTTCTGACTTATCCTTCGGTAAATACACTTTTCTAGTTTTTTTTTGTGAATTAATTTAAAGCTAGGAGTATTTTTGTATTAACCGTAAGGAGTAATTACTTGTAGCAATATATACTCATTCTCTAGTTTTTTAGTTTAGATTTTTTTGCTACATTATATCATGTTATTCATATATTCACATACATATTCTGTTATTATTCATTTTGCTGCAGTAGTATACTTTTGTTTTTGTCACACAGACATCCTAAAATATCACAATATATTTGTAGGGGCATATCGCCCACCCCTAATCCGAAACACCTTTATTTTTGAAAGTATACTGTCACACTTATTTTCAACTTGTGTAGAACTTATTTGCGGAACACATTTGTAACCGAACAGGCCTGAGGCGTGCCAGTCCACTCAGCCTGAGAGCTGCTTCCTTATGAGGGGGCGGGACCTGTAAGGCTGAGCAAGATGAGGTGAGGTGACATCACTTGTTTGTCTCTCGGCGAGAGGCATATTTACCTTTCCTGAGTCGGCCGGGAGCGTACCCGCCCTGCAGGCGGAGGAATGCCACTCAGAGGGAGAGAGGGAAGAAGAAACTGAAGCCCTTTACTATCGGCCGGGCTGGGCGAGCGTGAAACTCAATGTATGCACAGTCACCAGTCTGTGACCTCATAACCACAGCCAGGCTAAAAATAGAGCGGATTCAGTTCTTACACATAGCGCGGCCCACCTCCACCCAGCCAGGGTAGGGTAGTGTAATGTAATGTAATGTAAATGGGGCACAGGCATGAATAAAAGAAAAGAAGTCAGTCAGGATTCTATCCTTTCCATTAAAGGATTAGAAAGAGTCTTGTACAATGACAGAACAGTATGTGCTTTGTTTGTGTGTGTGTGTGTGTGTGTGTGTGTGTGTGTGTGCATGTGCATATGTGCACCCCAAACACAAGGTAAAATACATTTGTTGTCTAAGACAAGTTGTTTCTTCAGTTTTGTACATGAGTTGTTATAGCTACTATACTACAGCTAGCTTCAACCACACATTCTATGCATGGCAATAATAAAGGCTCAATAAAGGCAGTTATTATACCTCTTTTACACAAGTTGGGATAGGTCTATGGGCTAAACAAAACATACTTATGAAGTTATTTGCACAAAGAGATCTCACATAAAGAGATCTCACCAGTTATATACTTACCAGTTTCAATTCCTTTCAGAATAGGCCATTTACAAATAAGCTGTTGCTTGCCATGTCCCATGTATATGCTTAGTGTTAGCTTGTGCTAAATGGCAAAACACGAACAAGCTAGTTCATGCGTAACTGCAATAAAAGCATTAAAAACTCATTATTGGAAAGTACTTTCTTCTCCCTAATCTGCTGTCTTGCCACAGACAGTAGATACAGATCCCTCAGTCAGATGAAGTCTGCTGACTAATCCTGCTGTTTACTGTTCAAAATGACAAAAGTGGCTGCTCTATAACTGAAATTGAAAAAATATCATTAATTGGCAAGCGGACAAAAAGTGCTACATGCTTGAAATTGAAGACATTTCAAAGGTTCATTATATAATGCCTTAAAAGAACATTTTGTTTCCTGTAAGAGAAAAGTGTGAAGAACATATTAGTTATATGTGGCCTCACTCTAAGCACTCTTTAAAGCTCCCTTTTTATATTATTATCTTTTATGTGCAATTCCAAAAAAAAAAAAGTATGGGCATCTATAGACACTTACAGATCTCCCTGTACTAGTCCATAGACTTCATGAATGTTCCATCCATAACCTCCCAGCAGCACGATGACGAGGACAATGATGACCAGGGCAGGAAGCCCCCAGCTCAGCAGGAAGTACAGCAGATAGCGTCTCTCTGTGTGCTCGTCATTCATCACCAGCGTCTGCCAGAAGTTTATAGCCTAAAGAGAGCATGAGAAAATGTGAGAAGAAATAGAGAAATCAACTTGAAACTAAATAAAGAAAAACATATAGTCATGTAAAAAACCCCGAAAATTGTCAAAGTTTAGTAGTAGGATTTGTGTGTTTTTTTTGCCAATATGCATCCAGGTAAAATAAAAACGTATTCAATAATGACCAGATCAGGACTCTTGAGAGATTAGCTCATTGGTTTGAGAACAGCAGCAGCTTCTTTGTTTGATTTGCAGAGATTTGTTTTGTCTTTTTCCTTTATCCAGTAAAGATTTCTCTTTATAGGGATAAGATCATTTAATTTCTGATGGGAGTTTACCTTATTTGGTCTACCAAATCCCATTATCTCTGTATCTTTTAACCGTTTTCTGAAGTCCAGCTTTAGAGTTCAATACATTAATGCAAGTTATATATTTAAACCCCCTCAGAAGCCTTATGTTGACCCTGTCCAGATGCGGCGTCAACTTCTCTGGGCTCAGAGGCATCTGGGATGGACCATCACATAATGGAAAAATGTATTGTGTTCAGACAAATCAGTATTCTAGATCTTTTATTCTGGAACACAATTGACAATTGGTTCTGGAGTTTGCTCTGGACCATACACGAAAAGAAGGATCCAGACTGATATCAGTATTACTATTATGGGGGTCTGTCATGATGTAGGGTGATAGCATTAATGTAGAATCTTAACCTTCCTGTTACATTCATTTGTCAGGAACAGCAATGGTGTTCCCAGATCAGTTTGACCAGTGCATGTTTAATTATCCAAAAAATGTCTGAAACCAACAAAATTCTAACAAGCAGTGTGAATATTTAATTACTCACTCCAATTATTCTAAAGCTAATTATTCTATCAATATTTAGTGCAATGGTGTTTCTTACCCTTTAACAGGTAATGATTAATTTAGGAAAATTCACTTTTATTTTATTTATTTTTTATGTTTTACTACTTTATTACTTTTGAAAGACCAACATAATAGTTTTACATAACATTAAAAACATAACATTGCAGTTTTGTTTTAGTTTTTGCAAATATGTGAGATTAACCATTTTCAGTATATGTTAATAACACTAAATAAGGCAAGGATAAAAATGTTCATACATAAATAAAAATTCTTTTAACTATATTTCCTAGATCTTCAAACTTTAAAACTGGTCAATTTGACCTTTAACATAACGTGAGGGTTAAAGCAACATATATGCTGATCCTGACCAACAGTATTTTCATTTATTAAAATATCCCTATTCCAAAATAATTGATGAAAATTAGTTGCCAATTTTATCTGCTGTTATACCACTGATTTCAATACTGAATTCTCAAGAACAACAGAGCATTACTGGGGGCAAGATCTGATATCTTAACCTTTGACCTTAGACAAACATGCCCTGCAAGTCTTGCAGCTACATCCCCTCAGGTGGTGAAGTGCTTACACAAGAAGAAAAGAGATAAAAAGAACCACGGAAGCTCCCTGAGCTTACACTTTAATCCATTTTCATCAGTATTAGATAAATGGATTATAAAGCAGGTGCAGCAGCACCGTTTTGCTGTGCTGGCCTCTGAATGAAAGTCTTTGAATGGAGGGAACAGCAGGTTATTCTGTAATAGTGTGAAAGTCTGCATTAACATTGGCTCAGTAGGACCTAAGCAAGGCCAGCAGTAGCAGCTTAGTGGCAGCAGGCATCAAACGCACAACCCTGCGATCGATAACCTGGCGCCGTGACCGCCGAGCCACCACACACCCAAGCTACCATAGATGCCGCCTCTGGAGCTCCTAATGCATTTCTCTGTGCATTTTATTCTGCTGGCACCGTGCCATGATGCCCCTGCCTTCCAGCTCTGTCTGCTGTAGTCTTCTGCTTGGCCAGTTACTAGATAGACACTGATATTTTATTCAATGGGAAAGGAGGGACCTCTCCAATCAATGGGCTTCATTGATTGGTTTGTAAAGCACTGAAGATGGGAATGTACAGTTCTTCTCAGTACTGGATCTTCTCTAAAATTGAGATCAGGATATTTAGAGTACATCACCTGATATTAATATCTGTTAAATAAAATCCACCCATGAGGCAACAATACTCATTCATGGGAAATTAAAAAAAATATGTCAAATTTATGCTTCGGTTTCCTGTAAAATAGCTAATTAAAAAAAAAATGTTTTTTTTTTTATATCATTGTCTATATCAGTATTAACAATTTCACTCTTAATAAATACAAGGTAGATTGCAATATAAACAGTGAAATAGCTTTTAAAAGGGATAACCATATAATGTGTGTAAGTTGACTGGTGACTGATGTAACCCACATTTCAAGAGGCCTAAATTCTAATGTGTCCTCGGTTTCTCTTCAAATATCCTATGTGGGATTAAATTAAGGAAAGTAAAAAAAGGCAATTTCTTTATCTTTAGAGCTTCCCCACATTTTTACTTAACTTGTAATATATTACTTTCTAATTGTTTTAATTGAATGTCTCCTTTAATTTTGTTTCCTTTTGTCATTGATGTTTTTCTTAAATCTATTTTACTATTTAATCTCTACTTGAAATCTTGCTTTATCCAATTTGTTTCTAATTATTGTTGTTTTTTTACATTATAAATGATGTAAACTCAAGGTAAAATCGAGCTTAAGTAAGTAATGATAGTGCTGAAGATGACTGGCACATCAAATGACGTCAAATGTAATGTAAAGTTTTACGGGCATTTACTCATTTTTGAAAACAAAACAAAAAAAAATTAATTATTTTAAAAAGTTAAAAAATAAATAGAAATTTCCTCACTACTTAATATTTTACTCTTAGTGATGTTATAACAAAGTGGAAGCGACAGGGAACAAATTCCCTGTTACTGGCTCAGGTTGTATTGTTGTTATGAAGTTAGTAAATTAGTTACAGGTATCACTACAGACCTCCAAACTTCATGTGTCTTCAGATTAGCTCAAGAACAGTTGAGCATAGAGAGCTTCATGAAATGTATTTCCATGGCTGAGCAGCTTTATCCAAGTATTAAATCCCCAAATGCAAGGCAGATGAATGGATACTTTTGGAATACAGTGTATTTACTGACACTTTGAGAATTAGTATTGTCTTTAAGTTAAATTTAAGTCACTAACCATACAATCTCTTAAATAACAAAAGTTTTAAAAGTGTTTCCTTTTTTGAAGTTTTCACTATAGCAACTGCTTAACTTCCTTAACTGTAACTACATTACATTAATAACAACAATACGACATGATTCATTAAACATGAATATACAAACATACTTTTCCTACCATTGTAAATCCTACAAATTGATTATACACCAATTTCACATGATTTATATACATATATAAGTATATTAAAAGTAAGAGCGTTCATATAGACAAATGGAAAACAGACTGAGAGAGAAGAAAATGGTTATTTCTTATTAATGGAAAAGTAAGAGCAGGGCAAAGACAGAAAAATCTTAGCCATAAGGATAAAAAACCCATAAAGAGAATCTAAGTTCTAATTGCTTACAAATCCAGCCTGAGATAGTCACTCATTCTGATATGACTCCGCCAGCTGTGCGTATGAAAAAACAGGCCTGAGATCAACACATTTTGTTTCAGGACACAAATACTTTCCATTCTGAATCATAGTTTACCTTTCCCATTACGAACTGAGCTCAATTAGTTCCATGTGTATTTCTGTGCGCACACACACACACACACACACAAACGCAGATAAGCTGAGTTACTGTTACCCATTCTTTTCGTACCCCTCCAATAAGGTCAAAAATGCAGAAAAACAAGCTCGGGTTTGGCCTCAAACAACCCTATATCATAACTAGCGGCTTAGCTTAACGTTTCAGTGCTCAGTGCTGTAAACATCACATAGCACTGGGGGATTATTTTCCCTATTCAAACTAGCAAGCAAGCCCCCCATTCACTTTGTTCAACATCATTGAGAAAACATGGTTTTCCCTTAAGAGAGGAAAAGAGCTTTTGATTTTGAGAACTTAAGGTCACGCAGGGTTAGCGGCGTACCTCCTGGGCCGGTACTTGGACCAATTCCTTTACAAACAGAACAAGGAGCCTAGAGCCTGAAAGTTTGTATTGAGGTGTCCTTTAAGGGACTGCACATAATGTTTTTCTAATTTTTTAACCTAAACTTGTTTTGCCAAATATAAATATGGAATTGTATTTTTTTTCTTTTGTTTAGGTCAACAACAAGAAGAAAAAAACATTTTAGAAAGAAACTATACATCTCGAGGTAAAACAAGAAGAGATGCTGATGTTTTGTGGTAAAACCAAAACACAAACGGCAAATATAAAACAATAATGAAGTGTATATTGCTTAAAGACATATAATTCCATTCATCAAAACCTCCATATTGACAAAAATTTAAGCTCATCTGCTGTTGCCTAGATATAAATTTGAATGATATCCCAGTTGTAATCCCTAGGGTTTAATATGAAATCAGCCCATTCTTTGCAGCTATAATAGTTTAAATTCTTCTGGAAAGGCTTTCCACAAGGTTTAGGAGTGTGTTTACGGGATTGTTTTGACCATTCTACCAGAAGCAAATTTGTGAGGTCAGACATTGATGTCGGATGAGGAGGCCTGGCTCACAGCGTCCACTCTAATTCCTCTCATGGGTGTTCCATCAGGTTGAGGTTAGGACTCTGTGCAGGCCAGTCAAGTTCTGCCACACCAATCTCACCTAGCTTTGTGCCATGGTAAGTCATGTTGGAACAGGAAGGTGCCATTCCCAAACCGTTCACACAAAGTTGGGAGCATGAAATTGTCCAAAATATCTTGGTTTGCTGAATCATTAAGAATTATTTTCACTGGAACTTAGGGGCTAAGACCACCTCCTGAAGCTCTCTACGTACTGCTGTTGAGCTAATCTGAAGGCCACATGAAGTTTGGAGGTCCATAGCGATTGACTCTGCAGAAAGATATAGATATCTTATAGATAAAGATATAGCGAAAGATATAGCGATTGACTCTGCAGAAAGTCATTTGCTGACCCTACTTTGTCATTTTACTTCATGGCTGAGTTGACGTTGTTCCCATTCACTTCCAATCTGTTATAATATCACTGACAGTTGGCTGTGGAATATTTACTGGACTTGTTGCACAGGATGCATCCTTTTGCGATACCATGCTGGACTTCACTGAGCTCCTCAGAGCAGCCCATTCTTTCACTAATGTTTGTGGAAGCAGACTGAATGCTTAGGTGCTTGGTTTTATTTACTAGTCTAAGTGATTGGAACAAACTATGCTGTTTAACTTAGCCTAACATACCTCTGCAAATTAGTAGAGATGGCACAACACCTTCTTTAACAATATGTACCTACGCGTATTTGCTCTACTAAACAACTGAGAAGAAGTTAAAGGGTTAAGTGAGGAAAACTACCTATCCCTGTTTGCTTATTCTGTCTTTCACTTTGTTCCATTTTGGGTCTGAGCTCCCCTTCACACACTGTGGTCATGAGGACTTGTTTCTAACAGCCTGTGTTTCTATAACTTGCACAAACTGATGGTGATAGGCTGATCTCCAGTGTCGACAACACTGTTCTCCTAAAATTAAAAAGCTGCCACGATTTACGGTCTCTACAGCTTTGATTAGGCTTTTTTAGTGGGTTGGATGTGTGTGAATTCTGGGGGGATAAACATATAATGAGTAAACACCGATAAATTACGGTTTTGGGTTTTTGGGGTAGTCAGCTTTGTTTTATACACATGTGGAAGTGATTGGAACAAACTATTGTGCTTAATTTAGCCTAACATACCTCTGCAAATTGGTAGAGATAGCACAATCAAGTTTGGTTTAGTTCAAAACCTTCTTTAACAATATATACTTACTTGTATGAGCTCTACTAAATGACTAAGAAGAAGTTAAAGGGTAAAGGGAGGAAAACTTAGTATTAGCTTTTGATTTTGACCGTTTAAAAGTTTAAGTTCATGTAGGGTTAGCGGTGTACCTCCTGGGCTGGTACTTGCACTGATTCTTTTTCAAACAGAAAAGGGGAAAAGCCAAGCAAGGACAGAATGTTTGTATTTTTCTTTACTTCAAGGGATGGCGCCTAACGTTTTTCTAACTTTTAAACTTTCCCTCAGCCTGTTACACCAAATCTTGTTGATCTGTTGATTCTGGAGCTCTGGGAGAATGAGCAAGCTGACCTTAACAACTTGGGGTGAGGTTGCATCCAAGGCCATGTGTAGCAAAGAAGTTTCCAAACTTTCGAGAGGAGGTGAGGAAGGGATTAGGGGGGTAAGTGCTGAATGGATGAGAGTTGGCGGAGGATTTGGGAGAGGTCTCGGAACAGGGGAGGCAGGAACGTTCAAACGCTTCTCTAGCAAAGAGCCGTGCAAGCAGAACTACACGTAGCTGGAGCAAGTCGAGCGTGAGATTACGTAAAAACACGTGTTTTATAAGTAGGACAGGGATGAATGAGGCCTATTTTTGCTTCAACTTTGAGGCCTATATGAGCTGAAAGTGGAAAAGGGAAGTACGTTGGCCAGGCCAAGAACACTGTCTAAACTACCAGCTCAGCTCTAATGCCTTTGATATTTATTTAACTGCCAGTGTTTTTCAGCGAAAGTTTGATTATTCTGATTTCCTAATCAGATTTACTAAGAAAGATCAAAAGACAGGAAGGAAATTCAAAAGTCTGCTTGGAAGTAAACTGTTGTTCAATTCCTTTTACACCCATTAAATGGCTATTATGGAAATACTCGTTAAATATGTTTAGCATGGCTTCAGTTGCTTTGCACAGATTTACACGCCTATTTATAACACTGATATTGTACCTCAGAATCAAATGTGTTGATTGTCCTTTTACTAAGGCTTATATTAGCTGGTTTACCGCATATTAGCAACTAACAGAAGCCGCATATTATAGTATAGTATATATATAGTATAGTAACATATTAAAAAAATGTATGCTGTGTTCCATTTTAACTCTGCCTTATCTGCCTTATGGTTAATAACGCAACTGAAAATGCTAACAATGATAACCCTATACATACACATACAATGTTTGTCAAACAAATTGCTGAAAACAACAAAGTTCCCGATTCCAACTGGATAGCATTGTTGTGTTCTTGTTGTTTCCTCTCAGTGTGATGTGCTACTATCAAGATGAAGAATTGGTAATCTGATACATGGTACCCAACCCAGTACTTTCCCTCCTGATTTCTGATCAGCTGAGGTCGTCCAGTTTGTTTTTTGAGGGGATAAAAGCTAGTGTCAGCTAGCATTTGCTTTTAGCCTAGTCCAGATCCCTGTTTGCTTGTTCTTGCTTTCACAAACTGATGGTGATGGGCTGATCTCCAGTATCGACAACACTGTGTTCTCCTTAAATTAAAAAGCTCCAGCGATTTACTGTTTCTTCAGTAATTTAAGCCCATATTTATTTTAAAAGTATTTTAAAAGTGATACTGGTTTAGAAATCACGGAACCAAGGATATAGAGGATTACCGCAGAGCGTTAATGACTCTTTACCTGTATGAGCATCCAGCTGAACTGGCTGAGGTGGAAGTAGTGGAAGAAAAGGCCCAGAGCAGCACAGCCGTCCTTATTGAACATCTTGCCTCTGAATGCAGACACCAGGAAGCAAATCTGAAACAGACAGAGAACAGTGCTCATCAATTCATTGTCTTATACAGCAGAAGCTTTAAAAAAATATACAAAAAGAATACATAAAGTACTCTATCAGCTTTCTAACAACAACAATGTCCAGAAACTTCAACCCTGACATTTCAGCAGCCCGGCCCCACCGAGCCGTGAGGACTCGGTTCAATGATTTATGGCTATATATTTTTCATGCATTTTTTAAAAGCCTTGAGACCCATGCGCCCAAGAGTCAGAGACTATATTTCACACAGAATTCAACAGGACATCACTCTGTAGAATAGAGAGAAAAAAAACGAACAACACTTGAAGTCATTACTGTGTCTGTCTGTGCATTTATCTAATTTCAAGTTTTCTTAATTATTATTATTATTATTATGGTAACACTTTATTTTAAGGAACACAAATTAGGCGCTTATTAACTTCTTATTATTTGCTTAATAAATGAATTTCAACTTATATAGCGCCTTTCTAGAAACCCAAGGACGCTTTACAATTAACACATTTTACATTACATCCACACACCGGTGAGAAGCGGCAGTCAATAGCGCACAGCGTACTCTCAACCGGAAACGACCGTCCACCTGGAGGACTGCATCGGGCACTACAGCAAGTACCCAGAACAGAGTGCCAATCCATATCTGGGCACAGTCATACACACACATTTACACACACACTTACACACACACAAACCTACATACATACCACACACTTTACACATACACACCAGATCAATTTAGAGTAATCAATTTTTCTGGACAATTTAGAGTATCTGGAGTCCCGGAGGAAACCCACGCAGACACAGGGAGGACATGGAAACTCCACCCAGATAGGGACTTGAACCCAAGACCCCAGTGCTGGGAGGCGAACGTGCTAACCAAAATTAATTATATTCTTAAAGCCTTAATTAGACGTTTTTACATGATTTATTCACTACTTATTAGGCTTTATTCTGTGTTATTATTATATAGAACCCAGTTGGCAACACCATAAGCAACCATCTGGGATACCAAAGTGATCACCATACAACCGCTTAGTAACGCTATAGCACACCACCTGGGATATCATAGCAACAACCCAGCAATACCAAATCAACAACATATTAACCAGCTATAAGCACTAAAATGCCAGAGCAAGCAACTGAAAACAAGGTTACCTACACAACCATTTTTAATTTCCTTCCAGAAATGCACTTTTCTGGATAAATGTTTATTTTACATTGAATTTAACCTGTAATTAAATCATTATAATAATTATTTAATTACAGGTAGAGACAAAAATGGAAAGTTGGAACTTAAATGAGATTCAAACAGTGAGAGGTTGATCATGATATAAAAAAGCTACTACATCAGCAGAAAATACTGCACAGACCCTATTCCATCATTCTGTTACCTCCTGGGACGTTCAACAGTGCCAGCCATGCCAGACTCTGGCTCTTACATAATCCAAAGCACAGGAGGGAAGAAAGCAGAGAGAGAGAGAGAGAGAGAGAGAGAGAGAGAGAGAGAGAAAGAAGAGACACAGAGAGAGAGAGAGAGAGAGAGAGAAGAGAGAAGAGAGAGAGAGTGAGAAGAGACAGAGAGAAAGAGAGACAGAGAGAGAGAAGAGAGAGAGAGAGAGAGAGAGAGTTTTTACATCACAGAAGGCATTACCACCCACAGAGGAAAGTACAGTGACTGATCTAATGAGCTAATGATTGTGACCGGCAGTGTCTGGCTAGAATTGTCAATGCGAACAGACAAGTGACTCCACGTTCACATTTTCACAGAAACTGTATACTTACACTGTATGGACAAAAGTATAGGGACACCTGCTCATATATATATTTCCTGGCCGTGCCCCAATTCAGTGTATTGGACCACGACCTTGATGACACAAGTTCGATCCTGTGTAAAAAAGCGGTGTGTTTATTTATTTATTTTTTTAAATCTTTAGTTTTCCTGCTTTGAGATCAACTGTTCTGCAATTGGGTTCAACAACCCTCTGGGCTGGAGAGCTACTAGTCTATAGCACTCCATCCCATTACACTTTATTTCACTGCGGGTCTCTGTGTCCCTCTAGCCTGTGCCTGGCATTAGGCATGGTGCCAATACATTCATATTTATCTGCTTTATAGGGTCATATTCTGTTGTTCTGTGTCAGTGTGCATTCACACAAGTGTGTCAGCAATAATGGGTACCACTTAAAGAAGTGTCCTCTATATAAAGTAACTCATCCACTTAGTAAATGAAAACTGCTTTCAAGTTATAGGCCTCGTTCATCTATCATCCCTACCAGATAATATAATAGAACCCACCAAAGCAAAGTGATTCTAATGATCCTGATCAACATTCGCATGGATGAACAGTTTGATTTCTCAGCAGCCAGCAGCAGCTCTCTCTCTGCAGTGTTATGCACCTGTATCGCTGACTCAGATGAGGAACGCTGAACTATGACAGTGCAGTTTTTTGCTGGCGGATATAAAGTGACCTTGTCTTCCGCAGACAGATTTCGGCATGACTCATGAGCTTCCTCTCCGGAGGCGACTCTTCCAGACCTGAATGGGGAAGGCAGGGAGATACACCTGCCAAAGCGCCACCTGCCACCACATGCTGGCTGATGGATGACTGGCTACAGGTCTGTTCATCAAAGCATCGTCATCTTCATCACCATCAGCATTCTACAATGATGCTAATATGGGCCTGGCATAGTTCGGATGAAATATGTGTTTGGGATGGGTCTCTGAAGGCGTGCGTCATTCTGCAGCTATTCTGTACTGTGTACTTTGTGTATTAGGGACTCGGGGTAACTTAACTATAAGCGGTTTATATATTTTCTGTACCTGTGTTTTACTCTGTGGTAACGAGAAGGTTAAAAATCTAATATTTAGACCTCCGGTCATCAGAATTTAATGGTTAAAAGTGTCCCCCATACTGCCCAACAAAAAGGCTCTCAGAGGCTACTTTTGGGTAGTGTACCTCCTGGTGAGAGATCACTAACCACTAGACGTACAGTACTTCTGCTATGCACTCATTTTGACATTTTGCCCCATTTGGCGCATTATTGGATTGAGAGAAGCAGGATGCAGGTTTCGATTAGTTTCCCACCACATTGTAAGCCCGGATAAGTTGAATGAAGCTACTTTTGGGTAGTGTACCTCTTGGTGAGAGACTGTTGACTGCTAGAGATGCCTCTAAAATATACTCAAAGACATTTATCCAGTTGACAGAGTTTGTAAGGGGGTATATCTTTGTATGACGGTAGTTTTAACTAATTGCCAACCATCTAGGCTGTCTGTCAGATGTCTGTCCTTATACTGAACAGTATCTCATCTTATATTCCACCAGGGTACTAGAGCCTTTTTTCAATTGTCAGTTTTCCCAAAAGAAAACGAATCATTTCGCTCTAATATTTTTTCACTTGCATACATCTCTTGCAAATATTTTTGTGTTTTTTATTTTATGAGTTTAAATTTAATAATTTGCTTTGCTATCAATAATTTGCTTTTGCTATTTGTTTAGCTATCAGTAGGGGAAAGTGCATGTTTTGCTCAGAAACATTTCATCAACCAAAAGGTGTGTTTTTCTTGTCTGCAGGGTGGAATTCTCCTTCAGGCATGTTTGCAAAGACACCAAATACTATGGGACAAAGAGCAGATTGGACACAGACCTAAAAACAACTGATGGAATTAACAAAAGTGAACCTGTTTTTCTAATTAATTAAGCCACACCCAACCCTCTAACTGACAGTCAGTAAGTACAGCACTCATACAGCACTGAATGCAGTGTTATATAATTGGCCGTCTCACTTTGACGGGTGTATTGTTATGCAACTGACTGGCTGGTCACCTCTTGGTATGAATAACAGAACAGCATCGCGCTGGCCGCACACCTTACATCAAGAGGTGGTTCGATGTTCAGAGAAATATTCATTCCCAAATATGGTCTGCTGGGCGCGAACGGCCAATAGAAACAGAGTACACACACTTCACAACAGTACACATCAGATATAACAGTCATTTAAATCAACAAAACTGTGTTTAGCAACCTGGCAACCGGGCAGTAGCGAACTCTCTAACAAACAAACAACACGGCAGGACTGCTTCAGCTTCAGGTGAGGTTAAATGAGAGAAGTCATGGTTCGTACTGGAAATAATAATGAAAATAATTATTATTACTTGTAACTCATAAATGGTGACTATTACTTTCTATTTAACTCTTAAACCCTAGTTTAATAAGGCAGTTGTTAATCCTAAAAAAAAGACTATTGTGACTACTACACTTAAAATGCTTAAATTTCCCCAAAAATCGACAGTGCACCTTAAAATCCTTATAAGCCTTATGTATGAATTCTACCAGTCAGGTTGTAAGGAGCAGTAAAGCCACTCCGCTGTAGTACAGCATTATACAGTACAGGAGTTTCAGTAACCGAGGCTGGCACAATATTAGCATTAACTGCTAACCGCAGCACTAGTTATTTCGCTGTTCAGAGGTGAGTATATAAGACTGCAGGGTGATGCAGATTCAGGCACCTAAGCCCGTTATAAGTTTTTGACTAAGAAAACATTACAATTTGACAAATGCAAATAAATATAAATATAGTAAAAAAAAAAAAAAAAAAAAAAAAACTTGTTTAGTAGCTTAGTTCAATATTTCTCCTGGACGCCCCCAACCAACCTGAATTATCCTCATCATTAAGCACTAATTTATCAAACCAGCTGTTAATATGTTGATAACTACTGTACTGTATAAATAATATTAGACTTCAATGAGGAAAACTTTAGAGACTTTCTGTATGAATGCTATCTGTATTTAATCTAATATTATTGTCATACTAAGCCAATAATTTCTTATTTCCCATATAAGAAGCTTTTTTTAATGTGATTTCAATGTGAAGGTACACTAAGTTTTTGCATTTTTCTAGTTAATTTTAACTAGAAACTTTTAATAAAATTGAATAGAGTCATGTGACTTCATACAACACACGATTTATATATTTATATATTTTGTTTTGTTGTTTGCGGTTTTATTTCACCACAACATGTCATCTAAACATTTGATAGAGATGTACATTTCAAAAACAGGGGTCCTTAAAACGTTAAAGAACACTATTTTTCTATATAATTGCCCCAAACCTCCAAAAAGTAAATGCAGAAACATATAGATAAGCATCCTATAAACCTAATATATACCTTTTTCTTGGTGTAAATGTTAAACAGTTATAAACAAACAGAGTTAAAAGGGTAAATGAGGTTAATCAAATCAAATCAGAGCAAAATGAATCATTCCACTTACAAAGTGCATGTCTAGCTCTGCCAGGAAAAGGGAACTGGGTTAAAAACTGCTACAGTATGACTTTTCCAAAGCAAACACAAAAAAACTAGGCCTCTCTCGCTGGAGTACAGCAACAGACTCTATCTATTAAGAGTCAGTCAGAATGGAAGACCCAAATTAACGTTTTTTTTTTCCTTGCGAAAGCCCATCTTTCCCGCTGACTGAAGTGGAAATGTAAAGTAGGCGGAATGGAGAAGTGAACTCCCTGTTTGTATTACGGTTAGTGGTGAGGAAGGCTGGTGGGTATGGGCGGCTGAGAGGAGGCAGGAAAGGAGGCAGGTCCTGGACCCCGAACGTTGACCAGGTGGTTTGCTGGGAAGTGTGATTCCGCGCAGTGGTGAGCTGGCTGGGGCAAACGTCAGCAAGGCCAAAGGCTCAGTGGGAGTTATTCAGAAAAGCCTGGTACAGTCCCGGTCTCACAAACACAGAAACAAGCAAGTGTCACGATTCTCATGCCGCTGACTGCTGCTGACCTACATTTGAGTTTCAGACGGACACAGTGCAAATATTTAAGCTATAGTTTATCTCTGTTATTTGTTTCCAAAACTGTATCTGTTTTTCTGTATACCTTAATATCCTCCTTTAACCCTATTCATCAATGATCAAAAACCCTCAGGACCACCATAGATCAGCTGGTATTATTTGGATCTTAGGTCATTTATTCTCAGTCTTACCGTAGTGACTGTACTGCCATGGTGGTCATACGAGTGAATTAGATGCAGCAGTGCTGCTGGAGTTTTAAACACTGTATCCACTTACTTTTACTACTCACTTTTTGTTAAGGGTAACCACTGGTTCCACTTCATTTATAAGACCCAGTCTCAGAGTTAAGCTTGAGATTATTATGAAGAAAATATTTAATGAGGATGCTATTTGCTTTTAGAATAGAGCTTAAGAGAAATTTCTTTTACTTTTTTGTGAGGATTTTAAGAAACAACCTTTTTACATTTCTGGCATGTTTCTTTTCTTACATTTCTGGCATTGGTAAATTTCTGGCATGGTGGGAAATACAGGTGGCCACTGACAGATTTAAACCCTGACAACAGTCAACGCTCAGTGAATGTACACCCCCGCTTGTTACATCAACAATAAACAAAATAAAATAACATTGCCTAAATCCTTAAAATCTTAAATCCTTAAATTAAGAGAATTACTACACTCCTTTTGGGCATTTTGAGCCGTGCAAGTCATATATTATAGGACATCACATTTTTTTATTATTCCAAATTAGTATTAGTACTAGTACTAGTTACAAAATTCTAGGTTATTTGGCACCAAATTATACAGCAAACATGGTCAGATATATTTTGAATTTCATAATTAAATTATATGACAGCTTAGAAGGAGTGTGCCACATTTTATCATACACAATAATATCAATATCGTTTTGAAACAATATAAAAAGTCCATATTGTGATAATATCAGTGCTAGAAGTCTATTTTTTATTTGCTTTCCTATGTACTGTAGTAAAGTATTATGGGATTGTTTTGTGTAATTGTTAATGTTTGTAACTTGAATAGAAAAAAACATAAAAAAATATTCTGCATTTTACTGAGGTGGAGGGTTTGGTTACATTAATAAACTATTTTACACAAAATCATCAGTGAAAATAACTATTTTTCACAAAATAGACAAAATATTACTTGACTAAACCTAAAAGTTTTAATATATTTTTTGTGTTATATTATATTGTTATATCATTTGAATATTATAATTATTGCAAAAGTACTTGAAATGTTATTATATTATTTTTTATGGGGTCATATCACCCTTCCATACTGCTCAGATTAGCATAAACATCTAAAATATGGTGTTAATAATTCTAAGCTGACAACAAATAAAAAAATAAGATTCTGCCATATGGAATTTGCTCTACTGGATACAGCAAATCGCATAACATACCTATGGAATTGAAAAAAAAAAAAACAGTGTGCAGAACACAGTGTGCACAGCAGGTCTCTAGGGAGGACTTCAGTGATGCACACTAAAGCACACAACATGTTTTGTGCCATCACACTGTTCCCCACGAGGATATGTGAGTAATGTTGAAAGGGGATTGGAACCGGGATCAGCTTTCTGTTTGATACGGCCTCATACGAGCTTACCCAGGCTCACTCAATCGACCCCATCAGTAACTCTAGACCCCCTTCATGTGAATCAGGGGCATCATCCTCCCTCCCCTAATGACCTTTCTGGCTGTTTCTCTGGCCTGTCATTGATCCCAACACCTTATGTAACAGAGGGGGCATTGGGAGAGACTGGATGCAGTTTGAGAACAGTGGGATAGCTGGTGAACTTTTGCCACTACGAAAAATAAGAAGTTCAAGTAATCCAAGAAGGAGAAGAAAACAAGCTAGTCTAGACTGGAGGGAATACCCCCAACCTGGATAAAACCACTGCAAACAAAGCGTCCAATTCATACGTCAGTATAGCTGATACCTACTCTCGGCTCTTAGCTCTACTCTTAGCCAGTTTAAGCCCTGATGTGTTTATTGTACGTACTAGGGATAAATAGAATGAACGTTTTTGGCAAACACGTTTAGCTGCCGCAGCTGTTGAGTTTTGATCATACCTTAGCAATGCTATTCTTTTCATTAATTTACATGAGCATTGCTATTTTAGTCATGAATCTACCTCAGTGGTGTTATCCTATTCATAAATGCATCCCAGTAGTGGTGCTTTTTTTTTGCCATTTTTGGTTGAATATTTTCAGTTGCCAAATATTCAGTGAATTCACAGTAAATACTAATAGATTTGTAAAAAATCACCTTAGCAGTTTATAGTGACTAAGTTATTGTTGTTTATTATGCTTCTCTTTGGCAAAGTATACTTTGATGACATAACAGAGTTTAGGAGGGGATAAATGACTAAGCCAGGGGGTTTTAAACTTGGGGTGGGTGACGGCAGCCCATAGACTGGGCATTAGGGAGCCCAAGCCTGGGATTCATCTGTATGAGCAGGTTGGTCATTTTCAGAATACTGTGACTTTTGGCACAGTACAACAAGTATTCTGACTATTCCTCATGTTTATAAGATGGACGGATGGGTGGATTGGTGTATGGATGGACAGATGCGTAGACGGTTGAAGGATGGATTAATGGACAGATAGATGGACAGTTAAATGTGTAGATTGATGGATGGATGGACAGATGAATGGACTCTTGAGTGGGTGGATGGATGGATTGACAGTTAAGTGGAAAGATGGATGAAAGGTGGAAGGATGGATTGACAGTTGAGTGGGTGGATGGATGCATGAATGGATGGATGGATGGATGGACAGAAGAATGGTTGAGTGGGTGGATTGTTGAATGGTTGGATGGATGAATGGACTGTTGAGAGAGTGGATACATGAATAGTTGAATGTATTGAGAGTTGAGTGGGTGGATTGATGTATGGATGGATGAATGGGTGAGTGGGTGGAATGATGGATGGAAGGGTGAGTGGTTGGATTGATGAATGGACAGATGAATAGGTGGACGATTGATTTGGTGGGTGGATGGACGAATGGTTGAATGGACGGATGGATGGATAGGTGGGTGGATGGACGGATGGGTGGGTGGATGGGTGCATATACAGACACTTTACTATTCTGATTTTAAAGGAAATTAAGGACGTGAAAAAAACCCCACCAACCATATAAAAAAAAACATTTAAAATGTACTTAAAATATAACGGTTAATATTCTTATATATTTGTAATATTGTATTGGTTCAGAGAAAATCTTAAAACATTTTTGTTACATAGTGTTTTATGATATGTGAAAAAGTAAAACACTTTGTTGTTGATACAAAAGGCACGTTATTCTGACATTGACCCAGATACAGATCTCTACTGGCGATGAAATGCAGTGGATCTAAAAGTTTTCCAGATGTCCACAGAAAACTCTTCACATGCATGAATGCGTCATATTCCCCTGATCACTGAGCTCAAACTTTTGGAATGAAGTTCTGCAGTGCTACTTGAGTTTTATTACTTTGCTAATTAACCTTTAAAACTGGACAAAATCAACATCTGTGTCTCGATTTTCCACCCAAAATGTCACACAGAGCAGAGAAATGTCAGACACTTCTCACCGGGCATTCGCCGCCTGATAGACGGAAAGAGTCTTTAAAGACAAAAGGTTTAAGCCCCACGCTGTTCTCGCACTGCGGCCTGTCATTAGCAGCCGGGGGGATGACAGTGACACTCTGGGGCAGGCACTGAAGGATGAGTCATTCACGGCTCTTCTCAGATCACCATTATCTGCCTCTTAATGACAGCCCAGGCACCGTGCCAGAAACAACTTACACAGTCACAGAGAGCTGAGATACTCCAGTACTCTGGCCACCTTCCCACTGACACTGTGACATTGTATATTTGGGAGCTAGGGTTGGGAAATATACCAAAAAATAGTTTATTAAAAGATTTTCGGTTTTAATTATACAGTACACCTTCATTTTTTAAATGTATTATTATTATTATTAATATTATTACTATTATAACTGTGGGGTTTTGCCATTAGAGGGTGGACAGCTTAAACTTTACCGCTAAGTATGAAGCCAGTATGAGAAATATTAAGTGAAATGAATATTATTAAGTGCTGAATATTTAGAAAGTAACTTCAATCCACTGAAAAGAAAACACCATAAAGGTTGCAAATTCTTGGAATTGGTGTCTTAATTCTTGGAAAATATTTTAACAATTTAATATTTTTTATAGCTAACTGAAAAATTAAAATGCTAAATTATTAAAAAATCTTCAAAACTAATAAAATATTGTTTTTAAAAATGTGTAAGCTTTAACCTCTTTAAAAAAATCAACCAATTTAACCAGGCAGCACAGCAGACAAAGATAAATGGATGGATGGATAGATGGACAGACGAATTGAGTGACGATTGGATGTATAGGTGGGTGAACAGGTGTATGGATGAATTGATGGGTGGATGGATGGGTGGATTGATGGATGGATGAATGGAGGGACGGATGAAGGGGTGAGTGAATGGATGTGTGGATGGGTGGATGGATGAATAGGTGGGTGAATGGATGGACGGATGAATGGGTGAGTAAATGGATGGATATATTGATGTAAAACAAATTTGTGTAAGCTTTAACCTCTTAGAGAAATCAACCAATGTAACCAGGCAGCACCGCAGACAAATGGATGGATGAATAGACGGATGGATGGATGAAAGGATGGACTGAATAATGGATGGATATATGGATAGGTGGGTGAATGGGTGGATGGATCGATCGATGGATGGACAGATAGATGGGTGAGTGAATAAATGGGTGCATGGTTGTATGGAAATATTGATGATTGGATGGATGAATGCATAGATGGATGAAGTGATAGATGGACAGATGAAGGGTGTGATGTCAGTGATGTCTCAGAGGCTACTTTCTTAAAGGGGCGGGGTTTGTCCCAAGTAGATAGGGCTGAGGGTGAATTCTTGGACACATTTAAGCATCTTGATATTTTTTATAGCTAAATAAATAATTAAAATGCTAATAAAAAAAAAAAAACATCTTCAAAATAGAAATGTTATTTTCTTATAGGGGCATTAATTCCAGGATGACAGGGTGAACGAGGAGTCAAAAACATTCGAGCACAATAATCCTTAATAATAATATTGCAACCAATATATAAAAACAAACTTTTCATTTAGCTATTTACAAGCAGCTTTTAAATTAAATGAGATGTAAACATAGCAATCTACTAAACAAGCCTATCTACCTTGATTCCCTCTGGCATGTTCTAAAAGTAAAGAGGTACAATCTTGATTATCCCATTAAAAAAACAGCATTAAAAGAGTAATTCTATTAGTTTAAAATGATTCATTTATAAGTAAAGGAGTACAATCTTGATTAAACAGTATTAAAACAGTAATTATATTCTATTGAAATTATTCAATGAGCACCAAGTAGTTTTGTGTGCCACAGATTTTTTGTTGGGTTCCTTTGTCGCCCAACTCCAGTGTAGTGAACCGGGATCGAACATGACAAACAAAGTCAAACGACTTCTTAAAAGGGCTGTTACAGATTAGCGGGAATAATCTTCAAAGCCAAGAGTTCTGTGCTGACGTTAATCCGATCCATTTGCTGTTGATGAGCGCTGAGCGAGGAGTCTCTTTAGGGTTGTCTCCTTAGATACAGGCCAAGTGGGGAGGACAGGGGACGTGGGGCTTAAAATAGCTGTGTTCCACACATTAAGGACCCTTCACAGTGACTGACAGGTGGATGACAGAACGAGGGTAGAATTTGACAGCACAGTGAAAAGCAAGGTAGTGCTGCTTGGACTGTTTGTGCTTGGAAGTCCTGTGCTTCGGCAGGTTCTTGTCCTTGCTACAGGATTTAGAAGCCAGATCAAGGGTGTTTACTTCTCTGTTTTATTTATTTTTTATACTTTTTACCTATTTTTCTCCCAGTTTAGTTGAGTCAATTATCTCACATACTTACTAGGACTCCCCTTATCACTTCCAGGGCTCGTAACACTAGGACGGTAAGGATGCCTCCTGTGATACATGTAAACCCAGTCATAGATTATTTTCAAACCGCTACCAGTGCAGCATTACCAGGCAGAAAACACACTCAAAGAAGAGAGTTGGATCTCCAGCTCTGATACATTAGCTAACAGATGCAGGCCTGCAGGCCTGGTGGTGATTTCTACAGTAAAAATATGAAATTTCAGCAATTATTAAGCTAAGCTAAGTTATTCATTATAAAGCCAGAAAAAAAACACATAAAAAGGAAGAGGAAGAAAAGATAAAAAAAGAATACAATACTTTTTTGAACCAGCTGATAAGATGGCTCAACAATTAAGGAAATTGCAGATCTTTTCCAGATGTACCGCTTATCATATTTAACGACATGATTTTGTCCATTCTGTTTGGGACCCTCAAATTCTATGAAACAACCCTGAACAGATGCCTGTGTAGGCCAGGCAAATGTGCTCTCTCTCGGGCTTTGGCTGCTGATGGCGAAGCAGCATTAACCTAGGGTTTGAACTCATCAACCTCGGTCCATAGGGTCAGTAATACAGTCTATGCTTACTTTCTGATGCCTCAAAAATAAAGAATTAAATGAACACACAACCAACCAACCAACCAACCAACCAACCAAACAAGCAAGCAACCAACCAAGCAACCAAGCAACCAACCAACCAACCAACCAAACAAACAAACAAACAATAAAGCAAACAAGCAATTTGGTTAAACAATGCAACCCACACTATTCTCTAGAACTCTTGCCTAGAAGTGTGAAATGTGAATACAATTGGATTTGTACAGATGTGTCTCAGTCTGGATGCGCTTGTGTCTTTTGCAATGCTCACATTGTGACAAACAATGACTTCAACAACAACTGTCATCTCAACAGATGTGATTTGAGATCTTTTTAAAGTTTTGCATCGCCACCAATAAATAAATGAGTAAATGGAAAATATAGAAAGGTTAGCTTATCCATTAACAATGAGCAAACCTTGTCTTTTCAATTTACGTAATTTCCACCAGCCTTCCGATGAATCCTATATAATAGGTCTAGTGATAAATGAGGACATCACGGCAATTCCCAGCTACTCCATTCATCAGAAACCGGTTTTCCTATAGCCGGCTATATTTAGAACAGCCCCAGGTTCACTCCTGTTGAGTATGCACCGCACACATGGATGTTGACTTCTTCCAGAGGAGCACCTCCCCCACTCGTGGAACACACTGTAAAGGAGTCGAGCAGTCTGCGCCCTTGGGCAGTTTTCCGTTCAGATCAGCCAGACAGGTAAACCACGATCCTGATTACCCTGAGGCCTGTGTCTACGAGTCTGCACTTCAAGAACTGTAACTGTAGAAAAACATCAAGAGCCAGACTGATGTGTCAATGAATCAGTCAAAACATGCTTAGAAGAACAGTGTGCCAAATAGCAGCAACAACCTGCTGTAAAAACTGACTGGATCATAATGTACCAATAACAACTGACTGTGTTTAGGAGTAGACTGAGACTGAATAGGGGTTCATGGCATGCACAAAAAATGCAATGTGTCTTAACGGTGTTGGATAACATGATATCATGACAAATATGACAAATTAAGATCTAAAAGAGTTCATAAGAAGTTCTGTGAAGGTTTCTTCAAAGTAGTTTGGTGTGTGTTTGTTTACTGTAGACCTTTACCTCCCTTAACCTCACTTTACCTCTTGTGGTGAACAGTGGAAACGGTCTGACCAGGGAAGGCAGGGACCAGCACCCAACCATGAATGTTATGTCGGCACAGTCTGCACCAAGAAAAGCTTCCTTTGAGTTTGCTTTTATTCATGGCATCATCACAGCTCTTGCAATGTCTTTATCGTGAAACCATGCAGCTCTAGAATGCACCTTGTGATGTTTTTCTACACAAAGCTACACCATAAAGGCAAAGCTTTAGGCTATAAAATAAGAGCATCTTTCCCTTACATAATGCACCCAATGTGATAATATTAAGACAGAAGAGGATCTACAGTAGTAATTAACTGTGTTTATGAATATATGGTACCTTGAGATGTTTCCAAATAAAGATTTAAGTGGTAAAAGCAGCAACACCTTCTTTCCCCCTACATAATAACACCCAGAGAGATAAGCAAGAAACAGAAGAGGAACTATAACCAAATTCCATTTAACTCCTTGGTCCTTCTACTTATCCCTACCCCTCTGTTTGGCATGCACATGGCTAGGGATAGAGTGAAGAGGTACTCTGAAAATGGAGGCCTATGGGAATCAAGATGGCGGCACAAGCGATTAAAGACGTGAGTCAATGAAAATGATGATAACCATATGACTATAGTTTAATGTGTAGTTTCAATGTTTTATGGCATTTTCTTTATAAAAAAGCTAATAAGTAAGTTCGTCTCAATAGCTAGCTAGCTAGCTAGATAACTTTTCTGTTCCATCCTAAATGGTGCAACAGATTGCAAAAGCTGCAGCATTTAAGGAGGAACAGAAAAATGATATAAAAGCTACTAAAATATAATTTCAGCTCCCCATCACAGATGAAGTAAAGAATGGACAATATTAATTATTGATTAATAATCAATTAATTGTTGCACTACGTACCTCCTTTCTAAAACATACATTAAAGCCCCAAAGTCAACTAGTTAACCAGCAGATAGGTTGCTGAACTTTAGCGCTCCACTGCTATTGCTAAGGTTGTCCCAATTCTTTTGGGGAGGTAACTCTGTTCCAAAGAAAATAAAAGGGTTACACTCGAAAATAAAAGGTAAGGGTACAAAAGAGAAATGGGATTGGGCCCAACTCTGCCTCCCCCAGTTTGCATTCCAAAAGAAGGAGGAGAGGCTGATGGCTTGGCCGGTTTCCTGTGTGAAAGACATGATGGCATGTGTGATTGTGACCAAGCAGCAAGGCCACACAGCAATGTTCAGCTCAAGGTTCCCTATTGGCCGACTTGGCTGGCTGCCTTGAAGCACCAAGCAATCAAAACATGCTCAGGTGTACAGTACACCCAACAGCAGTACCAACCCGCTGTACAAACACTAAAGGGATCATAATGTTCCACAGAAACTGACTGACAGTGTTTATGGTGAGATGGCACCTTGAGATGTTTACATGCAAAGCCACAGTGCATCATAATGATAATTCCTTCACCTACATAATGCCACTCAGAGAGATAATAAAAAAACATGCCTTGAAGCACCAAGCACTCAAAATACACGCCCAACATTTAACAACTGTGTTAAGGACTAGATGCTATCTTGAGATGTTTACATACAGCCCAAGCTACTGCCCCTTCCCCCTTGCACAATCCCACCCAGAGTGATAAGAATAATAAGACAGAAGATGAGGATCTAAGTGTGATTCTCACGTTTTCGAAAGCAGGAAGGTATGGAAATAGCTTGGCTGTTTCCTGTGTGAAACACGTGGTGGCATGTGTGTTTGTGATCAAGGCCATGACATTCAGCTCAAGGTTCCCTATTGGCCGACTTGGCCTGCTGCCTTGAAGCACCAAGCAATCAGAAGGTTTGCTGCTTCTCTGCTGTTGATTGCACACTGATGGATGTTGACGATGATATATTTTGTTTCTGGGGGATGTGTTGTCTGATTTTTGAGGGTCTGACCTCTGCCCCTGATTGTTATGTCTGTGAGAAGGATAAACAAAGTAAAAACAACAGAAAAGGTTTACGGATGAGTGATTAGTTCAGGACTAGAAGAAACACACTGAGAACTAGGCCTGTACAATAACTGAAGTTCTTATATTGTAAAATGAGTAGATCAAATATTTGTAGACCTCCATATTTTCCAATATGCTTCTCTTTGCAATTAAAGACCATTAAGGTGAATAAGACAATAAATTGATTCTGTTGAAAAGCAGTAATCGTAATTTACATCCCTATTTATATCCTAAGATTCTCAATGGGGTTAAGGTCTGGACTCTGTGGTGAACAAACCATGTGTGAAAATGATGATCTCATGCTCCCTAAACCACTCTTTCACAATTGTCATCTTGGAATATGGCCGTGATCGTCAGGGAAGAAAAAATCCATTGATGGAATAACCTGGTCTATATTCAGTATATTCAGGTAGTCAGCTGACCTCATTCTTTCAGCACATACTGTTGCTGAACCTAGACCTGAACAACTGCAGCAACCCCTGATCATTTGCTTAGTAAAATCCAGGTGGCCATTATTTATTTTGGTCAGGCAGTGTATATCCTCCAGACACAAGTAATATCAAGACAGGCCTACTGATATTAATAGATATTAATGCTCTTGTGTCTTTATGCTTAATGCTTGTGTCTTAATGCTCTTGTTTGAGGAAGTAAATTAAAGTCCCACAAAGACATATTTGAGGCATCTGTTATAGAACAAGAAGGCCTGAGAACCATTGCGAGCACAGTTCTTTGAGGTTCTTTTATATGGCATCACTCAAAGAACCCTTTGTAGCACCTTTATTTTTTTATACTGTACTGTGATGAAACCCCACTCAAATCATGCTACTAAACTAAATAGAGCCAAATTTTTCAATGGAATCAACAGATCTCACATGATACTCAACACATTTCTATTTGAAAAGAAAGTGGCTACTCTGGACGTCCTTTCACTGGCCACATAACTCAGATACAATGTCAGTAATTCTATCAAAAGATCAATTCCCTGCTCCTAACCATCACAAGGCAATTGATCCGGCTGCTGCTGATGCTGCTTTAGCACTGGGCTATTAATAGTAGCGGCCAAAAAGATGACATCAGTGAGAGTACAGCACTGTGCCAGACTAGTACTCTCTCTCGCTGGCTCTCCCTCTCGCTCACACTCTCTCTCTGGCTCTCTCGCTGACTCTCTCGCTCTCTCTCCCCACCCCCCTTTCCTCCTCCCTCCCCTAACAGCTACCGGTCTGAACTAGCTGGTTCCAGCCTCGGCAGCATCGTGGGTGTTTCCTTAGCTGCTTTTGTTCTGTGAAAGAGAGGCTGTGAGCGCCGCACGTAGCCCACAGTCCTGCATCCCTCTGTTCTTTATCCCCGTCTATCCGCATCAATGTTTCTTTCTATTTGTATTACTCCCTCTATCTCTCCCTTTCTCTCTCTCTATGCCCTGTCCTGGTCAGGCTCCCTCCCTCATTATTAAATCCACTTGTCTTACAGTGTTATTTCAAGCAGGCTTAGCCATAATCGAGGTCTGATGGGAGGAATTACCTGGCTAGGCTTCTCCTCATTTCTTAGTGCTTTTGACAATATATGAGTTGGACAGCATGTGGACCTGTACGTGTTCGAACGTGGACGTGCTTGGCAGGCTTATGGTCGATGGTCGGTGGTTCAAGGCAGTGAAAAAGTGGTCATACAGTCATACAGCTGAGTTTGTAGAGCAATGGGGAGAGGCAGCCGCCGTGACTCAATCGCCAGACGTACACTCACTCAGCTGCCCTTTGCTATGAAGAAGTGAGAAATAATGTGAAATAATGCGAGTGGTGATTGTGGTCTCATGCGCTAGTGGAAAGTCAGGAACCTAGAAAACCCAAACCGCTAAATAATGGCGCCAACTTTCTGGCAGGGTCATTTCAAAATAGCTTGCGAAGAAAAGGAAATTTGGCAAGTTGCAAAGTAGAACAACAGCTGATGTGAGGAAAAAGTGGATTTCTTTGAAGGCCACACACTGTATAATATTAATACAAAACCGAAAAGTCAGTTTAACCCTTTTAGGCACGGATAATTCCTTTTAAAAACATAGATTTACTAATTTTGACTAATTAAAACCCATTAAACTAAAGCAGATCTGGGTTGGTAAATTTTATTTCAAGTTTTATCCCAATATCTCTTCACAATTTGTAAGGCCAAATACCCAACCAGCTTGAGGATGGTAAAGTGTGAAAATCAATGTGAAATCAGTCACTGCCTCTTTTCAAACTGCCGGTACTGGGTAGTCAGTTCACTGGGAGGAAAGTGCAGGGACCCAGCTTTGATACATTAGCTAACAGATGCCTGTGAGGGAGTGATGTGGGGAGAGAGCACCATCTACTGTACCCACCCAGAGAAAGCCAGGCAAGTTGTATTCTCTCAGGCTCTGGCTGCTGGTGGCTGATGGCATTTAAGCAGGCAGTGCCTTAGTCCACTGGACCAATCAGGGTGTACTTACAGTAGGCTCGGTTAAATTGTGCTGGATCACGGTTCTGCCCGCTCCCCACTCCCCCGCTGGCCTGCACTCCCACCGTGTTTAAACAATTTGTGCCTGAGCACACTTAATGCACTAATCAGTGGGCTAGCCGTTGTTATGCTGAATTCAGTACCCGAACCTTGCAAAGCACCCTCCCTCAGTAGCACGTCTTTTTAAAAAAAGCAGAGATAATCTGCTTTAAACACTCTCATTAGATATGTGTAGTTTTTGGCATAGGTTTGACGCAGAAGTATAAATTGGGCTTTAGAGCCAACTGTCAAAGTAATTTCTGAAAGGGTTTTTCTGAGTACCCAACATGCACCAAGTGAGTTTAGCTACAACATGTTTTCATTGCTTGGGTGCCGTACATGTTGGTTTACATGTTCAGAAATGTCACTAAATAAGCACATAAAATGTCCGCTTGTCTAGTCAGCAGGCCCAGACCCAGCTTTCTTTCTTTGTGTTACATTGGGAATATAGAATATGTTTTTGCAAAGGTCTGCAAAGTCAGATATAATGAAAAGAAATACAACTACAAGTAGCAGTAACCACCATGCCTCAAATAGTTAAGAGACATCAACAACACTGTGATCCCCATTTAACCTCTTAAACTCTGCAGGCCATTTCTAAGGCGAACATTCCTTAGGTGCTCAAACTTGCAAAACAAATGCTCTTTTTAAGGTCAGGTGACTTTCACTTTTTCACCCTTTTCAATGCAGAAATATACAAGAGGTGAAAGTTTGTATATTCATTTGATTTTAGTTCTAGTTCTGATATTTAATTACTAGCCCAATGACCCTGCACGTCATTCTCACGTACTTGCATGACAATAGCCCATGTCCTTGTTTACAATGTACTGTTACTATAGTAAATAGAGCCCTGCAGGAGGCAGCCGACTGAAAGCTCTTTATACTCAGCCACCCACACCTGACCATTCTCCCTGTGAGCTTTATTAGCTTGTACTGAAGGATGTCCTCACTGTAAACCAGCATGTCAGAGCAAGCTCACATTACAAATTAGATGAGCCTACATCACCTTACATAAGGGGAACCAGAGGCAAGAACAAGAAGAGCCAACAACTTTTGCTTATACCTTGAAGGTAGGGATTCCAGCATGGCTACTATTTGATTTAGGTTGAGAATGAAGCTGGGGCTAGTTCTCAAAGCAAGCAAGCATGTACAGGGGTTGGACAATGAAACTGAAACACCTGGTTTTAGACCACAATAATTTATTGTCCAGACGGACAGTTCTGGTGGTAACAGGAGAGTTGAGGTGCACATTGAATTCTACTGTGATTTGAGCAGCCGTGGTTTTATGTTTTTTGGTTACAAAAAACATAAGTTAGCACCCGAACATCCCTTTCAGACAGCTTCCTCTTGCATCCACAGTTAATCCTGTTGGATGTGGTTGGTCCTTCTTGGTGGTATGCTGACATTACCCTGGATAACATGGCTCCTGATACATCACAAAGACTTGCTGTCTTGGTCACAGGTGCGCCAGCAAGACGTGCACCAACAATTTGTCCTCTTTTGAACTCTGGTATGTCACCCATAATGTTGTGTGCATTGCAATATTTTGAGCAAAACTGTGCTCTTACCCTGCTAATTGAACCTTCACACTGTGCTCTTACTGGTGCAATGTGCAATTAATGAAGATTGGCACCCAGGCTGGTCTAATTTAGTCATGCTAGATTATGGGCATAGGGTGTTAAAATACTTAAAAAAATAATAATAATTCAGTACAGCCTGCTACACTGAGGCCAGGTAGTCAACCACTAGCTGTACACTTAAGGGAAGGTCAGGGGGAACAACTACACACTGATGGTGATAGGTGGGGCTGTGGGTGCTTATGCTCCATATGCACACAGATGTTGCCAAGACCCTATGGCCAGTGGCCAATAAATTAGCTCCAGACATGATCAACTTCAATGCACAACAGTGAAAAACAAATAGTTAGCACCATTTTAGCCGTTAGCATCACTCAACCAACCGCTAAACACCTGATACTGCACGCTGTCTCCATCATCACATGCTTTTATCATTTGTACTGTATCATGACTCTGGGCTTTGGCCACAGAGAGTTAGTTATCTCACTGACAGATAGTTCAGACTGAAATGGACACTGTCAGCCAGCCAAAACAGAGGTGGCCATGGGAACACGCTCATAAACAGACCTTCACAATGGCTGTGGCGGTCAAATGAAACAGCTGCTTCGGCAGTTAAGGGAACAGATTAAAAAGTAAACTCGAAGAAGCCCTGCTTCCACGAGCTCTTAGAAATGAATGTTGAAAAACAAAATCAAAACGGAAGTTCTCAAGTTCAAAGTCCTGCCCAAAGTTTAGCTATTTCTCTCCAGGCATCTGGTTCAAGTCCAGTTCTGTGCTCCAAAGCTAAACCATTCAGAGTAATTTATTAACTGCAAAGTTAGATTACCAGCTTGCATGTGAAGGCATAACCTGCTCAAAAACATGATAGAACATTACCAGTAGACACAAAATACAGCTTTTCCAGACAAAACAAATCAACATTAGTTTGTTCTGAACTTGACTTTGCTTACATAACATGAGAAAACTTGAAGTACAGATCTGAGTTACAAAGCTAAACGACTTTGAGTGTTTATTAACTGCATAGTTCAATTACATGCATGAAAACTGAGCTCAGTTGTCCATCTGAATGCATAACCTGCACAAAAACATGGTAGAACATTAGCAGTAAACACTTTAAAGTACAGCTTTTCAAGACATAACAGATTAACATAAGTTGGCTTTACTTACAGAACTTTAGTTGGTGAACAAGAAATGGGTGAAAGTTCTGAGTGCTGAGATAAGAATATAAAAAATAAGAAACCTCTTAGAAATTATGAGTTTCTTTGATTTTACCAAATAAAAAAAAATCTGGAATATAATCAAGAGGAAGATGGATGATCACAAGCTGTTAAACCTAGCTGAACTGCTTGAATTTTTGCACCAGGAGTGGCATAAAGTTATCCAAAAGCAGTGTGTAAGACTGGTGGAGGAGAACATGCCAAGATGCATGAAAAATGTGATCGAAAACCAGGATTATTCCACCAAATATTGATTTCTGGACTTTATAAATAAAAATTAATGCTCTAAATGACAATATTTTTATTTGGAATTTGGGAGAGATGTTGTACATTGGTTATAGAATAAAACAACAAGGTTTATTATACTCAAACATACACCTATAAATAGCAAAATCATAGAAACTGATTCAGAAAATAAACTGAAGTGGTCTCTTAATTTTTCCCAGAGCTGTATATAGCTTTTTCTATGTCTTGTAATGTACAAATATAAAAATAATGCAAAACTTCAAACACAAACTTCATGTTGCAACTTTTTCTTTTGAACCTTTTGAATCCTTCAGTTTCAGCATTGCTACAAAAGTTTAGAAAAGCTTATTTCCGATATGACGGGTCTGTTTTTACTTATGCGCAAACTTCCCAGTAAAGAACTCCAAGTATATTATAAGTATTTAAGTATAAATAAGTTATAAGTATAAATGCACTGAAAAATCAGTTACTTAAATAAAATTTAGCTCTCCTCAGAAGAAATCAGAGTAAACCCTCTACATGACTACTTGTACAACCTGATAACTGCAGTATTTCGATTATGGATTAAATTAGTTATGCATTTTTGTGTACAAAAAAGTAAATGCACTTATTTTATTATGTTTATTATCTTCCTAGATAAAGACCATTTGCATCACATAACAGTTTTTCACTATAATATTCATAAAGCAAGAAAGTCTTTGTTGTTGTCTGCATTATTCCTTGACTAATGACTATAGAGGTTGTACAAGAATAGACTCCCTTCTGTACTCCAGGTAAGGGAGTTATTGTAGTTGCAGCACAAAACAGCATGCACTGTACAACCTGTTCCATCAGAGACTGTGGATATAGGGTGACCCCTATAGGCCGGGTCGTGGCACTGCTGAAATAAAATGCAGGAGAAAATACTGAGGTCACTCATGGTTGACTGGAAATGTGACAAACAGCAGAGGTTCACTTGGCTGGAACTCCAACCACAGCCGACCGAACGCAGAAGAATATCGCCGTCAAGGGGCAGAAACAAAGGAAGCCCAAAATAGCAGAGGAGGAACTTCATGAAATCGATTGTTGATGCTTTCCTTCCTCCTGTCTGCACATCCTGCTGACACTTCTTGGAAACCTGGCAACCGCACTATTACTTTTTCTAATTCTAGTCGGCCTCATAGCATCCTTCCTCCGTCACTGCAAGGTGCAAACACATCCAACCAAGGACCGTGAATAGCACACTTCAGTCTGAATCAAAATAAACTGTTTAGACTAATGGCTGGTCACATTCTCCAGTCAATACTCGGCAGGATGTTCTACAAGACTAAATGCGCACATTCTCTCTGTTATATAACGTTATATAATTACAGGGGTAATTATATACACAATAATTTATTATTTAGACGGACAGTTCTGGTGGAAACAGGAGAGTTAAGGTGCACATTGAATTCTGCCGTAATTTGTTCAGCTGTGGTTTTCTGTTTTTTGGATACAATCCGGGTTAGCACCCAAACATCCCTTTCAGACAGCTTCCTCTTACAGCATCCACAGTTAATCCTGTTGGATGTGGTTGGTCCTTCTTGGTGTTATACTAACGTTACCCTGGATACCATGGCTCTTGATACATCACAAAGACTTTGGTCACAGATGCGCCAGCAAGACGTGCACCAACAAACTGTCCTCTTTTGAACTCTGGTTTTTGTCACCCATAATGTTGTGTGCATTGCAATATTTTGAGTAAAACTGTGCTCTTACCCTGCTAATTGAACCTTTACACTCTGCTCTTACTGGTGCAATTAATGAAGATTGGCCACCAGGCTGCTCCAATTTAGCCATGAAACCCCCCACACTAAAATGACAGGTGTTTCAGTTTCATTGTCCAACCCCTGTATGTGTGTTATGTGTGATTTAGCTAATTGCTTCAAGCTCGTATAAAAACTGAAGACGAAACATCAGGCCAGCCCATGGTAGGTACAGAATACGACTTCCAACAAGCAAGCAGTGGCTCCTCGGATTTATTGACTGAGGAATCGCTTCCAACTGGATGACAACAATGGATTTATGCATTTGCTTCATGCCAACAAATCCTTGGCTAAATCCTGTGGCAGATGGTGTGACATCATTCAGGTTTACATCTACTGCATGCCAGGCCACAGTATATGCTTGATGAACATGATAAACATTCTCTGAAGATGCAGAGATGCAAGAAAGTAGTGTAGAGTATAGGGCTGCAATGAATACTGCATTACACAAAGTGCTGGGGCCAAAAAAGTGCCCAAACACAACAGACTACATATTAATTCACTAAATATCAGTACTCTCCACGTTTAAACAACATGTGAACATTTAAATGCCTCATGTTTAGCTGTTTTTCTGTTGTTTTTAGAGATGGAGAACAGGGCAGAAATAATCGTTGACTAATCGACTAATCGAAAAAAATGATCATCAGATTAGTCAACTACCAAAATAATCATTAGTTGCAGCCCTAGTAGAGTATCATTTCAGTTTGATGGTACTGAATCTAGGCGTGTCAGGACAAGAGCATGCCTTTGTACTGATGCATGTGAAGTCAGCCACTGTCTCTTTTTTAAACAGCCATCATTGTAGCATTACTAAGCAACCAAAGAAAGCACTGAATCCAAGGCTTCGATACCTCATCCAACAGATGCTTGCCCTGGCCAACATCACAAACAATGGCAGGAGTGATGGCAGGGACAGAAAGTCATCTACACCCCTTTGGAGATAGACCATGGCTAATTGTGCTCTCTCAGGCTCCGGCTGCTGATGCCAAAGCAGCAAAAAAAACAGGATTTGAACTTTTTTTTGTCCTCAGGCCATAGTGTCTTTATTATCTTAGCCTGTTGAGCCTCGTTCCAAAAGGTAAAGATTCTCAGTATCAATGAGACTGTAGTTTGTCCATCAATGAAACTGGGCTCCACATGGCTAAAGGCCTCGCTAAGCTTTCCTAAGCTTTCCCCTCAGCCCACTCAACAAAAAGACAGGTGACAGTCGGTCAGGTGAAGCTGGAGCTTTGCCCCGTCTCACCCTCCAAAGTTCAGGCCAAGTGAATCACTCACACGTTCTGGGTTTTCCTAAAATAGAGCAGAGGCCGGAGTCCAGAGGTCCAAGAGGGTGGCGGTGAGTGGCGGTGACAGGCGCGGCCAATACAGGGCCAGTGACAAGAGGCCAGACAAAGCAAAGCAATAGCAGATCAGAGAGAGAGAGAGAGAGAGAGAGAGAGCATGAACAACAGGTTTGGAGAGTGGGGTAAAAGGTAAAAGGACTCTTAAAGCTTAGGGCATATATCTTTGCTGTTTTGCAAAAACATTGTTACTTGAGTTTTTTTTTAGATTTTTACAAAATTTCGCTTGGCAGTTGTTCTTTACATCCCCTCCAGTTATAGGAAATAGAGTGGGCTTGTTTTTGTCTTTTCATTTTCCTGTAAAGCTGTCATTTTTTAAACTTTTTAAAAGGAAATATGACACTGGTCTAAGACAATAACATAGGAAATATTATTTTTGCGCCTCCAATTCAGCCAAGATACTGTATAGATACTGGTGCCTGAACTTTTTGGCAGCTTTTCTATAGATCTGTTCAAGTGGAACAAAACTAAAAGCTAACTTATGGTCAACATTAAGTACTAATATGGATACGGATAGATACTTCTTTTTGTACTCTGTGTTTATTCTGTCTGTACGTAACACTTAGACAAGGTAATAAGATGCAAATGCAGATGATCTTTAGTGAAAGAAATCAACAGGCCAAAAATCAGTGTTGGGACAGGCAAAAGTAAAAAAAAAAAATCAAAATATCAAAACCACAAGATATATTGCCTAATAAAGTCACTAAGGTTGGCAATACTTCGCAAGGAGGCAGACTGAGGGTCATGTTTATAAAAGGTAGCTGATGAGCAGATTGCAGATAGGTGTGTGTGAGTAGAAGTATCAGCTCTCAATAGTCTGGAGAAGCTGATCTCTGAATGGAGGGACGGCAAGTAGGTGTGACTCCATATTTGTACAAATTCTCTAAAAGCTTACGAATTCCGACTGAACAGAGCAGCACCACTTGGAATCATAGGGGCAGAGTAGCCAACAGTTTCCATAAAACACAAGCTTTGACATACAGACATAATGAAGAAGACTCTCAGGCACAAACAAAACCTATGGTGGAACTTTTTTATACACCATTTACAGTAGTTTACGATTCTGCATCTTTTTTTTTTTTTTTTCGATTTGTCGTAAGTGCAATATCACAACCTCCTTCATCGTCATCATGTTTTATGATGTTAGAAACACTTAAAACTGATCTGCCCTCTAGTGGATGTGTTGCTTAACATTCATGCCAATGTGGGCAGTAAATGGATACATTATTGTTAAAAAAAATAAATAAATAAATAAATCGCTGGTTCGAATCCGGGTTATGCAGCTTGCCATTAGCTGCCACGGCCCTAAGGGAGCACAATTGGCCTTGCTCTCTCTGGGTGGTTCTCATTTTCCTCCTCACTCCTATGGTGATGTTGATCAGCACAAGGCGTCTGTGAGCTGATGTATTGGAACCGAGAGTCAGCGCTATCCTGCGAGCATAAAGTGATGCTACTCGACAATGCTGCATCAGCAGCAGTTTAAGAAGAGACAGTGACTAGCTTCACATGTGTCGGAGGAGGCGTGTGCTAGTCTTCCCCCTCCTTGTCTAGTGGAATCACTAGTGATGGGGGATAATGGGAGATATGGGACAATTGGCCAAATAAATTGGGAGAAAAATAGGAGAAAATAAAAATTTAAAAGGAAAAAAAGCAAGGAGACTTGCTTTTGTAGTTCTTGGCACTGTATTACATTATCTTATACTTTAAGGAAAAGCTTAACCCTAGACCCAAGCCTTATGTGTTGGCTACTCGCCACTATTTTTACTATTTTAGGCTCAACTGAAAGCTATAAATTTACTCTTACTACAGACAACAGTAAATTTCAGTACAGAAACTGCCCTAACAACAGTACCAAGAATCTAAATAAATGGAACACAATGGAAGTGAACACAGACATTTTACAAAAAAGTATGCTTTGATACAAATAGGAATTTTAAAGCATGGCCAATCTACCTGCAGGCTGGAGGTAATGATATTAAAGGTCAGGCTGATTCTATGCTACTATTTGCAGAGCTTTTTAAAGCAACACAAAAAGAGTTCAACGCCCATTGGGCTGCAGGTTCAGAGTCTACCCTCACCTGCCGATTAGTGTTTACACTTCAACACAAGCACGCTCGTCTCCTGAAAGACATACAGAACGAGAGCAAAGCTTATCATTCACAAAAACAAAGAATCTAGGGCTTAAGGGCAAAGTTGATCATTTTCTACCAAAGTTTTCCACTACATACATTTCGCAATAGCCCAAAGCAGCCCATCGCCACTTCAAAATGTTAGAAAAGATCATAAAAATGCAATTACAAAGCTTTTAATGCATTTTAAAACGATACAAGTAGAGAAAGAAAAATAAGGAAGACAAGGAGAGGAGAGAAGTTTTGCACCAGGAGTGGCATAAAGTTATCCAAAAGCAGTGTGTAAGACTAGTGGAGGAGAACATGCCAAGATGCATAAAAACTGTGATTAAAACCAGGGTTATTCCACCAAATATTGATTTCTGAACTCTTAAAAAACTTGTGTATGAACTTGTTTTCTTTGCATTATTTGAGGTCTGAAAGCTCTGGATATTTTTCGTTATTTCGGCCATTTCTCATTTTCTGCAAATAAATGCTCTAAATGACAATATTTTTATTTGGAATTTGGGAGAAATGTTGTCTGTATTCTATAGAATAAAAGAACAATGTTCATTTTACTCAAACATATACATTTAAATAGCAAAATCAGAGAAACTGATTCAGAAACTGAAGTGGTCTCTTAATTTTTTCTAGAGCTGTATATGGTAGCCTACCATGAATTTTCTGTGCGTAATAAACTGTTAATAAACACTGTGCTCTCACAAAATCATCGTCTTGACAGCGTTGTACTCTGCACCAGGCAATCTGAAATAAAAGGCAGTAATGTTAACCTTATGATAAAGCCCCTCTGACCCCTCACTAAAGAATATCATGTTAGTGGTGCATCAAGATTAGCAATTAGCTTGCAGTCCATCATGGACTGAAAGCGCAGGGTCCTGACCTCTACAGCGTGCATCCAATTTCCCTAACACCCCCCCAATAAAAGTCCGGTTTGAGCCAGATGTCTGAATGGGCGGCGAGGTGAAGCACGTTCATTTTTCATTTGATTTGCGTCAAATGAGAAAGCGTAGGCAATATTAGATTAGAGGAAAACCACTAGCCTTGTTTTAGCTGCCTGATTCCAGCGTGGCCTGTACCCTCTAATCAGATTGTGTCGTGGGACCATCACGTTGTTTGGATTCACTTGGCTACGTTTGTGTTGAGAGAGAGTGTGTGTGTGTGTGTGTGTGTTAGTGTGGGAGGGGAGTGACAGATGACCAACACATACCCACATACACATGTTGGTTTTTGTTACCATATCAGGGTATTATAGTTTAACATCTGACCACCTTCAGACAGCCTGTAACTGTTTTAGTTGAGTTTTTTTTTTTTAGATTTTCATTTATTTTAATTATTTTGTCTTTTTATTTATCGAATTTTATGCTATACGTTTTAGCTCTTTTATTTTCTTTATGTTATTCATTTATTTATTTTATTTATTGTATTAGTGGTTTTTATTTGGCCTTTTACCTTTTTATATTTCCCTTAATTCTTTACAAGTCTGTGACTTGTCTTTTGATGAGAGTGGGCATCAGACTTTAGTCTACTAAAATTTTTAGAGTCTTTTAAAGTTTATGTCTAGGTCTAGTGTATGGTTAGCATTAGTCTGCTGGCCCAGGCCTTTTGTTTACTGCAAACTTAACAAAGTTCAACCACTTTTGTCATGAAGACACTTCAGTTTCTGAATCAGTTTCTCTGATTTTGCTATTTATAGGTATATGTTTGAGTAAATGAACATTGTTCTTTTATTCTACAAACTACGGACAAAAAATCTCCCAAATTACAAATAAAAATATTGTCATATAAGGGCATTTATTGGCAGAAAGTGAGGGCTGAAATAAAAAAAAAAGATGCAGAGCTTTCAGACCTCAAATAATGCAAAGAAAACAAGTTCATATTCACAAAGTTTAGAGTTCAGAAATTAATATTTGATTAAATAACCCCGGTTTTTAATCACAGTTTGACGCATCTTGGCATGTTCTCCTCCACCAGTCTTACACACTGCTTTTGGATAACTTTATGCCGCTCCTGGTGCAAAAATTAAATCAGTTCAGTTTGGTTTGATGGCTTGTGATCATCTATATTCCTCTTGATTATATTTCAGAGGTTTTCAATTTGGTAAAATCAAAGAAACTCTGTATATACAAGCTAGCTGAATGACCGGGATTCAAACCAGCAATCTCCTGATCATAACTGCAGCACCGGAGTCAGCTGGACCATCCGGAGCCCAGGCCTTTTTTTACTGCAAGTTTAACAAATTTAGACCATTTTTGTCCTGAATATACACAAAAACAACCACATACACACCCATACAAACACACTCCCACATCTTGGTGAAAGCAAAGGAAGAGTAGGAAGCACATGGAGAGCAGAGGCCCAGAGTGCTTCTTCCTTTCCCTAACTTTCTCACATCCTCTGTTCCTCCTGACGTCAGTAAAACCCGCGCGTCACTCCGCTGTTTGTTTATTCCAACTAAACGAGCGTCCAGGATAAACTCTCTCACATGCGCTGCTCCGAGCTCTGCCATCAGTGTCTGCTTCTCGCGGCTGAAAAGCTCAGCCAGACAGCAATTATGATGAGTTATAAACAAAAAGCCCCCGAACTCCCGGATCAGCAAATCTTCTCTCCCTGAGGACGACTGCAATAGATTGTTTGTTTTAAAAAATGAGGAAGCCAAAAAGAGTTTTTTAAGAGATTCCACTGAATAACTATTTAAATATGGTAAATTATTTTCCCTAAATAACACTGTAATGCATGCTTTACCTATATCAAATACTCGCTGCTTTAATTACTAAGCTAAACGATGAACACTGAGTATCAATGTAAGCATTGATGTTGAAAGTTGAACTGATTTAAAATGCGTTTCCCTACTAGTAGTTAGTTGTAGGTAGTGATAAAATATCGAGCTATCAAGCTAGGATTAGTTAACCTTGGCTAAAGCTCACTGATTAACTGTTCAGGAGAAAAATGGTCAACTAGGCATTTGTCTTGTAGTCCTTCTGGGTGTAAGCTGTCTCTGTCTATTGAACGCATTGCCAATATTTTCACGTTTTGCTCCATCTATGGTGATGAAGTTTTTTCAAAGCTTTTTAAAACAGTTTACCTGCTGCTGTGTTCCATACCTGGCAACCCAGAGTGTGGAAATAGGATAGAGGAACAGGCAGTGGGTGGGATTACAAGCTTAAACTTGTTGCTTCCTTAATATCTGATGAAACATTCTGATCATTTTAGAAGTTACTCCAGAAAATATGAAATATCATGTATTTTTCCTAGAAGCATGCATCTAAGCCAAAAGTCATCTAGGAATTTTTATTTTTATAGGTTTTATGATATGTAGGTGTATTTCAGAGCAGGGTGAATCTGTTTCTGGCCACTGTCTGACCTTCTATTTCCTGTCCTTGGTAATAATAAACAGGCGTTTGTCAGGGCAGGATGAATATTTCTGAAACATGCTGTTCCTGTTGTCAGAGGAGAGTTGATACATTTTTGAAACGAGTCCCAGAGTTCCTCAGGATGTGCAGTGATTTCCTTGCTGTGCTGAAATTGAAGCTGGTTTCTGCATAGTGAACATAGTGTATGCACAAAAACTGAATAACCTCCAGTATATCAAGAAATGTGTGAACATTACTGTATTAAAATGCTTAAAAATTATGTTCCTCAAAGAAAGATTGGAAAGGTTTTGCATATGACTGAATCTACAAGGCAATTTATTATTAATCAAAACAAGGAATCAGAAGGAACTACTAAGTATTACTAGAATAACTTTGGCAAAGCAAACCTTTGTCAAGCACTACAATACAGAAATACATTTACGAAAGCCTCCTAAAACGTTTAGCCTTAAGTTTGTTAACCATGTCTAGAAGTGGCGTCAACTTTTTCTGAGCTCTGAGGCATCTGGAATGAGCGGAAATGTGTAATGAGCTCAGTAGAAACAGTATCTCTATTTTTTTTTTTGGAAGAAATGGATGCCATGAGTTTCGGATCAAAGATATAAGGGACCATCCAGACTGTTATCAGCAGGAATTACTAGAAGCACCTGGAAAAACCTTTGTCAATCACTACAATACAGAGTTACATTCCCAACTGCCACAGGGACCATCCAGACTGTTATCAGCAACAATTTCAAAAGCTAAGGTTTCTCAAGGTATGGGGTTGTGTCAGTACACTCCTATGATGGCAGCATCAATACAGAAAAGCACAGTAAAATCTTTAAGAGGATATTTTTTTACATTACACAAATGCATGGGTGTGGAAGAAGAGGGTACCGGTACTGGAATGGCCTGAAAAACACCTAAAAAAAACTTTACTGCACAATAAAAACAGTAGATGACATTCCTTTTCCATGCACTACAGAGAACCATCAAATTCTTTAAGGCCGTGCAGAAACCATGTAAGAAATGCCTATGACAGCCAAATCTTTTACTACTGTTGCAGTTTTTCCAGAGGTGGTAAAGCTGCAAAAGATAAGAGACACATTAGCCAAGGCTAATTTATTACCTTTTAGATAAATAACTGACTCCGGAGATAAGTTCAAACAGTTGGCAGCTTATGTAACAGTGCACGCATATATAGAGTTTTCACAGAAAGCATAGGGAGGTTGAGTGTGGAGGAGAGCAAGAGCAGACTCTGGGAACTCTTGACCTTTCAACAGTTAATGTGGCTAGTTCTGAGAAATACTGTATGGCTGTGCTGATTTGATGAAATATTGGCTGTGTGGTCGGCTTGAAGAAAAATGTTATGTATATACAGCTCTGTAACTAAATAAGAGACCACTTAAAAATAATGAGTTTCTTTAATTTTACCAAATTGAAAACGTCTGGAAAATAATCAAGAGGAAGATGGATCATCACAAGCCATCAAACCAAACTGAACTTCTTGAATTTTTGTACCAGGAGTGGCGTAAAATTATCCAGAAGCAGTGTGTAAGACTGGTGGAGGAGGACATGCCAAGATTAAAAAACCAGGATTATTCCACCAAATATAAATTTCTGAACTCTTAAAACTTTATGAATATTAACTTGTTTTCTTTGCATTATTTGAGGTCTGAAAGCTCAGCATCATTTTTGTTATTTCAGCCATTTCTCATTTTCTGCAAATAAATGCTCTAAATGACAATATTTTTATTTGGAATTTGGGAGAAATGTTGTCTGTAGTTTATAGAATAAAACAATAAAGTTCATTTTACTCAAACATAAACCTATAAATAGCAAAATCAGAGAAACTGATTCAGAAACTGAAGTGGTCTCTTAATTTTTTCCAGAGCTCTATAAAGCAGAAAAATGGTTCCAAAGTCTGGGGCCCTATAAAACTAGTAAAGCAATGAAGATCTAGTCCACTTTTACACCTTATTAGAGTAGATATTTATTTTAAAAAGGGTATCCAATGGAAATTTAAAAGGAGCGACCTATTATTCTTTCTGCGCTAAAGCACTAGCATCTCAGGATCCCAAAAAAACAAAATGTTTCATATTCAGTGATACTTGCTTGAAGTAAACATATACCCAAAGCAGTAGATTTACAGTCAGATTTACAATGGTGTCCAAGGAGCAGAGAGGGTTAAAGGCCTTGCTCCAAGGTCCAACAGTTGCCCAACTATCATAAGCACCCCAGAGCTCTAACCACTAAACCATCGCAGCCTTAAAAAGAGCCTCTAGGTGGGGCTTAGGGATTACAGCATAAATTGGGACACAGCCAAACAGGTGCATCATCTCACCATCCAAACCGTCACCCAGTAAAATCGCTCTTGATTTGCTGTGGTTGAAGTTTGTCGCATTGTCAGTGTCGCTTTTTAAAGACAATAAAATCTGATCTTATTATACTCAACATCCAGAATCATAGTGTACAAAGTGAACGGTTGCAAATCAAGGACTATGCGTTTGAAGACAGAACCACTCTCAGCTACCTGATCCAATAGATTCTAAAGCTCCGACAGAAACAAAGCAAGAACACTGCCGTCAATTCTACGTCCAAGAGTGCTGGAATAAGCCTTACACTCTCAAAAAAGAGAAGATCTGCAAGTATAATATAAGGACAAGGATAAAGACTCAAGACATACCGTTCTCCCAGGCTTTACAGAAAGCTTCTAAGACAAGAGGCCAATTTACGTTGAGTGTTCTGGCTTCTACTTTAGTTTGCTTAGTGTCAAGAAGTTTGTTCTTGAGATGGAAAGGCAGCTGCGCCAGGACAGTGTGTTCAAGTGTTTCGGATAGAACTGAGAGGAGCTAAATGGATCTGCAGCTCACAAAGGAATAAATGCAGTGTGTTTATGATGTAAACATTAACTGTCTGCTTTCCCAGACATAGATTATGCCTAGTCTTGCAGAATTGATTGCAGCTGCAAAGGTGAACCACCACTAGATATTTAAATCCCAGATAGCAAGAATTACTTTGGCCATTACTGCCATGATGCATCGTCTCCGGTTTGAATTTAGGTTCAATTGTGGCCCAAAAGCCAGAAAGTTCAGCTAGTGCCAATACCATGTAGCATTTAGCCCAAATTGAATGTGCGTTTGCATATGCTTAAGCTGGTCGTGCCAACCAACACTGGTTGCTGAGTATGATATGAAAACTGTCTCGAACCAACTGTGCCACCACTCCAGTTGTAAGGTATAACTATATTGAAATATTGAAATTGGATTGCACCACTTTTGCAAACACCCTGGTTGCCGAGTATAATATGAGATCTGCCCAAAACTGTTTTGGCCACCACATTGATTGCAGAAAATAATGCTGCCAACACCCCAGTTGCAGAGTATAATATGGCAATCAGCCAGAGCCACTTGTACCATGATCGTAAGCCGACAATTGGTGGCTTGGATTTTTTGGAATTGGCCCTTCACCACATTTGACAACTCTCTCGTTGCAGATTCAGTCAGATTCTGCATGGCCAATGCTGCCATACATCATCCATGCTTGGGCCAATTCTTTATACTATTTGGCATTTACTATAGGCTTTATATTGATCTGGGAATTCAGTTTTTGCTGCATTATTTTTGAAAAACACTAAACAATTAATGAATCTAATCTATGTCTATGTGTTTTAATGCACACAACCTTCTGCATCTCAATACCTGCCCTGGTCACTGAGCGCAAGCTGCATGCATTTAAAGCTAAAAGCCGCACTCCTGAAATCCCTTTTATTGCCCAGGCTTGCCAGCTAATTGCCCTGGCTAAATGTGTGTTATTGCCGCTAATACAAAGAGCCCTGACTGCGTAGACGCACAAGGCTGGGTGAGCTAGCCTGGGTAACTTTCCACTCCCTACAATTTTCAGTTGTTTCGCTCTCTCTCGCTGCAGGCCAGGGGGCACAAACGCTAGCATGACCTCTGCAGAGAATAAAAGACTAACAATGATCTTCCTACGCTGAAAGAAAAGGCAGTCCTGCATTCTTCTCTGCTCATCGACACAAGCATCTGCTGTAGATCAATGCCTGGCAAGTGGCCAAACAGCATCCTACTAATAGCAGATGAATGCTAACTATCAGCCGAGGCACAGACGAAGAAGAACTCGAAGGAAGATTGTCGAGATTGTTTGTTGAATGGGTTACACCCTTATAACAAAAACAGTGCAATTTGACTACTGTGGGGTAGAACTTTAAGGTATAAGGTAGGGACTGTCAAATCTAAAGTAGGGTAAAGAGAACCGCAAATTTCTGCTTAGGTACAAA
This sequence comes from Astyanax mexicanus, assembly GCF_023375975.1. Taxonomy (NCBI): domain Eukaryota; kingdom Metazoa; phylum Chordata; class Actinopteri; order Characiformes; family Acestrorhamphidae; genus Astyanax; species Astyanax mexicanus. The sequence continues at coordinate 22,672,723 of NC_064429.1, read as the reverse complement.
ACGCTGAGATACTAGAGGGGACACAACTTTCTCTTCTTCGAGACAAATCACCACATAAGAGCACCAAAATCATTCAAGCTGCATTCAAATATCACAGGACACCATTAGGAACCTCTACAACTTCATGCACAGATGTTGCACATGCGTTATGCACTACTTCTGTATGTGTAAGTGTGAGCTGTTCCTGGTAACCTTTATCTTTCTGCTAAAGGTTCCTACCTCCTGGGTGCAATTAACAGACACTTCATTTCCTCTTCTCTATAACTAATTGTCTGTGCAGAAAGCTCTAGCAATGACTAATTCCAAACACAACCAGCTGCGCCGGGAAATAAAGATGGGCTTCAAGATGAGCGTGAAGCTTAAACGAGAGAGGGTCAATGTCCTCACGGCATCAATAGCCGCAACAGTCTGGAAAAAGAGAGTAATGACTTGGAGTTCTGTGGGTTTTGTGTGCTTATTTTATGGGGAGAGGAAATACTGAGTCATGTTTGAAGGTCTGAGGTTAACAGGAAGTGGATTGTTTGGACCTGTCATGAAGTGTTTCTTGGGTGTAAACATGGTGTTTGAGGGTTGAGGCCTTTTCTGTTTAAAGCTTGAATATTGTCAAATGTAGGATTGAACAGAACAGCCATGTCCTGTAAAGAATAGATGCTTAATCTGACTGTGGTTTAAAGCTGAGAAAGTCTTCTATTAATATGTCCATGCAGCTAACAAAACTGGCGCTATCAGATTAACACTTAAACCAGACACATCCATAAATAATTAGACTGCGACATAACTAGCTCTTTTAGCTCTGTGTTTTAGCACATTGGGGGTGGAGTTTAAAATACAGAATGTCAGAATTCCTTAATTTGAAGGCATGTTCCTTTTTTGGGCATATCAAGTACTTGATAATAATAAAAAAAAACAATTGCTACTTTAGAAAATTTAAGCAACTAAGGGCCTTTTTCACACCTTTCATGTCTGAACCTAGTCCAAGTCTAGTCTAGTCTGAGCTAAGGTTCACGTTTTTGTTATATTTTATGATTAAATTTGGCCTGGTTTGGTAAGTAGACTAAATAACTTTCCTACAATCTTTCATCATCTTCATCTATATAGCCTACATCTTTCTTTACTTTAAGCTGGCTGATTTGTAGAAAAGCATGTATCATGTGCCGGCATATATACAGCTAGAAGAGTTGCCTTTCTAGGTGTTCTAACGAATTCTGCCTCCCTGCCAGAATCCAACTCCAGTTCCAGTGCTTAGAAGAGTTAGCGTAACAGATTAGCCTCAGATTTATTTTATTTCTGTTTATAAATAAGAATTAATCTACAGTTACAGTAGATATGGGAGACACCACTGTAAATTGCTTCTACCACAGTGCTGGTCTGCAAGCGTTAGGTTTGCAATGATTAGTCGATATAATCGACAACGTTGATTCTAAAAAAAAAAATTGACTCCAAATGTTCATTGTCGTCTAATCGTTCATTTGTAGCATTACACAAAGTACTCAAAGTAAAGGTGCCCAAATACAACAGATTACAATTTCTCACTTATTAAATATCAAGCACTACACAACTAATTATCAGAACTTTCTAAATTTAAAGGGGAATGTTTTGGACATTTGAAGGACATTTAAAGCTGTTTCTATTGTTTTGAGGTGATAGAGAAAGCTACAAACAAGAGACGTACCCACAGCATGGATGGAGGGCATGGCAGAAATAATCAGTGACTAATCGACTAATTGGAAAAATAATCACCAGATTAGTCGACTACCAAAATAATCATTAGTTTAATGGGTTCATTTGGTTTAGACCGTGATAACCTTATTTGGTTGGTCAGAATTTTGGTCCCTTGTTCCAGACCGTGGTTCTGTCTGTCTGGACTGAACGAAGTCTGTTTAAAAGCATCCTAAGCTAAACTACAACTACAACTCCTAAACACATAGAGTACAGTGTAAACCACTGAACCAAACCAGTCTAAAAACACTGTCTACATATTTATGAATCACTTTTACATTACAAACAGACCAGGCCTAACGCTTTAATTTATTCTGATAATGCATTCTGGTAATGGTTAGCCTGGAATTTTCCATTTAAAACGGTTTGTGACGTGAACATAAAGCAAAACAATAATGAGATGACAAAATGCAAACAGGTTTTCAGAAGTCCAGCAGCTAAGCAGAGGCCCTGCACTTCTTCTCCTTATCCCATAAGAGGCCGGGGCCAGTGGAAAATTCCCAGTCCCGTCCACGAGCAGCAGCCCACTAGCCACATGTGGTTTTATGGGGAAGGAGGCTGGAAATAGCTGGGTTGTCAGGGTTAGCCATGGTGGCCCATAAGGTCCTATGTTCACCCGAGCAGTCATCACACAATTCCTAGAAATATGCTTATCTCTCCTGTGTGCAGGTGAGTGGGCTTACATTGTTAGGATATAATATTTAATGATATATAATATATAATGATTTGCAGTAAAGTACCGACCTATCATCGTTAAATATATCTAGTAAAAGTTCATGCAAACATAAAGATTAATTCATAACCAAGATAGGATAAACGTGTGGACACAATTGCTCCTGTAATTTGTGATACAGATATCACTAATGAAAAAAAATCTAAATTGCTGACTACTAAACTTATGAAACTGCAAAACACATCAAGTTACATGCAGATAAAATGGTTCTATTTTGGGTAGTGCACCTCTTGGTGAAAGACAACACACTTTCCCTAACAGACTTTGAGAGTTGATGCATTATTGGACTGAGAGAAGCAGGATGCTTTCAACTGGTTTCAACTGTAAAACACAGTTTGATTTGGTACTCTACTATATTGTGATTATCACACCATAGCAATATATAAAAAAACGATAGCGGTAAAACCTGACCCGACCCGGCCCTAGGAAAGTGGTGGGAAATCTCGGCCCACCCGGCCAGAGTTCGGGTCAGGCAAAGGGTCAGTCTCGGGCTCGGACAGAAAATATAAGCTCTAGTTCACACATAGCGGCAGTTTCTTGTCTGAATTGTTTATATACTTTTTAACCAATACATTTTCCACGATTTTTTCATGTTTTTTTCATGATCACATGATTTTTAAAACATCAGTAAAGACAAGGACAATAAAAACAAAAAATTACAAAAACTATAATTAAAATTGATTATAGGAGGTCTAAAATAAATCTAATAAAAATGTTGGCACACAATCTTCAATAATAAAATGTGTGTCAGATCCTGAGAGCTCCATTGTGTAGGCTTAAATTACTGAATTAACTCTGAGCTGACATATTTGTTAACTCAAAATAGATTTTCTCTATCGATAGAGTGAAACACAAATTTCCATGACTTTTCTAAAACTTTCTGGGTATTTTTATTTTTTCAAAACTTCCAGGACTGGAAATTTCTATTTTCAAATTCCATGATTTTTCCAGGTTTTTCATGACTGTACACATCCTAAGACATGTACACTTTTAAGAAGTAAGAAATGTGTTTTTTGTCAAGAAGAAAGGAAGCAGCAGAATCTTATTAAACACCATATCTACCATTAAAGCATCAACAGAACTCTTTTATACAGACATCCATTATAATGTCCTACCTGCATCCCCAGACAGGCCACCATCATATGTGTGAGCAGTTTGGCAGCAAACATGGGGAATCTAGAGCACAGCACATGGGATATGATGGCCAAGGCAAACCCTGGAGAACAGAGAGAAAAGTACTTATTTTTTATTTAATTCAGGTGTTTTTGCACACTTTGCTGCAGAGGCATGCAGAAAAAACACTTATTGTGAAAAACATTTGAAACCATTTACCAAATAACATTAGTGATTTTTACTATCAGGAACCATTAATTTTTATTGTTCTTAATTAGTGTCTTCTCTTTTTTTCTGGTAAACTAAAGTTCTGTTTTAACCTTGATTCACTTTTAAAACCTAGATGAAACAAGGGCTTGTGTACAGCTTTTGGAAAGGTGCAAGAGTACTCACACAATAAACAATCAAACAAAATTATGTTAAAAAAAATGAGGAATGAGTTCCTAAGGCATGGTCACAACTTTTTAAGGCATGGTCACAACTTTTTAAGGCATGGTCACAACTTTTTAAGGCATGGTCACAACTTTTTAAGGTGTGGGAATGAGACCCTAATGCATGGGATTGTGAATGAGGTAATCAAGTTGTTACCACAAATGATTAAGGCGTGGAAATTAGATAATTAAATCATAGCCAGAGAATAATAAAGCTTGCTTTTCTGTAAATTAATGTCCATTGAATATTACATTAAAGCTCCAATCAATTGAAAATGAAAAAAAAAAATCTTTTTTTATCCTGAAATGAATTATGGTGATATTTTGGACATGATATAATTCTAAGTAAAAGAATCTCATACTAAAAGCTGATTGGCTCAGATGCAATAATTAACTCATTCCCACGTCTTCATTATCTTGTTCCCACACATTTGGTTCTCATTTCCACGCCTTAAAAAGTTGTGGCCATGCCGCAGGATCTCATTCCTTACACCTTAATTATCTCATACCCAAGTATTAAATTCTCGCTCCCATGCATTAGGATCTCATTCCCATGCCTTGATAAGTCATGGCCATGCATTTTTTTAACATGATGTCACTTTAGGGGCTCCATAGGAATGTATTAAAACCATTTATTTATGTATTTAACCAAAAATTCAATTTTTTTACAGGTCACATTTTTCGAGCTACAAACACCAAATTTAAAATAAGTCATTGTGAAATTTTTACCAGTCTCTAACCTGAGATGCAGATGAATCCAGCAGCATAGAACGCCTCATTATATGTGGACAGTGCTCCTATCTCTGCGTACGCTGTGTAGATGGACAGGTGTGTGCAGGCGCACTCCACAAAGTTCTCAGTGTCGTCCACCACGCGACAGAACTGACCATCAGACAACCAGCTGGACAGAAGACACAAAACAGACAGAGCTTAAATTATATAAAACAGATATATACACAATATACACTATATGGACAAAAGTCAAAAATAAAGGGTATTTAAAAGAGTTTATCCTTCCTCTTCTCTACTGACCAGGGAAGGCTTTCTATTAAATTTCTGAACACTGCTATGGTGATTTCTTTCATTTAGTGACAAAAGTGTTAGTGAGGTCAGGATATTGGATGATCTCCACCCGACCTCATCCCCCACAAAAACTCCACAAAATAAATTATATTAATTACATATTAAAAACATATAGTGTGTTTACTATTTCTTAATAATATATTAGGGTAGTTTTGATGTGTTTTTAAATTATAATCTTATATTAATTATTGGTAGTGTAGCTCTCCATACAACTTGGAAAGAGGAAATCTGCCAGCAGCTGTGTGTGTTTGTGTATGTGTGTGTGGGGGAGAGAGATAGAGGGAGAAGGAGAGAGAAAGAGGGAGACAGAAAGAGAGAGAGCTAATTTTTATGCAATATGTTGGCATAAATAAAAAGTACCATCTGAACTCGACAGTAGTAGGTGATTATTATTATTATTTTTCTAAATTTCCCCTCTATCTATCTATCTATCTATCTATCTATCTATCTATCTATCTATCTATCTATCTATCTATCTATCTATCTATCTATCTCTCTATCTATCTATCTAGCTATCTATCTATCTAGCTATCTATATCTATATATCTGTCTATCTATCTATCTATCTATCTATCTATCTATCTAGCTATATATATATATGTCTATCTATCTATCTATCTATCTAGCTATCTAGCTATATATATATATATATATATCTGTCTATCTATCTATCTATCTATCTATCTAGCTATCTAGCTATATATATATATATATATCTGTCTATCTATCTATCTATCTAGCTATCTAGCTATATATATATATGTCTATCTATCTATCTATCTATCTATCTATCTATCTATCTATCTATCTAGCTATATATATATATGTCTATCTATCTATCTATCTATCTAGCTATCTAGCTATATATATATATATATATATATATATCTGTCTATCTATCTATCTATCTATCTATCTAGCTATCTAGCTATATATATATATATATATATATCTGTCTATCTATCTATCTATCTATCTATCTAGCTATCTAGCTATATATATATATGTCTATCTATCTATCTATCTATCTATCTATCTATCTATCTATCTATCTATCTATCTATCTATCTATCTATCTATCTATCTATCTATCTATCTATCAGCAGAGTGTGGAGAGCTGTGGAAGTTCTAGTCCCATTTACAAATCAAAAAAGTCAAAAGAAAAATATACTGGGCTGTGTGTGAAGGTAATAATTTCATATGAAAGGGACAACAGCGCTCCATTCTAGAAAGGTCAGAGAAACGTACAGGAGATGAAGTTAAGAGGTTAAATTTTCCCTCCTTCTATTAAGGAAAACATCATGAATATAATCATCAAACTCTCTTATCTGACGCACATCTCTAAGGCTGTGGTTTCCTGCCAAAGCGAACCCAGGGGAAGGGCTGGATACTGCCTGTTCAGCCAAAATACTTCAGTTCAAGTTCGGGGAATGTCCTTTAAACTGACTCGGGGAAGAGTCTCTGAGTCTCTTATGGACAATTTAAAGACATACAGTATAGAACTGAGAAAAGACAGAGTGGAGAGTGTGAGTTTGCGTAAAGAGTGTGTGGATGAAACACACTGTAAATGTGGGACATCTGGATGGGTCGTGAACAGTGATGGGAGTAACGCCGTTACTTTTTTCAGTAATGAGTAATCTAACTAATTACTCTGACTGTAACTATAACGCTGTTACCATTTCCCACACCCCGTTACTGCACATTATTTTAGCAGCTGAATTAACTTTTTTTTTTAGCTTCGCGCATACAGACAAAGGAGCAAGTGTGCGTGTGAGTCCCAAGGGACATGCTCTAATCAATTCAGTGATTGGCGTGGTAGTGTTGTGCCGGGGTCTGAGGCCTTCATTCGGTTTCTGCTGCGCATCTCTTCTGCTTTATCTCTTCCTATCATCGCCATTTCACTGTTCCACAGCTTTACTCCAGGTAGGAATGCTATAGGATACAGGAATATAGGAATGTCCGTTACATGTTTTTCTAATTATTAGATATTTGTAGAATTTGTAGAGGTTAATGAGAGAATTGTTGTATTTTTTTTTCAGATGTGGACAGGCCAAGTTCCGTTTTAAGGACGTTAAGCTCTCTTTAGCTGCTCCGGTTTCTGTGGTGCTGCTGTGTTCTCTTTTCCTCCTTGGTGAAGCTGTTTGATCCAGCTGTTAAACTGTTATATTAATACCATTTTAACGGTCATTAGATTGTTGTTTTTGTCCATTCTATTGTATTGTTTATATATACATTTTCCTTTGAGTGTGGTTTGGTTTGTTTAATTTCATTTTAATTTCGTTTTATATCAATTATCATTTTAAGTGAAGTGTGTTTTTTAAATGCCTAGAGTAAGGCATAATAACATTTACTTCACGTTTAAAACACACTTCACTTTAGGCCAGTAAAGAGCACTCATAATGCTCTATAAGGCATTACAGTGAGGTGTAATAAAATTTATTTCACATAAAAAAAAAAAAACATATTGAAAACTCACTTCACTTAAAATCAGTAATGACTGTATATAAGGCTTTATAATGTGTTACACACTTTTTTTAAAAGCTTAATTTGAGAAATCTTTGCTGAATATTATAATGCACTATACCAACATATACTAAATATGTGTTATAGTGCATTACAACACTACATTGTACAATGTACTCATGAACAGATATTTTAAGGCATTGTAAGCCCTTTCTGTATAAACCCTTATACTTGTAGTTTATAATGTACTTATGAGCTATTATTACAGTCATTATAAGGTATTATGCATGTCATATAATGCATTATGAATGCATTTATAATGCATTATGAATACAGGGTTCATAGGAAGTGTTACCAACATTTTTTCTTAAATAATAGGTCTATGCTTCTTCGGTGTTGCAATGTTAATCATCATCATTCTGAACAGATTTCGCTCATTCAAACAGCACAATTTATTATTATTATTTTTTTAAAAGCTCAGTTTTAAAGCTCTACTTAATCAAAAAAGGTCTGCTTTCACTGGGCTCGGGCTGGATATTTTGGGTTCGATCTAAGCTCTAATTCTGATAATGACCCAAAAGCAAAAAGCTGACCATGCAGCCGGGTGCTGACTGTCATTCACTGAATGGACTTTTTAAACTGTACCTTTAAACTGTACAATTTCCTGTGGTTTGTGACAATATTTGCAGATGGAGTTTGTGCATGTGTCTGTGTGTGTTTCCGTGTGTGTGTGTGTGTGTTTCTGTGTATGTGTGTGTATATATGCACATAAAGTATGTATACAGATAAGTAAACTACCTCTCAGCAGCCTGGTTCCACAGAAGGCACAGAGATTGTCGAGGTTTGACCCTCCGGTCTGGAGTGTGAATGCGGTAGACCACCTCCTTACCATCTGCTAGAGGTCTCGATCCCCTGCCCTGTATGCTGACAGAAAACACCTGCAAGCATACACACGTACACACACACGCAAACACACACAAATAAAAAAATTAATTTCATAAACCACCAATAAAACACACACACTCTGGTTGCCTCTTCTGGGAAATTTTAGACATTAGCATGATTTATTTCATGTTTTAAATGTAATGATTTGTCAATCCATTTTAAACACAACACTCATAAATTGCAGTTACAAGACAGGGAAAAGACAACAGGCATGACCTGAATGAGTGTTCTGACCTAATAACAGAGCAACACTGCCATCAGCTGGACAAAACAGTCAACATTTGTAAAAATGAAGATGTCAAACACTTTTTTCCTGTTTTTTTTTTTTTACAACTTTTTGAGAACATCTGCATTTTTCTTCTGTCCCAACATTCCAGAAGTTGGATTGAAGCTAAATCAAAATAATTCAGGAGGAATTGTATGTAAAGACCACTGTTTTTGGGAACCACAGTTTAAAACAGCCATGTTAAAAAAAACCAAGAGTCCTTCCGCCATCACCCTTTCTCTTAAGGATTTGCTAGCATATATTCCCAATCCAAACTAGAGTGGGGTTGTTCCACAAGGACCTCGTTCACAACCAGCATTATCATTTATCTTGGATGATTTGATCATCAAGTACATACAGTAAGTATAGAATAGAAGTAGAATACATATCATAGTCTGATCACTTCAGGGATGGGCAACTTCCATGATGGAGAGGGCCACATTTTTTTCAGCATGACCATTGGAGGGCCACATGACCTCGCACTTCAAATAATTGAATATGAAAAACGCTACAAATGATTTTCAATAAGAACAAATTTTATATGAATTTATATCTGTATGTTTACAGCACCAACATTTATCAACAACTATTTTCTGCATATTAATGCATTTTAATACGGCAAAAGACAAACCGTTTGCTTAAAAAAAGTGCAAAAAGGAAGTCCTTCATATCAAAGAACAAAAAGTTTGCTTAAAAAACTGATTGCAAATACAGTAGTTCCTCTGTGTAAAATAAGTTCATTATAACAAGTCCTTCATAAGCAACATAGACAAAACATTTGCTTATAAAAGTGCAAAAGGCATTTGAACTTATTTATAACAAAGAACAAAAAAGATTTAAAAACTGATTGCAAATAGCTCATTCAATAATAGCAGAAAACTAGACCAGAGAGCGCCCGTGCCCGCTATTGTTTGGCAGCGGCGCGCCCTCTAGCGGTCAAAAGTAGAATTACATTATTATTATTATTTTTTTTTTATTTTTTTATTATGAAATTATTTTTGATCTATTCGCGGGCCGCACTGAGTGATGACGAGGGCCGTGTGCGGCCCCCGGGCCGCCAGTTGCCCATCCCTGGATCACTTGAATAGAATTTTGAGGTGGCCCGAGACCCATACGGTTACATTACTATTAATAACTGTACAGTTGAGCACAAAAGCATTTCAATGTGTCCCCGACAGCGAACCACACTGATCACCATCCACCATCCGGAGGGGTTAGCTGATTGTGCCACAATCACAACGTAATGGATAAAGTTGAGACTCGTGGCTGGGGTGCAAACAAAATTTGGTACCTCATCTCATCAGTTTTGCACTGACGATTCACAGATACACAGAAAACTGGAAGACTTTGTCCACAATTGGCCCCGCCTCCAGTGTAAATGATTTAAGAAATCTGAGCACTAGTGGTAACAGAAGATTGGCATTTAAAGTGCCAGTTGTGAATAGATATGTGTTATGAGCAGGTGTGAACGGAGCCATTGCTACCCTATGTTACATGCTCGTGCTGAGCCCAACTGGGGTACATAGGGAGGCTGGCCAGCTAAGATGTAAAAAATATGTGAGGTGGTTGAAATGATCACCATAAATAATTTCCCTACTCTCTAATTAGGGAAAATGAACTCACCTTGTCGTTGAGAGCACTGGCTTTGTTGGTAAGGAACCAGTGTTCAGTGCTGTACTCAATGAAGTGCACTTTCTGGCAGGCAGAGGGCGCCATTTCACCCCCAGGAAGTGCAGGTACCTCTAGCAGGGTCTCAGGCAGGGTGAAGGTATCTCCGTTTTTGCCTGTGAAGGTGTGGCTGTTGATCTGTGTTGGGTACCAGTTGTAAGCAGAGATAGTCATGTAGGGACAGGAGTCCAGAATTGTCTTTCCTCTGCAGAATACAAGAGAACATGTAGAGCTTTAAATAAGAGACTCTTACATCAGAATGACATTGAGAAAACAATTATTATGCTAATAATGCTAATATTTTATTAATTCTTAATAGAAACCACAGCTGCTGCGTCTATAGTGGCACTATTGTGGCACTTTTATATTTAAAAGAGTGCATGTCCAGCATGGAAAACACAATTCAGTTCAAGTAAACTTTATTTGTATTTTTTTTTACAACAAATGTCACAAAGCAGTTTTACAGAGATACAACAGTGGCAAAGAAAAGCACAATGACTAGAGTTCTGACTGTACCTTTGACCCTCGCCCCCACAAGGCAGGTCAGTGACCAGAGAGAAGGCGAAGCGCTCGGCCACCTCGGACAGGTGGCTCAGTCCTCTCGTGTCTGCTCGGGAAGGCTTAGCCAGGGCACAGAGCAGGTCATAGGTCAAACCGTGACTGCTCTGCTCCAGGGGTGTCTGCTCCGCCACGATCAAGATCTAATTTGAGTAAGCAAGAGAGAGAGAGAGTGCTGAATGAAAGAAACAAAAAAAAATCTAAAAAAGCGAAAAAATATTTTACTAAATTTTCAAAAAAGCAACATATTATATTCACACAATTTTTTTTTGTCATAATTTGAATCTAGCAATTGTTTACCATATTGCATCATATAATAATATAATAATGAATGAACCAATAGAAATGCTTTAAAATTGGTCAGAACAAAATACTTTTTTTTATTAGTTTGTAATATTGTACTTTTAAAAGAATAATCTGCAGAGAAATAAACACTTTTATATTATTATATATTTCACTACTCTGCATTTATTTAAAAAATAAAAACTGCAACAAAAAAATCAAACATAATTCATATTTAGGAATGTAAAGATACCTGTTGTTCTATTGGAAAAAAAACATAATACATAATAATGCAGTGAACATTTAATTGTTACTATACCATAGTTACTTCTGACCCTGCAATGTGATTGGCTGAAAGGCTTTCTATGAGTGCCAATATCAGGCGGTAATGCACCGTAACCGAAGCTCTCTATGTATTACTCCGCCACATACAGGTAACCTAGCAAAGAGGCAGCGCTTACAAACCAAACAGCGCAACTACAAAAAGAAAAGCAATGGAACTATTTTAACTCAAGGAGTGTTTATATAACCAAACAGATCATATTTTCTTGTCCTTTTTAACTTAAAATCTTTTAATAAAAAGTGAAAATGAATATTGGCACTGCTGTGCTGATCTATGACTACAGCACAGCTGTGCCAATATTACACTTTATAGTATGTATTATTGCTTAAATAGGTTAGGAGTGACATTGCTCTAAATATAATACGTTCAGAAATCTACACCTCTATTATTTAATCTTTTTCTAATTTGCCCTCTTTCTCTCTCTCTCTCTCTCTTACCTTGCTCACTGCATCCAGCACTGCAGTCTGCTGTTCCTGTGTGTTTTCCACACTGACTTTATTAATGAGCCCCTGCAGCACCCTGTTAATGACTGCTTCATCCAGAGGCTGCTGGAGCTGATCCAGCAGGGCCCACACCGCCTGCGTCTCAGCGTCCGAAACCAGAGTCACGTTAGATATGCCGTACTCGGGGTGAACTCTGGCGCCCCCGGTGGCGTCTGAGAGAATTACGCGGAACCGTTTGGGTGTGGGGTTGGAGGATCCGGTTTTGGGGGTGAGGGCGACGTCCAGACCGGCACTCTGCTGCCCGACGTCAAAGGTGAGGGTGCCCTCGGCCATGGTGAAATCCATCCCGGCAACGGCAGGCCAGATCAACGAGGGGCCCACCGGCTCGGCCTTGGGCAGCTCCTGAGAAAAAAACACATGAAAAATTCATAAAGAGTGTCAGAAAAGCAGAGATGAGGAGTTTTAACTGTGGTTTGACGCCGATATAGGGTAAAGGATGCTACAAGCAGATCCAGAGGAAGGATCTAGTGGGTTAAAACAGTGAATTAAATGAAACAGAGATGGTACACAAACCCTTGGACTGGCTGTCTTAATATAATAACTTAATAATAAATTCCTATTGGAATTTTTCATAATTTTGGGGGGACATGAAATCAACGAAAGACTTCAAATGCCCATCAAGCTGTGAAAAATTTTAGGCACTGGTCAATGATGTGACTAGAGAATCCAACCCATGCTCCAAGTACACACCCTACTGGGTCCATAGCTTCATTGGGTCATCATCAGCCTGAAACAATTGACATTAAACTTTTCTGTGATTTCTGCCAGGAATCGCTTGTCTGTTCACATGGACAATTCTAACCAGATACTGCCGGTCACAATCGTTACAACCCCGTGCTGTCCACTGTTGGTGGTAATGCCTTATATGACATTTTCAGTATCATATTTTTTTACTTTTAAGGTGCACCGCATTAAAAGGCGCACTATTAATGAACCTCTATTTTCTGGTGTGTTTTCATACATAAGGCCCACCGGATTAAAAGGCACATTATGTAACACTAGTAAAGAACAGAGGTGTCGCCATGTTTCCCTTCTAATTCAGCAGGTCTCACTGCTGTGTGGTGGTGGTGGAGGCTGAAGCTAAGCTAAGTAAACAAATCTGTAATTCTTATTAAAAAAAGACATTTTCTTTTAAAGTCAAGTGAGCACTGGACGTTAATCTACACAGAATTCTGTGAGTAAAGCGCTTCAGTTTATCTACAGTAAGCTTAGCTTTTCAGATTTCCACTAAGACCGGGTGCAGCAGAATTAGCATTAGCGGCTAACAGACAGCGCTACACTGAGGAAACCTGAGTGTTCCTGTAAGCCAGGGCGATATTAGCTAGCAGTTCGTCACACGTAGCTAGTTTTACCACGATAAACAGGCAGATTACAGTCCAAAATACACGTCTCTAAATGGTGAAAGAGCTAGCACTTAGAGCGGCTAGGGGCTAATGCTAATGCTGCTCCAGTAAAAGGCTCACAAAAATTTAGAAACTAAATTCTGAATCCATCACTCAAACTCCCAATGGCCTCATTCACAAGATAACACCTTACAATGTATACAGGTGTGGCAATTCCCAATCCGTGTCCTGATGTAACAATTCTAAATTATTTTGCACACTCCTATCTAATAACTTTTTGCCACGTAAGCAAGAGTAAGAAGAAGAGCGATAGATAGATAGATAGATAGAGAGAGAGAGAGAGAGAGAGAGAGAGAGAAAGTAAGACACCGTGAGAAAGCTAGAGAGCACAGCTGCTCTCTGAACCTCCAGCTTGTCAAATTCAGCTTTTCATCTGTAACACACATTCATAAGTTCAGGCATTGAAGTGGTCTGGGTTAATCTGGTCTGGGATCAGAGCCTGGTCCACATTCTTCAGCTCTATTCATAACTCTTACATCACCTGAGAGCTATCACAGCTAATAAGGTCATATTATATAATCTGCTCAGCCAGAGAGACACCAGGGTATAATCAGGCTGGACACAGTAATATGTGGCCTAATCAGACACTGAAGAATGAATAGGAAGAAATGGAAAGAGATAAACCCCAACATTAAATAACCTAAAATGTAATCGATTACAGTCTGAGACTTTTTAGATTGCGTTGGTACAATAACTACACTGTCAATTTATCATACAATATAGTGTAATTACACGGCCTCAATAATTTGAGCTGACTTCTGTAATACCTATTAGGTTTTTCTTTTTTTTCCTCTTTTTTTCAATTTTTTTATCCCATTTTCTCCCCAATTTACAAGGCCAATTACCCAACCCACTGACTAGGGCTCCCGCTATCGTTAGTGATCGTTAGTAAACCTCATCTCCTTCTTCCTCTTCTCTACTCCTCTATCCCATTATTTCCCTCTGACCTCCTTAAGGCCCTATCTATAGATGCTTTATTTTTAACTTCTATTATTTTTGTACTTAACCTCTTCTATTATTTGCACTTCAATATTGTAAGTCGCTTTGGACAAAAGCGTCTGCCAAATGTAATGTAATGTAATGTAATGATGCCACAACACCAGGAGGAAGAAGACTAGCACATGCCTCCTCCGATACGTGTAAAGTCAGCCACCATCTCTTTTTTTATTGTTTATTTATATATTTGTTTAATTTATATAAACATATAAACATTTAATATAGTTGGGGGGTTCAGGGTTGGAGAGAGTGAGATGCAGAAGGGGGTAGAGGGGGAGAAAAAACAAACAAACAAACAAACAAACAAAACCAAACAAAGAAACACCTCTTTTCGAACTGCCGCACTATTGTACTTACTTTTTTTTGTAATCTTTTTTGATCTTTTATCATTTTATCTTAATTTCTTATCAGTTAAACATCAAGTTTTATTTTGATCTATTTTTAGCTTTTATTTACTGTTATTTTACATGATTAATAAATTTTATTATTTTTTTATTGGCATGTGAATTCTTGTTTGCTCTCCTACATAGAAAATGAGGGATGCCCTTAATTTACTTCCAAGTCAAAATTATTATTATTTTTTTTTTTGAGGAGTCTCTTGCAGAAGAAAAAAATGCTGAACAGAAACAACCTCATTTTCTATTTTCCCCTCTAACCTGCTTCTTTTTTTACCCGTTTCCTCCTACCCGTAACCCTTACCCTCCCTCTCATAATCTCAATTTACTTACTCACACAAACCCACAAAAACAAACACACAAACACAAAAGGACAAAAACCTAAAAAAAAAATCGATTGATTGCTAAAAAAGGAGTTCTGATGCAGTGAGCTTGGCGATTGTGAAAGTGGCTCAAATTCTCACTTATATTTGCTCATTCTTCCTGTTACTAACACATCAACTTCAAGAGCTAACTGTTCACTTGCTGCCTAATATCACCTCACCTGCATAGAGTACTTCACAGAGATAGCAGATGTCACGCTGGCATCCCTGTAGACCTGCAGACTGACTGTGGTGGCTCGGAGCGTAGCCACTGGCAGCCTGGAACCTACGGCGAAGTACACCAGCCCTCGAGGGTCATCACTCTCCAGCATGGTGACGTTCGCAAAGCGGGCAGTCTGGTTAATGGCAGCTCCCTCTCCCACCTCATAGATCTCCACCAGAAACCACACCGCAAACTCTGGGTCCTGCAGAAACAGAGGGAACACAGAATCTTTCAGAATATACTGATTTACAAAAATAAAATAAATGAAACACCAAGATAGAGCCTGTAGATTCTGTATGGCGGGGAATTTATTGGAATTATGATCCTGCGTCATTCAGTCAAATAAAACACCCCCTCTAAAAGCCTGACATCTGGGTAAAACTGGGTGTTTTTGAGCCTGTTGTAGAGACATGTCTAGCAGTCAGTGATCTCTCACCAGGAGGAACACTCCCATTAAAGGTGAACTCCGGTGTGAAATGGACTTGGGTTGTAGTGAAACATGATATTGAGTACAAACTTTTGTCAAATAGCTCACCTTCGTTCGACCCCTGCATTCCAAAATACAGTGCTTTTAGTCAATGCTCCCAACAGGCTTATAATGCTAGTGATAGGGGCATAGTGTTGCCCATGCTAAGAAATCACTGTTGTAGTACCTTGGGGTAGCTCTCTGGGCTCCACAATCTTGAAATTAAGGCTCGCCAGTCGACTTATTGTGCCTTTTTTTGTGAATTTTAAAGGTGTCCTTCCCCTAATATCCACTTTTTCTTAAAGTAGCATTAACTTTACCTAGCACTCAGTGCTAAATCTTTACAACTAAGGCTGTATCTCTGAAAACATTTGAGTTTTAGGGCTGTAAAATTGACTGTGGAGCCAATTAGCCAATCAGAAGCGATGTTTGTATGTATGAATATTCATGAGCAAGAGACGAAATCCTGTCTTTCTCCAGAGACCACTAATTCAGTGAACTAAAGCAGGGCTAAACAGAAACACCGGAGCATCTCTAGTATGGCATTCTTTCAACTAGACATTTTAAAATGAATGAAGAAACGATGAAATGAGACCTTTAAGATGGTGGAGAGTTTTGTAGCAATCCAGGGTATGTAACTGTAATAAATATGACTGGCATCTGGATTCAATATACCATATCTCTCTAAATACTGAATAGCAGAATTAATTACAGATTACCTTGGTGACAAATCCCATTTCGTCCCCAGAGTTAAATCTGATGCTTCAAGTAGAGAGCACAGATTTTAGCACTTCACTTACATTAAGCTAATGACATTCAGTGAATTGTGCTGAAAGGTTGTTCTGCTTAGAGAAGATTCCTGATAAAAAAAGCAGAGCAGAGAAAGTGCTGAAGCCAGTGCTGCAGGCTGGAAACTGATTAAGGGGCACAGCAGTCAGTCTGATCACAGCAGAGGAAAGAGAGCACAGTGTGCTCAGCAACTGCTGAAAAACAAGAGCCATTGGCCCCTGTTAAGAGTAATAGAGACAAAACAGTACAGAGGAACAGTGTGCAGGAGGAACACCTACTGTAGGTAGAGCACAAGAAAAAGGGACATGCGGAAAATACAACACACAGTTACAGGGTTAGATGATCTGGGACGTAATGGTAAAATAGTGGTTTAGGAGTATAAAAACTGTGGTCTTGTTTGTCCCCCCTTGCCCTTTTACTCCTCTTTCTCTCTTTGTCTGATCTCACCCATCTCTCTCCCTCTCACTGTAGTGTGTAGAGACACTCAAACACAATTTTTTTATTCTTCTTTATTCTTTATCTCTCAGTGTTCAAATCTTTGACTTTGACATGGCTGACATTGTTTCTTTAATGATGTGTATTACAGCTTGTCAAAATGCATGTTAACTTTACCTTGAAAAAAACAAGAGGGGTTTTAAGAAAGAACTGGGCTTAAAGGACTGATACACTATTCACTAAAGGGGATATATTATGCTAAACAAATTTTTTCAGCCTTTTGTCTTTTCACTTGGTTCTCCAGTGAAACACTGAGAACTAAACACTAAACACTCCACACATTACAAAAAACACCTTCATACCACCTTTCACCCGTCAACCCCCACTAGAGGCCCCCCCCCCCCCCCCACTAGATCAGTTAAAGATCCGCCATTTGGTCATTTGGTCACCTCAGACAGTACACAGAAGAATTAGCCAGCAGACTTTGTCTGACGAGGGGATCTGTACCTACTGTCCACCACAAGTCAGCAGAGGATGGAGATGTAAGAACTTTTAAATATTTTTTATAGAGTTTTGTGCATCTATCGCAGTTAACCATGAACTAGCCTATTCGTTTTCTGTCATTTAGCACAAGCTAATTCTGCTAAAATGTGGTAAACGCTTAATGTAAACATGGCATCAGCCAGCAAAAGCTTATTTGCGTAAAAGTTCCAGCCATGTCCTTAAATGTCTTATTCTGAAAGGGACTCTTTATGTGAGAGTGATTTTGTGAAAAGAACTTCATGAACATGTTTTGTATAGAGCTTAGACCTAATCTAACTTTTGTAAAAACTGTAATAATATGTCCCCTTTTAAAATATGAAAGAAAAAAAAATCACAAAAATATAAGACTTATCATCATGACAACTCTAAAGGTTTTTTGCCAGTTTTTTGTTGGACAGTTTGTTTTAAACTATGTAAAATGGTTTAATTTTATTCCAAATGTAGTTCCACTAGCATTAAAGTACTCTTTTTCACATTAGTTTGGTTTAGGTTTCTTCACGGCCCCTGGTTTGCAGGATCCTGCTGAATCTACTGTACCTGATCTGGTCGGACCTCCAGACGTAGGAGGCAGAGCACCTCTCCTTTCCTGCACAGAGCTCTGCCCGACGTCTGCAGCAGCTCTCGCGTCAAATTCACTCCCTGACTGAACAGAGTATGAGCTGCAGTGCTGAACGTGGCTCGCCAGTACACGTAAACATCCTCAAACGCTCTGTAAAACACAAGCAACACTTAAAAAACACTTATCGAATTTTACGGACTATAAGGCACACTATTAATGAACGTCTACTTTCTGGTCAATTTTCATACATAAGGTGCATGGGGTTATAAGGCGCATTTTAAGCGAAAATATTAAGGAACAAGGGTGTTGGCATGTTTCCCTTCTAAGAACAGCACTAGCCACTGTTAGCGGTGCTTAGCGCTAGTAAACGCAGCCGACAGCACTACACTAAGGAACGGTAAATCAGGGCGCTATCAGCTAGCGGTTAGTCCCACGTTGCTCATTTTAACACTGTAAACACACAAACTACAGTCCGATACACTAACCTCTGAGTGACGAAAAGCAGAGCAAGCGCTGCAGTTAGCGGCTAATGCTAATACTGCTCTAGCCTGCAGAGACTTAAATGAAACTCCTTTATAACGCAGGAAATCAGCAGAGTAGCTTTACTGCTCCTTACAACCTGACAAGGTAGAATTCATTCATAAAGGGCACCGAATTGTACGTGCGCCTTATAGCGAAAAAATACAGTACTAATTTACTTACTGTAACTTAGACTTAAGCATCTAACACAGTAATAGAGCCAAGCAGCGTTGGATATTAGAGTGATGTAAGTGAAGAAATACTTTTACCTGTTTTCTTGCCTCTGGAGAAAGAGTAAGGCCGTCCTGTTACGAGAGTCTTCATCCAGAGCCTGACCTGACTGGGAACCTAAACTGAAACCCACAATTCCATTGTGAAGATCACTCCCTGAGAAGAATGAAGAGAAAGCCATATATGGTTAGAATTTTAGAATAGAGAGCTGAAAATTAAGCATTAACTAGGATTTTTATTAAAAAACACCAAAACATGTAAAAAATAATTACCAAGAATAATAATTTTGGCAAAGGAAGTGAAGCCACTCTCATCTGGCAAGCTGACTATCTGTGCCCCCCCCTCCGCATCGCTGAGGTAGATGAAGAAGACCTCCTGTCCCTCTGGCTCCAGGTCATCCAGGATGAAGAAGCTGACCTCTGCTTCTTTCTGACCCTCCGTCAGCGTCACTATCTGAGGCTCCATCGTGAAGTCTTCTCCTTCTTTAGCCCAGGTCAGGTTCCTCTCCTGAAGGAATGGAGCCACGTCCAGCCCCGGACCCACCAGACCTCCAGCGTACGCACGAACCCTGACACTAACCACCCCGGTCTGCCCCACGGTCCTGCGCACTCTTAGCACTACTTTTTGAGGTGCCGCCCCCTCCTGAGCATCTTCAGAAGTGCGGACCAACGATGGCCCAATGCTTAACAGTCCACTCACAGCATCGTTGGTGAGGATTGTGATGGTGGAAACGCTGTTCTCTGGCACGATCCGTGGACGGGCAGTGGGTGAAGGATAGCTGGCGCTAAGAACTCGAACATCGGTTAGGTTCACGTAAAACGTCTCGTCCGGTTCTGTCAGAGAATCATCAAGGATCGATAAGCGAATGGCGGCGGATGTTTGGCGGCCGTCAAACAGCAGCTGACCATCAGGCACAGGGGTGAAATCTTCACCAGGGGTGGCGCTGCCCGGCGAGGTTTTGTAATACAGCTGGGTCCGGTTGCTACGGAAACCGTAGAGGCGCTGAACATAGAGGGTGATGGTTCGGACGTCCTCCTCGATGACCAGATGCTGAGATTCGGGGGAGAATCGATACAGACCCAAAGGCTCCACCTCTGCTACTGTGTATCCAGGCCTGAGTATAACAAATACAGGAACACTCAATCAAAAAAAACTGTGTAATTTAATGGAGCCTCTATAGTAGCAGGTTGGGCATTATTCTGCTGAAAAATCATACAGTAGTTGGAAGTCCTGCCATGAGAAACACCACATGTTCAACACAACTCCTACAAATATCACTGAGCTGTAAGTGGTCCTGGTATCACTACTAGTGGTGATTGACAGTCATATGCAATGGCTCCCCAGATCCACACTCTAACAGTTGAGGCATTGTGTTGTGCCACAGCAAAAGCAGAATCAAACAGACCAAACAGACTCTGACAGATGGCCTAGATGGTGGGCAATTTGTTAAAACAACCATCCTGTTTCTTTTAGTCCAATGATGCGCCCTTTCTCAAAGTCAACTTTCAATTGGGCAAAATCTTTAAATCTGTTTCTCTCAGTCAAATAATGTGCTCGTTCTCAAAGTCAAATAAGCAAATTGTCTTAAAGTGCATCATACAGACATACAGCTCTGGAAAAAATAAGAGACCACTTCAAAATGATGAGTTTTGTTGATTTTACCAAATTATATACCTCTGGAGTATATAATTAAGAGGAAGATGGATGATCACAAGCCATCAAACCAAGCTGAACTGCCTAAATCTTTGCACCAGGAGTGGCATAAAGTTATCCAAAAGCAGTGTGTAAGACTAGTGGAGGAGAACATGCCAAGATGCATGAAAACTGTGAATACAAACCAGGATTATTCCACCAAATATTGATTTCTGAACTCTTTAAACTTTTTGAACATGAATGTTGCATTGTCTTTTCATTATTTGAGGTCTGAAAGCTATGCGTCTTTTTTGTTATTTTCAGCCATTTCTCATTTTCATTTATAGAATAAAACAACACTGTTCTTTTTACTCAAACATATAGTTATAAAAATATAGTTTAAATCATAGAAACTGATTCAGAAACTGAAGTGGTCTCTTCAGAAATTTGGTCCAGAGCTGTATCTAGTGGTCAATAATCTCTCACCAAGTGGTGCACTACCCAAACAGGACAGGTTCTGTTTCTATCAGTACAATAATGCACCCGTACTCAAAGTCAACTGTGGAAATTGTCTCGTAGAGTGCATCATAAAGACATATCTAACAGTCAATGATCTCTCACCAAGAGGTGCACTACCACTACAAACCTACTGTAGCCTCGAAATGCCTTTAGATTTTCAAAGGATGCACTTTTGTGCCCTCTTGTGGTAAGAACTAGTGGGTGTATTATAGGTTTTTTGTCAATGATTGTACAACCAAAGTCGAAATACATTGTAAAAACATCTACTTTTACCTGAGTCTGGCTCCCCCTGGTGCTCTGGAGTCTACACTGGTCAGGTGAACAGCGTGTACAACAGGTTCAGATATATTATACGCAGCAGAGAGGGGTATAATCTGACTCCTCTGACCGTGAGAGAGCGTCACAGTGCCTAGAGACACAAAAGCAAACAGACAGCAAAAAAAAAAACATTAAACTGACTATTAGTGATGAAATATTGAGCATTTTCATGCTACACTACCTTGTATTCTGCTTTGTGTGATTTTCTCAGCCTCTTCGTGTGTTTAAGAGTGAAAGAGGTGGAGGTTAACTAACTAACCTGAGCTGGGGGTGACTGCTCCTGGCTGGTAGCCTGATGGACTCTGGCCAGCAGGGAATCCAGCCCTCCACTGCACATCCACATCTCCATACAGGCCTGTCCTGCTCACTACCGCCTCACACTGACCACTCACCACTTCAGACACGTGCAGCGCCAAGGAGGCAAAGCCCACCTGTAAAAAGAGAAGGCAGTTTCTTCCAACGCACAGAATCTGATAGTAGTAAAGTCAGGCGAAATAAAATAATAATAAAAAATCAAATAAAATAAGGATAGCCCAATATTGAAAAAAAATGCATACAGGGTCCATACACCTTTTAACCAATTATTTTATATTATTTTTCATGACTTTTCCATGCCTTCAAGACACATTTTCATAATTTGATTTTAAAACATCAGTGCAGACATGGACGAAAAAAATAATAAAAATCAACTAAAACAAACAACAAAAAAATTAAAATGTATTATAGTAGGCCTAAAACGAATCTGATAAAAATGTTGAAACAATCTTTAATAGCAAAATGTGTGGCAGATCACTGGCCGGACCGGCGTGCGCCGCGGGGAGGTCGCAGTGAAGAAGCCACGCGTAACGGTGCATTTACACTGCTCCGTCGCGTCAACGCACACGGTCGCACTGCCCCCCTCCAACTGGTCGCATGTGGGCGTGACAAAGGCTTTCCCTGCGTCGTCCAATTAAATCGTTCTAATAAATGTAAATGCTTTTATACAAGCTATTATTATTTTCTATAAATTAAATATATAAATGTGTATTAATAAATATAAATGTTCGCTTGAGCTTTGTTACACTGTCTAATGAGCAGAATATAGGCTAACAAAAGCAAACTTATCCAATTAAATTATATATTAACATTTTAAAAACCCACTAGAGACCCCAACAATCTCTGCAGCCTTTCTCCTCGCTACAGTTTATGGGTGGGGTCGGGCTCATAATGACAGTTTATGAGTCGGACAGGGTCGGGTCGGGTCAGCCCTAGAAGAGTAGTACTAGAGCCACTGAGGTAAAGTAACAGCTAATGTTTACTAATTTAATGTGATTTTTAATTCTGTTTTTTACTCTTTAGATGTGGTTTATGAAATAAAAAGGTTAATATGAAATACAAAATATTACACACAGGTTTCCAATGTAATGCAATGTAATGTAATGTAATATATATATATATATTTTTTTTTTTTTAAGTTAATTATATATATATATATATATATATATATATATATATATATATATATATATATATATATATATATATTTATATATATATTCTATAGTAGAATATTAGAGTCTTCTATTTTGTGCATTACAGATTGAAAACAGTATTCTAACACCCCCCCCCCCCCAACCCAATCACTGGTGATAATTCAGGTCTGAAAGTGTTAAACAACATCTTTATTGTGAATGAATATCCAACATGCATATGTTTAATTATGCTAGAAAATAAAACAAGGGTAAAATTGGTATAAGCCGATTTTAAATCTGAATATATATATATACTGAAAGTATAGAAACAATCATCATTTCCCAAATTTAACTGTATATTATTATTATATACTTTATTAATACTTTATAAATATCACTTATTTAACTCATTTACCAACGTTCATATGCTCCATTTTTTTTGCTATTTCTGTGTTGTTTTTAATATCATGATGTCTGCACTGATGATGGTGTATTTACTCCTCCATTGACCTACAGTATGTACATATAATGTGTGACTGTGGAGCACTCTGCTGGCCATTTGGTTACATTTTACAAAAAAAAAAAAATTAAAAAAGGAAAAAAGTGGAAACAAACCTCAGCATTCGCTGCTTCCTCAGGCACAGACAGAACAGCAGTCCTTGCTTCAAGCTGCAGTCGAGGAGAAGAGCTGAATATAGGTCCTATTAGAGTCGCATTAGTCAGCTCCACCGTGATGTTAAAGCCGGTCGCAAAGAATACCTGTAAATGAAATAAAAAGTCTGATTTTAAGAAAAGCCTATAATGTATTGTTTTCATTCCACTTCACAATCATGTGATACTTTGTTTTGGTCTATCATTTAAAATCTTAATAAAATACATTTATATTTGTGGCTGTAATGTGACAAAATGTGAAAAAGGGGGTATAAATACTTTTGCAAGCAAGTAAACTTCCATATAAGAGAATGTAACTTTTTAGAGGATATACAGCTCTGGGAAAAATAAAGAGAGCTCTTCAGTTTCTGAATCAGTTTCTCTGATTTTGCTATTTATAGGTATATGTTTGAGTAAAATGAAAATTGTTTTTATTCTATAAACTACAGAAACTATGGAAAAAAAGAGAAATGGCTGAAATAACAAAAAAGATATTTGGTGCAATAACCCTGGTTTTTAAACACAGTTTTCATGCATCTTGACATGTTCTCCTCCACCAGTATTACACACTGCTTAACTTAATGCCTTTACTCCTGCTGCAAAAATTCAAGCAGTTCAGCTTGGTTTGATGGCATGTGATCGTCCACCTTTCTTTTCAATTTGGTAAAATCCAAAAAACTCATCATTTTTAAGTGGTCTCTTATTTTTTTCCAGAGCTGTATGTATAAATAAAATCCCCTGTACTAACCTGTGTGCTGACTGGCACAGTAACACTCGCAGACGTCTCTCCATCTCTCACCAGCACACTGCCAGTAGATCTATCTTCAGTGAAGCTCTGTCCAGGAGTGGGGTAGCTGATCCTGTACCCAACACTGACATTACCAAACGCCCCAGCCAGCCTGCTGATGTTCAGAGCTAAAAGCCTGGAGCGGTCAGTAGCATTAATTATCAGCGCCTGTCGCTCTGGTGGAAGGGCGAACACTCCGTGTGGCTCATCATTGGCGAGAACACGGATGCGGGTGGTGCTGCGGAAGGTGTCCAGCTCAGCTCCGCCCTCCACTGAGGTCAGCTGGACGGTGTAGACCTCCTCCAGCTCTGGGACGGAGTCGGGGAGCAGGCTGAGGGTTATCTCTCCGACACGCTGACCGGCCAGGATGATGGCGGAGCCACGAAGAGCAGAGAAGTCGCCCGTCGTATCTGATTCACTAAAGATCTCCCAGAAGACCTGAGAGTAGAATAGACTCTTTAGATATATTTCTGGTAACTACTAGGAGTTTCTGTCCCTTTCCCAACAATATTATCAGTGATATTTGGGGTTTTAATAAAAGCCATGGAGCATAAGAAATTAACACTTAGGCCCAATCCCATTTCTCCCTTTGGCCCTACCACTTATCCCTACCTTTCTGTTTTGTCTTCATTTAAATGAAAGAAAAAAACATCAAGGGTGCCCAAATATATGCATCTGCCTAATTTTATTTAAAGAATTATTGCACACTTTCCGTAAATCCTTTAAAAACTTTATTTAACATCTCAAATATCACTGTATTCATCTGCTTTATGATGTATTTAACTGAAACTGCTGATCCAAACAACCAATGATTTATAAAGAAAAATCATGAAAATTATCAGGGGTGCCCAAACTTTTCAATACTACTGTATGGACTGTGTGGACTACTCTTTTTAATTTTAGTGTAAAAGGTTAGTGCTTACAGTGATGTTGCCCATAACTCCCTCTCTGCGTGTGATGAGGAGGGAGATGTTAAGTGGTCTTTCACCGTCTGCAGGCTCGCTGTACACACGCTCTTTCAGATCCGGATCCGTAAACTGCACTATGCCATTGGGGTCACCAAACTTTGCAATCTATTACACACACAGAAAATAAATCATATATATATATATATACACATATATTAGGAGAGCCCCACGGCATGGTTGGTGGGGAAAATAAAGAGGCTGGGCATTCTGTATAGTCTCACCTTTATTAACATCATAATAACAATAGAACTTTGTTAAAATCATGTTTTGTTTGTTGGGATGAAATGTTGTAATGGGGCTCGAGCCCTTCCATTAAACGCCTGGAACCAGGGTTCCCTCCTACATTAACAGCATTACTTTAACTGCTTAAACTACAAATATTTTTCTTAAGAATATTACTGGAAGCAAGAAATAACAGCTTTAGATTGTTAAAAATTAATTTTATTAGTGGTGTCATTCAATTCAATTCTGAGAGAGAGAAAGAGAGGAGAGATAGAGATAGACAAAGAGAGCGCGCGAATGAACAAAAAATAGAGAAACAGAGGGAGAGAGAGAGAGAGAGACAGAGCGCGCGAGTGAGCAAGGGGGAGAGAGAGACAGAGAAAGAGACCGCGCGAGAGAGAACTAGAGGCAGACCGCGCGCGAGCGAGAGAGAACGAGACCGACCGCACGCGAGCGAGAGAGAACTAGAGACAGACCGCACGCGAGCGAGAGTGCGAGAACGAGAGACAGACCGCGCGCGAGCGAGAGAAAGAACGAGAGACAGATCGCACGCGAGTGAGAGAGCAAGAACGAGAGACAGACCGCACACGAACGAGAGAGCAAGAACGAGAGACAGACCGCACGCGAGGGAGAGAGAACTAGAGACAGACCGCACGCGAGCGAGAGTGCGAGAACGAGAGACAGACCGTGCGCGAGCGAGAGAGAACTAAAGACAGACCGCGCGCGAGCGAGAGAGAGAGAACGAGAGACAGAGAGAGAGACCGCGAGCGAGAGACAGAGAGAAATACCGCGCGCGCGAGAGAGAGCGAGAGAAAGCACAAATAAGATCGAGAGAGCGAAGCTTTGAATAAGACCTTTACAGACATTTATAAAAACTAAAGGTGCTTCATTCATAACAAAATCCAAGTAAAACATTTATATGGGATTAAAACACATATACAGGCATTCATAACAGCTTTCTAAATAACAAGTTTGGACATATGTATGTAAAAAGTTTCACAAACGAACAGTTTAGTCATTAATAAAGATGTTCATGATTACTTATACAGAACAGTGTAAAAATACATCATTTTTGCTTTAGCATTATAAACACTTATACTCCCATACTAAAAGTGATCTATTATTCCTAACTTTTCCTAAATTTTCTACAAATTGTATTTGTATTTTAAAATTAAAATTTTCACTCAACTATCTGTGTTTAAATTAAATAAATTCTGTGAACTGTAAGTAAAGTACTGATAACTCACCCTGAGTGTAACCGAGCCAGCTCTGGCGTCAACACCCATTTCTCCAGACACAACGCGCAGCTTGACAACAAAAGTTTCCTCCACCTCCACCTCTCCATGTGGCAGAATCCGCAGCTCGATCACCCGCACTCCTTCCTCTCCATCTCTGAACTCGAACGATCCGTTCACAGGTTCAGCAATATCCGTGTTTACAGGAGGTAAAACAGCATTCGAGTTGGGACCCAGGATGTACCACGTTATCTAAAGGAGAACAAACACAGTTCAGTATTAGAATAATGTTCCTTATCACACCAACAAGTGCTAAATACACAGAACTTTTTATGATATATTTGTGTTTTTTTGTGTGTTTTTGTTTCTAATTTCTCCCATGAGCAGATGAAGAATAAGTTTGCTGCTGTGATATCTGCATGGACACAGTAGCTCTTTTATCAGCACCATTAGCAGAAGCGCAGTTGCTCAGGTAACCAGCAAAAGCTGTGGGATGAATAGTCAGAAGCTAGAAAATCTCCAGGAAAAACCTACCACACCACTCAAGTGTTTAGAATGAATAGGTTTAGCTTTGCAGGGGAGTTTTTCTCTCCCTACTCAGGAATAATGCTTTCAATTTATAAGCAAAAATAATAAGGACTGCTGCTTTAACCTCCTAAGACCCAAACTCTTGCATGGCATGCATTTTGTTATTTCTATTTGCTATTTAGGCTAATTGGCAACTGATTAGTGTAAAAACAATAAATTCAACTACATGATGTAATTTCTGGAAAAAAAAAGATGTCCACATATGAGGACTTTAGTTTTATATTTACATAGTTTCACAATGAATAATAATGTGCAATGTATTCCTATCATTAGATACAGCAATCATGCTCCTTTGAGCTTCAACATGAAGACATAACAAAGTAAAAAAAAATAATTTACTGTATTTACTGTTTGCTTAAATTTCTGAATAAAATCGAAACTATAACATCTTAAACTGTTCTGCACAACTAGGTGAGAGTATAATGGCCTCATATGAGGACACTAGGACTTTGTAGAGCACAATTTAATGTTGGGGTCTAGACAACCCAAAATGTAATGTGAACATACAGTATGTGGACGCCAGGTCTTAGGAGCTTAAACTAAGTTTCAATATACTTTTAGTTTTACATTTTTAGCTATGTGGTACTGCGTATATATATATATACGTATATATATACGTATATTTCCGCTCATTCTCACATTTTATACCAAAAACACATTTTAAACGTACTTTTCCTTATGCTCATTACAAATATATGTTTACACCAGAGAGGCCTCTAATTGCCAAAATTAGGTTACAGACTGTCGCTTTAATGCAAGATTTGATTTTGTATTTATTAAACTGTTAATTCCAAAATATTTGAAAATAAGACAGAAGTATTCTAACATGAATATGATTTGAATGATTCAGTTTAATGTCTGAGCTGTATATCAGACAGCACTGGGAACATATTAACTGTGCCTAATAATAAAGCTGCTGAAGTGATATCAGCACCTCTGTGGCTAATGTACTTGTGAGTCATAAATAATTTGGCCTTTAAATCAGTCAACATACAGTATTTCCCAAATAAGTTTTACTCAGACAGACAACCTTTATTAAAATGACAGGTCGTACTTCCAGTCTCGGTCAGCTGAACATTTCCTGACCCCAGTTCTCACTCGTATTGAATGTGTAAAGCAGTGGAAACATCCAATGGAAGCTTGTTTTCCCCCCTCAAATGTTTTCCCCATATGCGGAATACTAAGATCATGGTGCTAAGCTGCAGATGTTGACGGTGAGGTCATCGTCTAGACGGGGCTCACCATTGCATCTCCGACCAGCCCGCCGACGCGCTCCAGCACCAGGCTGAGCCTCAGGGTGCTGTTGGGGTTGGGGATGGTGATGAGGCTCTGGTTGACAAAGCGGACCACGCCGCTGGGCGAGTCACTCTTGGCGATGGTGATCTGGGAGATGAGCTGGGCACCCAGTATAGCGCCCCCTGTGGCTGCAGTGAGCTGGATCTCAAACATCTCGTTATATTCCCTGTAAATGTAAAGAGAGATGAACAGAATTGAATATGTCATAATTAGGCCTGTCACAATAAATGCAATATTGATTTATCGTACAATAAATAAATACATTTTAATAATTGTGATATTGTCTATTGTATTTATTTGTATGTTTGTTCACATATATAACAGTTAACAGTATTTTAGCCAGTCATGCTTCAATAACTGTGACTGCATACACAAAATGTGGAGTAAAGTAGATGAAGAAATAAGTATATAATTCCCAAACTAATTATTATAAATGATTAATTCAAAATGTGTTGTCTATAAAAAGTGTATAATTGCTTTTTTTGTCTTAAAATTACAAAAATATTGAGTATCACTAATTATTATTATTTCTGGGACGATATATCGTCCACCAAAAAATCTCATTGCGACAGGCCTAGTCATAATTGATATAATTAATAATAAGATTAGTACAGTCACTTGCCAAAACTGATGAAAAGTCACATAGCAGTATGTACAATAATCATAAATTGTTAACCCTAAGAAATGGCGTGGGAACAGCCACATTTGTATAAGCCGTGAGTTGCTATCTTGTGAGTGTTTCTGAATGCTGACGAGTTTACAAACTTCCAGTGGGAATTTAACAATCCTTGATCCACAGAGTAGGGGTGGACGATATAGCTCTAAAATAATATCACGATATTTCACGATATTTCCGCGATAACGATACTCTTGGCGATATGATAAAACATTGAATTAAAAAAATATATATTTCAAGATTACTCTACTGCAACAAAATGAACATTAAATCTTATTATTGCATATGATATGATATGGCACACCCCTAACTGAGATATAAAAAAATACAAGATCTTTTTTATTTTATTTGTAACAGAAGTCAATAATCCAGAATGTCATGATACTAATAATAATGCACTCCATTATAATGTATAAGTAAAATGACAGATATACTGGACAGATATTATCTGTCTCTAGTAGATATATAATGGAAAATAAGAACAGTTTGAATTTTTCTTTTGCTAAAAACTGTAGTACCCTGATGTGATATTTAGGGTTGGGTGATATTGAATGATATTTCAGGGTATAATATTGTTCACGATATTCAAAAATGTTGGCATATTATTGCTTACGATACGATACGTTTTTTTTAAGCTTCAGTTGGATATGTCAAAAATCATGGGACACATAAAAAAGTCCTAGAAATGCCTGAAAACTGCCACTCACCTGTCCAGATCGTCCACTATAGTGACGTTGATGTGGTTGAGGATCTGGCCGGGTCTGAAGGTGATGGTACCGTTTGGAAGGATGTAGTCAGCGCCAGGTTCAGCAGTAACACCTCTGGAGAAATACTCAGCAGTGACCTGCCCGTACGTACCCACCCTCCTCAGTACAGGAATAGAGACAGTGCCAACTTCCTCCTCAACTGGACAGAGCAAGGAGAGAAGAAATACAAACAATATTAAGGTGCACCAATCCATCTTTTTTCTCAGATCTGATACCAACTAATTCACTAACATTCTTTCTGAACAACATTTAAAGCATTTAAAATTAAGTACACAACAGAATGGAAAAAAACAACAGATCCTATCATTTTTGGATTTATTCTTTTTATTTGATACTATGCTACTGATATGCTTATCCTCTCTGAAGCTCAGAAATGAATGCTAATAGCCATGATGCTAACAGCTGGAGCCACATTGCTAACAGACACAGCAGCCGAACTAAAAGAACTAAAAGAAATTAGTTCTGGGTGGTTTGACCAAAAATCTCTGTATATCACTGTATTTGTCAAGATTCTGATGGTTTCACAGTATATCACAGTATTTTTTTTGAATGACTAGGCTTTTATATAGGTTTGTGACTTACTCTACTGTCAGGAGTATATAATATAAAATGTAAGGCTTTAAATTAAGGCTTTGATTAGTACTGCATGTAGTTTGCTCCACAAAATAATACAATACATCAAAAAATCAGATTTCAGTGAGGAACAGCAGCAGAAGCTCCACAGATAAAGTGGTGTTCTTATGTTTTTCCTGGCAGGACAGAGCTAGATGAGTGTTTGATTCCACAGAGCTGAGCTGCTGCCACGCCAGTGTATTAGCTTGTTATGCTAACTGGCTAGCATTTGCTAGTGAGCTTCTTTGACGGTGCACTAACAGTAATATTAACTATTAATAAAGGGATAATAATGATTCACTGGTTAGATGAGGTACATTTTGCTGTAAGTAAACTATATTTCTTTTGTTGCTAAAATGATTCTGAGCTTGAATTATGTAGCTTAAAATAACAAGCTGGAGTGAGATAGAGGTAATTATATTGGTTCTATTGGTTTCAAGCTGGATTACTCACTGACAGTTGATAACAGGAAAGAGATAAGGAACTTGTGATATGAGGTCGGTTTTGCTGTTTGCTATGATAAGTATGTCGTGTCTATAGGTTTTTATTCTGAATCTGAATTATGAAACCTGGAATAGTGTGTTAGCCACGATGCTAACAGCTAGGTTCAGCCTGGTTGGGCCTAATCCTTACGTTAGATCAGTGCAACCCTAAATATTAACACTTACATAAAATACAGGAATCAGAGTACTATGTTTAGTCTTCAAAACAATCCACCACTTGTGAGCAAGTGTGTCTGTGTACCAGTAATATTGGTGAAATCTGGGTCAAATTCCAGGATGCCCTCGACGTTGTCATTCTTCTGGATGAGGATCATGACAGAGGAGATGTTTCCAATGGCTGGAGGCTGATCTAGCTGCAGACCTTCTTCCCTTATGGTAAAGTTCAATGCACTGATGAGAGAAGGAAGAATGAGGAAATTAATAATCACAGTGGTAAAAAAACTAAGTACAAAAAGAAATACTCTCTTTAAGTTCTCTAAATTCATTTTTGTCATTATTGTGGGCTTACCTGTCATTGAGAAGCTGCACCTGAGTGATGTTGAGGTAGAACTCTTCGGGTCCCTCTGGAAGAGAATCGTCCAGGATCTTCAGGGTGATGATTTTGAAGCTGTCTCCTGGACTGAACAGCAGTCTGCCTGAGGACTGGTTAAAGTCTAGTCCGATCACTGCAGTCCGGCCCTCTGTCTGGTAGCTGACCCACACGCTGCCCAGGAGCCCCATGGAGCGCACCACTGTAACATTCACCTGAAAGACAAAACACTGCTGATTACTATCTGTTATATTTTTAAAACATTTTTTTTTACAAACGCAAGTCATATGTTTTTGTAGAATGTGTAAGACTAACAAGCCTTGTGGAGGAAGTTAAGACTAATAACACTAGTAACCAGATATCCCTCTTAAGAGTAGCCTACATCCCTCAGCTCATACAGTACCAGAGTACCAGAACACAGCAGAGGCAACTAACACCACTGACCAAAAATGTATTAATTGATATTTCCAAACATTACTCAACTCTTTTAAATTAGGGGAACATTTGTGTGAATTGAATCATCTTATATAATAACTGCATTTAGTCTGCTGCCATTGGCAGCTTCTTTTCTGCTAGTTTCTGGCAAAATCTATTGGCATAATGGGTGTGTTCTCCTACACTCCTTTTTAAAACTCTTCATCAGTTTGTAGTCATTCCCCGTGGGCTACCTTAGGTAAACTTGTAAATCCTATATTATGTTCTAACTCTGTGTTGGCTGTGCGCACTTTATTGTTCTCTCTATAACATTTTCTTTCTTCATCTAATTTTTAATAGGAATTTTTAAATCTGTAATTTACCTAAAAAGAGAAGACTAAATACAAATCTATTTTATGTATCCAGTGTATCCAGGCTTCCAGTGTGTGTAGTTCTATACACAACAAGATTCCATCAATTTAAAATGACCATACAGTGGAATATCCATACACTGCCCCACTGTTTCTATGATTCCAGTATCTGAGAACACAGTGTTACACAATCTTTGGCTGTAAATCAGAAACAATCCCCCAGAACAAAACCAACCCAGACTCAAACTGCAGCTACAAACTGGGACTCTATGGCAGCCGACAAAACAGTTACAGTGGTCACTAGACTTGACCACTTGCCACTGATTAAAAAAACGTTCCATGGTAAAATCACAGAGAACGTCTGCGTGTGCAGAGGCTGCAGAGAGAGACGACGGGTAAAACTGGGGACTCTTACTGATCTGTCCTCCTCGGAGGCGCTGAGGGAAGACTGGGAGAAGGAGAAGAGGCCATAGGGCATGTCACTGGCAGCCATGGTGATGATGGCACTTTGTCTGTTGGGGCTGATCTCTGATCCCGGAGTCAGAGACACGAGCCTCAGCTCGTATACCCGCCGTTCCTCCGGGATTTCATCATCCAGAGCCTGGAACAGAAGAGAAGACATTTATATATATAAATATACAGCTCTGGAAAAAATAAGACCACTTAAAAATGCTGAGTTTCTTTGATTTTAACAAATAAAAAAAACTCTGGAATATAATCAAGAGGAAGATCAAAAGCCATCAAACCAAGCTGAACTGCTTAAAATTTGCACCAGGAGTGGCATAAAGTTATCCAAAAGCAGTGTGCAAGACTGGTGGAGGAGAACATGCAATACACAGGATGTATGATCAGGCCCCTAATGTTTATTTATATCTAAAAGGTACCGTATTCTTTTTGCACTATAAAATCCTTTAATTTACCCAAAAATCAAATTGGCAGTGCGCCTTTTAATCCGGTGCGCTTTTAATCCCACCGCTGAAGTACAGCATTATAATAGAGTTTCAGTTTAGTTCTCCAGCAGTATTATCATTAGCTGCTAATCGCGCAAAGCGCTAGCTCTTTAGCCCTTTAGCCCTTTTGGAGGTGAGTATTATATGCCTGTATTCTGCTGCTAACCCCAGAGAGCACTGCTGGAGCAGTATTAGCATTAGCTGTTAACCACAGCGCTAGCTCTTTTGCTGTTCAGAGAAGAGTATATCGTACTGTAGCCTGTGCATTTATCATGTTAAAACAAACCACGTGGGACAAATCGCTAGCTAATATCGCCCTGGCTTACCGGAACACTCAGGGTTCCTCAGTGTAGCTCTGTTGGGCGCTAGCAGTTAGCCGCTAATGCTAATGCTCCAGCTTTAGTGGAAAATGGAGGGGCTTTACTCACCCAAATAAACAGCAGTTTTCTGGAGAGAAATCTGTGTAGATTTACATCCAGCGCTCGTTTGATTTGTCTAATTCGTCTGAAATGTTTTGTTTTTTCTTTTAGGAATTATGCTTTTGTTTACTTAACTTAGCTTAGCTTTACAGGTCGGAAAACATGGTGACACCGCTTTACTACTACTAGTTACTAGTGTCGCATAAAATGTATGTATGAAAATAGACCAAAAAATAGACGTTTATTGATAATGCGCCTTATAATTATTTATTTATTTTTATGTATCTAATATGCATGTATTGAATTCAGGTTAATGAATATCACAAACAACTCAATGCACAAACTGTAGCACAACTGAAAAACCTTGTATCTACCAAACATTTCACAGTAATACACTTCCCATGACGATCTGGGCTTACCTTCAGCTGAATGGTGGCGGCAGACTGCCGATCCCTCATTATAACCTTTCCTGAGATCTCCAAGAACTCAGCGGGTACAGCTGGTGTGATGTTCCAGTATATCTCAATCTCACCAAAAATGCCTGGACCCCTGACCAGACTGCAGCACAACACATTAACACATACAGTTAATACTGATGAGGCTCACACTCTGAATTATCAACCAACAACAACAAACATTCATAAGAACAGTCGTACCTGATCAGAGCCGTGCCATTGTAGGCACCCTGAGGTTCCCCAATAATAACATTCCTGGAGGTGTCAGCTACGCCTACGATTCCCAGAGCTCCACGGTCTGCCCTTATCACCACTGTGGCCATGTCTATCAAACCAAAACAGAGAAATACTTAATGTAGCCCTGAGTGATTCTGAAACTTTAAATATCTAACTCACAAAAGCACATTTGAAGGTTGAAGAATAAAGATCTAATATAAAATAACATTAATTACTGACTTCTTGTGGGATTGATGACGGCCTCGTTCTCTGCAGATAGAAGCTGAACGGTGAATCTCTCCTCCCCCTCCAGAACAGCATCAGCTAAAGCCTGGATCATCAGAGTCTGTCTAGACTCAGTCTGAAAAGAGGTCAGAGGTGTGTGTGTGTTAGAGCGTGACTCAAGATGGTTGGACTTGGTACTAGGGGTGGGCGATATGGCTCTAAAATAATATCACAATATTTCAGGGTATTTTAGCGATAACGATATACTTGGCAATATAGGAAAACTAAAATAATTCATTCATTTCAGGAATATAGTATAATAGTATAACAGTATAATCATAATGTGGCAAAATAAATAATATAGCATAAAATAATATAATGCAGCAAATAATATTGCAGAATATTTAGTGCATGCATATAAACTGCAAACTAAAAAAGTTATACAATAAATACACCTAAAGCTTCACAGTAAATAATAAACTACTTTTAAGACACAACAGCCCTATTATCACGATATGGATTTTTAATATAATGATATTTCTGTGTCACGATATATTGTATACGATATAATATTGCCCACCCCTACATGGTACTACAGAGTACCAAAAGGTCTTTAAAAAAATGTGGTGTCTGTTTTCGATACTTTGCATGAAACGTTCATAAACTTGCCAGAGAAAAACGCAGAGAGTACACACAGACAGAAATAAAACCAGTCCTGACGATGCCCTGCCATTCACAAGTGGAGAACACGCACAGAAAGGCGGTGAGCAGGTTCTCTGTGATCATTCAAACTGTCGACACACCTAAAATCCCAGACGATCGCTCGCTCTCGCGCTGTCTCTTCCTCTCTCTCACTTGCACTCTCTCTCTCTTCTGAGATATTATAATACAGTAATTCTAAGTGACTTGACACCAGTAATATAATTTTAATATTTGTAGTTTTTTTTCTAATTTTACCCATTTTCTCCCCAATTTACAGGGGCAATTACCCAACCCACTCATTAGGACTATTGATTGACTATTGAACCCCCTATCACTAGTGATGCCCCAACACACCAGGAGGGTGAAGACTAACACATGCCTCCTCCGATACATGTGAAGTCAGCCACCGCTTCTTTTCGAGCTGCTGCTGATGCAGCATTACCGAGCAGCTTGACGGCATGAGCGGGGGTTCGAACCTGCAACCTCCTGCTTATAGTGGCAGCGCTTTAGACCACTGGACCACTCGGCGCCCCCAAAATTTGTTTAAGTTTAAGCACAAGCAATTAATTTTGTTCTTAATAAAGCGCCACAAACATGCTCACTATTTGTTCCAACAAGATTCAACAAGAGTCTCTCATGATGACAGAATGATAAGGAGATTACTCATGATTACTCTTTTACATAAATATGATGTAAACGAAGTATCATTTGGGTTTCGGTACTGAATTCAAAGTATTGTATCGGTACCAATATTTAAAAAAAAAAAAAATTGTGTGACTAAATCATTTATACAAACAAATGGAAAAAATCTGTGGCCACATTTTGGTTATAAGAACAAAGGAAAATAAAAATGATATAAACTTCCTTAGGACTGAGTCGGATAACTACAGGAAATAAATGAATTACTGTATAATTACATTCAAACAGTAAATACTTCCTATAGTAAATACACCCATATATTAAATAAGTATCTCCACCACTTACTCCATTAAACACCAGAGTTCCGTTATGAGGCTGCAGGTCATCTCTTGCCTTCTGCTCCAGAATCCAGATCAGATAAACAGTACCTTCACCTCCTGCACTCCGGACCACTGTTAGATTAGCCCTGGAGGCGGGATCATCAGTGTACTGCGGCTCAGAGACAGTGATCTGAGGAAAAGCCGGATTAAATATAATTTTATATTTAGCTTATATAAATCTTAACAGGGTATCATATCTCACTATCTCACTATGCAAATTTTATATCTACCGTTAGCTCCTCGAATCCGAAGCGGCCGAGCGGGGAATCGTTGGCGGGGATGTTGATAACGACTGAAGTGTCTGTTCCCAGTCTTGCTCCTCCAATCACACGTGTCAGCTTTACAAGGAATGATTCCATTGGCTCCACAATAGTGTCATCAATAATGTTGATCTCAATCATGGCACTTGCCTATAAAAGCAAAGAGCAAAGTTTGCACTTTCAAGAACAAAAGAAACAACAGTGGCTTTTAAAAATAAGCTGTTTACACAATTACAAAATGTAATATTGAGGATTGTCAAAATTTCATGATGAATGAAACAATAGAAATGATCCAAATATGTATTGCTACATTAACATTAACTGACATAAAAGCTATAAATATATGTTATATGTCTTTATGCTCATTAAGAGTATATTCCTAAATGTTCTTGATTCTTGCATAGTTTCACTTCATTTCCTATAATTAAACAGCATGATTTTGTTTTAGATAGTACAGGGGTTGGACAATGAAACTGAAACACCTGGTTTTAGACCACAATAATTTATTGTGATGACGGACATTCTTGTGGAAACAGGAGAGATGAGGTGCACATTGAATTCTGCCATGATTTGGGCAGCCCTTTCAGACAGCTTCCTCTTGCGTCCACAGTTAATCCTGTTGGATGTGGTTCGTCCTTCTTAGCGGTATGCTGATGTTACCTTGGATACCGTGGCTCTGGATACATCACAAAGACTTGCTGTCTTGGTCAAAGATGCACCAGCAAGACGTGCACCAACAATTTGTCCTATTTGAACTCTGGTATGTGACCCATAATGTTGTGTGCATTGCAATACTTTGAGCAGAACTGTGCTCTTACCCTGCTAATTGAAACTTTAACACTCTGCTCTTACTGGTGTAATGTGCAATTAATGAAGATTGGCTACCAGGCTGCTCCAATTTAGCCATGAAACCTCCCACACTAAAATGACCGGTGTTTCAGTTTCATTGTCCAACACCTATATATATGTAAATGAGCCCTGTTAACGTTAAGCACAATGTGAGCATAAGCCAGCAGGTATTGTTTACCTGTCCATCTTGAAAGGTAAGGTTTCCTGAAGTTGGAGTGAAGTCCTCAATAGTGGCGATGACTGGTTGAGCTTCCCAGAACACCACGATCCTGTCACTCCTACCAGCCAGCCTCACCACCGGTAGATAAAGGATGTTATCAGGTGGAGGAACCTCGTGGCCAAAGACTACCCCAGAAGCATCCTGAAAAAACATGATATGAAGCTGTCATTTTTGATTCATGTAGTCTGCTGTTGGTTCCTAAATTCTTAGTTTTCTGCTCGACAGCAATTTGATGTATTTGATGACACTGAAAAGTCATTTCATTATAACCACATCCTTGTTTCTCCATTTCATTTTTTGCTCCACTGTCCATATGATTAATAGCCTTTATACTTTTCTTAGTCCTGCAATGACACTGAGGTGTTTAAAAACTCCAGCAGCACTGCTGTGATTGATCCACTTGTAGCAGCTGAACATACAGGTGCATCTCAAAAAGTTTGGAATGTTATTGAAAAGTTACTTTATTTCAGTAATTCAGATTAAAATGTGAATCTCATATATTATGTAGATGTATTAAATACATAGAGATCTATTTTAAGCGTTTATTTATTTTACTGTTGATAATTATGTCTTATAGCTAATACAAACTCAAAAATCTGTCTCTCAGAAAATAAGGATATTATATAAGCACAATTGGTACTTTTGGCAGTGTGGGCAGTGTACCAAGTCCTGCTGGAAAATGAAATCTGCTTCTCCATGAAAGTTGTCAGCAGAGGAAAGCATGAAGTGCTGTAAGATTTCTGGGAAAACAAAATTGCACTGACTTTAGACTTGATAAAACACAGTGGATCAACACCAGCAGATTGTCCATTTCATTTCCATTTCATTTTATTTTCCAAACCATTTCATTTTCCAGCAGGACTTGGCACACTGCCCACACTGCCAAAAGTACCAATTGGTCTTATATAATATAATTTTCTGAGACCCTGATGTTTGGGTTTTTAGTGGCCGAAAGCCCTGTAATCATTAACAATAAAATAAATAAACACTTAAAGTAGATCACTATGTGTTTAATACATCTATATAATATGGGAGTTTTTTAAATAAAGTAACTTTTCAATTATATTAACATTTTTTTAGATGCACCTATACACTTGATGGAAGGAGGATAGTAAAGTATGGCCGATAGACTGTAATTATAGAGCTACAAAGTGCTCTTAATTTTTAGGTGGAGTTTTACACAATTAACAGTAAGTGTGGAAATACAAAGATGTAGTGTTAAAGCTGTGGCTGGTCAATAAAGACAATGAAAAGACAATAGTTTCTAGTTCTCACCCTGGAGACATTAAACTGAAGGACCCCTCTGGGATCATCATTTTCTTGAATGGTGATCTCAGCAATCTCCATCCCAGGTCTTCTGAGGCTTGGCTGTCCTGCTCCTGTCTGACCTCCCATTAATTCTACGTGAGTGATATTCACCAGAAATGTTTCAGCCAGTTCTGGAAAGTCATCCTGTGAAAACACAAGTGTGTGCACACATTACAATTAGTGCAAAATTGAGATTTATTTATAGTAACACACAGTCCAAATACAGCAGATAGAGCGCCATTGCTTAAAAAAAAAGGCACTCAACACCAAACCAGCATTGAGCGTAAATTGCATAGCGTTCGAAACAAAACACAACAGAACTGAATGATGTGTTATGCAGTTCGTCTCACGGAGCGTGTTGATGTTTGCCAGCACTTTGAGACACAACCAAGCCCTCTCTCAGCCCAAACAAAACTCAGCATGAGGCTACGGAGGGCGAAAATACCCGCACCGCTGCAATTTGCAGGAGCAGGAGCTATTTGAGGAGGAAACTGAGGCAGAAAAGCAGGGTTTCAGCGGTCGTGGTGATAGCCATGTGTTGCTGGCCTTTGCTGTAGGCAGCACACAGGCAGAACGCCAGCTTGTCTGCTTAACAACTCAAACAGAGCTTTGGTTACTGCCTCTGCTTAGCGCAGGCGGCCGTGGAGGTCTAGGACATGTGCTCTCTGACTTACACTTAAAACCAGCTGCTGTAGTTACAAACTGCATCAACTGCACATTCAACTGTCATGAATGTGCCAGATGTCAAAGGCAAGCCTGGTATCAGGTACTTGTGACTTTTATTGTGTTGACAATCCCAAATTACACGACTGAGCAGGGATTAAACCTAGTCTCGGACTACAGAGTAATTTTTAAATGAAGATTAAATGAAGATTCATTGTAAGGAAAATAAAGTCTACATCTCTGCTCAATTCCTTTTTGGGAAACAGACCCTATATATATATATATATATATATATATATATATATATATATATATAGCTCTGGAAAAAAATATTTTACCAAAACTCTGAAATATTATAAAGAGGAAGATTGCTGATCACAAGCCATCAGATCAATCAGATTTTTGCACCAGGAGTGGCAAAATGTTATCCAAAAGCAGTGTTTAAGACTGGTGGAGGAGAACATGCCACGATGCATGAACACTGTGATTAAAAACCAGGGTAATTTCACCAAATATTGATTTCTGAACTCTTAAAACTTTATAAATATGAACTTGTTTTCTTTGCATTATTTGAGGTCTGAAAGCTCTGCATCTTTTTTTGTTATTTCAGCCATTTCTCATTTTCTGCAGACAAATGACAATATTTTTATTTGGAATTTGGGAGAAATGTTGTCCGTAGTTTACAGAATAAATAACAATGTTCATTTTACTCAAATATATATCTATAAATAGCAAAATCAGAGAAACTGATTCAGGTTTGTGGAAACCCCTTATAACAAATGCACTGCTGACACAAGTTAAGATGTGCAAACACAGCTTGTCCCTGTAGAGAACCCTAATTAAATGAATAAGAGATGTTCAGAGCAAAGTGAATAATGTTTAAAGTTTATCTTATCATTAAAACCACATGCATTTTATTGTCTGCGGTGAGTGGCTAATGCTATTGCTGCAACCTCCAGCCTTAGTGATGGAGAAACTTCATTAAAAACTTCTTTATAATAATGCACTTTAATGTAGTGGCTTTACTGCACCTTATAACCTGACTGGTAAAATTCATACATAAGATGCAATGGATTATTAGGCGCACTGGCAATTTTTGGGAAAATTAAAGGACTTTAAGTGCCCCTTATAGAGCGAAAAATACAGATAGGATAGTGATTTGATGACAACTAAAATAACAGCAGCCCAAGTAGGTTCCCCATTATCCTGTGGTATCTAGCATCAAGACATTAGAATTACTGTAGATATTTTTTATTACTGTAAGTTGTGAGGTAGGTCTCCAACAGTCTCAATATTAAGCTCTAGTCAAAGTTACTGACAACAAGATAAGAAAGACCTACAGTAAGATACTCACCGGTAAGATGGTGATGGTTACCAGAGCAACAGCAGCCTGCTCCATCATAACGACTGTAGCCTGTTTAGCTAAGTAGTCCTCACCCTCGCTGGCTTGATTGACTGGTGGCAATGACAGAGCTGGCCTGGTTGTGTAGTAGACCACCACATTCCCAGAAGCCCCCTGTTCTCTCACTATGCTCAGTGTGATGTTGCTTGGACTCCCTGCAAACATAGTATTGTACTGTAATAAATGCAAAATTATGCACAGTTATGCATAGAGAACAAGAGTAAGAAGAATTATGGGCCAATCATAATGCACTCGAGTTGGAGTGAAGCAGTTAGTAAGCATCTGTGCAAGCTATTTACATTATTTTTTTGCAATCAGTTCCTACAAATTGCAGAAAAATGAGGGCCCTGGCTTTCAGTGGTAGACCTCAGTAATGTAGGCTGATTATATTCATTCAGTCATGCAGACGCCTCGCATTGTACTGGTTTGGCTAAAACACTCAGACTCTGCGAATAGATGAATTACTTGGAGGTTCGGCCGTGATGAAGTACTGTGAGTCCAGGTGCCATCCAATCACGCCATACGGAGAGCCATTTGCTTTAATGGTGAGCTCGGCTCTGGCTCGCTGCGGGTCAATCACGGCTCTCCTGGAAAGGTCGATGACCCCGACTGTGGTGACATCTGTTAAGACGATGGTCACTTTCTCTGCCGTTTCTGGAACACTGTCCGCTAACACGTTCAGCGAGATGGTGGCTACGGCCTGACCCTCAGAGAAAGTCACCTTAGAAAGAAACATAGAATATATAAAATATTATTATACTTTAATTCACAAGATTGTAAAAAAAATAGTCAAAACCAGCAGGAATTACAACTAATGTCAGATTAAAATGCAATTTAGAAGGAAGATAACGTTTGCCAGGAACTAGAGTACTAGAGCACATATTGAGTGTACGAACTCCATACGTGCTCCTTAGACACAATGATGGTGATGTTCATTAAGTATTAAATTACAGTAAATTACACATACAACTCTGGGAAAAAAATAAGAGACCACTTAAAAATAATGAGTTTCTTTGATTTTGCCAAATTCAAAACCTCTGGAATATAATCAAGAGGAAGATGGATGATCACAAGCCATCAAACCAAACTGAACTTTTGCACCAGGAGTGGCATAAATTATCCAAAAGCAGCGTGTAAGACTGGTGGTATAACCAGGGTTATTCTGCTAAATATTGCTTTCTGAATCATGTCACACCAATTACATTTTCACCTTATAGTATGATAAATAAACATGACCTTGACAAAATATTGCCCAGAGACTTTTCTTTTCACCAGCAGGTACCACACCCATACACACACAGTACAGTTTTGCTGCTGCTGTAGTCTTTTATACTGTTTAATTAAGGACATCTGTAACTTCTGTTCAAACACAATTCTAAAACACTATATTGTCCATTAAAAACAGCTACAGTGACAGGACTACCAGGAACAATTAAGACTGATATGGAGCTTGGGAGCAACTCTTTTTTTGACAATGCCTGTTACTTCTACGTTATACGGTATACAGACTATCATATGTGTTGTAGCTATAGCTTCTTCAGTTCTCACCACTCCTGATGTAGGGAAAATGTCCTCCAGACTTCCGTTGGCTGCCCAGCGGACGGTCAGTTTGCCAAATGTTCCCCTTCTCCTCTCCACACTCAGAGTGACCGGCGTGTCCCTCTCCAGCTCATCCACCTCTCGAAACAGAGAGTTCTGGACACAAACACGTTCAGGTTAAGCAGAGTTTAAACACACTGAGACTGTAGATATGTGGCATGTGCCAGAGTTTTAAGTGATTTTTTTTTGAAGAAATCGAATGATTTGTTCCCAAACATCGTCAGTGCTCCTTAGGTATAAATTCTTTTAGTCACTTTGTAAGGAGCAGTAAAGCCACTTTGCTGAAGTACAGCAATATACAAAGTTTCTCCAGCACCCAGGCTGGAGCAGTATTAGCATTAGCCGCTAACCACAGCTCTAGCTCCTTCGCCATTCAGAGGAGAATATACCAGACTGAAGCCTGCACGTTTACTGTGTTAAAACAAGCTATGTGGGATGAACAGCTAGCTATTATTGCCGTGGCTTAGTGGAACACTCAGGGTTTTTCAGTGTAGTGCTGCTACACTGCTGCTAAAATCTAAGCTTACTGTAAATAAACAGTTTTCTAGACAAAAATCTGTTTAAATTACTGTGAAGCACCTTTGTTCCTTACTATTGTCACTTAAAATGCACCTTATAATCTGGTGTAAAAATAGACATTCATTGATGGTGTGCCTTATAATATGGCGCACCTTATAGTCTGTAAAATACGATATGCGGTGTTCCACAGCACTCAAATCTGTGTTGTGTTTGAAAGCTAGTTAGCTCAGCTCTAAATACAGTCTATCTTTAATGAATTCTAATGATAAATGGTAGCCTGTTGGAAGTTGGGTTGGAGCATAGAAAGCTTTTTTAGACGATTTCACTTTAAATACAAAATACAACCATAAACCATTTAATACAATAGGTGGATAGATCACTGAAATTCTGAAGTGTCATTACAATGGTAGACAACAACAAAGCCCACATTATGATCTCTGGGTCTTAGCAACGTTTCTGAATTACAGAAATGAATGGAGGGTTTTAATAACAGCTGATATCATGCTCTGTGGCGAACAAAAAAAAATGTTCCAAACCGCATACATCTCTTAAACAATACTTGATCTTCTGAATAACAAGCCTGTTGTTAACAAGTCAAAATACAAGCTCTGCTTTTCATTGAAGCCTGGAAATCCCCATGAAATCCAGTAAGCATTGTC
The DNA here is from genome assembly GCF_023375975.1 of Astyanax mexicanus. Lineage (NCBI taxonomy): Eukaryota > Metazoa > Chordata > Actinopteri > Characiformes > Acestrorhamphidae > Astyanax > Astyanax mexicanus. The sequence goes on along the minus strand of NC_064429.1, from coordinate 22,628,692 downwards.
AAATGGGGTTAGTTAAATTTGTTGGCAGTAGTAGAATACACACTGGAAACCAGGGACCTCCCGAAGATCTTTTTATAGCAGTGTACAAACGCAATATGTGCTCCTCAGACACAATGATGGTGATGTTTATTAAGTATAGATTTATATTAAAACTTGTTCAAACAGAAAACCTAACACACATATTTACATATTTACATTCTTAAAAAGCCTTATATACCTATATATATTTCGAATTATAAGGCGCACTATAAATGAACGTCTATTTTCTGGTCTATTTTCAAACATAAGGCGCACCTGATTATAAGGCACATTAAGCAACACTAGTAAGTAGGGGTGGACGATATGGCCCTAAAATAATATAACAATATTTTATGGTATTTTTGTGATAACTATATGTTTGGTGATTTGACAAAATACTGATTAACATCCTGAGAACAGTTTATTTGGGTGAGTAAATTGCTTCCTTTTATTTACAGTAAGGAGTAAGCTTAGCTGTGGTTATCAAGCGCTTAGCCAGCCAGCACCGGTTAGCCCCACTAGCCAGCCCCGGTTAGCCCCACTAGCCAGCCCCAGTTATCCCCACTAGCCAGCCCCAGTTATCCCCACTATCCAGCCCCCGTTAGCCCCACTAGCCAGCCCCGGTTAGCCCCACTAGCCAGTCCCAGTTATCCCCACTAGCCAGCCCCAGTTATCCCCACTAGCCAGTCCCGGTTAGCCCCACTAGCCAGCCCCGGTTAGCCCCACTAGCCAGCCCCAGTTATCCCCACTAGCCAGCCCCAGTTATCCCCACTATCCAGCCCCCGTTAGCCCCACTAGCCAGCCCCGGTTAGCCCCACTAGCCAGTCCCAGTTATCCCCACTAGCCAGCCCCCGGTTAGCCCCACTAGCCAGCCCCGGTTAGCAGCACTAGCCAGCCCCGGTTAGCAGCACTAGCCAGCCCCGGTTAGAAGCACTAACTGGGTTGCCAAATATTCAGTGTGTCCTAAATACTAGAATAGTATCTGATTTTAGAATGTAATACCTGTGTAAAACCAATAATGCCGTAAGCATCATCGTTAGCCGGGATGACAAAAGTCACTTGACCACGAAAGCCGATCTCTGCCCCTCCTTTGGGATTCTTCAGGCTCAGTCGGAAGCTCTGTTCCTCCTCTGGAACATCGTCATCGATTATGTTCACAGCTATCTCTAACTCACTGACTCCTGGCTGGAAGAACAGCTCACCAGAACTAAAAAAAGAAAGACAGAAAAAATATATGTAAACAATATTACTTGTAAAAAAAGTAACACTTGAACCAAGTTAATGCTTAATACATTGAGTCTTAATAATACATAGTAAAGTATGTTAGCATCATGCTAACATACTTTAATATACCACTTCAGTTTATGAATCAGTTTCTCTGATTTTGCTATTTATAGGTAGATGTTTGAGTAAAATGAACATTTTTGTTTTTTTCTATAAACTACAGACAAAAAATCTCCCAAATTCCAATTAAAAATATTGTCGTTTAGAGCATTTATTTGCAGAAAATGAGAAATTACTGAAATTACAAAAAAGATGCAGAATAATGCAAAATAATGTAAAGAAAACAAGTTCATATTTGTCAAAAATCTTGGCATGTTTTACTTCACCAGTCTTACACACTGCTTTTGGATAACTTTATTCCGCTCCTGGTGCAGAAATTCAAGCAGTTCAGCTTGATTTGATGGCTTGTGATCATCCACCTTTCTCTTAAATACTTTTAATTTGGTAAAACCAAAGAAACTCATCATTTTTAAGTGGTCTCTTATTTTTTTCCAGAGCTGTATTTACATACAACACAGGGACATCTTAATTCTGCTCAGCTGTACTGTACCGAGGGATGAAGTCGGACTGGTTGGACACTGATATCAGCTCATATGCGATGGAGTCTGAGCTTCCTCTGGCTATGATCAGACTCTTTGTGGTGTTTAGTGAGGGAACAGGCAGGTAGAGGAACTGTTGAGCTGGAGAAGAGCTGAGGACTTTAGTGAACTGGCTCAGTTCAGATTTCCATGAATACAGAGCCGATTCATTCGTTCCAGCAAGCAGGAGGTGCGCTGAAACACAGAGACAATGTTAACATGCTACTTAAGTATGTTTAACCCCTCAAAAAAATATTTTATTAAGTAAAATAACATTTCAAAGTGTCAAATCAATAAGTCAGCTAAACTGATGGCTGAACATACAATAAAAAATTGCATTTTATTATTTAAAAACCAAAATATATTGGATACATGTACAAATGAACATAAAGACGGATAGACAGATTATGTGAATCTATACTATGATTAGAGTAGGTAATTAAGTGTGTTAACGTACGTATGCCAGATGTAGGAGTGAAGGCATGGACTGAGGACAGGCTGGGGAATGGGATGGACTGGGTTTTTTGGAAGAAGGCTTGTTGGGAACCCCATAAGAACACCTCACACACTGGATTTGGGCCTTTGGATAACAATGTAAAAAAAAGACAGGAAATTAAAAACAGTTATACTGCAAACCCAACACACACATTTGGTCCTTCAGTATATTCAGGTAGTAAGTAATGTAATAATGTGTGCCTTATGTATTATATACTGTACAAACACCTCTATACACAAACACTGCAATAATGTGCCCCATGTGTCTTACACAGTACCAGTCAAAACCTTGGACATACATTAAATGTATTATTATTTTATTATTTTAAAATGTTCTGCATTGTAGATTAATCAACTATTAAGAAAAACATGTTATTATTTAGTGAACAAAAAAGTGTAAAACAAACCAGAATATGTTTTAGATTTTGAATAAAGACAGCTTCATACATCTTGGCTGGATTTTTTTTAATCAGGTAGAGTCCCCAGGAATTCAGGCTTTCTGTTAACAGCTGTGCTGAACTTGTCAAGAGTTAATTTCTTGTATTTCATGGTGTATTTCAGTTGTGAAGAGGTAAAGTTGGTGAATACAGTGATTAGCTCTATTTGAGTAAAGTTCTAATCCATATTACGGCAAGAACTATTCAACTAAGTAAAAATAAATAAATTAAGAATTAAAATGGATAAAAAATGGTCAGTCAATACGAAACATTTCAATGAGTGCAGTCACAAAGGCCATCAAAAATGTTATGATGAAACTGGCACTCATCAGGACCATCGTTGTTACATGCCTCAGAAACCACAAGTTAACATCACCCCAGATAAAAGCCACATAGCCACACCTACTTCACAGAGTATTTTAAGGTTTGTTTAACACTTTTAAGTTACTACATGATTCCTTATGTGTTTCTTCATAGTCTGGATGACTTTAGTATTCATTTACAAATGTAAGAAATACAATACAAAAAATAAAACATTGGATAAAACTAGTTCTGTACACTGTATAAACACAAGTACCTATATAAAACAATAATTATATAATTCTTACTATATATACCCTAACCTTAGCCAAAAGGAAATGGATACATAAAGCATGTAGTTTGGTGGAAGAAAAAAAAATGTCACGCTGGTCCTGGTTCACAACAATTCTTGTCTTGGAAATGTACAAAAACGTATACACACACACAAACACACACACACACACACACACACACACCCCTATTCCTTGAGTGACGGTGTGGTTCAGACCAGTGCTGCGCTGACACTCGTACCAGTATAAAACCCAGGATAAAATTATAAACCTCAAGCCTGGCACTGCTCACAGAAACAGGCCTGGCAGGAAAGTGGCTGTTTGCTATGTTAGCAGTAACAGGACGCATGTTTTAGGTTTGGTGCCGGACTACAGTTCAGTGTAGCCTAAATATGCAGCGGAGTCTTCATGTCTGCTGTTGTCGGAGACCGCAGTGCGTGCTGTGAGTACGGCCTGTTTGTGTACCATCGTTTGTTCACCATCAGTCAAGTAAGCAGATAACAGACATACAAAGTTCAGCCAGTCAACAAAATAAAGCTTACCTACTCATTTCAGCTCAGTGCTCAATCTGCCATTAAATTACAGAGAATCTACTAACCTCAACCCTTTAAAAGCAGAGGCAATACAGCTGTTACACTGCTGAAAAATACTACTGCTAAAGGTTCCCTGATAGCACTTTTCCACCTAAAGAAATCTGGCTCCTTAACCAGTTCCGTTCGGCATGATATTTTCCACCAGTTTTTGCGGAACCATCATCATACATCATACATCAGGGGTCGGTTATGAGGCCCGTAAGGTTGTTTGAACTATAATAAACGAAAATAGTGAACAAAAACTAAAAATAAAATGCTTCTCTGGTGAGCTTTTGTTTAAGTTCCTCCCCTGTTTATCTATCTTGCTCGGCGTGACTTTAGATTCTGCCCGTTCTCATTTTTCCGTCCGTTCTTGGGCTCTCTATCTAGTTATAAGGGCGTTTTTTTTCCTAGTCATGTCCCAATTCACTAGTCAGGGCAGTGGTAGTAGTGTATTGGACTGCGACCCTGATGACACGGGTTCAATCCCGCACCAGTAGCACTCCTTCTCATTACACTTCCTTTTCCAAAACAGAATTTTTTTGTGGCCCACCACGTAATGGCTTGGAAAATTTCTGGCCCGCAGCCAAACTTAATTGCCGACCCCTGTCATACGTCATCAACAGAGTGTACTGCATAGAGGAGGTGCTCATGTACAAACAGACACGCCCGCAGATTTTGGCATGGTTTGTGCTGAAGAACCTAGTATTCTCTGGTTCCTGCTGTGAACGAACGTTCTTGGTTCTGGAACCTATTTTGTTGGTGGAAACAAGGGGAACCAGTTTAAAATTAGGTTCAGAACAATGCTGGTTCCACATCAGTGGAAAAAGCAATATGTGGGATGCTATAGAAAAATCACTTTTGGATCCCTAAGGAATCTTGTTTGATATCTGTCACATAATGTAGAGGCTCTATACCAAATTATGAATAAATATTGTTGACACAGCTTTTCATGAATTTATGCTATACTTAGGCCTGTCACAATAATTACATGATCAACGTATCGTTCGATAAATAGACATGACCTCAAACATTTTAATAATCGTGATATAGTCTATTGTGTTTGCACTTAGAAAATGTACATTGTGATAGCTCCCCCAGGGATAGGGGCATGACCACCGTGACTCAGTAGTGCAGAAGCACAGAGAGACACAAACACAGGAAGTGAACAAACCAATCAACACCCCCAACAAACTTAGTAACATAGTAACAAACATAGTAATGACGCAGTGCGTTTCTAGTTGCTTAATTTTAGTATCTCTTAGGTTCATGTTGGCATGATTTTTATGCCGGTCCAATGCGGGCCAGCTGGGACAGACAGGGACTGCATGTGTAGGGGCGGACCCACGTTTCCCTGCCTCCGCACTTCGCAAGGTATAGCTGGAAACTTTTCGGGTTCCAAAATTAGGTGTGTGATCAGGCATGAAAAGTGTATTGTCTTTCAAACGATGTAATTCTTTTATTATGATATCATGTTATTATTATACTAGTGCCGTTTAATGGTCTTAAAATACCAGCAATATCGTTTATCGCAATCATTTCTGGGACAACAAATTGTTTGCAAAAAATTGTTGCTGTGTCAGGCCTAGCTATACTACATGGCCAAATATACACCAATCGGTTTTTGAGTTCTTGTTCCTGGAAGAATAATAAGAAGTGGTGTAACGAGTTAAACATGGTAAAATGTATTAATAATATTACACTAGGTAAGATGTACCTTCAGTAACTATCAGCAGCAGCGTATCTCCTCCCGTGTGAATGGACTCCACCTGTTTGACTCTGTTGTTGACTGGCAGTGGCTGAGGGTTCTGAAAGCTCCCGCTGATCCACTGGTAGATCAGGCAGGTGGATGAAGCGGAGTTCCTGCAGACTGTAAGGTACTGGCCGGTTCCGCTGGCCCGTATGAACGGAGAGAGAGCGGTGATGTTCTGCAGCTCCAGAGTGTGATGAAGAGATAGAGAGCTTCCTGTCCAAATAAACACCTGCAGACACAGAGAGAGAGAGACAGAGAGAGAGAGGAACAGCAATTAGATGCTAAAATAGCAGAAGAAAGCATACAAAGAGCAAAACACAATCTGGCAAACCTGATGGCTCACTGTCCTCTACGTTTATTCAGCTGTCTGTTGCATAGTAGCGAGACTCACAATGCATTTTGGGACACATTCAGATCGTGTATTAAGCGGCGATGTTTTTAGTGCCCTCAAAATCACATAAAATTCCAACTTACAATTGTGACACTCTTACAATTGGTGAAAACGTAGCCACACAAACGTAACCTGTACAATTCCAATAGGTAGTTCCACAAATGTAACATGTTGTGGTATTTAAATATGTAATTACACAATTATAACATGTTGTAGGCTTCCATAACATGTGTAGGCGGCGGAGCATCAATTGTTAAATTACCAGACTGAGAAACAGCTTAATTCCAGAAGCTCCAAATGGTCAATCACACTGCACACTGACATTTTAAAGGACAATTAGATATTTTAACCACACTGATACTGCTATTTTTTCTACCTTTCTTAATACTTTTTATGCATATTTATCTATTTAATTATTTTCTGGGAACAGAAGATCTTGGTTCTATTTTCAGAAAATATTTGCTCTTTTGAGTGGAACTGGACCTTGAGAACACAATTGTGCTCCACCACATGTATCTCAAGTGATATGAATAAACTTGTATCACCCTGCCCAAATGGAAAAGTTAAACAAATAAAGACTGACATGTATATTTATGTAGAAAATGTTAACATCAGATTACATATAGGGGATCAAAGCCTTCTAACCTGGTTTGAAGCTATGAAATATTGCTGAGAGTTGACCTTGAAAGGTCTAACATCACGACTTCCCACAGTCACAGTCTGCTCCTGCAAAAAAATAAAAAATAAACAGTGAAAAGATGTCATACTATATCTATACATCAATACACAAAGTGCAACATTTCAAACACCAGTACTGTTGTTGTTGGTGTGTAGAAGAGAGTAGGAGAAGACAGATATACAGTACGGTGACACTGATGAACTCACTAGAGTAAGATTGAGGTCAGGCTGGAGGCGGAACAGGCTGAGATTGGCAGTGGGCGACTCTGTGGTGTCTCCGTGGGACACGGCCACATAGGCGGTGCCGTTTACAGTAAAACCCATGCAGGAGGAGGCCCTCTGCACGCTCACAGTCTAGAACAGAGGAACATAGGAGAACAGTGTACAAACATCTCTTACATGTCTTTAAAACGTTTACTACACTTTTTTTTGTACATTTTTATTAATTACAGATTAAATAATAAGGAGAAAATAAAACATGTAGGCGAACCCGAAGCTGAACTTTGTTTTCAAAATAAGTTGTAGTATTGAAACCATTACAGGTGCGAGGGCAAATGAGTTCAAAAACTGTGCCTACAATTTTACCAGAATTTTGTGGTTAAAAAAAATACCCTTTACTGCTTTATCCCTTAAATACATAAGCATCTCTGCTTTTATTTCTTTGTCAACCATTAAAATAAAAGTGAAATTGTAAATTTTGTAAAGTTAAAATATCAAATTGTACAAATGCAAAACTGCAAGACTGTACTAATAAAAATGTATAAACCTGATGTCAAAATCAACAAATTTATAAGGTTTATAAGGTTATCCCAATGCTTTAAAGTTTTATTTTGTTTCTAAACTGAAAGCTGGAGCATTTAAAAAAAAAATAATAATAAACAATTTCTTCAATTATAAGTTTGAAATATTCCTTCAAGAGTAAAATCTCATATTTAAACATTAAAAAAATAATCACAATTACACTAGGAACAGTGTAAACCAGCCATTGGGGCTCCACTTTTGTGCATTTCTGGTTCCGGATCACAAATAGGACAAGAGGGGAGCAGATGATCAGCTGTGGCGACCCCTAAAGGGAGAAGCCAGAAGACAAAGAAGGAGAAGAAGACACTAGAAACAGTGTAAATCTCTTACCTCAACCGGTACGAACACTCCCTGCCACATGTAGAGAGTGAGCTGGTCCTGCGTGTTGTTTATGCTCCCGATCCTGAAGAGCAGAGCAGAGTCTCCACTGGACTCAGAACACCAGTGTACCGGCAGCGTGTCTCTGAAGCGCTGATACTCAGCCAGATAAGGAAAATCCCCCTCTATCAAACAAATGCAATATCAAAATATATTAATATCAAAACATAACATTATTTTTGGGATTTTTTAAATCTAAATTTGTTCAGTGTAGAATCTTTTTTAAATGTTATAATATCTTATATTTAATGTTTGCTTGGTTGTTTCTAGTGTTGGTGTTTGAAACTAGTGTTTTTATTCAATCAAAGGAAAATTAAAGGAAATTTAAGACTGATTGGTGGATTGCTTGATTGATTGAAAGTGCCATTCAAAGTAAAACATGACATATTTTACTCTTGTGTTAAATCTAATGAAGTCTTCTTTTGCAAAAAAAAAAAAACTTTACAGTTTACATTCTTTTATTTTCTAATTGTCTCCCTAATTTGGAAGGCCAGTTACCCAACGCATTCACTAGGACCCCGCTCTATCATTAGCAAAATGCTAAAACATCTAGGAGAGTAAAGACTCACACATGCCTCCTCTGATAGACTCATAATATAAAAAATATCATACTAGGAGTGATACAGTGAGTGTGCTTTATTTATCCACCAAGAGAGAGAGAGAGCATGGACAATTGTGCTCTCTCAGACTCCGGCTGCTGATGCCAAGCAGCATGACCTGAGGTTTGAATTAAACGGCTGGACCACTCTGGTTGATGGTCCACTGTGTTTTATCAAGTCCAGAGTCAGTGCAGCTTCTACTAGGAGGTTTTACAGCACTTCATGCTTCCCTCTGCTGACAACTTTTATTTTCCAGCAGGACACACTGCCAGAAGTACCAATTGGTCTTATATAATATTCAAATTGTTTGAGACACTGATTTTTTAGGTTTTTTTTATTGGCTGTAAGCCATAAACATCAACAATAAAATAAATAAATGCTTAAAATAGATCACTCGGTGTGTAATACATCTATATAATATATGAGTTAATGAAATAAAGTAACTTTTTAATGATGGACCTGTATCATAGTATCAGTATTTTCACCACTACAGCAAAACTAACAGCATTAGTAACTCTAAACAGCTAAAGGCTGAGCTGTACTGCACAGTAAACTTCATAATAAAACACTGCAGTATCTGCAGCTGCTGTAAATGTGATATATCTTACTCAAGCCGAATGCTGTGTCTGACTGCGTCTCAAACTCCACACTGACGGCAGAATCCAGTCCATTACTGCGAGACACCGTCAGATACACGCTTCCTACAGTCTCCTCTACTGTCAGAGAACTCAGAGTTCTGAACACACACACACAGATAAATCAGAATAAATAAAACTTAAATACAGAAGAAAACTTAAATACAGTCAAAAGTAAATCGTCAGTAAAGTTATTGATGTGTGAGTGAGTGTGTGTACCTGTTGCTGGAGGGAGATATTCGGAACAGTCCCAGTGGAGCCTGGTTCTGGAGCACAGTGATAAACGTCTGCGTCGGCTCCCCCAGACGTGCTCCTCCGGTGGGGTTGAAGAGAGTCACTGTGAAAGTCTCGTTCATTTCTGGTTCTGCATCCAAAACCGCCCAGATCTCCAGAGTCTGCAACCCAGTAGAGACAAAAATTCAAATATTAAATATTAATAAACATTACTGCTTTACTACTGTATATACTTAGATCAAAATAAGAGACCACTTCAGTTTCTGAATCAGTTTCTCTGATTTTGCTATTTATAGGTATATTTTTGAGTAAAATGAACATTGTTGTTTTATTCTATAAACTACAGACAACATGTCTCTCAAATTCCATAGAATACAAGTTCTCCCTCAGTTTTTGGCATGTTCTCCTCCACCAGTCTTACACACTGCTTTTGGATAACTTTACGCCACTCCTTGTGCATAAATTCAAGCAGTTCAGCTTGGTTTGATGGCTGGTGATCATCCATCTTCCTCTTGATTACATTCCAGAGTTTTTTTTTTATTTGGTAAAACCAAAGAAACTCATAATTTTTAAGTGAGCTGTAGCTTTATAAAAGAGAAATGAGTATAAAGAAACGTACAGTTGATAAAGAACCTTTCTTTACCTTATATCTGACTCCATCCTCCAGAACCACAAAGCCCTCAGATGGTGTGAGGTCTTCGGTGTTGAGAGTGCCGTTGACGTCGGTGATGGAGAACTGCACAGAGACAGTGCCGAATGTGCCCTGCGGGGGATTCCGCACGATGTAGAGAGTGGCCACACTCTGGTCCAGGCCAATCATTGAGGAAGGCTCTCTCAGTAGGAAGTGCTCGCTTTTGTTGTAGGAAATGATGCCGTGGCCGTCGTCGTTGGCCAGGATAGTCACCGTCGCTGTGAAACATGAGCACAAGGTGTAATTGTAATTACAAAGTAAAGTTTTTGGTGAGAGTATTATTCGTACTACTAAAGAACATGCTTTTCACATGCATTTCTGGACAAGCTGAGAGAGTTCTAAAGACATCTAAAGTGATTTAAATGTGTGGACAGTAGCGGTAGAGTAGTATTACATATGCGGTCAACACTTCCCCCTGTCTGGTACACTATTAATAGGGCCCTATGATTTCTGCATGCGGATTTCATTTTCAAGCAGGACTTGGCACACTGCCCACACTGGAAAAAATACCAATTAGTCATATTTAATATTATAATTTTCTGTGACACTGGCTTTTGGGTTCTCATTGGCTGTAAGCCATAATCATTAACAATAAAAAAAAAAGAAAAAGAAAAAAAAAAAGAAATAAACACTTAAAATAGATCACGCTGTGTGTAATACACCTATATAATATGAGTTTCACATTTTAAACTAAATCACTGAAATAAAGTAACTTTTCAGTGATATTTCAGTTTTTTGAGATGCACCAGTATTATTTATCCAAATTCTACATGTTTTTTTGCGTTACTAACCAGTAGTGTTCTCTCCAAGCTCGAGCCCTGGTGAGGGGTTCGTTAGAATGAGTTGAAACTTCTCATCTCCTTCTGGAATGGGGTCGTCCAGGATTAGCACCTCTACAAATTTATGCCGCTCTCCATTCATAAAGGTGAGCGTCTGAAAGAGAACCATGGTGAGAATAATTTAATTGTAAAAAAAAATTAAATGCATCATACACCACCACTACATCTTCAAAAGTCATTTTTTACTATAATTATGAGCACATATAATAGTGTGGCTGCTTATTTTTGTCCAATAGCTTTTTTCCACATACCATACATTTAAAAGTAAAATATTAAATTATTAAACTTTTTTTTTTTTTTAATATGTAAAACTCACAGATGCTGTAGCGTTAAAGTCCAGGCCCAACTGAGCCTCTAGATTTTGTGCATAGAAGAACACAGACACGTTTCCATACGTCCCAGCATGCCGATACGCCACCAGTGTCAGCACTCCAATAGTCTCATTCACTTCATAACTGCAGAGAAATAAAAAAAAAAAGTCATTATAATTGGTAAATTCTGTGGCAAATACTGTATGATCACAATAGTGAATTGAAGTAAAAGAGGTGAGCTCTTACTCTACGGTTTGCCAGCTGATGATGCCGCGGACCCCGTCGTTAGCATTGATCCTGACTTCTGCTACCATTCCCTGAGTATCTGTTTAGTTATAAATATATATATATATATATATAATCCATATCAACAATATCAACTCTATACAGTAATTCCATACATTCTCATACAGTAAATACAGTTTTACACTGAATGCAGTCACAAAGTTATTAGTTATAAGCAATTTAGCTTTGCACTGAAGCTACCGTGCCATTAAACAAGATTTTTCCCCTTACAGATTTCTTTTGTTTTTGCTTTTTTGCCAAAGAGTAAAAAAGAAAAAGCAGTTTTTAAATTATGATTTCATTTATAAAGGAGAAAAAGCTTTCCAAACAAACCTGGCCCTACGTGAAAAAGTAATCGTCTGGCCAACAGTTTGTGAGCTTAAGCTCAAGCATACGTGGGTTCTGCAGCAGGACAATGACCCAAAGCAAGTCCACTTTGGAATGGTGGCCTAGTTAAAGTCTGACTGAGATGCTGGGTCATGATCTTAACCTATTACATTCTTTGGCAAGAGTACAGGCTACAGGTGTAGGTGATACAAAACCTTTTTTCTGCAGTAAAATAAGTTATTTACACTCTTTTTTTTTTAAATTTTGAGGGCTTTGAAGTCTCTTACAGGACACTTGGAGAAGCTGCCGGTTTTCTCTCTACTTCACTTAATAATTCCAGATCAGTAACAGAAATCAATCCAAATACTGCATGTTTGAAAATAGATGTAAAAACTAGACAAAAATAACAAAACTAAAAGTCTGAAGGACATCAGCTGTTTTATTTGTATTTTTTGGAAAATACTGATTTTAAAACGAAGTTCAGGAAAGAGACAATTTAATGATTTTATTCATTTTATTTTGACAGTTGCAGATTTACTTAACTATTTTTCTATACTTTCTATTACAATTACAATGATCCTTTTCAGTAATGTTCCTCATCAAACATGAAAGCTTTTTATGTAATGCTTGAATAAAAATCCTCAAGATTTAGTGATGTAATGTCAGGCAGACAAAAGACAGAAATCCTGGCCTGTTAAGAGGGTTAATCATGCAGTTGATGCTCAAAAACCCTCTATTGTGGCTGAATTCCTCCACAGAGATGTGAAAGACTTATTTTCAGTTATAGGTAAAGCTTGATTGCAGTTGTTGCCGCCAAGGGTGTCCCAATCATATTAGTTAGTCAGGTTCAGGGGTCAAATACTTTCTCACACAGGACCAGTTTGGTTTGGACAGATTTTTCCACTTAGTAAATGAAATTTTCATTAAAAAATGTTTTTTTATATTTACTCAGGTTATATTTGTCTGACATTAAAGTGTGTTTGTTAAAGCATGGTGTTAAAAAATGTATGGATGATAAAAAAGCAAAACTAAAGAAATCTGTAGGGGGGAAATACTTTTTTCACAGCACTGTACATATAAGATAATATATAAGCAAAAATATAACAGAAGCATACAGGCAGTGCATCTACACTCTGTTTTAAACTGAGACCAAACACAGAAGCAAATACTCTACAGTAGTGGGCTACCATCTACCATTACCTTTTAATGTATAGTACACCTCTACTGACAGTTGAAGAAATGAAGGAAAGAAGTAATAGAAGAATGAAAGAATGAGAAAAACACATCCACTCATTTATTAGTAGTTAAGAATGTTAGTATATAGATTAAAGAGGGAATAAAAAGAATTCATATCATATTAGAGGCTTTAATAAAGATGGTATTGAATGGGTATTGATAGTGTGTTCAGAGTGTACCTAGTTTAGGAGTAGTTGGGAGGGTGCTTATCAGAACAGCTGATGTGATATTCACCAGGAAAAATTCCTGCAGCTCTGGAATATCATCCTGTTTAAAGACATGAATAAAACAGGACGTATACAGGTACGTTCAGCAAACAAAGAAATAAGAAAAACATCTAAAAAATGCCAAAATGGAAAACAAAGCACAAAAAATGAGAAATTCAGAATCAGATTAGGTCAGAATTCTACATTCCATTCATTTTTTATTAATATTTGTGCAGGTTTATGTATTGTACTGCTTACCTCAGTGTGAATGGGTGAGGATGAACTGCTTTAATGCTTAATTGGTAGATACAGTACCAGTTAAATCAAGTTTATAAATACCACTTCAAAATGGTGATTTCTTTGATTTTACCAAATTGAAAACCTCTGGGATATAATCAAGAGGAAGATGGATGATCACAAGCCATCAAACCAAGCTGAACTGCTTGAATTTTTGCACCAGGAATGGCATAAAATGATCCAAAAGCAGTGTGTAAGACTGGTGGAGGAGAACATGCCAAGATGCATGAAAACTGTGATTAAAATCGGGGTTGCATTATTTGAGGTCTGAAAGCTCTGCCTCTTTTTCGTTATTTCAGTCATTGCTCATTTTCTGCAAATAAATGCTCTAAATGACAATATTTTTATTTGGAATTTGGGAGAAATGTTGTCTGTAGTTTATAGAATAAAACAACAATGTTCTTTTTACTCAAACATAAACTTATAAATAGCAAAATCAGAGAAACTGATTCAGTAACTGAAGTGGTCTCTTATTTTTTTCCAGACTGGAAAACTGATGCTCTCAAACTCATTAAGAGGACAAGAGATTCAAGTAATTAACTCTTGACAAGTTCAGCTCAGCTGTTAACTGAGAAAATGCTGAGATGTACAAAGCTGTCATCTAAGAAAGAGGTGCTACTTTGAAGAAACTAAAATATATCATAAATATATATATATATATATATATATATATATATATATATATATATATATATATATATATATATATATATATATATAACATATTCTGGTTTGTTTATTTCTTCATATTTTGACTTTTAAAATAATGAAAAAAAAAAAAAAAAAAAAAAAAAAAAACACTGAATTTAAAGTTTGTCCAAAATTTTGACAAAAGACTAAATCCTACGCATGAAACTTACATCTATAATAGTGATGGGGATGGACACAGATGTTTGGCCATCCTGCATCACCACAGAGCCGGAAGCGTACAGATAGTCCTGGCCCTGTTCCGCCAAAGCCCCCTCAACCTGCCTGAGGTCCTGCAGAGACCCTTTCACTGTCTCATAGCTGATATTCACTGCTCCTGTGGAGAGAATCAGATAAAATGGGATTTTTGCAGTAAATAAAGAAATAAAAAATGGACTGCTATAATGTTTACAGAATGATCAATTCATAAAACATTATAAAATACATAACGGAAACAAACCCACTGCTACTCAGGTTTTGCTTCATTTGGTCATTTTTAAAAACAAACCTGAGGCTCCGAACTCTCTGTTAATGTAGATCCTGACTGTGGTGTTCTTCTCCTCAGTGGACACACTGCGGGAGGATGGAGCGATGCTGAGCATTCCAAACGGCTCGTCGCTGGCCTCCACGCTGACCACACACTCACGACCCTGAACATCCAGCGCCGCCACGCCAGTGGCTGTTACATCTGTGAGACAGAGACATCAGATAATCAGCTGCAGTGAATATCATGACCATCACATTGACATCATCATTGACAGTTTTGGGGGAAAAATATATTTTTAGATCAACTGAATTTGCATTGGCTTTGCTGTTGCTAACCTTTAGTCTGAATGTTCGAGAGAACAACTCTGTACTCCTCTCTTTCTTCAGGAGCGCTGTCATCAAGAAGCTGCAACACTATCGTATCATTCAGCTCTCCCTATAACCAGAGAACAGCACAATATTAGTATGTGATGAAACCAATAGAAAATAATGTAGAAAAAAAAAAAAAAAAAAAAAAAATATATATATATATATATATATATATATATATATCAGAGAAGAGGTGACAATAAGTGCATGTAAATAATTACAGAATTTTTAATCAGGAAATATATATATTATAGTTACTGTATATGTGTGGACTTATTTTATAAATTAACTCAAATAAAAAACAGCAACTAATTTAAAGCATTAGTCTGTGTTTTTTTTTTTATTATCTTATCTGACTGACAACGGTACTGACCAATCAAAGCTTTTTAAAATGGCTTCTGCCCACTATATTCACTGCACGCTACTGATATATATATATATATATATATATATATATATATATATATATATATATATATATATATATATATATATATATCCAATGTATCTGAATTAAAACAATTCCAAAATTTATAAAACATATAAAGGATGATTGCCAGTTCCATCATAACCTTTGATGGTCTTTGCGACTGCACTTAATGATACTTTTAAAGTTGATGATTTTTTTTTTTTCGGATTGACTGACCTTCATTTCTTAAAGTTTTTTTTACTATGTATTTTTTTTATATATGGATTAGAACATTATTCAAATAGGGCTATTCACTGTACACCATCTACTCTACCTCTTCACAACTTTACAACTGATGCTCTCAAACATATTAAGAGAAGCTAGAAATTAAAGGCAAGTAATAAACTCTTTACAAATCCAGCACAGCTGTTAACTACTCATTCTACCTCATAAAGCTGACTGAGAAAATCTAGCCAGGATGTGCAAAGCTGATGTGCCTCCTAAACAAAATTCTGGTTTGTTTAACCCATTTTTTGTTTACTAAATCCAGAATTTCCATAGTTCCATAGTTTTCATAGTTTGGATGAGTTCAGTGTTAAATAGAAAAAAAAAACACTGAGTTTAAGCTGTGTCCAAACTTTTGACTGGTACTGTATGTAAGTGTGTGTCTCGTTTTCTGTCTACTTTACCTCACTAAAGAAGAGAACTCCAGAGGTATCCACAAATGTCAGTGTAGGTTGAGGGCCTTGAATTCTCCACTCCACTGTTACATTCCCAATTGCAGGTAGTGTTCTTTCCACCAGCAGTGACAGCCTCTCACCTGCCACACACACAACACAGCACTCAACACATTATATATTATTGTGTATTTACTATGATATAACTTAATATATTGCTTTTTCTGATTGATAAATGTTGTCATATCATTCATTTACACTGAAACAAACCTGAAAATCTTGAAAGTGCACATTACAATGTTATAAATTGACAATTGTAATTGTGTTAATATGAATAAAGGCTTCTCAGTACCTTGTTACATAATGACAATGGGATTCTCAGAGAAACATATCCCGGTGTTCTGTCATGCATGCATAACAAAGCCAGTGTAGCAGCTGCTCCAGCATGTCCGTATTACTCTCTCTGTGTCTCACTATAACAGTGCATCACTGGTTACTATGGAGGTATTAACTGAAACCTGATCTTTCTATGACACGGGTGGGTTTCAAATGCCTGCACACACACATACCTACAGGACAGACGTCATCAATAATTAATCCCCCCAAATACACGCTATGTGGCGCTCAGGATCAAAGAGGGGTGAAGTAATCAGCTGTTGTAAGCGAAGAAGCAAAGGATGACTTGTGTGACACTAGTGTGACCTAGTGTGTCTTGATCAAGTCTTTCATATATGTTTTTAGCTTAGGAGACTTTATTACAGCTAATCTCGTGGGACACTAAGCACATCTTAACCAAGACTTAACTGCAAAATCTGTTGGAAGAAAAAGTGACAGGTTTCTCACCTTCTCTAACTATAACTGATCTGGAGGCCGGGCTGAAGCCCACCAGGCCTGCTGCGTAGTCATTGGCGAGGATGAGGATGGTGACAGTATCAGAGCTGGGTAGAATACGGCTGCCGCCCTCCGTCCTCACCAAACCGATGCGTAGGGTCTCGTTATCCTCAGGCTCGGTGTCGTCTGTGATGAAGAAGTCGAGGGTCTTCTTCACATCCCCTTTCAGAAAAAGACGCATTATTGATGATGATTTAGTCTCTTGCTAATATTGCTAAAGGTTTTTTTTTTTCAAATATACAGCTCTGGAAACAATTAAGACACCACTTCAGTTTCTGAATCAGTTTCTCTGATTTTACTATTTATAGCTTTATGTTTGAGTAAAATGAATATTGTTGTTTTATTCTATAAACTACGGACAACATTTCTTCCAAATGTCTGAAATAACAAAAAAAGATGCAGTTTTCAGACCTCAAATAATGCAATGTTCATATTCATAAACTTTTAAGAGTTCAGAAATCAATATTTGGTGGAATAACCCTGGTTTTTAATCACAGTTTTCATGCATCTTGGCATGTTCTCCTCCACCAGTCTTACACATTGCTTTTGGATAAGTTTATGTCACTCCTGGTGCAACAATTCAAGCAGCTAAGCTTGGTTTGATGGCTTGTGATCATCCATCTTCCTCTTGATTATATTCCAGAGGTTTTTAATTTGGTAAAATCAAAGAAACTCATCATTTTTAAGTGATCTCTTATTTTATTTTCCAGAGCTGTAGATTACACTGGCCACAATTAGTGCAAAATTCATGGATTAATATATGGTTTAAAGGCACACTATGCAAGATTGTTGTCCATGAAGTCTGTAGGGAAACAAAATCATGCTTGCAAGTTTAGGAGACCCTAGAATGGTTCAGTTTTTCTGTGTACTTATTGTATAGATTGATAGATCGATATTTTAATAATTAGATAGATCCTTCATTGATCTCAAAAGGGGGGTTCCAGTGATACCAGAGGGAAATTCTAGTCAAAGTTAGACATGATTATACATTGCATGCGCCATTCAGTTGGCTGTTCATGGCTCAAAAAAAGAAACAGAGATACAGCAGTGCGTCTTTTCACAACAATGAACATTTACTGCCGGCTTGTAGGGGGAACATTATAAGAAAACCAACTATGATTTGCATAGTTTCCCTTTAATATAATTTAATAATCTGAATATTAATCTCTGGCCTTACCTTCTGCAAATATGAGCGTCTCTCCAGTGCCATTAAAGTCCTCACTGGGCTTCGCGCTGCCTCCAATGAACATCCACTCCACCGTCACCTGACCTAAACTGCCCCCGGTCCTCTCAATGACCAGCGGCACTCTCGTACCCGGCTCCTCTCTCACCTCCAGATACAGGCCTTTCTCAGTAGCGTTCGGACTGATGCTGTAGATTACAAACACTCCGAACGCGTCTCCATTCATCCCAATGGTGACTCTGGCAGTGTCTGGTTGCCCGATAGTGGGCAGGTGTTTGGCGGCCACGGTAATGTTAACCAGACTAACCTTCAGGATCTGTACCATAAAACTCTCATCCACCTCTGGCAGTGAATCGGTCAGAATTGGCACGGTGAGGTTGGCAACACTTGACCCATCCGGCATGGCGGCCGTCTGTCCTGTCATGGTCACATAGTCGCTCCCGGGAACAGCCTGCGAGCTGAAGAGGAAGGCGGCGGCTGTGGTGTTTTTGATGTAGGTGAAAGTCTGAGCGGCAGCAGAAAGCTGGTTCGCCCCAGCGGTCACCCAGAAGCACGATGGTGAGGAGGTGTTGGTGAAGGTGAAGGCTTGGCAGGCTCGTTCTCGAAGGCAGGAGGCTGCACAGAAGTTCCGGGGGTCTCTGACGGACGTGATGTTAATGGGTCGTCGGATGGCACTGGAGGGTGCCCCAGCCATGGGCGAATTAAAGTAGATAAGGAAGTTTTGGCCGCCTATCTGAGCATTACTCACTACGTCAAACTCGAAGGTGCTGTATAAGATCTCTAGAAGACCGAAATTACCTCCACTGGAAGGCAAAAACAAACAAAAAAATATAAAGACATTGATTATTATATTATATTGAATTTTGTTTGACTTTTAGACTTTAGATTTTATAAAAGAGAAAGAGTAAAAAGAGAAACAAATATATATGTTTGCAAACCTTCTTCGAACTGTAATGTTGGCTATTCGCACTCCGTCCAAAGGCTCCTGAATTCGATACACCGCTTGCTCAAAGAACACTGTTCCGTACGGGTTGTCATTGGCAGGGACAATGATGCTCACCGCTTTGTCTGCGCCAATGCTTCCACCGTTTGTGGCACCAGTAAGCTCTATCTTGATAATCTAAATCACACAAATTATAAATACATTTATTAACCCTTATTTATTCTAATTTATTCACAAAATATTTATACACTGATAAGCCATTACTATTTAGCCTACTATTTTCGTCCATAAAACCATATAGGAGAACTTTGTAGAATTTTAGAATTACACTGAGTGTAGTTCTCTTGGTTCTTTGCACATTTTGCTACTATACTTTACTATACTACAGGGTTCATACCCTTTTTAAACCAATACATTTTTTCATGATTTTTTTCATGCCTTTAAGGCAAATTTTCATGACCATTTTTAAACTATTTTTAAAACAGTGCAGACGAGAACAATAAAACCAAAAATCAACTAAAACTATAATTGTATAATTGATTATAGTAGGCCTAAAATGAATCTGACACACAATCTTTAATTCTGAGCTGACGTATTTATTTTTTAGCTCAAAATAGATTTTCTCCATCGAGAAACGGAAACACTGAGATTTGTAGAGCTAATTTTCATGACTTTTCCAAAACCTTCTGGGTATTTCTATTTTTCCAAAACGTATCCAGGCCTGTAGATTCTTATTTTCAAATTTCTCGGACTTTTCCAAAACTTTCTATGTATTTCTATTTTTCCAAAACATATCCAGGCCTGGAAATCTGAAAATATTTTCAAATTCCATGACTTTTCCAGGTTTTTCATAACCGTACAAACCTTGACATTATAATTTTCAGCAGTAGCATACCTTATAATCTTACTTTCACGCTGTTTTTAATAGTCAGGAACCAAAATGACCAAAAATTGATCAGTGGTCAAAGCATGCAAGAACATTGTTGGCTGGATATTTCTGGTGGGGGACTATTTTCAACTCCAGCAGTGACACTGGGATGTTTAAAACTGCGTCTGATCCGCTCATACAAGTACAACACACACTAACACACCACCACCATACCAGAGTCAACTCAGTGCTTAGAACGACCCACCACCCAAATGATACTTGCTCTGGTTGTCCAGTTGGGTCTAAATTTGGAATTCACAGAGTATTTGGCAACAGAAATATTTGGCATATGAAGGAAATTGAATAAAAATGGGAAACAATCAAAATAAAATAAAATAAAAACTATATTTGGTGTTCGGTCCAATAAGTGAATGGCCAGATTAGCGATAAGGTTGAAGACAAAAATACATTTAGGCTTCTTATTTTATGCAGTCTTCAAAATAGTGGCAAAATAAATAAAAAGGTGCAAAAAAAAGGCTTTTGCCAAAAATGTTCTTTGCGATGCATCACTACTCCTGACCGTTAAATACAAGAGAAAAAGGGGCCAAGTCTGTAATTTTAGAACTACAAATTGCTCCTATATAATCAGTAAAGCTGATAAAACAAACAATTAGTGTAGAAACAAACAAGGAGTTAAAGTTAATGTTATGTATCAGTGTATAGTGTACAGGGGTTGGACAATGAAACTGGAACACCTGTTATTTTAGTGTGGGAGGTTTCATGGCTGAATTGGAGCAGCCTGGTGGCCAATCTTCATTAATTGCACATTGCACCAGTAAGAGCAGAGTGTGAAGGTTTAATTAGCAGGGTAAGAGCACAGTTCTGCTCAAAATATTGCAATGCACACAACATTATGGGTGACATACCAGAGTTCAAAAGAGGACAGATTGTTAGTGCGCATCTTGCTGGCGCTTTAAGAGCCACGGTATCCAGGGTAATGTCAGCATACCACCAAGAAGGACCAACCACATCCAACAGGATTAACTGTGGACGCTGTAAGAGGAAGCTGTCTGAAAGGGATGTTCGGGTGCTAACCCGGATGGTATCCAAAAAACATAAAACCACGGCTGCCCAAATCACAGCAGAAATCAATGTGCACCTCAACTCTCCTGTTTCACCAGAACTGTCCGTTGAGACAATAAATTATTATGGTCTAAAACCAGGTGTTTCAGTTTCATTGTCCAACCCCTGTATATTCCTCTAAACCCATGAGAAAATGAACATGTACTACAAAAATTTCTATAATGCTCACCTCATCGATTTCTGGCACATCATCAGCCAAAACCTCCACTTTTAGAGTCTTCATGGTTTCCCCTGGAGCGAAGCTAACCTCCCCGGACGTGGGTCGGAGGTCTCCAATAGCAGGCCTTCCATTGACTGTTGCCTGCCACTGCACAGCCACATAACCTATAGTCCCCGCATTCCTCACGATGGGAAAGGAGACTTCAAATGCGTTCACTCCCGGCTCCTCTATAGTGACGGGCTCAGCCTGGAAAACTGAACACCATACAAAACACCTAGAAATTAATCTTAAAGATCTAAATTGATATACTGTATTATCTTTATTGACTGTAACAAGACTTTAGACGATGTTAATACTGACCAAAGGATCCGTACGGGTCATCAGAAGGCAGGATGGTAATAATTGCTTGAAAAGGTTCTCCCAGGAATGCTCCACCTGTTGTCTGGTTGAGAAGTTCGATGCGGAAGGTCTCCTCCAGTTCAGGCACCACATCATTGATGATGAGGATGGGGACGGGTTTACTGCTCTCCCCCTCGAGGAGAACCACATCAGAGGAGGCCACGCTGTAGTCCTCACCTGAACACATGATTACAGCCCAACACTGAGTGTGTTTTATTAGGGAAAAGTTCATAGATTTGTAGATGTTTCTTAGTTTTTAATCAGTGTTTTCCTGTTCTCACACATAGTCACTATATGTGATTAGTTTCCAGATAGCATCTAGATAAGCCTTTGGCTGGGCAGAAGTCTCTGGCTGGGAAGAGGCCTGTGGCTGGGCAGAGGCCTGTGAATGGGTAGAAGCCTGTGGCTGGGCAGAAGCCTGTGGCTGGGCAGAGGCCTGTGAATGGGCAGAGGCCTGTGAATGGGCAAAAGCCTGCAGCTGGGAAGAAGCCTGTGGCTGTAAATGGGCAGAAGCCTGTGCCTGTGAATGGGCAGAAGCCTGTGAATGGGCAGAAGCCTGTGAATGGGCAGGAGCCGGTGAATGGGCAGAAGCCTGTGATTGGACAGAAGCCTGTGGTTGGGCAGAAGCTTGTGAAGCCTGGGCAGAAGCCTGTAAATGGGCAAAAGTCTGTGAATGGGCAGAAGCCTGTGAATGGGCAGAAGCCTGTGGCTGGGCAGAAGCTTGTAAAGCCTGGGCAGAAGCCTGTAAATGGGCAGAAGCCTGTGAATGGGCAGAAGCCTGTGGCTGGGCAGAAGCTTGTAAAGCCTGGGCAGAAGCTTGTAAATGGGCAGAGGCTTGTGCCTATGCAGAGGCCTGTGAATGGGCAGAGGCCTGTGATTGGACAGAAGCCTGTGGTTGGGCAGAAGCTTGTGAAGCCTGGGCAGAAGCCTGTCAATGGGCAAAAGTCTGTGAATGGGCAGAAGCCTGTGGCTGGGCAGAGGCCTGTGAATGGGCAGAGGCTTGTAAATGGGCAGAAGCCTGTGCCTGGGCAGAGGCCTGTGAGTGGGCAGAAGCCTGTAAATAAACAGAGACCTGTGAATGGACAGAAGCTGGGCAGAAGCCTGTGAATCGACAGAAGCCTCTGAATGGGCAGAGGCCTGTGAATGGGCAGAAGCCTCTGAATATTTAAAGACCTGTGGCTGGGCAGAGGCCTGTGAACAGGTAGAAGCCTGTGGCTGGGCAGAGGCCTGTGAATGGGCAAAAGTCTGTGAATGGGCAGAAGCCTGTGAATGGGCAGAAGCCTGTGGCTGGGCAGAAGCTTGTAAAGCCTGGGCAGAAGCCTGTAAATGGGCAGAAGCCTGTGAATGGGCAGAAGCCTGTGAATGGGCAGAAGCCTGTGGCTGGGCAGAAGCTTGTAAAGCCTGGGCAGAAGCTTGTAAATGGGCAGAGGCTTGTGCCTATGCAGAGGCCTGTGAATGGGCAGAGGCCTGTGATTGGACAGAAGCCTGTGGTTGGGCAGAAGCTTGTGAAGCCTGGGCAGAAGCCTGTCAATGGGCAAAAGTCTGTGAATGGGCAGAAGCCTGTGGCTGGGCAGAGGCCTGTGAATGGGCAGAGGCTTGTAAATGGGCAGAAGCCTGTGCCTGGGCAGAGGCCTGTGAAGGGGCAGAGGCCTGTGAATGGGCAGAAGCCTGTGAGTGGGCAGAGGCTTGTAAATGGGCAGAAGGCTGTGAAGCCTGGTAAAAAGCCTGTAAATGGGCAGAGGCCTGTGAATGGACAGAAGCTGGGCAGAAGCCTGTGAATCGACAGAAGCCTCTGAATGGGCAGAGGCCTGTGAATGGGCAGAAGCCTCTGAATATTTAAAGACCTGTGGCTGGGCAGAGGCCTGTGAACAGGTAGAAGCCTGTGGCTGGGCAGAGGCCTGTGAATGGGCAGAAGCCTGTGAATGGGCAGAAGCCTGTAAATGGGCAGAAGATACTGAGATACTACATCTGGGAAAATCTGGGCAGTCTGTCTTTGTTTCTACTTACCAACACGTGCAGTCATTGGTACTGCACGGAACTTGACGGACACGTCAGCAAATATCCCCCCTGTTCGTGTTACGTTGATGATGGGTCCTGTATAATACTCAGGTACGCTCACTGCAGTGGCGGAGAGCTGAAGCACGCCAAAGGCATCATCACTGGCCTCTATAATGACCTGAGCCACTGAGACATTCCTCAGACCGAGTCGAGGTGATGCAGCAACTGCAGGAAAAAAAAGATATAATTCATTATTTGTGATGAACATCATGCCTAATATTACATATTATATTCAACTTAACCTTAACATGAAGTGACTAAACTTGTCCATCAAAAGTAACAATTCCCAACAAAAGTAAAATGTAGTCTATACCTAGGCTTAATTCCTGTCCAGGGACACTGCTCCTATGTGTCCAAGGCATGCAGTTACTTTTAGCTACTTTACAAATGTGCAAATGCACACACACAGCTTGTCTAGTCAACCTCCAGTCAACCTCCAGTCAACCTCCAGATCCTCCTGACTTTGCTAATGCTCTTGTCAATGAATGCAATCAAATCCTTAAAGCAATGAAACAAAATATAGAAGAAAGTCTTTCCTAGACAGTACAGACTTACAGAGACAGTACAGAGTTACTTCAACAAAAACAGAATACACTTCCTTTTAATACCCTTGATTTTGGAAGAATGGCATTACTCCACACAGTGGACAGCACAGTAGAGTGGGTGGTAATGATCGGGACAGGTGGTGTCTGGCTAGATTTGTCCATGCAAACAGACCAGCGACTATACCACAAACCACATACTGTTTTCTATCGCATGATTTTTGAAATATCGCTGCACAGAGTAGATCTTTGAGCAGACCTTACCTGGTCTTGCCTGCACGCCCTCCACCAGTGTGACACTGCTGAGCTCCACAAACACAGACTCCGCCCTCTCCGGGTCCGTATCATCCAGAACCTTCATGGTTATGTTGGCTTCACTCTGATTGGCTGAGAACGTTACAGACGCCGAAACAGGCACAAAGTCATTGCCAGCACTCGCCCTGCCCACGCCAGGTGTGCTGAAGGGTTCTGGGTCCGTATCCCTCAGCGTTCTGTAAGCGACTCGCACCCTTCCCATCAGCCCTTTCCTCCTTTGTATCGTCAGGGTGACCAGAGCGTCCGCTTCTGCCACACGAACCGGCCTGCTGCTGTCTGCAAACACAAACTGCCCATAGGGGTCATCGCTAGCCAGCACCGTCACTGCGGCCGCCGTCTGGTTCCCGAGTCGCCCGTGGGAAATGTTGGAAAGACGGACTCTGAAGCTCTTGTCCAGTTCAGGGACGTCGTCCTGCGAGATCAGAAGGTAAATGCTCCCAACAGTCTGTCCCACGTTAAAGGTCAGGTTGCCAGACCTGTAGATGAGTTCCCCCTCTGAGTCTGCGTCTGCCTCCCAGTATACGGTCACGTTGGACAAGGTTCCAAATGCACGAATAACCTGCAACAGAAAGGAGGGAGATCATCCATACTGACCAATCATCTTCAACATAATCTCTACCTGAAACCTGAAAGCATACTCATATTAAAAGCTATTGGGTACTTGATTAATTCAATCTGTTAATATGAAAAACTAAAAAGTTTAAAAATGGGACTAGTTTTCCAGGAGGAAGGATTTGTCGTAGTATGTAACCAGCTCTGGAGGAAGTTGTCCATGTTTAGTCCATGTAGAAATATATTGCCAATAGAATAAGATTTTTGTAGCAGATAAATATAGGCCTATTGCTTATTGCCAATGCATATAGGGGTTTCGCATCTTTGGAATGGTATTGGTGCACCATCCAGACATTGCTGTAGTTTCTGGTGAGTTGGGTGAATTGAAAATGAGCTAGGGCGGTGATCATCCATCATCCTAAACTCACTAAAGTTCTTGTCACCAAGTGCAATCAAATCCTCACAGTAAAACTTGCAGAACATCAAGGCCACGTTCAAATTACCAGGCTGAAGTGACTCAAATCAGATTTTTTGCTTAATGTGGCTCAGATCTGATTTTTTCATGGCTGTGTGAACGTGCCAAATCCGCTTTTTTTTTCAAATCAGATTTGAGTCACATTCATATGTGGTCCTAAATCGAATACGTATCCGTTCCATGAATGTGAACGGTCAAACATTTGTGAATGTGAACCGTCAAGATAACCAAATCTGATCTGAGCAAAAAATCTAAATTTGGCTAAATGTGGCTTGTAATGTGAACAAAGCCGAAATACACATGGTTTAAGATGGTCTATAAAAGGGCAAAGCACATTATATGTTACATTTGATTTTAGTAAAGCTGGTCAGTCAGCCAGTTCACTGACCAGCGTGACCACACTGGTCGACTAGCATGACCAGTTTGACCATGCTAGTTAACCAGGGTGGTCACGCTGGTCAGGGAACTGGGCGTATAACCATTTGCTTCTATTATAATTGAGTTTTGAGCTAATGGCTGTGAACTGATGATGTATATTTATATACATACAATCGACAGAGATTAGGATACAGTACTGTACAGTAATGAATTACTCTTTTAAGATCGGGCAAGATTAAGATTTAAGATTGTTAAATAATTAATTATTTTAAAACATTTGCATAGATATATTATATATATTTATATTTTTCAGCATTCTTAAACAACTAATAAAAAAAGAGTAGAAGAGTATAGAAGAACCCAAACCTGTAAGACTACAGTGCTCCGCCCTTCCTCGGGCTCCGTCCCATTCACAGCCAGAGAGTCCGCACTGAACTGGAAGACCCCATGAGCCTCATCAGACGCAGCGATGGTCACCGTAATGCGAGAAGCAATTCCAAGGTTGGCTTTAAAGTAAAAAAAAAAAAAAAAAATCACTTTTATCCAAGTGATACCACAGAACAACTACAGCTCTAAAGATAGTAGATGGGTCCTATTAAACAGATTTAATAGAATAGATAAACTAAGAAAAACAGTTTGTGTATTGGATATTTCAGTATATTAAACTGATTCAGCTACAATCCTTTATTTCTACCACTGTGACACTTCTTATTATTTATCATTTATAGTTTGGAGGAGTGTAAGAAGAGCTCTTATGAAAGTAACAGAGCAGCTCAGTTTCTGATGTCTGCATGTAGTAATTGTAGAGTGGATGGATTCAGATTTAAAACAAGGCTGAGGAAAATTTGACGCTATTATAAAACAATCAGTATAAACACACGCTGTATGACCGCACATCAATTATTTTATGGACTTATCAGTCAGGTTTTTAGCATTTTATAAAAGCAGGGACGGTTTGGAATGGGTTAGTGTGGAAAACCGCAGCACCACAGAGACAAACTTGGCAGATTTTCTTAAGAATATCCCAAGAGATGTTAATGTATATCATGTATATACATGTATGAAAACCTCCAGCACAGTTAGACTACAGTACAACATCTTATTATGTTACAGATATGATATACAAGAATATTAACACAAATTAACTCCATGCTCAGACAGAAAAAAAAAAAAAATATTTTAATCACATTAAGTAAACACAATGAAACAATTATTGAATAAAAATAACTTGTCACTTCATATGTCAGTCCTGACGTTGTCAGTCTGCCTACTCAGAACTCGTTTAGGATATTACAGACTCCAACTCCCAGCATGCATTCTCACCGGACCTTCCGGACTCTGCTGATCATGTGATGCTACGGTGTTCATGCTCTCCGAGCTTCTGATTGCTTACACCTGTCTGTGTTTGTATAAATACCTCCCAGTTTCAGTTGATCATCACTGTGTTTGAATCTAGCTTGCTAGCTCTTCTACTAAGCATTATTTTTTTTGTTTGTTTTCCTTGTTTGTGTTTTTTTTCACTGCAGACCTTTATTCTTTTGCCTAGCCCTTGGATTCCTCCTTGGATGACCCTTTTGCTTGCTCACTCTGGTATGTTGTGTATTATTCCTGCCATTTTGATACTGACCCTGTCTCTCTCTGACAGTCTTACCACTTTAATAATAAATAGTTTGATTGGTATCGCCGAGTATCTGTTCTTGGTTTGGCCCGCATGACAACATACCTCAACCTCTTACAATTTAATCAACCAAAGTAACAACATTAAAACGTGCATTATATGCCCAATGTTTTTGACCTAGAAGGTTCATTTTAAAAACATAGAAAATGTTAGAAAGGTCATCAGAAGCTTTCATGGCTCATGGCTTGTGTTGCTGGACTTACACAAGCTAAGCTATTTCACATGCTGAACAGCTTCACTAAACCAGACTCAAAAGTGTCCTCCAGACTCCCGCCAACATCAACACAATCTCAAGCAGAGCGCTCGATATGTGTTTTTAAATAAAGCCCAATGGGGAAAGTGAACCTCCTGACATTTCCAATATGCAACTTACCACTGCTGACATCCACTCAATATAATGGCTATTTGCTTTTCCCACATTTCTCCTCGGAGTGTTCATTGGCTTTGCTGCAATGTAAATAGTGTGGCAGACACTAGTCCTGGAGCTGCAGGAGGCCACTAAAAAGGATGTTTTACTTGGGAATTGAGGTGGACAAGAGCTCCAAACCTTTACAGCTTTTAATCTGGAACGTACCAGTGAGGAGCTTTGATTTAGGACCTCCTACACTGGCCAGAAAAGCCACCAAAGCAAAACAAGAGTGCACTAAGCAGTGAATTAGCATTAGCATTAGAATTAGCATTAGCTTGAACTGTTTTTTTTTTTTTTAGTCAAACCACACAAACAAGCAACTACTGAGTGTGTCCATCAAGTTGGTGCCAGAAGTGGCTTAGAAGCATGAATGGCAGATACTTGGGAAAGGGGTGTCTTTAAAAGCCATCACATTGTTGATTTTACCACACAAAGCTGTATTCACTTCTGAACACTTATTAAAGTAGATAAGTAATATGTTCACTTCTCTCATTGGCTTCTCTCTCAATGAATGACCATCTAAAATTCACTGAAGGTCTGAGAACACCTTAAAATCTTAATTTGAAATCTGACCGGATTTTTTTTTTCTCCACACTACAGTTTCATACCTATGCTGAACAATGCGTTTTTTTTTTATTTCCATGCATTCAATAGAAATAATGCTAAAATGATCAACCATGTTTTTTTTTTTTTTAGGAAAGGCTGTTCTGTTTAATCTACAGTTACAGTAGATACAGTGGTCACCAACGTAATATGTTGCACCCACAACTGAAGAGGTTCTTTTTCTTCTTCTATTGTTTAACAGGTAATGATTGCTTAATAGTATTTTTCCTGTTAATTGGTTTGGATGTTTCAACCACCAAAAAGGGTGGTGTTTTTACACTGCAGACAATCAGAAACATGGTTCAGTTTTACACTTATTTTGGTTCCAACCAAACTAAAAAAAGTAAAAAAAAATGATTTAGGGCGTTTTCACACCAGCACTATTTGGTCCAGTTAGATTGGACAGAGACCAGCTACAGAAGGTGGTTTCAGTCTGGTCCCAAGCAAACTCTGGAGTGGTTTGCTTGTGGTGAGAACATAATCTGGTCTCGATCCGACCCAGCTTTCTAAAGTACTGCCGATAAGGTGCAGTTTAATCAGATATATTAGCCAGATAACACTAATTAGTTACCACAGCTATGAACAAATGCTGTCTCTGCTGCTCCATGCTGTTTACATGCACTGTATGTGCAGAACTCACTGCTTGCAGCTGTGCGACTCTGTGTTCTGTGTTAAAGCATCTTCACACTGCACTGATATACGCGCTGGAACACAGCTTTATTTATGTTTCTTGACCACACGCCAGACAGCTCTGACCAATCAGAGGAGACAATGTGCTTACATGGTTTATTGGTGCACATTTTGGTGCGTTTAGGTTTGTGCCTGTGTAAAACCAAACCAAACAGATGGACAAAACGCTTCAAGGAAGCAAACTCCTCATCTGATCCGGACCATAGAAACAAACTACAGGTGCAAAAAACACTCTTAGGTTGCATAAAGGAAGCACCTTAACACATTGTCAATGTGTAACTTTATTTATTTAAATTTTAATTTATATTAAGGACTGGTATACTTTCTCTATAGTGTAACACACTGGGCTTTAGGAGAAGAAGGAGAAGAGGGTCAGAGCTTACCATGGTGATAGTGAAAGGGTGGAAGGAGAAAGTCAGGGTCACTCTCTCCACTTCCACTTCCCTCGCTCGCACCAAGAAACAGATCCACTTAGGCACCACACAGCAACCACACAGCACAGAGGCACACAGGATCCACACAGGAGGTGAAAGGGGGTCATATAAAGAATTTACACACAGTGTGAAAAAAAAGAGAGGGATCATACAAAAAGGTACAGATCATATGAATGGAAAACACATTTAACTGTTTAGGGAATGCAAAAAAGGGTACTTTGAAGGGTAAAGATAAAGTTCACACAGGGACAATAGAAAACAAGCCTCAAAGGCCTCAAAACAAATGGCCTGTCACGATAACTGTATTTTTGGACAATATACTGTCCCAGAATATATTTTTTCACTTTTCATCAATTTTTTCTCCCCAATTTACCTGAGCCATTTTAACCTATTCATTCACTGACTACGATTCCCCCATCACTTGCTGAACAGAATCACAACAGGAGTTCAAATCTGCCCACTGAGGGAGAGCAAGGCCAACTGTGCTCTCTCTCTCTCAGACTCCGGCTGCTGATGGAGAAGCAGCATACCCAGGATTCAAACTCGCAATCTTTGGGCTATAGTGTCAGGATTTCTTCCTTCTAAGCCATTTAAAGCCATTATTGTTCTGAAATTATGACCAAATTTATTTTTCTGATATAATGAACCTGAACAAACTTAAAATCTGCTGAAATATAACAACAAATATCCTAATCGAATAAAACCGTCCATATATTTTGTACAACAAAGTTGATAATGTAATTATCGTGACAGACCAAGGTAAACTACAAGCTAATCAATACCAACATCACTACTAGTAGGGATGGACGATTTTGCAAATATATATCAAGATATATTTCTTAATTTTAGTTTACACAATGCAATTCTGATATCGATGTAAACAGTATAAAAGCCACCAACTTTGTCAATCCTGGTATTTTGAATCTTTGAATCTCTCACCTCCTCTCTCTGGGTTGTAGAGTTCCACTCGAAACACTTTATCCAACTCTGGAACTGCGTTGTCTATAATAGATACATTGATATATTTGAGCCTCTCGCCTGGCAGAAAATCCAGCAGCCCCTCTGTGTCCTGAGAGAGAGAGAAAAAGAGAGGCAAAGAGAAAGAGAGAGGTCTGTTTGTGTTTGTCTGGCCTTAAAACAAATACTTTATTCGGACAACTCTACAACCTATTGTTTTAAAAGAGATTTTCTAGTGCATCCCCAAAAATTAGAATATCATTAAAATGTTACTTTATTTTAGTAATTCAGTTCAAAATTTGATCTATTTTAAGTGTTGATGATTATGGCTTACAGCCAATAAAAACCCAAAATCAGTCTCTTATAAAATTAGAATATTTTATAAAACCAATTGGTACTTTCGGCAGCGTGCCAAGTCCTGCTGGAAAATGAAATCTGCATCTCCATTAAAGTTGTCAGCAGATGGAAGAAGCATGAAGTGCTGTAAGATTTTTTTGGGAAAAGAGACTTGATAAAGCATACATTTCCAAACGAAATGTAAAATTTACTGATGATTAATGATGAAAACTTTACAGCACTTCATGCTTCCCTCTACTGACAACTTTTATGGAGATGTGGATTTCATTTTCCAGCAGGACTTGGAAAAAATGTTTCAATGATATTCTAATTTTTGAGATGTACTAGTATTTGAATAGAGAGATAGTGGCTGCTATTACCTGGTAATCTTTGGGGCTGATGGCTGTTAATGGGATTGTGCGATAGGCCACTAGCACTCTTCCCAGAAGCCCCTGTGCTCTGGCCACAGGCAGTCTGAGTATACCGGCCTCTTCACTGACAGTGATGCGAGCTTCCTCTACAGCAGGTCTGATCATAGCCTGAGTGATGGGGGCGGTCTGGAACTGCAGCAGACCTGGATCAATCGACAAAGCAGTTTATTATTAACATCTTATTTTATGACACTATTGATTATTAGCCAGAGGCTGACTACTTATGATTTACTGTGGATCTTAAGTGGTGGGCTATTCTGACTACAGCAGTGATGGTGCCAGCACCAGCATGATGGTGAGTATGGAGAAGTAGTGTTACCATGGATTGACCCACACAGCCAAATATACAGTAGCTCGGGTCTATGGCCAGTGAATGATGGCTGGTGAATGATTACTGATAAAGACTATAAAACTGCTAAAAAAAAGATGCAGAAGATGAGCTACAGCCTCTAACGGTACACCAGATTAGGGGTGTTCCATATCTTATCATACACAATAATATCACCAAAAATTCTGACACAATAAATATATAAATATCCCCCATATTGTGATATTGCGATAATCTTGAAAGCAGTCTATTTATTTTGCTATTTACTGTTTTTATTTAAATTATTTACGCCCTTAATATTTGCACTTTAGTTTTGTGTTAGACTTGTGGTTGTTACATGATTTTATTTTTGCTATTTAATTTGTTTTGTTATACTATTCAAATTGTACACAAAATAAGGGTCTAGCCAAGTTTCTGTTTCCAAAACTTTTTTAATTTTTTTTGTTTCTTCTAAATGTATCAAACTTTATATGCATACTAAACAAAACTTAAACATTTATTTTGTTGCAGTAATACATTTTTAAAATATATATTTACATAATATCAGCAAGAAAATTAAATCGTGAAAATACCCTGAAAAACCGTGATACTATTTTAGGGCCATATCGCCCACCACTAGAAAAGATGTGTGTGGTTCTTCTAAGCTACATTTCTTTGTACCACTTTTAAAATTAGACTTCTTTAAAAAGGGGCGTATTTAAGGTTTTTTAAAAGAGTTCATTAATGTTATAAATGAAGCTGTAAATACTTAAAAAAACATAAAAAAGCAGTTAATAGTGAATCTGTATTCAATTATTCTCTCAAACCTCAGATTTTTCTAATTTTGTCCTTTCCATTAGTCTGTTAAAATATCGGTTTTAAAGTATTTACAACTTAATTAATTAATACTTTAAATTAACTCCTTTCTAAACTATTTATAAACCCTTTATAAAGGTTCTCCCAGTGTTCCAGTGGGCTATGTGCTGCCACTATGATCGGGAGATCGCTGGTTTGAATCCCATTCATGCAGCTTGCCATCAGCTGCCAGAGCCCTGAAAATGCACAAAGGGCCTGGCTCTCTGTGGGTGGGTATATGGCGTTCTTTCCCTCTTATCACTTCAAAGGGTGATGGTGATCAGCACAATACGTCTGTGAGCTGATGTATCGGAGGCATGTGCTAGTCTTTACTCTCCTGGTGTTGGGAGCATCACTAGTAATAGGGGTCCTAATAGAGTCCTAATGAGTGGGTTGGGTAATTGGCCTTGTAAATCAGGGAGTAAATTTGAAATAAATAAATAAAAAAAACTTTATAAAGGAGCCTTATTTTAAAGTGGTGCCCTTTTCTTAGTATGTTACAATATGAGCACCTTAACAAAATTAGCCCAATTTAGCATCTGAAGGTAGTTGTTAAAGGTATTTTTTTTTGCAAAAGATGGTAAAGAGATGATGATTACGGGATGAGGAGGATAAGGAGCCATGTTTTTTTACCGTAGGGATGGTCACTGGCTTTGATGGTGATGTTGTTGATGGCGTTGGCGGGGTCAATGCTGGCTCCGCTGGTTGGAGTAGACCCTTGTTTTCCATCTCCAGACTGAGCCGAGACCAGTCTCACTTGGAAAAACTCATCAAACTCTGGGATGTCGTCATCCAGCACCAGCAGATTCAAAACCTGAGAGATCCAAGAGAATTAGTGAGGTCTAGAGTCTCTGAGGATCTAAATCCCCATTAGATCATTTATAATACCATTCCAGCTGATCCAAGTATAGCTGGTCTAACTGGTTGACAACTTAGCACTTGACCAGAACAATTTTTTGCTAATTATGTCATTGAATTACTTGAATTAAAGAGCAGTTGGACAACTTTTTCATTTCACCATCTCAAACAACATGGTGCAACGGTCATGTCTCTACACAGTCCAGTCAAAATTTAGACACACCTGCCCATTCATCACTGTAAATGAATACTTAAGTCATCCAGATTATGAAGTGACTCTTATCTAGGGTGCTGTTAACTAATGGTTTCGGAGACTGGTAACTCTGATGAACTTGTCCTGTGCAACAGAGGTAACTCTTGTTCTTCCTTTTCTGTGCTGATCCTGATGAGCTGTGATTCCAGGTGACTCTACCTCATAAAACTGAGTGAAAGAAAATCCAGCGAAGATGTGCAAAGCTGTCTCTATTTTAGCAAGAGGTGCTACTTTGTAAAATCTTAAATATACATAAATATATTCTGGTTTGTTTAACACTTAATTTCACATGTTTTTCTTCCTTTTTTTGGATGACTTTAGTATTACTGTACAAAGCAAAAAAACTATAAATTAAATTAAATTAAATTAAATTATACTAATAGTGAATTTAAGCATCCAAACTCTTGACTGGAACTCTATAAAAAAAAAAAAAAAAAAAAAAATATATATATATATATATATATATATATATATATATATATATATATATATATATATATATATATATATATATAAAATAGGGAGGAAAGCTAGGATCAGATAAAGTGCTGGAACTATTTTTAATTCCCTTTATTATGGAAAAAAATATGTTCAGAAACTTTCGTCCATATACAGCCCTGTAAAATAAATAAGAAACCACCTAAAAATTATAAATTTCTTTGATTTAACCAAACTGAAAACCTCTGAATTATATATTCAAGAGGAAGATGAATGATCACAACCATCAAACCAAGCTGAACTACTTAAATATGTGCACCAGGAGTGCAGGCATAAAGTTATCCAAAAGCAGTGTGTAAGACTGGTGGAGGAGAACATGCCAAGATTCATGAAAACTGTGATTAAAAACCAGGGTTATTCCACCAAATACTTTTTTTTAGATTTCTGAACAGTTAAAACTTAAAAAAATATTACAATTTCTAATTTTCTGCGAATAAATGCTTTAAATGACAATATTTTTATTTTGAATTTGGGAGAAATGTTGTCTGTAGTTTATAAAATAAAACAACAATGTTCATTTTAATCAAACATATACCTATAAATAGCAAAAACTTTTTTAGAGCTGTAGTTTAAGTTTGTTTATACATATTGTTCAACTTTACCACCAACATTCCATTAACCACCGCTGTCCATCATTCCCATTATATGCCAAAAAAGCACAATGTGGCAAAAACATTCCCACTAGGTGGAGCTAAATGATAAGCAGCTGGCTGTGATACAACATCAATCACAAAACACACACACACACACACACACATATATATATATATATATATATATATATATATATTATTATAAAACCATATTTAACCACATTTACATCACAGTCAGCTAATGGAAGCCCTCAGTGACCTGCTGGCCGGACACAGAGCATGCTCAGCCGAGTGTTTCCTCAACAGGAGGTCCCTTGCTCATTAATGATGGATGTCTGACAAGTTAGCCGTGTTACCTCAGAGCGCTGAGCCGGCAGGAAGAGGACGGAGCCGGTGGCGTTGGTGAAGTCTGAGCTGTCGGACGCCGCAGCGGGAGAACCGAGCTGGGTCACAGTGTAGTTTACATACACGGAGTCCAGCGCTCCACGTGTGCGCTCCACTACACACGACACGGTGGAGCCCTCCTCAGATATCTGACGATAAGAGACGACACGGGATAGGTGACCATACTTACACTACTCAAGCACTATTACACATGATTAGGTCTACTTTCTAACATAGCTACTGCACTTAAATAGGCTTAAATATATATCTATATATATATTTATATTTAACAATGAGACTGACTTTACGGTAATTATGGCTTCACCAGAGTATAGATATTAGGACTCTTTAAAACTTTAAAACTTTTTTAATATTTAAAAAGGTCATGGTGGGTCATTCAAACAACAACCTGGTCCACAGCATCCAAGGCAACATCTAAGCTGCATCAATGTTAATACAAATAAAAAAAGAAATAAAATTAAACATATAAATAAATATATATCTAAGTGATAGAGCAAAGCAAAGTAATATAAATAAAAAAATAAAAATATTATAAAATGTCTAGAATTTGAATAGAAGAATAATAGAAGAAAAAAAGGAATAGATTTCCTCTATTCGAGACCTGGCTACATAACATTCTATAGTTATATTTAATTTATGCACAATTTAATCAGGGGTGTTTAAACAGGTTTTATGTCTTTTGAAAAAAAAAAAATCCAAAATCATTTTGAAGCATTTCTATTGGTACAAAATCATAAAATCTGCACACAATGTGAAAAACAACTGTAAATTCAAATGATTTCAACATATGTAAAACAGCAAGAATGAATATACAATATTATTATGTGAATGTGAAAATATATAGTAATTAGCTCTATAGTAAGTGCCCTTTATTGTGTCCACTGTTGACACAAATGTTTAGAGTCTAGAAAGAACATATATATACTAGGGGTGGGCGATATGGCCCTAAAATAATATCACAATATTTCATGGTATTTCCGCGATAACGATACTCTTGGCGATATGACAAAATACTGAATAAAAAAAATATTTTAAGAATAAACTACTGCAACAAAATGATTTTTTTTTTATATACGATATGATTTAGCACACCCCTTACTGAGATGTTAAAAAATACAAGAATTTTATCAGATTTGTAACA
Source organism: Astyanax mexicanus (assembly GCF_023375975.1). NCBI lineage: Eukaryota > Metazoa > Chordata > Actinopteri > Characiformes > Acestrorhamphidae > Astyanax > Astyanax mexicanus. Next base: position 22,592,074 of record NC_064429.1, on the reverse strand, counting down.
GAAGTCAATGATCTAGAATGTCATGATACTAATAATGCACTCCAAATATCTCCATATATCCAGGATTAAAGTAAAATGAATGATAATGGGCAGAGATTATCTGTTTTTTAGTAGATATATAATGGTAAATGAGAACCATGTGAATTTTTCTTTTTGCGAAAAACAGCAAAAAAGTAGTACCCTGATGTGATAATTAGGGGTGGGTGATATGGCACGATATCTCAGGGTATAATATCATTCACAATATTCAAAAATGTTGCCAATATTATCGCGTATGATCAATCAACTTAAAAATGTCATTCGTCTCAATATTCTGTGATTAACTGCCATTAATCGCACTTGTTGTTCTTAAGACACAAGTTTTTAAAGTGGATATTTAAATGTAAATTAAAGAATGAATGTATGAAATGTAAAATGCATTTATATTTATATTAGTGGTCTCAATTAAAATACGAGTATGTACTTGAAGGGGAGATAAAGCCAACATGGATTAAAGAGTCCATGATAATTGGATAAAGGAAACTTTTTTAATTTATTGTAAACATCTCAGCTTGGTAGTACGGATTTCAGAGTTTCAAGCATGCGCACCATGCGGGCAAAAGGATTTACCGACATATATATATACTGTATGTATATATGTCAGCAATGATATACAAATTTACAATATAAAGTGTGATAGGTAGTGAGAGCAGTGATAAATATATAATTTTTGGTGTGACGGTGACAATATATAACAGTGTGATAAACAGTACATATAAGTTTTATTAAATGACAGTAATAATATATGTAAATGAGCTCTGTGCTGATTGCTTGAATCTATTCCATCGAAAAAAAAGTATGGAGTACACAATAAAATTACAAATTTAACAATGTTTCCAAACTGGACTAAAATGAGCTTTATAATGCGTAATTTCTTTAATTGTGCAGCATCTAAAGCTCTGTTCGTTTGCCAGGCTCATGCCCTGGTATTTGTATTGTCTGTAAGCGAGAGGTAGTCCTTCTGAAGGAATTCCCCGGCCAGGTCTGCCATCTGTTCTGTTAATCGACTCAGCCATCGGAGATGCCACGAGTCCAATCTCCCTAAAGAGTCCACCGTCAACTCCTTCCAACCAGGCGTGAAGAGGAATTAAATATACAGGAGGACATGAGCCCGCGAGCGGGGGGGGTCGCGTTACACGCTCTCTACAGAGCCAAACCAAACACTGCCCGACCAGGAGGGACATGTCTACTTAACCAACTAATTCTTTAGAAGGCTAAGTAAGGATAGTGTGGATAAGAAGCATTAGTGGAGTAGTTAAGTGGGGGAAAGTGAGAATACAGTACGTTAGGAAGATACAGTACGTTAGTCTGCATTACTGCAGATTTCTCAGCTATAGAACAGGAGCAATTCTCTTCTTAATTAAGAATAACTGAGAATAGACTGTTGCCTTATGCAACTAGTACATTCTGGCTTTACTGGAATAGCTCCAGTGTAACTGGCAACGTGGGGGGTCAAGGGGTGTGCCACAATTTTGAATAAATCCATGAAGTTACATTTGTAGAGTCCCTTTCTGAAAACATATTAATACTTTACAATCAACAATACATACTGTACACAGTCCTTTAATCTCAGGACTTAACTATCATACACAAAAGACATCAGCCAATCACACACTCTACTCCTAACTGTAAAGAATAGCACTGCTGAGGTACATTTACAATTAGGATAGCACTGCGGGTGTAAATTTTTAAGAAAAATAGCACTGCTGAGGTAAATTTATTCGAAAAATAGCACTGCTGAGGTAGGTTGCAAGCTAAACGTGTGACTAGAATATAACAGCTTCAGTACTGTTCACTACTGTGCTACATTTATGACAAAATTTTCACTTTTACTGTACATTTATGACTAGAAAATAACTAAATGTGTGACTAGAATAGCACGCTGAGGTAAATTCATGATCAGAATAGATAGCACTGATGAGGTTAATGTATTGTGTTTTGTTGATATGTCTGCTGTGGTATTACAGTGACATGGTCTTACATCAGGAATGCAGGCTCCAGTGAATCCGAACAGGCCGTTAGCGTTGTCGCTCTTGCTAACTCTGATTCTGGCTGTGGGTCGAGGTAACGGTATTCGGGCTCCACCGTAAACGGCCACCAGCTGCAGGTAAAACACCTCCTCTCCCTCCTCCTCCAGATCATCTCGCGTTTCCACCACAAACGACTTCTGCTTCTCCTCCTGGCGATACGCCAGGTACCCCGACACGTTCCGCAGGTCGGTCTTGGCAGGCTGGCCGTGGAGCTCGCGGATTTCTGATTGGTTCAGACGGCTGAGATAGAGACGCACGTCCTGCAGCACACCTGTGAAGAGCTGATGACCATCAGGATCAGAGCCAATCAGGATAGGAGCCACATCTGCAGCGTTACAAAGAAAAGGAAATCAGTGTTCAGTAATCAGAAAAAAATACATTTACATAATTATGCCATGAACCCAAAGGTATGAAGTACCAGCATAAGATGTAGATCTAATATATAATAATGCAAGATTACATACTCTCAATAACAGTATACCAAAAGTATGTGCCAATAGCAATAGCTTATCACTACATAGCTTCAAATGCAAATGAATCAAAACTTTTTTAAATAAAGAAAATAGAAAACTAATTTTGTTCTCTCAGTGTTTTGCTTGTTATCTTGTAATACTCACTAATTATACTGATATTTAGACTTAGAATATCAAAAATACTGGGTATTTTCTGAACATTGGACATTTTTAAATCAACATTAAAAATCCGCTTAATAATTTTTACTTAAAAAGTTGAAATAACCTTAACCTTAATAAAATAAACTTCTATTAATTTGATGACCTAGAAAGTCAAAATAATTACATTAAGTTAATATAATATTAGAGTTAATATGATAATAAGTAATTATCTTCTAAAGATTTTGACTTACTAAAAACAAAATTAGCTAATATTTTGACTTAGTATGATCAAATGACTTTCTTCTCAACTTCTCAAATTTCTTGACTTATAAAGTTGAAATAATGCATTATTTTCTCTACACTGTGACAAAAAAAATTGAAATGATTTTGAATGATTATTTTCTCAAGACTTTGACCAATTTTGTTGAGATAATGACTTTTTCTCTCTATGTTTTGACCTAGAAAGTCAAAATAAGAAAATTGTTTCCGGAATTCTGACCTGGTATAATGACTTTACAATAATTTTCTCAAAACCTGGACACAGAAAGTTTAAACAATTAGTTATAAATTATTTGCTCTATATTTTGATCTATAAAATAAATATACATATTTATTTTCATGTATTTTACTGATTTTCTCAAGACATTCATGCAAAAAGTTGCAATATTAACTCATTTCATGCAATTTTATTCTCAATATTCTGATTCAGAATATCAATTTATATACTTAGGATATTATAGTCTATAGTCTATCCACATTTACACATTTGTCACAATTACATATCCTCAATAATTTGGCTTGCTATCTTGTAATACTCAATAATTATTCTGATATTTAGACTTATAATATCAAAAATCTTGGGTATTGTTTTTAAATCAACAATAAAAATCAGCTTAACAATTTTATGTCTACATCACATTTTAGTAAGCTTTTCTTTGATAGTATCTAAATCTGATCAGATATGTCTTGATATGTTTGACTACAATTAAGGAGGGGTCCATCTTGAGGGGTCCATCTCATCCTGAACTCTATCTTTGAATACAGTAGGCAGAGTTTTGTTTGAATATTGTACTGAAAATCAAGCAAAATCAATCAAGCTGCTAAAAGTACAGATGTCCACCTCTAAACCCAGGGGTCAGGTCAGGCTCTGTCTTCACCCCTGCTCTCCCCTCCTACAGTCTTAGTGTATGTAGACCTCGCTGCCACCAGAAAGGCATTCAGAGCCACACAACTGTACAAATTGAGGAAATACGCTCGAGTGATCCCCGACAAAACCCCTGAACAAAGCCTGAATAACACATCCAGCCGGTTAAGCTAACAATCCCGGACAGTGTCAGATATGCTCTCTGTTTATGTGTCCATCTACTTGATTGAAGTTAGTAAAAGAGATGTCAGGGAAGTCTCTCCAGGGTGCTTCACGTTTATCACAAAGGCCGCATTGTTTTCAATTACCCGCGAGGAATACCGCTGGCCGCTTTCATGTGTTGCTAACAATGTCCAGCGGCAGCCCAGCGCTCGCTCAAGCGTACCGGCTCTGTGAAATCTCGAACAATGGCACGGGCTTTTCACAACAGGCCCTCGCCAGATGTGGACCCCGGGCACGGGGAGCAGCCTCGCCAGAACCCAGAGCTCATTAAAAACCACAATAATGAAGAGTAATGTGGTGAGAAAGAAAATAGTCGTGTAGTTTGGTGCTAATCTTTCAGCTCACGATCGAGTAGCAAATACTGTACAGCCAATAGCTACAGGAGAAATACACTTACTATTAATCCTGTATTTACCATTACAGTCTATACACTACATTATATAGAACAAGTATATAACTTCACAAAGACATGTTTAAAAATGCCTTTTATTAAGATAGACAGACAGACAGGCAGACCAGCAAATAAACAGACAGATAGATAGACGGACGGACGAATGGACGGGCGGATAGACCGACAGATTGACAGACAGACGGATAGATAGACAGACAGACAGACAGACAGACAGACAGATAGATAGACAAACGGACAGACACACAGACATACAGACAGATAAATAGATAGATAGATAGATAGATAGATAGATAGATAGATAGATAGATAGATAGATAGATAGATAGATAGATAGATAGATAGATAGATAGACAGATAGATAGATAGACAGATAGATAGATAAACAGACAGACAGATAGATAGACAAACGGACAGACACACAGACATACAGACAGATAAATAGATAGATAGATAGATAGATAGATAGATAGATAGATAGATAGATAGATAGACAGATAGATAGATAGATAGATAGATAGATAGACAGATAGATAGATAAACAGACAGACAGATAGATAGACAAAAAGAAAGAACACAGTTTAAACAAAGTTTCTACATTAACTGTTTTTTAAATAATTGAAGAATAGTCAGCAGAAGAAGTCAATGGATAACAATAGTGTTTTGCTATTACTATTGTGTTATTAATATGCTATTACAATAGTGTTTTTACCATGCTATTGCAATTGCATATTATCATGTTAATATAATGTTTTATTAAAGCAATTTCAGTGTTATTATAATTCTGCAACACTAGATTATGGCGTTATTACAATTAAGTCATTGCAGCGTTAATATATTGTTATTACAATGTAATTACAGTCATTACATATCATGTTTTACAGTGTTATTTTTATTGTGTTATAATTGTTCTATTACGATCAGGTTATTAGTGTATTTTATGTTATTGCTATTGTTTTATTACAGTGTTAACACTACTGTGTTATAATCATGTTATTGCAATGTTCTATTGAGTTGTAACTATGCTATCACAATGTTATTACTATTGTTATTCCCACATTACTATTCTGTAATTACAGTTATTATATTTATATTATTACTGTTTTATTACAAAGCTATTACTTTTGTGTTATTACAATGGTAGAGCGATTGAACAAAGAAAGAAGAAATAAAATAAAAAGACAACTGATAACACTATGGCGCTTTGCTTTGCAAGCCCTGCAATAAGAGATTTTCATTATGTTTAAAAGCTCCAGCAGCACTGCTGTGTCTGATCTACTCGTACCAGCACAACACATTCTAACACTAACACACCACCACCATGTCATTCTCACTGTGGTGCTAAGAAAGATCCACCACCCAAACAACAACTGCTCTGTGGTGGTCTATCCTGTGGGGTCCTGACCATTGAACAACAGGGTGAAAGGAGGATAATAAAGTGAAAATGCAAAGAGAAAATAAGCCTATTGACTACAGTCTATATTTATAGAATTAAGCAGGGCTACTATATGCACAATTGAGCTGACCAAATGAGTAATGGGTGTAGAAACAAGTAGGTGGTCACAGAAATGGACAATTCCTTAGAATGAGGGGGGTTGCAATCTGTGTGCGATACCTGCGTGAAGAGGAATGAAGCAATGCAACATTTACAGTCCTGTTGGTCACGCGCTAGAAGCGTAAACTAGAGGTCTGCACTCCCGCGGGAGTCCCGCGGGACCCGCGGGACCCGTCAGAATATGTTGCGGCGCGGGACAAAACTGAATTGTTATTGGCGGGAGCGGTAATTTAATCAATACAGGCCATGCGGGAGCGGGACCACATTAACATGTGGTCCCGCTCCCGCAAATTGATAAATAGTTAAGAAAATTATAATAATCACGCTATGATTCCCATGCAAGCAACAAAAAAACACAAGAAAAATCTCTCGGAGGATGGACACACACACACACATTTTCAGCATCTCCAGCAGGCGTGTGCAGAGGAGGGGGGGGGGGGAGGGGGGTGTGTAATTTAAAGGACGACATTTACTATACTGGTGCAAAATAATAATAATAATAATAATAATAATAATAATAATAACTAGATTGCAGTTCCTACAGAAACTGCGAGTGTGATTGCAGTGCTGGCTGGTATCTGCTATGGTGTTGCTAGGTGGTTGCTAAGGTGCTGCTAGGCAGTTGCTAAGATGTTGCTATGGTATTTGGGGTGGTTGCTAAGGTGTTGCTAGGTGGTTGCTAAGGTGTTGCTAGGCGGTTGCTAAGGTGTTGCTATGGTATCCAGGGTGGTTGCTAAGGTGTTGCTAGGTGGTTGCTAGGGTGTTGCTAGGCGGTTGCTAAGGTGTTGCTATGGTATCCGGGGTGGTTGCTAAGGTGTTGCTAGGTGGTTGCTAAGGTGTTGCTATGGTATCCGGGGTGGTTGCTAAGGTGTTGCTAGGTGGTTGCTAAGGTGTTGCTAGGTGGTTGCTAGGTGGTTGCTAGGGTGTTGCTAGGCGGTTGCTAAGGTGTTGCTATGGTATCCGGGGTGGTTGCTAAGGTGTTGCTAGGTGGTTGCTAGGGTGTTGCTAGGCGGTTGCTAAGGTGTTGCTATGGTATCTTGGGTGGTTGCTAAGGTGTTGCTAGGTGGTTGCTAGGTGGCTGCTAGGGTGTTGCTATGGTATCCGGGGTGGTTGCTAAGGTGTTGCTAGGTAGTTGCTAGGTGGTTGCTAAGGTGTGGCTATGGTATCCGGGGTGGTTGCTAAGGTGTTGCTAGGTGGTGGCTAAGGTGTTGCTAGGCGGTTGCTAAGGTGTTGCTATGGTATCCGGGGTGGTTGCAAAGGTGTTGCTAGGTGGTTGCTAGGTGGTTGCTAAGGTGTTGCTAAGGTGTTGCTAGGCGGTTGCTAAGGTGTTGCTATGGTATCCGGGGTGGTTGCTAAGGTGTTGCTAGGTGGTTGCTAGGTGGTTGCTAGGGTGTTGCTAGGCGGTTGCTAAGGTGTTGCTATGGTATCCGGGGTGGTTGCTAAGGTGTTGCTAGGTGGTTGCTAGGTAGTTGCTAAGGGGTTGCTAGGCGGTTGCTAAGGTGTTGCTATGGTATCCGGGGTGGTTGCTAGGTGGTTGCTAAGGTGTTGCTATGGTATCCGGGGTGGTTGCTAAGGTGTTGCTAGGTGGTTGCTAGGGTGTTGCTAGGCGGTTGCTAAGGTGTTGCTATGGTATCCGGGGTGGTTGCTAAGGTGTTGCTAGGTGGTTGCTAAGGTGTTGCTAGGCGGTTGCTAAGGTGTTGCTATGGTATCCGGGGTGGTTGCTAAGGTGTTGCTAGGTGGTTGCTAGGGTGTTGCTAGGCAGTTGCTAAGGTGTTGCTATGGTATCTGGGTTGGTTGCTAAGGTGTTGCTAGATGGTTGCTAGGTGGTTGCTATGGTGTTGCTAGGCGGTTGCTAAGGTGTTGCTATGGTATCCAGGGTGGTTGCTATGGTGTTGCTAAGTGGTTGGTAGGTCACTACTAAGCAGTTGCTAGGTGGTTGCTAAGGTGTTGCTATGGTATCCGGGGTGGTTGCTAAGGTGTTGCTAGGTGGTTGCTAGGTGGTTGCTAGGTGGTTGCTAAGGTGTTGCTAGGCGGTTGCTAAGGTGTTGCTATGGTATCCGGGGTGGTTGCTAAGGTGTTGCTAGGTGGTTGCTAGGGTGTTGCTAGGCGGTTGCTAAGGTGTTGCTATGGTATCCAGGGTGGTTGCTAAGGTGTTGCTAGGTGGTTGCTAGGTGGTTGCTAGGGTGTTGCTAGGCGGTTGCTAAGGTGTTGCTATGGTATCCGTGGTGGTTGCTAAGGTGTTGCTAGGTGGTTGCTAGGTGGTTGCTAGGGTGTTGCTAGGCGGTTGCTAAGGTGTTGCTATGGTATCCGGGGTGGTTGCTAAGGTGTTGCTAGGTGGTTGCTAGGTGGTTGCTAAGGTGTTGCTAGGCGGTTGCTAAGGTGTTGCTATGGTATCCGGGGTGGTTGCTAAGGTGTTGCTAGGTGGTTGCTAGGTGGTTGCTAAGGTGTTGCTAGGCGGTTGCTAAGGTGTTGCTATGGTATCCGGGGTGGTTGCTAAGGTGTTGCTAGGTGGTTGCTAGGTGGTTGCTAAGGTGTTGCTAGGCGGTTGCTAAGGTGTTGCTATGGTATCCAGGGTGGTTGCTAAGGTGTTGCCTGGTGTTTGCTAGGTGGTTGCTAAGGTGTTGCTAGGCGGTTGCTAAGGTGTTGCTATGGTATCCGGGGTGGTTGCTAAGGTGTTGCTAGGTGGTTGCTAAGGTGTTGCTAGGTGGTTGCTAGGTGATGTATATGCATAAATTAGATTAAAAGGTGTTGCTAGGCGGTTGCTAAGGTGTTGCTATGGTATCCGGGGTGGTTGCTAAGGTATTGCTAGGTGGTTGCTAGGGTGTTGCTAGGCAGTTGCTAAGGTGTTGCTATGGTATCTGGGTTGGTTGCTAAGGTGTTGCTAGATGGTTGCTAGGTGGTTGCTATGGTGTTGCTAGGCGGTTGCTAAGGTGTTGCTATGGTATCCAGGGTGGTTGCTATGGTGTTGCTAAGTGGTTGGTAGGTCACTACTAAGCAGTTGCTAGGTGGTTGCTAAGGTGTTGCTATGGTATCCGGGGTGGTTGCTAAGGTGTTGCTAGGTGGTTGCTAGGTGGTTGCTAGGTGGTTGCTAAGGTGTTGCTAGGCGGTTGCTAAGGTGTTGCTATGGTATCCGGGGTGGTTGCTAAGGTGTTGCTAGGTGGTTGCTAGGTGGTTGCTAGGGTGTTGCTAGGCGGTTGCTAAGGTGTTGCTATGGTATCCAGGGTGGTTGCTAAGGTGTTGCTAGGTGGTTGCTAGGTGGTTGCTAGGGTGTTGCTAGGCGGTTGCTAAGGTGTTGCTATGGTATCCGTGGTGGTTGCTAAGGTGTTGCTAGGTGGTTGCTAGGTGGTTGCTAGGGTGTTGCTAGGCGGTTGCTAAGGTGTTGCTATGGTATCCGGGGTGGTTGCTAAGGTGTTGCTAGGTGGTTGCTAGGTGGTTGCTAAGGTGTTGCTAGGCGGTTGCTAAGGTGTTGCTATGGTATCCGGGGTGGTTGCTAAGGTGTTGCTAGGTGGTTGCTAGGTGGTTGCTAAGGTGTTGCTAGGCGGTTGCTAAGGTGTTGCTATGGTATCCGGGGTGGTTGCTAAGGTGTTGCTAGGTGGTTGCTAGGTGGTTGCTAAGGTGTTGCTAGGCGGTTGCTAAGGTGTTGCTATGGTATCCAGGGTGGTTGCTAAGGTGTTGCCTGGTGTTTGCTAGGTGGTTGCTAAGGTGTTGCTAGGCGGTTGCTAAGGTGTTGCTATGGTATCCGGGGTGGTTGCTAAGGTGTTGCTAGGTGGTTGCTAAGGTGTTGCTAGGTGGTTGCTAGGTGATGTATATGCATAAATTAGATTAAATGGTGTTTGCACGTTGCTACGCAACGTGCAAATACATCAATCAGCTATGCACGCTAGGTTGCTTTGGCCGTTCGGGGGTGTCCAAACTTTTGACCCGTGGCTCCATTACACACAGTACTGGGGGGGCCGGGGTGTCCAAACTTTTGACCCGTGGCTCCATTACACACAGTACTGGGGGGCCGGGGTGTCCAAACTTTTGACCTAATGCTGTTTTATCCCATAGCTGCTCCATTACACACAGTACTGGAGTTCTAGCTACCTGTCCTTCCATCTAGCTGCCGTCCTCCGATTGGCCCCATTCATTCCAATGGGGCCACTTCGTACGACAATCGTACGAAATCCGTACGTCGTAACTTTTCGTAACGCATATTTTCGGAAAGAGCTCAATAAGTTCTACAGGTCCTCAATTGGTTTCATCTTCGTATTTCAAAAGTTGCGACGTCCACGGGCGTGCAAAGTTCTGCCCATTCATTTTCAATGGGCAAAAAAACGCGTACTTACGAAGTTTTTACGAAAAACGTAAGTCCGATCGGAAAGCTGTATACAAGCCCACCATTCCCGATAAGGACGCACGTTTTCTCTTTTGGACGAAGTCGATATTTCGAAAACTGCGGCACTAGTTAACCGGACAAAAAACAGGTGGAACTAGATTGCAGTTCCTGCAGAAACTGCGAGTGTGATTGCAGTGCTGGCTGGTATCTGCTAAGGTGTTGCTAGGTGGTTGCTAAGGTGTTGCTAGGTGGTTGCTAAGGTGTTGCTATGGTATCCGGGGTGGTTGCTAAGATGTTGCTAGGTGGTTGCTAGGTGGTTGCTAAGGTATTGCTAGGCGGTTGCTAAGGTGTTGCTATGGTATCCGGGGTGGTTGCTAAGGTGTTGCTAGGTGGTTGCTAGGTGGTTGCTAGGCGGTTGCTAAGGTGTTGCTATGGTATCCGGGGTGGTTGCTAAGGTGTTGCTAGGTGGTTGCTAGGTGGTTGCTAGGTGGTTGCTAAGGTGTTGCTATGGTATCCGGGGTGGTTGCTAAGGTGTTGCTAAGTGGTTGCTAGGTGGTTGCTAAGGTGTTGCTAGGCGGTTGCTAAGGTGTTGCTATGGTATCCAGGGTGGTTGCTAAGGTGTTGCTAGGTGGTTGCTAGGGTGTTGCTAGGCGGTTGCTAAGGTGTTGCTATGGTATCCGGGGTGGTTGCTAAGGTGTTGCTAGGTGGTTGCTAGGTGGTTGCTAGGGTGTTGCTCGGCGGTTGCTAAGGTGTTGCTATGGTATCCGGGGTGGTTGCTAAGGTGTTGCTAAGTGGTTGCTAGGTGGTTGCTAAGGTGTTGCTAGGCGGTTGCTAAGGTGTTGCTATGGTATCCGGGGTGGTTGCTAACGTGTTGCTAGGTGGTTGCTAGGTGGTTGCTAGGCGGTTGCTAGGTGGTTGCTAGGTGGTTGCTAGGCGGTTGCTAAGGTGTTGCTATGGTATCCGGGGTGGTTGCTAAGGTGTTGCTAGGTGGTTGCTAGGTGGTTGCTAGGGTGTTGCTAGGCGGTTGCTAAGGTGTTGCTATGGTATCCGGGGTGGTTGCTAAGGTGTTGCTAGGTGGTTGCTAGGTGGTTGCTAGGGTGTTGCTAGGCGGTTGCTAAGGTGTTGCTATGGTATCCGGGGTGGTTGCTAAGGTGTTGCTAGGTGGTTGCTAAGGTGTTGCTAGGCGGTTGCTAAGGTGTTGCTATGGTATCCGGGGTGGTTGCTAAGGTGTTGCTAGGTGGTTGCTAGGCGGTTGCTAAGGTGTTGCTATGGTATCCGGGGTGGTTGCTAAGGTGTTGCTAAGTGGTTGCTATGCGGTTGCTAAGGTGTTGCTAGGCGGTTGCTAAGGTGTTGCTATGGTATCCGGGGAGGTTGCTAAGGTGTTGCTAGGTGGTTGCTAGGTGGCTGCTAAGGTGTTGCTAGGCGGTTGCTAAGGTGTTGCTATGGTATCTGTGGTGGTTGCTATGGTGTTTCTAGGTGGTTGCTAGGTGATTTATATGCATAAATTAGATTAAATGGTGTTTGCACGTTGCTACGCAACGTGCAAATACAACAATTAGCTATGCACGCTAGGTTGCTCTGGCCGTTCGGTGTGTCCAAACTTTTGACCCGTGGCTCCATTACACACAGTACTGGGGGGCCGGGGTGTCCAAACTTTTGACCCATGGCTCCATTACACACAGTACTGGGGGGCCGGGGTGTCCAAACTTTTGACCTAATGCTGTTTTATCCCATAGCTGCTCCATACACTCACAGTACTGGAGTTCTAGCTACCTGTCCTTCGATCTAGCTGCCGTCCTCCGATTGGCCCCATTCATTCCTATGGGGCCACTTCGTACGACATTCGTACGAAATCCGTACGTCGTAACTTTTCGTAACGCATATTTTCGGAAAGAGCTCAATAAGTTCTACAGGTCCTCAATTGGTTTCATCTTCGTATCTCAAAAATTGCGACGTCCACGGGCGTGCAAAGTTCTGCCCATTCATTTTCAATGCGCGAAAAAACGCGTACTTACGAAGTTTTTACGAAAAACGTAATTCCGATCGGAAAGCTGTATACAAGCCCACCATTCCCGATAAGGACGCACGTTTTCTCTTTTGAACGAAGTCGATATTTCGAAAACTGCGGCACTAGTTAACCGGACAAAAAACAGGTGGAATAATAAGAAGAAGAAGAAGAAGAATAAGACTTAAGAAGATCAATACTGTGATTGCATTACTGCAATCACACTAATAATAATAATAAGAATAAGACTTAAGAAGAACAATACTGTGATTGCATTACTGCAATCACACTAATAATAATAATAATAATAATAATAACAATAATAATAATAACAATAACAATAACATTGTTATTGTTATTATTATTATTGTTATTATTATTATTATTATTATTAATAATAATAATACAAATATTAATTAAACTAATTGAATTTAATTTTATATATTTTTACATTTATTATTTTATATAATATAGATCCACTTCTAATCCACTTCTAGGATTCTTGATGCACCTGATGGCATGTGTTTGGACTGCGAACTGAATTGCTGTTTTAATAAATACATATGTAAATTTGAAGCACTAAATGTAATTAATTCAATTCATATTAGGACTGCGGGACGGGAGCGGCGGGAATGTGTATGTGGCGGGCGGGAGCGGGATTAAAAGAAGTGATTTTTTTGCGGGAGCGGGCGGGAGCGGGACAAAAAGACGCGGGAGCGGGCGGGAGCGGGTTTAAAAAAACAGTCCCGCGCAGACCTCTAGCGTAAACATCTCAGGCCTAGTTTCTAACCTTAAAATAAACCCAGTTTACACACCATTCAAGACGGCCTCTCCTTTCAGGCTCTTGATTCCTCCAGGCATCGGGCTTCCGTCCAGATAAAACTCGATAATTCCATCTTCCACGGCAATGATGACATGGACCCATACATTATCTTCCACGAACTTCGCCGCTGTAGCTCTCGCCACCTGGGTGCTGTTAGATCCTAAGGTTGTGTAATGAAGCATTACACTAACATGAGACTCATTGATCTGGATCTTCACTCCGTAATACATGGTTCCATTACCGTTGCCCTTTGAAGCAATAAACCCATCCGTATTGGGCCTGGGCATCAGCCAGGCTGAGAAAGTGAAGTTGGCCAGGCTGTGAGGAATCTCCTGAGGCTGAACTTCTGGACCGATGCTTCCGTAAGCACCAGCAAGGCCAGAGAAGAACAGAGCATCGGTTCCAGAATGGTGCCTCCTGGCATGGGGTTGAAGCATCACGGCCGGTGGGAACGTAGCCATCAAGATCAAGTCCACCATGGGTGGTAAACCTTGCGGGAAGTCTCCAGACAGGATCTCCCAGGCCAGACGGACGTCTCCGAACGTGCCCTGCTGGCGTAGGATGGTGAAAGACGTTACTGAAGACATGTCGTCCACAGATAAGACGTCCTCTGCTATCTCCTGGTCCAGGTTGTCTTTGTCAATGGCAAATACTCCAAAGGGGTCATCGTTGAAGGGGATGAGGACAGAGGCGTTGAGGTTCTTGTCAGCCAGTTTGCCACCTTCTCCAGGATAACCGCCTGTGGAGAAAACAGAAAAAGGGTTAAAACTCTATGAACCTGTGGACATCAGAAAAGGATTTGACAACAGGGCCTTTTCAATAGCTTAATATTCATCACAATTCCTTTAATGTATGCAGTTTAATCATTAAACCTTTCAAATTTTACAAACTGCTGTCCTTCTGTCAGGTTTGCACAGGGAGGATGCGGAGGTGGATGCAAATGCAAGTAATTTATTAAACTGACAGTGAAAACAAACAGTAAATCAAAAACTAAACAACATATGAACATGGATAACACTCTGACGGAAAACAAAGAAACAACCTGACCAACATAGAACACAAACAAGAATCAACAAACAAATGCTGAAACAAAAGAACTATATATACACGAAAGAGGAGAGGAAACAAGAAACACAAAACACTTAGGGGCAGGTAACAAGAGGGTGGAGCTACAAATGTCGCATCTGGGAAGAGACAAGTAGGCTCTCTGAGACCATATGGGGATATGCAGAAGGGAAGGGCACGGAATAGGAGAGAATTACACACCTCTTCCGATTACGCTTGCTATTAACTGACTGGTTCAGGTGTGAATCAGGTGTTTTTTATTTGTTTGTTTTGGGAGCAGAGATCGCACTAAAATGTGCAGGGTAGGGTGCCTCCAGCACCAGGATTTTTTTTTAAAAGAGAGCTAACCTGAAATGTTCATCAAGCGAAGTTCATAGAACTCATTAAACTCCGGCATTTTGTCAGAGATGGCCTCCAGCACTATAGGCTTGGTCTTCTCTCCGGTGGTGAAGACGATGAATCCAGAAGTGTTGACGAACTCCTGGTGAGGCTCTAGAGGCGTGTCGTTGGCGAACAGCTGCCAGAACACAGTGACGTTTCCAAAATGTCCTCTATTCCTAATAACACTGGAGAAAAATATAGAAACATTTCTTTTAAAACTGCAGAATTATGTTATAATTATGTTATTAAATAAAGATATTAGCATTTTTTATTCCTGCTACCTGACAATAACAGACAATAATTTCTCTACCAAGGCAATAGTTAAATGTTAATTTTAATCAATTATAAAAGTCTTTTAAGGCAACAAGTATTTTGTTTTCACTTAAAATCCTTTAATTTTCCAAAAAAATTGTTAGTGCGCCTTACAATCCGGGGTGCCTTATGTATAAATTTACCAGTCAAATCCAGCATTATAACAGTTTTTATAACAGTTTCAGTGAATTTTCTCCAGCACTGAGCAGTATTAGCATTGCTGCTAACTGCAGCGCTAGCTCTTTTGCGGTTCAGAGGTGAATATATATTGGACTGTCTGCTTAGCAATAAAACAAACTACATACACCGAACCGCTAGCTGATAGCACCCTGGCTTATCGGAGAACTCAGTGTCCCTCAGTGCAGCGCTGTCGGGCGGCATTTACTAGCGCTAAGCGCCGCTAACCGTGGCTAGCGCTGCTGCGAACCGTGCTGTTGAAAATATTGGAAATCTAAGCTTACTGTAAATAAATGGAAACGATTTACACACCCAAATAAACAGTTTTCAGAAGAGAAATCTGTGTAGATTAATTACCAACATGGCGACACCCTTGTGCCTTACTATTGTCACCTAAAAAACGCATTATAAAAATGATTAAAAAAATAGACGTTCATTGATAGTGTGCCCTATAATCTGGTGCGTCTTACATTCCAGTATGTGCAAGTATGAGCTTATGAAAAAATGCTAAGGTAATGCTGAAGTAATTTTCCTTACTGGAAGTTGTTGGTCTTCCCCTCCTCCACAGGCTTCTGAGTGTCATCCAGAGAGAAGATACCGTTGGAATCATCATTGGCTTCAATTACCACAGTAGCTGTGTCCTGTCCGTACACCACCGCATCCCCTAAACACAGTCAACACAGGTTTTCACTGCCACTGACATTACAGTATTTATAACATACATAAAAAATCTGTACACAGTAAAAATATAGACACACCAAGACATACTGTACCACAGTAAACACATTAATTAATGGCTGGGATTAATATTGCTTCTCAAAAGACACATTTCCACCAGCTCAAAAATTCATAGATTACGAATAACAGGGAAAAAAAAATCTTTGTGATGTTTCTAAATTACATAGAGCTAAATATTTCATTCTCTGCTGTTTTGTTGCAGGATTATAGCATGTAGAAAACATATACAACATACATACAACATGCCTTAGCCCTGCCCTGTCATCTGTAATCCCCCCTTTCTCAGTTGTAGCCCCCCTTGTTACCTCCACAGGTGTTCCTTGTCCATGCCTGTACATAAATGCCCCATGTGCTTCTTTGTTCTCTGTCGTGTTTTTTGTTTGACCCTGTCTGGATGTTTTTTTAATCGGTGTTTGTTGAGCCTCTGACTTGCCAAGTTCTGGATTGTTTTCTTTAGATTGTTTGATTCTTTGTTTGTTAATTTCACTTCTTTGTTTGTTAAGACCTGGTTTAGTCATTTGTTTTATAGTCTTTGTTTTTTAGTCTTAGTGTTTATTTCTTTCTCTCAGTTTTTGTTTGTTTTTGTAATGTCTAAAAATAAAAACAACTTGCATTTGCATCCCGCCTCCAACACGTTACAATTAGATGTTCGTCTAACTCTTACCAAAAGCATCTCATCCAAGCATATACTTCACTTTTTTTAAACAACGGTTTGTAATTAGTTTATTTTCATTTTTTTTATCATTTATAATTATGTATTTTTTATTTTATTTTTTTTATTTTTTATTCTAATCTATCCTAAAGCATAACAGGCTAAAGCAGCATTCGATCTGAAGCTTTGGTTCAACATAATCACAAACAGATTACTAAAAATTGTTGTTCTTAGTCTTCATAGAGTTTAATAGGCCAATCAAAGTAGTCTAAATATTTCAGAGTGCAATCAGGGACACGCTGTTCTATGAAACAGCATAAATATTATGAGTCCATAACTCTGAATAACAAGCCAAATGGGTGTGCTTTTTTAGGCCGCACTCAGTGAGACTAATTTCATATTCAGCATCAGAAATTCAGCCTCATTTATAATCCTCTTCAAATCTTTCATAAACAAGAGCCGCGTGTTTGTAAATCAAACGCATGCACACATGGTCTTCATCCCGGCATTGTTATTAGCACACCAAAACAGCAGCGCAGAGCTCGAGACCCTGCTCTAATTAGCGGAGAACACAAGAACCGAGGCGGCGCAGACAAAGGCCCGGCTGCAGATAGCGGTAATCCATCGTCTTAACGTTCCTTCCACGTTCTCGCGGAGAACACGCCCAATGTCACTTTGTGGCGAAAGCTACTGAAAGCAAAGGCTCTTGGGTGGGTTCTTGTATGTATAGAGAGAATTCGGTGTCTGTAATTAACTTCCTACAGCGTTCCACCCCCCTTTCAAGTGCATGTGTGTGTGTGTGAGGGGGTCTAAGTGTGTGTATGTGTGTGCGTATGTGTATGTTACACAATACAGGGATTAGGGAGGGCTTTGTAAGTACAGGCCAGTCAAGCCTAATCAACAAAGCTTTCTCCGTACTGAAACAAATGGCCAAAAAAGGTGGATTCACTGGCAACACCAAAGCTGAATTCCATGGAAATGAATGAATGTGAATTATTTAGCTGATAGACCCCTATCGTGCCGTATGTCATTTCATTTTTTAAACATTACTGTGATAATAGTAGAATTGTATCCTGAAAGCATTGGAAAGTATATTGTGTATTGCTTAAGTTTACAGTTCATATAAATGGACTTGGTGTGAAATGGTGTCTTTCATAACTTTTTTTGTTCCATTATCACTACTGTATTTTTTGCACTATAAGGCGCACCGCATTATAGGGTGCACTATCAATAAACATATATTTTTTGGTCTATTTTGATACATAAGGTGCACCAGATTATAAAGTGCACTATTCAACACTAGAAAGGAACAGGGGTGTCGCCATGTTTCCTTATATTACAGCAGCTCTTGTGGCTAAGCTAAGTAAACCAAAACTATAATTCTTAAAAAAAAAAAAAACGTGTTCTTTAAAGTGCTGGACAATGATCTACACAGATTTCTCTCCTAAAAACTGTTTATTTGGGTGAGTAAAGCCCTTCTGTTGATTTTCAGTAAGATTAGATTTCCAGATTGGCTAGCCGTGGTTAGTGGCTAATGCTTCCCGACAGAGCTTGCACTTAGCATGGCAAGTGGCTAATACTACTGCTGCTCCAGCAGTGCTAGCTGGGGTTAGCAGCAGGCTACTGGACGATAATACTCACTTCTGAATGGTGAAAGAGCTAGAGCTTAGCGCGGTTAGCGAATAATGCTAATACTGCTCCCGTCTCGAGTCTCAGTGCTGAAGAACTAAACTGAAACTCTTGTATAACGCTGTACTTCAGCGGAGTGGATTATAAGACACACTGATGATTTTTGGGAAAATTAAAGAATTTCATGTGTGCATTATAGTGCGAAAAATACTGTACTTTGAGTTTATTTTTGACCCTTTAGGGAATTTCATTAACTCTTCGGACCCTAATTACTTACTACACTAAGGCAGAAACTGGAGGACATATGTACAGACTGGTACACATTGGTGCTCTGGATGGCTACTGTAAAATTTTAACAAGGATTACTCAATCCAGCCAATTGTGTTACTATTGGGACCAATACTCAATCCAAGTAGAATAACCCACCTGTAGTGTTGAACAGAACAATGTAAAAAGCTTCATCTGTTTCCGGGACGTCGTCGTCCATTACAGCCACTGAAATGTTCTTCATCCATTCTCCATAATCAAACACCAGCAGCAAGTCGTTACTCAGCTGAGAGAAGTCTCCCGGTGATGAGTCTCCATATTCAAAGCGATACTGAACTGTTGCTACAAAATTAGCCAGTCCGGCCCGCAGAATGGTAAAGTTGGCCATGCCTCCTTCTCTCACCCTCCTTATAGCTGGTTCTGGAAAGAAGAAAACACAACATCAGACAATTTTGCACTGCATGGCACCTACTCTACTCTACTCAACTCTATTTCATTTTACACTACCACAGCTTGTCTACACTAAAAGAGCATGACCATCTTCAAAGCAATGACAATTATTATTATTATTATTATTATTGCCAATTACCTAACCCACTCATTAGGACTCACATGTGGACTCACATTAGGACTACATGTGAAGTCAGTCAACGCCTTTTTTTTCGAACTGCTGCTGATGATGCAGCATTGCTGAGTGGCAACACAGCGCACTCGGAGGAAAGCGCAGCGACTCGGTTACGATACATCAGCTCACAGATGCCTTATGCTGAGTGACATCACCCTTTGGAGTGATTAGGGGAAAGAGCGACATCTACATACAGTAGCTCCAGCAGCTGATGGCAAGCTACATGAACAGGATTCGAACCAGCGATCTACCGATCATAGTGGTAGCACCTTAGTCCACTGGACCACTCGGAGCCACCCACTGTTCAGTTTAAAATGGTTCAGAACAATATCAAGAGCATTATAGCATTATACATAAAAAGTATATTGCGGTACAGATTTTGACCATATCGTCCAGCTTTACTGTCTAAGATTAAAAATGCAAACCTTCTAGGAGTGTCCACACGTCACTTTAAGATACATGACCTTAAAAAACTGTTCTAACTAACACTGTTTAACCACTGTGCCAGTGTAATTAACCTTTTTAAACTTTAAAGAACCTAAATTACTCTTGGAGTGGAGCACAAGACTCTAGAGAAACCTTTAAATTGCTGCACACATTACGCAGACTTCTTTAAACTGTTAAAAGCTTCTTCGCATTCACACTCATCTCATGGTGGTGTCATCAGTGGCACTGCTCAAAAGAACCAATGTAACTTCTGAAAATGGCTAAATAAAATAAATGAAGACTGAATAAAAGTTTATAATAGTTTATAAAATACAAAATTACCTGCAAAGTAAATGGGGTCGTCATTCTTTCTGATCTGTAAACTCGCATTCAGAACACTTCCCAGACGCGCTCCTCCAGTCGCATTAATGAGAATGATGGTGAACTCTTCATTATCTTCTGGTATCTGAAATAAAGTTATAATAGTTACATTTATACATAAATAGTGCATTTAAGAATTAATTCACTTACAGTATATGATTCATTAAATAAAAATAGTTTTTATAATAACACAAAGAACACAAAAATGTGATGATAGGCACTATATACACACTATATAAGCATATACAGTATATCCAAGAACTGTGTATTTTTCATTTATTCATCTTTGTATGTCAAACCCAAATTTCAAACATAAAGGGATTTAAGATTAGATTAGACTTAAATGTTACTATTTTACTGAAAAAAGGTTAAGAATGTTTAGGTTGGCCAACAAGTAAGCTTATACTTTACTAAATATTATTAAAATGATTTATAATATTTTTTTATTTTGAAATGAATGCAGCTGGGGAGTCAGCAACTTTAATCTGAACATAAGTGTGTTTTACAGCACTAAAGAGTAGGCCTCCTTCACCAATATCTTCTTAACAATTTCCTTAAATCTGTTCTTCAGAAAGGTCCTTACAAAAATATGTTTCAGTGCAGAGTTACACACATTAGCCCTGTTCCTACAAAAAAATGGATCCTATTGTCCTCAAAAATTAAACAAATAAAAAATAAGAACACTTATTATTTGGTGAAGATCAGAATTAGAAGTGAAAACTGCGTAAGCATGTTTTAAAATCAAATATCTCCTTTTAATATTGTTGGAAAATAAAGTCTTTTAAAGGGCTTCATTTAAAATAAAAAAGAGATCATCTTAAAAATGATGAGTTTCTTTGATTTTACCAAATTGAAAACCTCTGGCATATAATCAAGAGGAAGATGGATGATCACACGCCATCAAACCAACTGAACTGCTTGAATTTTTGCACCAGGAGTGTAAAGCATAAAAGCAGTGTGTAAGACTGGTGGAGAAGAACATGCCAAGATGCATGAAAACTGTGAGTAAAAACCAGGGTTATTCCACCAAATATTGATTTCTGAACTCTTAAAACTTTATGAATATGACCTTGTTTTCTTTGCATTATTTGAGGTCTGAAAGCTCTGTGTCTTTTTTGTTATTTCAGCCATTCCTAATTTTCCGCAAATAAATGCTCTAAATGACAATATTTTTATTTGGAATTTGGGAGAAATGTTCAGTTTACTCAAACATATACCTATAAAAAGCAAAATCAGAGAAACTGATTCAGAAACTGAAGTGCTCTCTTTATTTTTTCCAGAGCTGCATATGATGAATTACTACAAACAAAAATAAAATAATTTCTTCTCAGTATTGTCTATTGTAAGTGTGGCTTTATCTACAGCAGGAGAATGACTGATGTTCATATTCTGATGGTGTTTACCTCATCTGGCTTGGAGTAGAGGGTCAGATTTTTCAGATACTCCCCTTCAGCAAAGACCACCTCCCCCTGGAATGGGGTTACATCCCCTGAGTAGGTGGGCTCTATCCTCCAGAGCACTGACACGTTCCCAAAGCGACCCCTCCCTCTCATGATGGGGTAAGAAGCTGTAACAGAAAATCACAGACCTTTCAAACAAAAGCACTTCATCAAACGTCAAGAGCGATGGCCTATATGAGAGTGACAGCACGCCATATGTCAATATAAATCACACAGCCATATATATCAATAAATAATTAATGCCCCACTAAAGCGTCAGATATAAGTCAATATATGAGGAAACACCCCATATGAGCCATTAAATAATTCATGCGTTAAAAAAAAGGCTGGTGAAAATCAGTCAACTTCTAATTTTAAGTCATGTTTATATACGGTCCAGTCAGCTGCACTTATACTGCATATACTGTAGGATCACTTTGTAGTTCTTTAATTACAGATTGTAGTCCTGTTTTGTTCCTCTTTTCACCCTGTTTTTTTCAATGGTCAGGAGCCCACCAGAGAGACCACCACAGGAGCAGATATTATTTAAGTGATAGATCATTTCCATCATTAAAAAACTGACACCAACATGACACATGACACAGATTTTGCACATTTTGATATAAAAACATATTAATGGAAAAAATTCACACATGCAGGATGTTATTTTGTAGTTAATTCTACGTAAATATGTCTTTATTTGAGATTTAAATAGTAAAAGACAATATTACTTAGAATTTGACCATGCTTTGATATAAAATTTAAATCAGTGTCTTCTATTGTGAAGAAGGAAGAAGGAAATTTATAAGTTATCAATGTTTTTTTTAATTAATGTACATTGTCATTAAGTCTGTTTATAATTTTTTTTTTATTTTCCGCTTTTAGTATTAATATTTTCTTTTGTATTGTGCTTTACAATTGCCTCTGTAATCAAAGTTGCCAAATTTAGTTTTTTTTTTCATCAAACCTGGCTTGTTTTATAGTTGTGGGTGAAAATTTATTTTTGGGGCTACTTTTAAATTTATCACGTCCCCCAAGAAGCTTTAATTGCAAATCTGTGCCAACCTTAGATACTGTGCTAGTTTAGTCTCCTGACAGGTGGGTTTTAGACATACTTTAGGCACTTTTTTGCTGGACCTGGCAACCCTGGCCTCTCCAGTGAAGTGGTACCAGTGAAGTGGTATTTAAACGCTGAGAATATGTTTAAATGTATAATTAGCTGATGTTCAGTGAGTAAGGGTGTTGTTTTGTCCCTTATCTGGTGTGTTTACATTTTTGGAGACACAAAGAGTGACAAGCTTGTGTGTAGTTTGCCCCTATCACATATTAACGACAATAAAAGTTGAAAATAAAATTCTGTGTCAACAAATTTTTATATTCAGCATCGTCAATTATGTCGACTAATCGCTGCAGCCCTAGTCCTGACCATTGAAGAACTGAAAAGAGAATAAAAAAGTACGCAGAGAAACTGAACTAGCTACAGATCTCCAAATATTAGCGATGTTAGCTAGCATTGTAGGGTACAATGTATTTTTTTACACACCTGAATGCAGGTCCATTGCTTTGCTCTCATTAATGGAGAACCTGAAGCCCGGCTGAGTGAACTCAATGACCCCGAACGGATCGTCGCTCTTCTGCACGGTGATGTTGACCTGTCTGCGGGCGCCCAGGCGACTGGCTGGGGTGCTGTGGCTGCTGAGAACAACTGCGAACATCTCGTCCAGCTGAAAACAGACAAATGGTGTCATAGACCTTTGGTCTTCAATACAGGCAATAAGGTCTTGCAACCAAAAATGTCCCTATTGTTTCTAAACACACTCTGATGCACGATTTTAATAGGACAAAGCTTGTCCACATACGCCCACTGTCCAAGGAGTTTGCCTTAAGATATAAGATAAGATAAGATAAGATATGTTGTGTCATGGCCAGATGTATGGCCAAACCTCTCCCTAATTGAAAGTATATTGGATGCTATATGACACCCCACTATCAATATGGCACCCAATCAAAAAAATCTGCAGAAATATAAGTTAAATTAAATGGGATGGATTAGTGCAGGACACTATTAGAACCTGAACTGACTACACCAGTCTAACCTTATCATTTATTGCTCGTGGTAATAATATATACACTATATATACAGCTCTGGGAAAAAATGAAGAGACCACTTCAGTTTCTGAATCTGTTTCTCTGATTTAACTATTTATAGGTTTATGATTGAGTAAAATGAACATTGTTGTATTATTCTATAAACTACAGACAACATTTATCCTAAAATCCAAATAATAATATTGTCATTTAAAGCATTTATTTATTTGAAAATGATAAATGGCTGAAATAACAAAAACGATGCAGAGCTTTCAGACTTCAAATAATACAAAGAAAACAAGCTCATATTTATTAAAGTTTTAAGAGTTCAGAAATCAATATTTGGTGATACAGTTTTCATGAATCTTGGCATGTTCTCCTCCACCAGTCTTACACACTGCTTTTGGATAACTTTATGCCTTTACTCCTGGTGCAAAAATTCAAGCAGTTCAGTTTGGTTTGATGGCTTGTGATCGTCCATCTTCCACTTGATTACATTCCAGAGGTTTATAATTTGGTAAAATCATTTTTTTCATATCCTTACAAAGGGAGCTAAACAGTAAAGCGTACCTCAGGCAGCCCATCAGGTATGGCCACTAGAGCCACCACCACCTCCCTCTCTCCGGGCTGGAACTCCAGGATGCCTGTAGCTCCGTAAAAGTCCTCGTTTCTGGAGGGGGTCACTGTATATCTCACCAGCTGGTTCAGCAGCTGCCCCTGCTGTCTGATCACTCTCAGCTCCACCGTCTCGCCCTCCTGCAGACAGCACAGTTACAGACAAGCTTTTAATATTAATGTTATTAAATATTTTCAGTGCTATTTTACAGATGAATAAGTGACCTTAGGTACTGAGATTCCCATTATCTTAAGAGGGCACTTAAACTGGCATCAGTTGTGTTGCTTTTTCACAAAGAGAAACAAGTAAACTAAATGTACTTAAAGTGTACATTGTAAAGTAAAGTAACAAGGCATTGTAAAGTAACATATTCTTACGTTAATGAACCAGGGGCCTTTAGACACAGGCGAGAACTCAAAGACTCCACCAGGGTCATCATTCTCCAGTATGACGATCTCCCGGCTGGTGAAACCGGGCTTCAGAATCTGGTTCTCTACATTTGTCCTGCACCGTAAAACAACAAACAGCAGTTAAAGAGAAAGGAGTGTTCCCTATTGGAGAATTTCTGTGCGTCTACTAAAAATCCAATTCTGTACTACACCAGAAAATCTGTGCTGATATAACACGGGTTATTCACATGTAATTGAAATAAATAGGTGATTCTTCAGTTGTTCTCAATATATTGTTACTTTAGCTTTGTCCCCAACCCAGACTGTGAAACTTCTCGGCCAACTGCTAACAAGATCAGCGCTAGCAAACTAGCTACTAACAGGCTAATCGCTACCAGGCTAACCGCTATCAACATAGCCACAAACAAGCTAAGCGCTATCAGGCTACAGCTGCAAACAGCTCTAAACACTAACAGGCTATCCTCTAACAGGCTAGCCATTAACAGCGTTAACCACAAGTAACATAATCTCTAACAGGCTAGCCACTAAGAACATAACCGCTAAAAACATAACCGCTAGGAACATAACCGCTAACAGGCCAGCCATTTACAGCGCTAACTGCTAAGAACATAACCGCTAACAGGCCAGCCATTAACAGCGCTAACTGCTAAGAACATAACTGCTAACAGGCTAGCCACTAACAGCGCTAACCACTAAGAACATAACCGCTAACAGCTCTAACTGCTAAGAACATAACCGCTAACAGGCTAGCCACTAACAGCGCTAAACTCTACCAAGCTATCCGCTATGAAGCTAGCTACAAACAGTGCTAACCGCTAAGAACTTAACCATTATCTTGGTTATCATTATGTCTTTACTTTAATGTGCATAAATAGGGCTTGGCAATAGTATCAGTATTATATATCAGTATAGTATCATGATTTTTAAAGAAATGTTCACACAATATTTATCATCATATATTCACATGCAGAAAAAAAATGAAGTAGATTATCAAAAAATACTAATTAAATACTACTTCACTTCATTCAATTAAACAGGACTTTGGTTTGTTGGTTAGTGTGTTTTTTTAAACCCTAATAAATTCCATAATATATTCAGAAATGCATATAATTTTCATATCAATGCATATCATTTATCACAATAACAAACATACAGTATGGAAATACGAAAAAATATTATCATATTGCCTGGCTCTATGTGTAATCATTTTCTTGGTATAGGTAATGCAAAATTATTGCTAATTTCATTTTGCAAAAGTTATGAAGAGAACCTAACTGAAGAATCACCCACATGTTTAAATGAAATATGTCCAGTGTATCACTGTAAATGGTAAAAACCTTTAAAACCATGAGATTAAGCTGTGAGATTAAAATTTAAGGATATTATATTAATTATAATTTGGAAAAAACGGTATTAAAGTGGTTAGCTAGTCTCCTAGGCTTATTCGACCAGCCGTCTTTGGGAGGGGGGGCGGCCCACAAGCCTCCCCCGCCCCGGCAGGGGGTCCTGAGTGTTAACTGAGCCGAGCTTGGGAAGAGCCAAACCTGGAAGCTCCAGATAATTAGTAAAATAGAAGACAAAGAGCGGACAGGCAGCAGCATTCCAAACAAACGCATTCAGAGGATGTGCCGCATGCATACAAACACTGACGGCTTTACAGCAGGGCATAAAGGGAGCGGGTAAATTAGGTGCTAAATGAGAAAAGAAAGCACTAGGCCAGACCCAACTTATTCACTTTACACACGCACAGGGCTATTTGCATGCAGGCACGCTGACACACACACACACACACACACACACACACACACTGAAACACACTCTTTCTCTTCGTTTCACACACCCAGATGAAAGAGATTTCCCGCAAATCGAAATGTTAAGGCATGGTCCAAAGTGGTCCATCGCAACAAAGTGTTGATTCACAGCACACAAAAGGGCAGAGCCCCTCCAGCGTACACTCACCCGAAGTACACTACAAAGCGTGCAGTCTCTACCCTGCAGAAGGGAAGAGTGGGAGGCAAGCAGAAGGAGCATTCCCGTCAGAACTCATGAATACCACAGAGAGGGGTCTTCAGTGGAGAGGGGACGCATAACGCAACACTACATTTAAGTCTTACTGCTACACTTCTTTACTAAATTATTTATTCTTTATTAAACTGATTAGGGTGAGAACCTCCTTTACGTCTCATTAACAGTCAGTCAAAAGTTGGACACACCTTTCCACCTTTTACTGTGACACAGAAAAAAATATATTGTGTTATTAAAATATTAAATGTGAATTATTCCTGGATCATGCAGCTTGGCATCAGCAGCCAGAGTCAGAGAGAGAGCGCAACAACGCCCTATCCCCACATCACTCCTGGTGTATCAGAGCTGGGTTACCAACTGGCTATCCAGTGACGCCTCATCAGCGGCAGTTTAAAAAAGAGTATGTATGGGAGGAGGCAAGTGCTAGACCTCATCCTATAATGAGTAGGAATGAGTTTTTAGCATTCTAAGTTGGGGATAAAATGGAATAACATGTTTCTAAACAACTCCAGTTTTCTCATATTCCAAAATAGGAAGCCAGGCATGCACTAGAGAATCTTCCATGCTACGCCACCTCTGGAGTAGAGATTTTTAAAAGCTTTCCCTACAGGCTCAACAGATCTGGCAGCATAGCAGATCTTACATTTAGTAAAACACCAGTTTGAGATGTTGTTTGGGCTGTGTTCACATTTGTTTCTGATATCTGATTTAGACAGCGCCTGTTTGCACTTTGCAACACAATGTGTTTTTGTCAGAATCATACTTGGATATACACTAAATAGATTTAATTAACGCTTGTGTGACCAGACGAGATTAAATTTTACTATCATATATGCAAAAAAATCTGATTTAAGCTGGATTTTTAAGTAAACCAATAGTCACTTCTGTCGCTTCTCATAAAGCATTATGGTAAAACATAAAGTTTTGACCAAAAATTTTACATTTTTGATCATTCACTTATAAAGAAACACCCTAAAATAATTTGCTTAATGTTTCGTAATTCATTTGTATTTTTTTCATATGGATGTTTATGGGTATTTTTCCTTTATTGTTTAGCTTTTTTACAACTATCCTTTAAGCATAATCAACTTCAATTACAGAGACAAAAGCAAAATTGCACTTCAACAAAAAAGGACTCAAATATAACTGAACTAAAGATATTTATAGAATCACTGAATTATAGAATTGTTCTCTGCATCAGAGAAACGATTGGACACTATTTAAGGAAATTCTACATAGACTCCACATGACCTCCAATATTGATGTCTTGGTGTCACACTAATTCGGATAGTTTTAAAAACTAAAGGTTTTCGTCTCCGTTTTGGCCATCCTTCCACACGAAAAACGTGTTTTTTTGTTTTTTTTTTAATTGTTGCTGAGGAGTGGCGAGATTTTTGAATGTCTACAAAATACCATTTTCATTTCAGCGTTTTTTTTATTGGTATGGTGTTTCCGTGTGGACTGGGATGGGACCTCAGTTTTTAAAAATATCCAGATTTGTGTGGATGGAGCCTTAGAAACAGGTGTGTCCAAGTGTTTGACTGCCACTGTACATCTCTTTAGCACTGCAGGCTTGAGGCTAAAACCTTTTAACTAAGCAGCGAACACAACGTAACCAGTGAATCAAATCCACATAAGCACAGACAAAACACTTCAACACAATCAGACAAAACACAGCTAAGCCAATTATACAAACAACAGCTTAGACAAAACATCAACATGACATTTAACAGCACCGGGAGTAAAGTGTAAACAGCACCTATCTAGAGTGAGGAGCACCGTCTCGTTGATCTCTGGAACATTGTCAGCCATAATGGTGATGCTGATGTTCGCCTCACTCTGTCCCGTCAGGAACATGACTGAACCAGAGAACTGTGACAGATCATCTTTAGTGACATCCGCTCTGTTCTCGCCGACAGGTCTCACACTCCAGAACACCACGGCCTGCCCGTCTGTTCCGTCTCTCCTCAGGGGAAGAATGATCTAGAAACAGAATAGAATTTTGGATGAGCTGGGTAACAGTTTTTGTTTCTGTCCTTACATACTTTTGTCCATGTAGTATTTCTTCAGGCACTGTGACATATTGGAGATGAAGAACTATAGTATTTAGCTGTACTACAATGTGTATATAAGCTGTAATAGGTGTAATCACAGTTGTATAAACAACTGTCATTTTATTGTACATAACCTCCATAGAACTGTATCATAGAAATGCAGAAAAGCATTGGCTTAGCCACGATCCAATGTTTTGAAATTAGTTACAGTGGTGCCTATGATCCAGAAATAATCATCCAACATCAGTACATTTGGGCATACTGTGCAGTGTTTCTGCCTTGTCATGTGATGTAATATAACGAAAGTACAGTAGATGTACCACGCTAGTATTTGATTCTTCAGGTTCTACTGCCACCACGGTCTGGTTGCTGGTGAAGCCGATCTCTCCGTTAGCGATGTCGGGTGTAATCCGTAGGGAGATGTTGACGGCTCCTCCAAAGCGGGGGCTCACTGAGGGAATGAGGGGAGTGATGTTGATCACCTGTAAACTGTCCAGCTGAAGAGAAGGGAAAACACACTGTTTAAAAAGAGTGCTCTAAAACTAAGATCTGGTAAAAGAAAACATTTACTGATCTCCTGAGAGTGAGCCATTCGTTCACTAATGTTTGTAGAAGTAGTCTGCATGCCTAGATACTTGGTTTCATATACATGTGGTCATGGAAGTTTAATGGTTTGGATGGGTGAGTGAATACTTTTGGAAATATAGTGTATATACTGTAGATTAACATGAAAGGATAGACTGTATGCATTGCCATTACATTCTCATAGGGTTCTACAATACGGCTGTGTTTCCTAGGGTACAATTGGGCAAAACAGTGACCCACCAACAAAAATCAGGTTTCCTGTATTTCCTAACATTCCTGATGTGAATGCTAGGGAAATACACTAAGCCAGTGGTTCTCAATCCTGGCCCTGTATGTTTTAATGGGTTTTCCTGCTGAAACTCGCCCAATTGGATCAATTAGTTTATTAGCGTGATCAGGTGCGTTGGAATTAGTATAAACCCTAAAATCTGCTGAGCAGTGCTGCTCCTGGACCAGGACTAACCAGGTTCTGAGAAATGCAGCAGTCCATTTGCTTTCGACAGTTAGTAAAACGACAGGTCTGATTCTGTTTGGCTTGTAGGGTGTACTCACGCTAGGCATGGTTCGGTTGAATCGAGCTTGAGCCTGGTTCTGCCCCCTCCCCACTTACCCATGCTGGCCTGCACTTACACTGCGTTTAAACAATCCGTGCCTGAGCATGCTTACGTCATTACTCACTGATCAGTGGGCTTGCTGGTGTTGTGCCAATTTTACCACCCCCACCATGAAAAGCACCCTCTCTCAGGGGTGCGTCTTCTTGATAAAAGCAGAGATAATTTGCAGGAATGTCGCATCACTGACATCAGCACTCACACTGCATGCATACCGTGCTCAAATCCAACTGAACCATGCTCTGGCCCATGTCTTCAAGCGGACCACCCTTAGTCTGTTTGAATGGTCAATCAAACAACAGCTCTTACCCATTTTGTGTTTTCATGGCATTCACACTGACCGCTAACAGTGCCACTTGGTTGGCACACAACCCCGACTCCCCCCAACTGTGATGGAATGTGCATACCTTCTATATTGATATATGGTTGTAGTTAAGTTCAAGGACTTCTTTTTGTGTCCAAGCAGACACTTATTCCCATGATGTGACCTCTCAGCTAGGCACTTCTCACTGTCAATCAGCCTCCAGTCTATATATCTGTGTGTCAGTGTGTAAGTGTGTGTTTATTCTATATCTTGTCGGTTTTCCTAAAGGAGCTCCAGGCTTTTTCTGTGTGTTTATTTCTCAGCATTACTTGATGAAGTGGTTATTTGTTTGGGCAGCAACACAAATCCAATGGCAACAACCCAAATCCCTCACATCACCATGGCTCAAGATTGTTAATTGCCAGGCAAGCTGATGGAGAGACTCTTGTACTGAAAGAGGATAAATTGTTAGGACACTCAAGGTCGTCTTCCCAGGTCTGAAGAGAGAGCAAGGAGAGGACACGACACAAAATCAAGAGCCATAAAGAATAACCTTCATCAAAGCGGCATTCAGACCAGCAGGTATTCAGACCCTCACAGTCAGAGTCATTTAACTGCAGCAGGGTTTGTGAAAGTGTTAACCCCTAAGTCATGGGTACACTGTGTGACTGTTAAAGTCATGGCAGATGATTATAAACAGAAGCTTGTATTTGGTACTTAGCCATTGGGTTTTTTTTCTGATTATTATGGCAAATAAAAGAATGTCCACTTCACACTAAATGATTAGGGAAAATACACTACACCAAGGGTTCTTTTTAGGATTCAAAACATATTTTTTGTTAAAGAGTCTTCTGAATTGTGTGGATATGAGCATTTCTAGACTATCTTTTGCCTTTCCACTTCCAGTTCTATCTTCTAACAAGCACTCCATTTAGTAAGCAAACCTGATCGTGCAGAAACCTGAATGAAGTCGAGACAAAGAGTTGAGTCGAAGAGTCGAGTCAAAGAGTCGAGTCGAAGAGTCGAGTCAAAATGTCTAGACGAAAGTTAAGTCAAACAGCTGGGTCAACGAGTTGTGCCAATGAGTAGATTCAAAGGGTTGAATTGAAGAGTCAAGTTAAAATGTCTAGATGAAAGTTCAGTCAAAATGTCAGGTCAAAGAGTTGTGTTGAAGAGTCGAGCCAATGAGTAAAAGTCAGAGAGTTGACTTTAAGAGCTGAGCCAATGAGTCGAGTCAAAGAGTCAAGTCAAAGAGTTGTGTTGAAGAGGTGAGTCAAAATGTCTAGAAGAAAGTTGAGTCAAACAGCCAGGTCAAAGTGTGGTGTTGAAGAGCCGAGTCAAAGAGTCGAGTAAAAGATCCAGTCTGATTCAATGAAAGAACTATAGATAATGTTTGTATTCAACAACCCCTTGGTGGTTGCAATCACAATTTAAAGAAACCCTGCACTTCACGACGTCAACCCGCTGTGAAACCAAACTGAACCAACCCAAAAACACGTACCTTGCTTCATGTAGGAGATGAGTAAACATGGAAGCACAACAAATAGCTGCTATCACTGTTTGAGCCTTTATTTGCGCTAAGCGAAAAAAAAAAAGGAACAGGAAAAACGTTTTTGGTTGAAAGCTATTCCAGCTTAAATGATGCCGCAGTATGGGGTCATACACCAGCTAAAGAACATAGTTGCTGCATAATTTAAGGTGGAACATTAAATTAAAATAAAAAGAAACTGCCAAGTACCTGCTCTTTTCATGATCAGGTTTCATTGGCTGTTGGCCTGTTGAGCCCAGTTGGGTCAAAATATACTTTGATCTGTCTAAACCTCGATTAGGAGGCCACATATCTGTTGCACCCCTCACATACTACTCAATTATCTCTTTAACCTGTCGACTCTAACTGACTCATTTCTTCCATCATGTTTTCAAGTACCTGTATAAGGAAGTGAGCTCCATTCTGCAGAAAGGCGTCGTTGCGTATGGGCAAGATGATCTGAACCTTCGACTGACCGGAACTGAACAGGACACTGTTGGCGCTGGTGCCGTTCAGCACGCCGTCCCGGGCCCTGGCTGGGTCCAGAGGGCCGGCAGGGATGTAGAGGACTGTAAAGGCCAAGCGCACCTCCCCCAGAGTGCCCCCCTCCCGCAGGAAGCTCAGGGACAGGAAGCGAACATCAGGACGGCTCTGAATACTTTGGGTCTCGTTGGGATGGAAGCCGAACCGTCCGTAAACATCATCGCTGTCCTGGATGTAGAACACCATCTGTGGACAAGATTTACAGCACTGTCAGCATTTGTAACTATGCGTTTTCGGTAATTAAGCATTGTTTAAGCTACCAACCATATCTCTAATTAAAGTAATACAGACATTTTTAAGCCTTTATGTATTTCTGCTGTGCTTTCCACAGCTGCAACGGGTCTTCTTCCACTACTCCACACAGATACCACAGACAGTCGTCTACATAAAAACCCAAAGCATGCTAATCTTAGTAATCCTTCCTCTTTCATTAGACCTTACGGACAAAAATAGCGTTCACAAGCTACTTTATTACTCCTGCAGTCATTCATCCAAGGCTTTATCTGAGCCAGACGAGAGCCTTCCGTCAATATTTTGCTTTGCGATTTGCGGGGATGATTTTTTTTACGGTTAATTTATAGACAACTTGACGTGTACAAGCTGTAAATCTGGGCCTTTCGCTTGGTGCTAAGTCAGGTCCTGTCAGCCACATGCGCTGCAAAGCTGCGCCAGATCGGTGGCAGCGAGCTACCGCATTTATGCACTGCTGCAATTTAAGGGCTATAACGTAAACAAGGGCTGGATCTACCCACTCCTTTCACACATAATCAGGACTTAAACCTGCGACAGGCCGGTTATAAACAGCAGAACACACGCACACATGCACACACACACATGCTCGCACTCTGCGCCGCACTCTTCTGGTGGCTTAATTTTCCGCCACAACCACATGAAGGGAACACCCAGGTGACACTTAATGCAAGCAGCAGCACTCTGACGTCGCTCTGCAAAAGAGCTCGGCTCAGACCACATCCTCCTGCAGTCCAGATGGGCTGCGGAGAAAGTTTCTGATCCCAGAACAGTTTCCCAAAGTCCTGTTAACGGGAAAACCGAGGCGAAACTGAATCTGGATCTGTCTGTAATCTGGACATGTTCTGCTTTTAAAAGAAGAGATGCTGACTCGCGTCTGACATGACTTCCTGCTCCCGACCAGAATCGGG
The DNA here is from genome assembly GCF_023375975.1 of Astyanax mexicanus. NCBI lineage: Eukaryota > Metazoa > Chordata > Actinopteri > Characiformes > Acestrorhamphidae > Astyanax > Astyanax mexicanus. The sequence goes on along the minus strand of NC_064429.1, from coordinate 22,558,899 downwards.
CATGAACACAGTAGTTATGCACCAATACTGTGCACGATATGGGAAAAATGATTGGGACACCTGCTTATTTATGGTTTATTCTGGAATTAAGATAATTTAAACAGGGTTTATCCTGCTTTTGTTGGTAATGTAAATGTCTCTTCTTTCAGTAAAAGCACTGTAAAAAAAATCTGGTAAATTGTACAGTAAATTACATGCAAAGTAAATTACAGTTGTGAAAAAAACTGTAAAATTACAGTAATTCGGTCTGAATAGTAGTGTGTAGTCAGAACTTGAGTTCTCAATGAAATACTGTACAATTAACACTAATAAAGTACAGCTGGCCATACACTGTAAAGAATTTCACTGTAAATCAACAGTAAAATACTGGCTAAGACCACAGCTAAAAGTTACTGCATTGATTGCAGACAGCAAAGTCAAGCTTTGGTAACTTTGGTATGGTAACTTGCTCATTTAGCCTACAACACAGTGGCAAATCAAGGTAGACAATCAACAAAGGTATTCAGTTATATTGTATATAATGACTGACTATCTTAGCCCTTGTGCCCAAGACTACACACTGATGGTCAATGAGGGTTCCTTGGTCAATATGCAAATAAATTATGACGGCCATGTACACACTTGGTTGGTTTTGGGGTTTTATTGCCACTTCAGCACATATTTGGCTATTTGTGGCATACACTTGGTATTATGTTCAGACAGAGCAAAGTTGTTCAAAGGTTCTAGCATGACAAGGAAAATATTTTTTGCTACATTAATTAAATTAAATTAGGAGTTTGTGGTTAAGATGCGACAAGAACTTTCAGATCTTCCTGAGTGTGTTTTTTTTTTCAAAAAGGTATTTTATGTTCTTTTGTTGGTAGTAAGATTGTCTTATGTTTTTATAAGCAGGACAGTCAATGAGGATGTGTTTAATGGTTAGTGGGATGTTGCACAGTTGACAAGATGGTATTTCATAATTTGTTCATGTACAAAGAATTTTAGACAATGTTAGATTTAACCTTATTTTTTAGTGTGTTTTAGTTGTTTAATTTAGATAAAAAATACAATTTGTTGCTTCAAATTGTCAGTTCTCTACAAAGACTAGACAAGCTGTATGTCAATGATGAGTGCAAATTAAAGCAGCTGAATTCCTTTATTAGAAAGAGGTTCACCAAAATGTGGACATCTTATTTTAGATATCTCATTTTGTGACTGTTTTTTAATGTGTTGTCTTGTAGATCTGTCATCTAACTAAAATAATTCCACCAGATGATAAAGATCAGGAATTGACCCTAAAACTAAAACAGTAATTTTATCTCTGCCTACCCCCATTGGTTCGTCCACTTCAGCCCCTCCCAGCACAGAGCTCGGGATCAGTCTGAGAAGGAACGCCTCTGCCTCTTCAGGAAGACTATCTTGAGTGATGTTTAAAGGCAAGATGGCCGTCATCTGCCCTTCAGTAAAGCTCAGAGTTCCAAAGGCTGGGAACAGGTCAGCGGTGACCGGGGTCCGATCTGTGGAGTTACGTGTTATGGTCCAATTCACTGAAACCAGACCATGAGTTCCTCCATTTCTCACAATGGTAATGCCTTCAAACCTTCAGAGGAAAAAGGAAAAGGGTAATAAAATATGTTGCATGAATTATGATGATCTCTAAATGATTGCTGTGTAAGTAGGCTAGAAATATAAGCCAGCAACAGACATACTGATTTTTGAAGTCATTTTTGAACCACTTATGGAGAAGTGTAGGATCCAGTCAATTACAATCCCTTGGGTATGTTTTTAAACATTCCCTAAATTTCACTTATCTTCACTTAAAATGTGAATAATATGAGCACTTTAATTAATAAACAACTTATGGCCTGATCATCTGTCAAACAACACTATGGGAACAAAATATATAAAGATGAATACATGATGTTATTATACCCTTATATCATATTTAACATCTAAATCCCACTCACCTCACAGTTGTGTCTTCATTAATGGTGATTGGTTGTGTTGGAGGTGGGCTGCTGATGGACAGCACTCCGTAAGGCTTGTCGTTAGGCTCGATGGTAACCTGCACGAAGCTGGGAGACACCAGAACAGCATCACCCAGCAGAGTGTCCTCCAGAAGAAGCACCTGGAAGGACTCAGCAATTTCTGGAACTCGGTCATCAACGATGTTGAACTGCAGCACTTTCTCATGAACACCTCGAGGAAAAAGCACCGTCCTCGTAGCCTGGAGGTCCACAAAGTCCTCGGACAGCGTGGCACTGGCCGCTCCGTTCCCCGTGACTATGGCATAAGCGACAGACACTTCTCGGTCATCGGAGCCAATCAGGAGGCCATCTTCAGTTCTGCCCCGGGTTACAGTCAGATTTATGATGCCCACTGACTCAGGCACAGCCAGGGAGGGCTGGGAGAAGCGTACGGGAGCATCGTTACGAGAGATTTTAATCTGCACGGCGGTTCTGTTGGGGTTGAGTAAGGCACCTCCTGCAACTCCTGTTAACTGCACAGTGAAGATCTCATCATCTTCTGGAATCTGGGGAAGAAACATGGCGGCAAGACTCCGGTCAGTCACAGTAGTTGCTCAGATCTCATGAGATAAAATACTGGAAATATAAAGCACATGTTAAATGGGGGGAAGGGTGGGTTGTTGGTGGTTGCTGTTAGTGCTGGGCGATATGGGAAAAATCATATATCACAATATGGAATGTTTTATATCACGATAACGATATATATCATCATATACCACGTTTAAGTATGTTTTCAGTTATTCTTTAAAAAAATATAACAAAATAATATCGTTGTTTACTTTTTTCCAACTTTATTTCAAAGTGACATTAAACTCAACTTTCACAAATGTGAATTACTACCTAGTTTATGCGAAGTTACCATGCCAATACATTTCATCGTAGCCTACTTTATATATTTGCATGAATAATTGATGAAATTACTGTAGAAACGATAGGGATGATAGAAGGTAAGTAGCACGATAGACACTTTTGTATCGTCCCCACGATATTTATCGTCATATTGCACAGCACTAGTTGCTGTGGTGTTGCTAAGTGATTAGTGGACAGGCTTGTTGCAACAGGCCATGCAAACCAAGCAATTGCATGGGGCCCCGAGCTAGCCTAGGGACAACTGGTTATGAATTACTTTGTGTGCAATAAAACATAACTATGTGTACAAACTGTCAGTGTGCCTTTTATTCCAGTGCATCTTATGTATGTATTTTACCAGTCAGGTTGTAAGAAGCAATAAAGGCACTCCACTGAAGTACAGCGCTATACAGGAGTTTCAGTTTAGTTCTCCAGCACCGGGGCTGGAGTAGCATTAGCATTAGTCGCTAACTGCTATTTCCCTGTTCAGAGAGGAGTATTAGTGGCCTGTAGCCTGCTCCTAACCCCCGGCTAGCACTGCTGGAGTGGTTAGCAGCTAATGCTAATGCTCCAGCCTTAAATTTGGGAATCTAAGCTTACTGTAAATAAACGGAAATAAACAGTTTTCAGGAGAGAAATCTATGTAGATGTATGCTCTTTTAACTTTAAAAGAAAGTCTTAATTTTTAATTACAGTTTTTTTACTTAGCTTAGCTTTACTTAACTTAACTAGCTCCCCCATCACCACCCAGTGGTGAGACCTGCTGAATTAGAAATTCCTTATAGTGTCTCTTAAAATATGCCTTACAATCCAGTATAATCTTATGTAGGAAAATAGACCAGAAAATGAACGTTTATTGATAGTGCATCTTATAGAAAAATGTAAGGTAAGTGGAATTTACAGTATCTAAATATTTTTGTGATATAAAGTAAGTTTTGCACAGTATATCTGTGCCAAAGTCTCTGTGCAATGTGTGGTCCAATGTATGGCCCAGAGGTTGGGTGGGGATGATATGTGGCGGGGTCCCCAAATGCCTTAAAACAGCCCTGTTGGTGGGTGGTTGGTATGGTAGTGCTAGATTGTAGCAATCAATATGACAGCATTCATATGCCTACCGTAAGCAACCATTGTTATGCAACATTATGATTTTAACATACTAAACCCAATGTATCCAAAAGGTTCTACTACACTTTAACACTAAAGGTTCTTCTGTGTAACATTTGTACCGATTTACAAAGGCAAAGAAAAAAGGCATTTTAAAGCTTCACTGAGGTGCCATAGATCCATATGGAATGAGAGTAAATTAAGGTAGTAATGAGGACCTTATCATCCTGAATGAGCACACTGAAGACCACAACAGCTCGTCCAGGAGGAATCGTGAGGTTTCCTCTGTCAGGACTCAAATCTTCACTGGCCGGGTTCGGACCCCCAGAGATCTGCCAGTTTAAAAACACAATTACGTCACATTATTAAATTAAAAATAGTGAAGAATAGAGACATTAAAGAGAATTCCAATTCCAGAATTACCAATCCTCACCTCGAAATTCACAGTTACTGTTCCATAAGTTCCCTTTTCTCTGATGAGAGTTAGAGGCACATACTGGTTTCTGCCCTTCGGCTCCTCCACAGTGATCAGGGTGGTCTGCAGAAACATACAGAGCAGCATTTTGTCATTTAAAGTCATTCTATTCTGAATAATGATACTTTCTCATAGATCACTGAAGTCATAATGTGCTATTGTAGTCCTTGTTATGCAAATATTTGACATATATCACATTTTGTGGTGAATATACAGTATATATTACCAGTCCATTATCAAGACTGTGAAGGAACACATATGGAATCATGTAGTAACTTAAAAGTGATAAAAACAAAAATACTCTGTAAAGCATTTAGGTGGGTTCTTATCTGAAATGCTGTTAACTTTCTGTTTTTGAGGTTCTGGTAACTCCGAGGAAGTTATCCAGTGCAACAGAGGAAACTCTTGGTCTTCCTTTCCTGGTGTGGTGCTGATGAGTGCCAGTTTCATCATAATGTTAAAGTATTTATTTTTTTTATTTTATATTTACTTAGTTGTCATAATATGGATTAGAACATTATTCACTTTATACCAATTCTATCTCTTCAAAACTTCACAACTGATGCTTTCAAACACTCTAGACAATGTCAGCACAGCTGTTAACTGAAAGCCATTTCTGGTGACTCTACCTCATAATGCTGAGACTAAGAAAAAGCCATGAATTTGAAAAAATATAAAATATAAAACATATGCTGGTTTATTTAACATTTTCTTGGTTTACTAATTAATTCCATATGTTTTTCTTCATAGTTTGGATGATTTTTTTCAATATAAATGTCCAAACTTTTGACTGGTACTGTACATCAATAAAAAAAAAGCCTATTTTTGATAGTAAATAAAATAGATATGTGTGTGTTGTATAAACATGGCTCCACTGTAAAGAATTCTGTTATTCTGTCATTTTCACAATTTCTTCAGTTTTGATTCACTTGTCAGTTCATTAATTCACTAATTCTAATAAGATCTTGATTGCAGTAATAGAGGGGGGGGGTCTCCTCTGTAGCTGTAGGTGGGGCGTCTCCGTTCCCATAACCACATCCAAACTTCCATTGACAAGATAATCCATTCAGTAAAGGGCTCATGTGTGTATTTTTACTCACCCTAGCAACCCAGCAGCCTCTGCAGACTCCCACCTGAGAGACCCCTCGGTAGAGGCATTCTAACCCCCCACCATCCCACCAGCCTCATTTCCTCCCTCTCCCTCCCCTCGCTGTTTAATTGCCCTTCAATAAACATGTAGAAATAACTGTGGACAGCAGTCGCTGGGGCAACTCTCTCAGCTGTACCCCAGAGCTGATGTCTTTCTGCAGCCGCAGTGTGTGTTACTGTGCAGGGGTTGGGGGGGTGGGGTGGGTTGGGGACTGGTCAAAAGTTTGGGGACACCTTACCCTTTTTTAATACGTATATTCTGAGCATAGGATATTAGCGCTGTCGTATTAAACATGTTAACGCATGTGAATAGAAAAAGAAAAAGATAAAAACTTAAAAAAAAAATCACGCTAATTGAACTTTTTTGCGTTAAGTTGATTTCCGATTGTTGATATATTTTGATTTATAGAATAAAATTGAATATAATATTTTTATTTGTCATCATACCAAGTATAACGAGATTAAGATGCAAATCTCTCCAGTGTCATAAACAATAAAAAAGATACAATAAAAGATAACAATAACACACAACAAGCAAGATACAAATAGTGAGAAATTGCACACAATAAAATAAAATAAAAAAAATGAAAAAATTTAAATTTAATTAATATATTGCACAATCCCAAGTTGTATAAAAATAGATGTTTTAAAAAGTCCTATATGGTGCTATTTAGTGCTCGTACTGTGGTGGGATAAAAGCTATTTTTTTATCTACTTGACTGTAACAACTCAAAACATGGTGCACAGGGTGGGATTTGTTCATAACAGTTTTTTATGTTGAAATATATATATATAAATGAAATATAATAATAATATATAGAAATGAAATATAAAACCGAGCACTGAGCAGCTTGATTTAGGGTGTGTCAGTGTGTCTTTGCTATAATAATAGTGGGAAAAGTACACCTTGCACACCTCGAAAGCATGTAAAAGGCATGTACTAATTCTCTTTCTAATTCTGTTTTGTTGTTGATGTAAATACATTTGTGTTTGCTGCATTACCAGATGTGTGTGTGTGTGTAAAGAGCAGGATGTAGGCGCGCTAAGAGAGCAGGATAGGAATGATCGTCGGACTGATGACTGTTGTCAGGGTTTTAGTCAGTCTGTTGACAAGATATGTAGCAATACGTCTTAAATACACCTAAAAACACCTAATTTCCAGAGCACCACACCAATCAATGTAAAAAAATTGCATTGCAACGATAGGGCCCAAAGTGGTTAAGATTGCTATTATTTCTTTGTGAGGTGTTATCTTGTTAGTGAGGCTGAACACTGGCTGAACCTTTGAGCTCATGGCAAGGCAACATATATGATCAGAGTTTGAGTGAGGCCCGATATAGTTGGTGCCAGATGAATGGAATATTCTATTTCCAAACTTGTGCAGGTAATTAACATTCGACCCACAGTGTCAGATGTGTAGTGCAGTGCGTACTAATGATTGTGACCGGTGGTGTCTGGCAAGAACTGTCCATGTGAACAGACAAGCATGTTGAACACTATTGAAATATTATTTATAAATCAAATAAAAAGGTTTTATTTACTTTAAATCGGCAACAAAACAGATTTATGGTCTACTTTTCTCCACAATTTAGCTATGCCATTTTTTCCACCCACCTATTACTAGTGATGCCACAACACCAGGAGGGTGAAGACTAGCACATGCCTCCTCCAATACATCAAACTCAGCCACCGCCTCTTTTCAAACTACTGCTGATGCAGAGTTAGCGAGTAGCATCACAGCGCACTCAAAGCAAAGCGCAGCGACTCAGTTTCTAGTAGTAATGAGGGGAGAGAGTGCCATCTACCCACCTAGAGAGAGCAAGGCCAATTGTGCTCTCTCAGGGCTCCGGCAGCTGATGGCAAGCTGCATAACCAGGATTCGAACCAGCAATCTCCCGATCATAGTGCAAGCGCTTTAGACCACAGGACCACTGATTGCTCCCTATTGTCTAGTTTTAATTATAAATTCAGTAGTTTTCTCTGCTTAAACACTGTAATAGCGCTGATAATGTCATCCATATTAAAGTAGACAGATTTGCTTTTATGTTACTGCAAATTAAACCAAACTAAATCTGCTAAATCTGAACAGCGGCCAAAGAAATCACAAAAAAAACTACATAACAGTAATCAGTGTCTTACTGAGTTGAAGGATATGATTCCAAAGGCATTGTCGTTGGACAGGATGGTGATGGTGGCTGTGTTTGGGGTCCCCACAGTCACGCCATTAGACGAGCGCTGAAAAACACAGACATGAATGCGTGAAACTGTGCCAGCTGTCAAACCATCAGAGCCATGATATAATAACATGCTTTCAGACATCGAAAAACATGATTTATTAACAAACATGACACATGAAACATGATTTAATGAGACACTGCTTTAGCTTTGCCTTTTTTGTATGTGTAATTTGCTGTCATAATAACACATCACATCACTGAGATACTATTTTTATCCTTTATTTATTATGCTGTTTTGCTCAGTGTGTGTTTACTGGTGGTTGCTGTTACTGAGTTTGGGCTGATGGGTAATTATTAATCATAAACTGTTTAAAAAACGACATTCAGCATTACATTCTTGAAATAAAAATTTAAACCATTAATAATACAGTAAAATGACAATATGTTTGATCTTTAATCGTAATCAAGTTTTTTATTAATTATCATATTTAGGGTGATACATTGGGTAATATTTAATGTTCTATTCCCCAGCACTTCTGTGAGTATAATACAGTTTAAAAACTGTTTATAAATAAATAATAAAATAAAATAAAGAGATAGAGAAATACAATGCATAGAGAAAAGAAGAGTGATTCATGTCACATAAAAAACTTGCATCTCCATTAGAGGTAGATAAGCTCTGATCCTGGGTTTCTGTTAATCTGCAGTTTCTTAGGCTTGTTGGTAACTCTGATGAACGTATCCTGTGCAAAGATAATTCTTGGTCTGCCTTTCCTTGGGTGATCCTGATGAGGGCCAGTTTCATCATAGTTCCATAAGTTTTTTCTTTTCTTTAAAGTTTGAATGCCAGTGTAGAAGGTTTTAAAATAACGAAAAAAAACTTTGACTGGTACTATACAGTACTTCTTTTTTTAAGATTTTCTTATTTTCAAAGAAAAAAACAGATGAAACAGCTCTGGGAAAAAAAGAAACCACCTAAAAATGATGAGTTTCTTTGAGTTTTCTTCTTTTACCAAATTAAAAACATCTAGAATGTAATCAAGAAAAAGATGGATGATCACAAGCCATCAAGCCAAACTGAACCGCTTGAATATTTGCACCAGGAGTGCAGGCATAAAGTTATTCAAAAGCAGTGTGTAAGACTGGTGGAGGAGAACATGCTAAGATGCATGAAAACTGTGATTAAAAAACAGGATTATTCCTCCAAATGTTGATTTCTGAACTCTTAAAACTTTATGAATATAAACTTGTTTTCTTTGCATTATTTGAGGTCTGAAAGCTCTTTCAAAAGTCTGAAAACTGCATCTTTTTTTGTTATTTCGGCCATTTCTCATTTTCTGCAAACAAATGCTCGAAATGACAATATTTTATGTGGAATTTGGGAGAAATGTTGTCTGTAGTTTATAGAATAAAACAACAATGTTCATTTTACTCAAATATATACCTATAAATAGCAAAATCAAAGAAACTGATTCACAAACTGAAGTGGTCTCTTATTTTTTCATAGCTGTACATTTTAAACTAGTTAGAAGAACAAATCTCCAAAGTTTCCAGATTTCTCCAGCATGAATTAAAAATCATTAAGTACTGATTAATTAAATCAATAAATCTATACTGGATACTGTATAACTGCTATTAATATTATTATCCTCCCAAGAGGAGAGCTTGTTCATTCTAGTTTCCACAGGTACCAAAACTCTGGGACGGTATTACAGGACAAATTACACCTGGATACAGAAGAACAGAGAACAGATGTGTGGTTTTGTGTGTGTGTGTGTGTGTGTGTGACAGAGACAGAGAAACAGTGAAGAAGAAGAAGAATAAAGAGGAGTAAATCCTCCAGAGAGGAGAACAGATAATAACGGGCTCTGAGCTTAACCCCCGTGCGGACCCTGTGTTCAGCCCCTCATTCACTCGGGCTTTTAGCAGCTGTAACAGAGCTTTCTTTCAGCCTCTTTCAGGCGCTGAGCTCTTGTTGCAGCGGTCACTCAAACACAGAACACACACGCTCAATCAGCTCCTGCTGCCGGCCGTGACTGAGGCCCGGCTCAACCCCAACACCACTCACCCCCCCCCCAACCCCCCCCACCTGACAGACGGACCAGAGAAAAGAGCTGGACAATATTATACATGCTCCTAAAACATATTTTTATCTAATTTATAACTGTTCACAATGTGTGAATACAGATTTTGACTCATTTTCATGAGAAAGATTTCCCTAATAAATGCAACCCCTCAGAAATTGAGAGAGAAGATATAGAGAGATAAAAAGGAGAAAGAAGAAGGTAGAGGAGAGAATTAAACTAATTAACAAATAAAGACAAAGGGCTAAATTTTAGGAATCTGTCAATTCTGCATCACACAGCTGGATTTTGACACGTGTCGGTTTGTTTTTGGTATCGTATAGGTATCGTACATATTGCATAGCTTGAAATGCGCTAAAGGCGTGTACTAATTCTCTTAATTAATCATTACAGTACATTACATTTGGCAGACGCGTTTGTCCAAATATACTATTGATACTAAAAGATACTATTGACACTAAAAACAATAAAGGATATCTCCATGTAATAAATATGTGGAAATAAAGCTCAGCAACAGTGTTAAAGGATAAATGAATAGTGATGAGTTAATTTCTATCTTTTCTCTAAAATATACATAACTATTGAGTGTCCAAAAGTTATGAAATAAAACCAAAAGAGCAGAGCTGTCAGATAACATTCTGAACCAATCACTTCCAGATAGCAAGTCCATGCTGATGGTGCCAGTAGACCTTTGCCTCTTCAAGTGCCTCTCCTCTGTCCTCTCTATGCCAGCCTGAGGCTCATTTGTCAACAGCAGACAAGCTGACCAAGAAGCTGACACCTAACATCATTAATCAAACCCTGACAGCAGCTGATGGCACTATGGTGACCAGGGGCCTCGGCCCAGACACACCAGAACCTTGATTTAAGGCTAAAGATGACACGGTTCCATATGTTTCGTAGAAGTTCATGATTGAAGTTTACAACACCACTGCCAACAAACTTGATGATGGCTGTTTGAAATGTTGAACGGCCATTCGGCTTTGTGCAGTGTGCAGTGGAGGCTGGAGTCAAGCAGTCAACGTTCTCTCACCAAGAGGAACACTGCAACAGTAGCCTCAGAGAGCCTTTTTAATAGGGCAGTGGGCAAAGGTCAAGACCCAGACGTGTTCCTAAACTCAAACACTATTGTAACAATGCGGGCAAAGACGTGAAACTAGACTGTTGACGGGATGTAAGATAGCAAAGAGCATCACAGCACAGATGTTCCTGATTTTAATTCAGGCATCTTTAGGCAATTTATCAACGATGCACAGTGTATCTTGATTTAGGGGGTGTCAGCATGTCTTTGCTATCGTAACAATGGAAAAAGTACACCTAGTATGGCCTCAAAACTTAAATTAATTATGTTTTAGTTATGTTTTGGGTGTCTGCTGACATCTGTCTAGGTTGTTTTCAGTCAGTGGCACAACTTTTTTTTTTTTTTTTGCCAAGATAGCAATACGCCAAACTTAAACCCACTTCATTTACAGACCACCACGCCCATCTGAGTAGTTTTATTTACCAGCATTGTTGCTATTTAAACAACACAGGAGGATAGAGATGAGCTTTCACCAGGAGGAACACTAGCCAACAGTAGCCTCTGAAAGCCTTTTTATAGGTCAGTGGGGAAAGCACCTTTACACCCTCTTGTGGCAAGACCCAGACAAGTTTTGGGATAATTTTTTTTTATGTGACTACAGATGAAACTTCTTAGGTACTTTCTTATCTTCTTCAGCTTAGTTCTCCACCAGTGCTTCTCTTATAGTGTCTCCCTTTGCATAAGTTCTCTTTAATCCTATGGTCAGGAGAGTGTGTGCTTGTCACAGTGGCTTTCCGCTCACAAAGGTGACTCTTAATGCACTCTTGCCGCTGCAGTGGGCCGGCCTAAGCCTGAAAAAGGGTCTACAGAAGACATCAAAGGGCACGCCAGGGCTTAGGAGGCCTTTGGCCGGGGCTGAAAAGCTGAGGAGCGCTTGCAGTCACCGCCATCAAGCCCGTATTTTCTGAAGAACTGCCGACGGGTTCTTCTGTTTGGGACAAGAGCACAAGTGCTCGGAGGGGAGATAGCTCAGAGGTTTGAGGGGGTGGTCCAAAAAAAATAAAATAGGATGAAAAAAAAGAAAACACAAACATATGTGTACCAATCTAAAGAAAGAAATGATCCATATTGCAGACCTCCCATGAAGAGCAATGGCAACCACAGCTGACAGTGCTTCATTTTACACTGTCAGTTCATCTTCAGCCCTTTAGAAGTCATTCTCATACCTCATTTAGTAGATCTGAAAGTAATTACATGATTAATTACACAATTATAGCAATTAGACATTATAGCTGATATCCATTCTATATGGATAGTTATGGGTAACAATTTCTATTTTGTCTGAACTTCAAGACAATGCAGCATAACATGACAAAAGATGATTGTAATGTTTTAATTTTTCCTTCAAACAATTTAAAGATATACAGCATATATTTAGACCACTTCAGTTTCTAAATCAGTTTCTCTGATTTTGCTATTTATGTTTATGTTTATGTTTGAGTAAAATGAACATTGTTTTTTTTATTCTATAAACTACAGACAACATTTCTTGCAAATTCAAAATAAAAATATTGTCATTCAGAGATTTGATGCAATTTATTCAGTCTGAAAAAAAAATATTCCCTTAGGGGCTCTAGGAAAACTTAATTATTCTTTACTATTTGGGCACCTATTTTAACCTATATACACAACATTAAATTTATAAAACTCCTCCCCATTTTTTTATTTCCCTTTTTCCTTATTTGTTTGTTATTAATTTATTTTATTTTTATTAACTTTTTATTATTATTATTATTGAAATAAGATGCTATGGTGGGGCATGGTGGGGTGGGGTGGGGCATGAAGGGTGGGATAGGACCTGTCAAGGGGTACTTTATGTAGGATTACATTACATTACATTACATTACATTAAATTTGGGAGAAGCGACTTACAAAGGGAGGTAAATAGGTGGGTGGAGTATAATCATGGGAAAGGGACTTTTTAAGTATTTAATTGTGACTACTTTGTAATTTGTATTGTTATACATTTCCAGAATAAAAATGACTATATAAAAATATATAAATATTGTCATTTAGAGCATTTATTTGCAGAAAACAAGAAATGGCTGAAATAACAAAAAAAGAGTTTTCAGACCTTAGATAATGCAAAGAATACACAGTTTTCATGGAACTTGGCATGTTCTCCTCCATCAGTCTTACACACTGCTTTTGAATAACTTTATGCCACTCCTGGTGCAAAAATTCAAGCAGTTCAGCTTGGTTTGATAGCTTGTGATCATCCATCTTCCTCTTATATATAAACCAGAGGTTTTCAATTTACTAAAATCACAGAAACTTAACATTTTTAAATATGTATTTTTTACAGAGCTGTATACAAGAAGAAGCACTATGCAGACCTACAGTATGTACAGTAATGCTCAGATATTACCTGGAGTCGGAGGTTGAACGTGAAGGTCTCGTCAGCCTCGGGTAGGTCATCGTCTTTGACGGCGATGAAGATGGTTTTGCTGGTCTCGGAGGACAGGAGGAAAGCAGCTGCGGTGGTGGCCTCAAAGTCTCCAGTGTCCTCACCCTGCAGCTGCATCACCACAAACCACACTTTAACTACTGTCACATCCTATTTCATCAAAGATCCATTCATTATTGCACATCCAGGCTTTCAGTAAGCAGATACAAGCAGCGCGGGTAAACAGATCAGACACCAATCAACACAGTAACAGAAACAGGCTGTAAATAAATGAATACAGACACATATTGAACAGACAAACATCTGACACATTTTACTGAATGTTTTGTATGCTTTTCCATGTCTTTAAGACTGTTTGATCTAAAGCAGGGGTGTCCAAACTACGGCCCGTGGGCCATTTGCGGCCCGTTTCCTTTTTTGGAGCGGCCACTGAGGTATTTTAGAAATAGAATGAAAGTTGGCCCGCTGTTAAGCAGGTTTTTATAAGAGGGTGCGCATTTCTAGCATGGAAAAAAAGGGAAAAAGAGTCTAAAAGCGGAGAGGGTGCGCATTTTTAGAGCAGAAAATCGGGCCAAAGAGACTAAAAGCGGAGAGGGTGCGCATTTCTAGCGCAGAAAAATGGGCCAAAGAGTCTAAAAGCGGAGAGAGTGCGCATTTCTAGCGCAGACAAAACGGGCCAAAGAGTCTAAAAGCGGAGAGAGTGCGCATTTCTAGCGCAGACAAAACGGGCCAAAGAGTCTAAAAGCGGAGAGAGTGCGCATTTCTAGCGCGGAAAAACGGGGCAAAGAGTCTAAAAGCGGAGAGGGTGCGCATTTCTAGCGCAGACAAAACGGGCCAAAGAGTCTAAAAGTGGAGAGGGTGCGCATTTCTAGCGCAGAAAAACGGCCAAAAAGTCTAAAAGTTGCCGTAATTAAGGAGTTTAATACTAAGAGACATCATGAAATTAAACATCAATTTGAAAAATCTTTGTTTACACAACACTGTCAAAGATAAAGATAGTAAGTCAAGTAAAATGGTGTGTAAATAAAATAATCAGGAAAAAAGTATTATTTAAAGTGGTATATTTCATTATTTGTTTTATTACAGAGTGTGGCCCATGACTTCAAATATATTTCTCCTTTTGGCCCCCAACAAAAAAAGTTTGGACACCCCTGAGCCTATTCCAGAGATCCTAGTCGACCTGAGACTGACATTGCCTAGAGAGCATAGTCGAACTTGAGGGATGACACTGTGTGGTGTTTTAAACTGAAATCAGGCAGATTTTTCTCACTAAATCTCAGACTTCATTTTCTAAGTTTCCAAACTCTCTCTGCTGAATCTTCTTCCTCTTGCTATCTCTGGTTGTCTTTCTCAATGTTATATAGCCCAAAGCTGCATTCAAAATAGCGAAATTATTATTATATCTGGTACCGCTTTAAAGTAAGACTGCCTTTATAAAGGGTTTATGAATGGTTTACAATTGGTTTAATAATGATTACTAATTGGGCTGTAAATGGCTTAAAAAATAATAAAAGAAATAATCAGTTATAACACATACATAGAGAGGGCAACAATACAAACGGCTGTGGGTTCACTATTTGGCAAACAACAGGTCTTTGTTGCCCTTTCTATGTATGTGTTATAACTGATTATTAATGATTTATAAGGCATTTACAACCTAATTAGTAACAATTAATAAACTAATTGTAAACCATTTATAAACCCTTTATAAAGGTAGTCTTATTTTAAAGTGGTACCTTATTACTTATTTATTATTTATTACCATTCCGGCATAAACGTGTTGTGTTTCAGACTCAGCAGCAGTCCAAGTCTAGTTTGCGCTTCAAATTCAGACCCATGAGAATTTTAAACCCCTTTATTGGGAAGAAGAAACCATTCTGAAAATCAGGTAAATGTTGTCGTTGTCCAATGAAAAACAAGTATCTCCAAAACAGCAACTTTACAGGAGAGAGAAAAAAAAAACTTCTAAACTTTCAATGGAAGTCAATGTAATAAAAGTTTATTTCAGGTCATTTTGAAGTATTTCTATTGGTCCGTTCATAAGAAATTCTGGCACAGTGTATGGGGACAGTTTATCTGTTCAAACTGTTAGAATTGTAGTAAACTAAAAATCAACAGAAATAGAGATATTTGTTTTTCATTGGACAACAACGATATGCTGCAATCCCAGACCTCAACAGAGCAGAAAATGCTTCAATTGTTCTCTGGAGAATTTAAAGTTACTCTCCTGAAAATATGTTTTTAAAAAGCTAAACCATAAAATTTTACTTTTATCAAAAAATGTAAATTTAAAGCATGACTTCAAATTTCACCTGATTTAATACAAATGTTATATGAGGTTCTAATTCATATTTAGAACAATTGAATTTAATTTAACTGAATTACATAGTAAACAGTAAAAAAAAAAATAGTTTGTTCTCCACGATCGCCTGATCTAAACCTGATCAACTGAGATGGTGATTTGAGGTGATTTTATTACATTTACAATTTAAGAAATCATAAAAAGAAAACTTTTTTGAAAACATTGAATGAGAAGAGGTGTGTCCAAATTTTGACACACTTTTGGTACTGTAAAACAATAAAGAGTCATTGAAGCTTCTATTAAATATGTTTTCTGATTTTTCCTGATGTAAAATAAAGAAAAATGAATTCTCAATTATCTCTCTCTTAAATTAAAACGAAAGCAAAGTAGAGCCAGCATCTTTCTGTAATAAAACTGAATGTTAACAATAAATAAAATCATGTAGATCAATAAGAGCATGTTGAATAAATCTGTAAATTTATGTTTTACAGTTTTGATTATGAGAATTTTAGTCTTAAGTGTACAAAACAGTAAAAACATCTATTGAAAAAGTTGTTGTGTCCAACATTTTGACATATACTTTACCATAATATTGATTTAGAATCATATTTAATGATCTATAAATGTTCACAATATTTTATTAAGGCAAACCACATTAGAGTGATTTATGTTTTTTAATGTGTGACCCTCACAATAGCTCCAGACTAAAACCGCAAACAGAGTACGGGAAATCCGCTGCCACTCCCGCACTTCCTCTGTATACAACAGACCCGTCCGAATGACAATTACCCATCGTTACCCCTCGCATTCATGCCACCCACTGAAAGCCACAACAAAAAAGCTCATAGATCTTCCCTTCACACCACCGTGGGGGTCGTCTGATTGAAGTGCTACACTGCAACACGTAGCGTGACAGTTAGCGCTGTCTGCTGAGCAGTAGGCAGTGCTAGCCCGCTACGCTAATCGTGCGCAGATGTGCGCGGCGATGAGTTAGCGATTTCCGAGCGGCCAGATGTTTGAGTGTGGAGATCCACCCTCCAGTTAGGGCACATCTGGTTAACACAGTTGAACACAGTGATGCTGGGTGATGTCTTACATCAAGCTGGAGGCTAATTGTGAGAACTTGTGTGAGAGTCACGTCAACAAATTCAGTCTCTAAACAAAGAGCTGCTGTACAGATTGGGTTTATGTATGTCAGTATGTCAATTTGTCAACAGTATTAACAAAGTTTATGTTTGTAGATAGAGCTGGGCAATAAGCTAAGCTGAGTAAAAATATAAAAAAGTGTTTTTTTAATGATAATTTAATTTATTAAAGGTCTCATTCCATCTTTTTTTCATTAATTTTTGTGAGCTGTTTTTTGTGAAAAAGTGCTCAGGTGTTTCTAATTAGCCCTGCTTTAGATCACTGAATTACTGGTCTCTGAAGAAAGACACAATTTGCCCACCCCCTTCCTACGAACCCCCCATTCTACTCCGACTTTCCTGATCAACTTGTTTTTCTGAGGATTTTCTTTTTCTCACTAGCTACTTTAGACAAAAGAAGCTGAGAAACAGTTTCATATGCAGCATCCATATACAACTCAAGAGAGACCTATACTATTTCACAAAGAACAAACCTTTAAATCTATCCAAACCAACTTGGCTCTATGTGACAAAGTGTTTGCCCTCGAAACCAAATACAATTTTGGTGCATCTCCAAAAATTAGTATATCATTCCAATATCATTGAAAACCATCACTGATCATCAGTAAATTTTACATTTCTTTTGGAAATCAAGGAGAGCAGAGTCTGGAGGAAGAGTGGAGAGACACACAGTCCAAACTGCTTGAGGTCTAGTGTGAAGTTTCTACAATCAGTGAGGGTTTGGAGAGACATGTCATCTGCTGGTGTTGGTCCACTGTGTTAAAAATCTTACAGCACTTCATGCTTCCTTCTGCTGACAACTTTTATGAAGATGTGGATTTTATTTTCCAGCAGGACTTGGCACACTGCCCACACTGCCAAAAGTACCAATTGGACTTATATAATATTCTGATTTTCTGCTACACTGATTTATGCGTTTTTATTGATAAAATAATAAAATAAACACTTAATAACTATATGATAAATGAGTTTCACATTTTAAACTGTATTACTAAAATACAGTAACTTGTCAATGATATTCTATTTTTTTTAGTTGCACCTGTAACTTGGTTGTGCCTCCTTTTGGTAGCAACAACTACAATCAAGCATTAGAGAAAATTGTCAATGAGTCTTTCACATCTCTGTGGAGGAATTCTGGTTCACTCATCTTTGCCGAATTTATTTTAATTCAGCCACATCGGAAGGTTTTTAAGCATAAACATCATGTTTAAGGTCATGCCACAGCATCTTAATCAGACTTTAGCTTTTTTTTCTTTTTTTTTAAGCCATTCAGAGGTGGACCTGCTGGTGTGCTTTGGATCATTGTCCTGCTGCAGAACCCAAGTACGCCTGAGCTTAAGTTTACAAGCTGGTTGACAGACAGTCTTCTTCAGGATTTTTTTTAGGATTTACGGCAAGTTGTCCAGGCCCTGAAGCAGAAAAACAGCCGCTGACCATTACACTTCCACCACCATGTTTGACTTTCAGTATAGTATCCTTTTTCAGATGTAACGAAAAAGGATACTATACTTTGTATCGTCAGTCCACAGAATAAAGTCCTAAAGTCCTGGGGATCATCAATATGTATGTAGTCAAATGTAAGATGGACCTACAGGTCTCAAAGTAATCAGACCTGGTCGTGGTTATTAAATTAAATTCCGCTTTCCATAAATTGTGGTTAATCACAGTTAATTCCTGGGGAGGGCAATTCATTTTTACCTAGGGCCATGTTGGTTTGGATTGCTTTTTTTCCCCTTAATAAATGAAATTATCATTTAAAAACTGCTTTTTCTATTTACTCACATTATCTTCTCTGATATTAAAGTCTGTTTGATAATCTGAACAATGTAATTTTCAAATAAACTGAAATGCACCAAAGTAAATGGTACCCTATGAGCACATCATCAACAAGAGGCATGTGAAATGCTTACCAGCACAAGAGCGGTGACGTTGATGGGGTCTCCCACCCTCTCCACCACCAGCCTCACTATTGCTCTGCTACTCTCATTCACCACGAACTCTGTCTGCCCCTGGAACCTCAGCTCCGCCGACTCTGGCCTGGCACTGGGGATCAGGAGCACCAGGAGCAAGCCAGCTAGAGCCAGGAGCCCTGGCATTCCTGCAGAGACAAAAACAAACAGAAACAGAGTTTAGACTGAGAGCCGTGTGACCCACCAAGCTCATGAGAACAAACTAGCATCAATGGGGTTGACCAATGATCTTCTTTCATCAGCTAGTCTGTAAATATCCTACAAGCTCCTGTGCCTGTCAATGTCTTAATTTTTGTACTTAACAGCTTCAATAACAGCTTCAAAATTAAGGCAATTCTCCACTAATATGTCATAAAGAGAATGGTGTCACTTGTGAAAACTGTAAAGCATAATATAGTAGAATATAATATGTAATATAATATTCTACTACAAAAGACATTCTTCTTCCAGTTCCAGTGATGTTTTCTTATCTCTCAGCTTGTCCAGAAAAGCAAGTGTAAAGCATGTCCCTTAGGGGTGGCTCAAAACACAAAATACACATCTAGACTGTAGAGACAGCCTAGGAGAAAGAAATTCTATTTTTTACCAATACTGAATATTATTAATTTAAAAACATTGGACGGATCCAGTAGCAAATGTCCTTTGGAACACCCCTAAAATGGTTCTTTATAAAAATCAATTGGTTCTATATAAAGATCACAACAGCTTGGCAATACTGCTCTAAAAGGACTGAACAAGCTATGTGCATGTATTTGCACATTTGTGTCAGCAATAGGCACATCTGAATTTGACACTGAATGAGTTCATCAAAGGTGTTAAAAGTAAAAGTCCAGGTTCAAAAAGTAAAAATCCTGGGCGGCTCTACTTTCTGGACTTGGACTACCCACATCTGTGTAAGTAATTAGGTTTACGTAGGATCTCCGGTGGAGTTTGCGTTTTACAGAGACTCTAAGACTTGTTCAGTGGCTGAAATGCACTTAGCAGGGCATTACACATGTTGTAAAGTAACATATGACATTGCAAAGACTGGTATTAGTGTAAAAATGTCTTTGTTTTAAAACTCTTCTAACTGTTGTCTGTCTTGCTGCCTCACAATGCGGTTAGCCAATCAGAGGTAATAAAAAATAAGGTAATTCCAAAATTTGAAAATCGTTTATCCCCGTCCACTCCTCCACCAGACTTTAGCAGCTTTTTACCGGATCACCGCAGCACTTCAAAATATATAAAAAAAAACAGCTCACATGGCATCCATTCATACTAGAGACCACAAATGAATGAAAATCGATTGAATGAGAGTTTTAAGGGCTCTGTAACATTTATGCGAATAAGCTGTTGCTGATTATGCCATGTTTTAGATGATCAAGAGTGTTTACCACACTAGCAGTACTGTTAGGGTTAAACTCCGCTAGATGGTGAAACACAGACAAGCTAGTCCATGCTTAGCTGTGGTAGAATCACAAAACAGTAGGTACAGGTCCCTCCTTCAGACAAAGTCTGTCGGAGGTGCTCAACCAGCAGACTGAAATAATTTCGGTCAAATAATTTAACTGATCTAGTGGGTGGATTGAAGGGTCAGGGATGGTGCCAGGGTGATTCTATTCAAATTCGTCATATTTATAAAATTTGAATGAAAGAAAAGTTTGCATATCATCCAGTCAGTGGGACAGTGGAATCTAATAACATAGTACAATACTGCTATCTGTCTAGTGGGCGCAGAATAAACTCAACACTAAATTAAACACTGTCTGACACCAATCTTTACATGTAAACTACTAATAAAGAACAATAAATTCTGTGTTTCTTAAAGTCGATACAGTATTGTCAGACAGAGTATCGTGATACTTCAATATATCAATATTTTCTTCTGTCCATAATAAAAAATAAAGTCTGAACTTCCAACAGAAATGACAGTATATACAGATTTTCCTACCATAAACTAAATAGTGATTCTATTTACAGTATATTACAGTATAACTTGAGAAACGGCAATTATGGTGCAAAGCATCTGTCAGTGCAGAAATAGCGTGTCATAAATCAACAGGTCTAATGTGTGCGACTAAATGTAGTTTTAAATATTTAACAGTGGAGAAGTTTAGGCACAGTTTTGGAACTCATACTCATATTCATACAGTGCTGTGCATCATACAGTTGCTGACACAGAGCTGGAGTGTTTAAACCATCATGTCCAGAGTCTCACAGACTGATCCTAATGGATTCTGAGCTCCATCAAGCATTAAGGGAAGATCTGGTCATAGCTGGGCTCACGTCAAGGCCTCCTTCGCCGGGCTTTCTGATGCCACTGCTGTTTGAAGATGAGCTGCA
The DNA here is from genome assembly GCF_023375975.1 of Astyanax mexicanus. Classification (NCBI taxonomy): domain Eukaryota; kingdom Metazoa; phylum Chordata; class Actinopteri; order Characiformes; family Acestrorhamphidae; genus Astyanax; species Astyanax mexicanus. Next base: position 22,537,828 of record NC_064429.1, on the reverse strand, counting down.
GATTGTGGACAGTGGTTAGTGTGTTTACTGCTTTGTGAAGAGGATGCTGATAGCTCCCTGATGTGCCAGTGAGTGTTTTAAGTGTGTGTGTTTGCATGTTTTATAGTACAGCAGGCCGTCCCCTCTCATTTAAACCGTTTGAATTTGCTAGCCTATGAGCAGTTGTCATGGCTAACAAAACAAACAGCGTATGGGCGTGTCCGTGCCCATTTGTGGGCATCCCTTTGGTCATGCTCTCCGTTTGGTACAGATGACCACATCGTGTGTCCTTCTCCCTTTTCTCCGCATCATTCTTTTTTTTTGCGGATTTTTTTTGCGGATATTTGCACTAAATTACAGGGTTGAGAAATACACAGCATGAAGTCATTTTTGTTTTCTTTCTTAATTATTATTTTTTACACCAGAAGGGAGATTGCTTAGGAAAGTTGGAAGCCTGGAAAGATCCACTTCTTCATATGTTCCATTTCTGGTGGATCATTTAGGGTATTTTGGGCCGCCAGGGTGTTCGGAGCAGAGGGGGCTTCATCAATCAAGGTGCCACACTAGATTAGAGTAAAGTTCTTTTCTGTAGCGTCAGGCTGAGCCCGGGAGATTGTGGAGGACTTTTATTGTATAAGTGAATGTAGGAACAGCAGCCGTAAGCATGGAAAGGATTTACTGATAATTTATCGCAATATGGTGTGTGTGTATATGTGTGTGTGTGTGTGTACATTTGTGTAAGAGAGAAAAAGCAAGTCAGTGACTGAAAAGATGGAGAGGAACATGTGGTGATTACATATTATAACCATTTTATTTTAAAGCTCCTTTCAATAGATATTTTGTAATAATTTGACTTCTAATTTCCTATTTCCCTATTTACAAGGCCAATTACAAAACCCACATATTAGGATTACCCCTATCACTACTGATGCCCCAATACCAGGAGGGTACTTGTGAAGTCAGACCCCGCCTCTCTGATGCAGCATTACTGAGTAGCATCACAGTGCACTCGGAAGAAAGCGGAGCGACTCGGTTCAGATACATCAGCTCACAGATGCCTTGTGCTGATCCACATCACCCTTTGGAGGGATGAGGGAAAAGAGCACCATCTACCAGCCCATAGCAAGAGCAAAGCAAACTGTGCTTTCTCAGGGCTCTGGCAGCTGATGGCAAGCTACATGAACAGGATTCGAACCGGCAATCTCCTAATCATAGTGGTACCATTATTAAGGGTATTTTCATAGCTAAAGGTTCATGTGTTAAGTACATTGTATATTTTTTTATTTTTGGTTTCAAACTGCAGTTGAACTGAACTACATGCAACAGAGTTGGGCTCTATCGTACACTCTGTGCAAGGTGAGTTACAATGTTTGTTGCTATCTTACTCCCTGCAAAAAGTCTATTTTCACACCTTGTACCCATGCCATTAAAATAACATTAGAGTTTAGGAATATATCAATGCTTATGGGCATGGTTGTACATGCGCTTTGCGCATTTCAAGCCGCGCAATGCATATTTTTCACGCCCTTACGATACCAAAGACACATCAACACACCCTAAATCTAGCTGTGTGATGCACAATGTAACAATGCGCTATAGAACGATAAAATAGAGCCCTTGGTCTTCCTTTCCTGGGGCAGTCCTGATGAGAGCCAGTTTTATCGTAACTTTTTTGATGGTCTTTGCCACAGCAATTGAGGATACTTTTAAAGTTCTTGAAATGTTTTCGTATAAACGTATTGACCTTCCTTTCTTAAAGCCTTTTTTTTCTTTAGTTAATCATAATATTGATTAGAACATAATTTAAATAGAGCTATTCACTGTATTCACCTCCTCTACCTCTTCACAACTTTACAACTGATGCTCTAAAATACATTAAGATGACAAGAAATTTAAGTAATTAACTCCTGACAAGTGAGAAAATCCAGCCAAGATGTGCAAACCTGTCTATGTCTAAGCAAGAGGATCTACTTTTAAAGAATCTAAAATATATTAAAACATATTCTGGTTTGTTGAACACTTTTTCTGTTTACTAAATAGTTCCATATGTGCTTTTGCATAGTTTGGATGACTTTTGTATTAATCTGCAATGCAGAAAATAATAAAAACAATGAAGTTAACTGAAGTCCAAACGTTTGACTAGTGCTGTATGGAAAATGTTCATTTTGCATCAAGCAGGGGAAAAGTTGCAGCGTTTAATTAAATTTGACTTACATGGCATTGCAGACCCTGTGATGTTATTATACTGCATACCCACATGTTGAAACGATGTGTTGTGCAGTCCAGCACTGTAATAAACTGCTCTAACTTTCTGACATTCTGTCTATATTGTAAATGTCTGTTTATGACGAGTGGCAGGCACGGCGGCTCTGCACTGAGGGGGTGTAGTGAAAGCTATCAAAACAGGATTAGCGGCTGCCGGCTGCTCGGGACCATGGGGTGCGGGGGACAAAGCATGGACAGTGGAGGGGAAAGCCTCCTATTCAGCCCTGAATCTCCCCTAGAGCTGGGAACTTCCTTACTCTCACATACACATCAGAGCACCGATGCAAAACTACCATACTGCACAGATTCTCTGTTCTAGATTACCTATACAGTATGATGTAGCCTGTGTAACAATTCCTCTCTCAATAAAGCATTTAAAAAGTTTAATAATTTTACAAAATAAATGAATAACAGCATCATTAGCACAACCTTCAAAGCCTTTCTTGAGCCTTTCTTACAACTTTTATATTTTATATCTAAAAATGTAACAGATTCTATATTTTCAAGGCACTAAATTAGGACAGTTACGAGCTTAGAACAAGAGTTTTTTTTAATCTATTTTTAAAATTAAGTTTGTACTGTCTTTAAGTTCTGGAAAAGCTTAATTAACCATATAGTTTTTATTAGGCCTTATAACTTATCATTGACTTATCTATCCAACATGGCCATGGCTTGAATCATTTTTGATGACCTCAATATTGCCCATTGTATCCACTTGCCAAATAGACTTTTAAAAAAGTCTATTTTTAAAAAACAAAGTTTTTTTTAAAAACTTTGTTTTTTAAAAAGAGTGATTCAATTTTATTTAATTTTAGTTCCTCTGTCTAAATATTTTAAATAAATAAAGTTCATTGCTCTTAAGGATGATATAACTGTTTTAATGTGATATTTTATTATATTATTATTGCATCAGCACAAAAAAATGTTTATTGCAATAAATTCTGGCACAATATATCAGGTATTGGGACAGGCCTAGTTCTTATTTATGACAAAGTTATTCAGCCGAAAATTGATCTTATTTACTAGAACAGTACCAAGCCAAGAACCAATTACAAAACCTCTATTTTCAGAGTACAAGTTTAAATATTATATTAGCTGTTAATTAGACTTAAAAAAGCCCTCGTAATACTGAATTTGCAGAACTGGATTTAGGCCAGTTAATTGTGAAGAATTGATAAGCTAAAGTTTTATAGCTGAAAATGGCAGATAAAACACTTTTGATATTCAACGAGGCTCTCCTTGTAAATGCAGCAATGGTGAAAATAAATGAAAACCTAAGAAAAAATATGTTTTTTTTTCATATATTTCATGCTGTCTGGTTTTGACCAACAAATTTAATTTTGGTACATTCCTAAAACCTAAAGGCATTACAATGAACTCAAAATGTCCCCGTACACTAAATTATTACCTAAACTATTCCACTATTTCACATTCCTAAATGAAGGTTACCTACAGTAGTCAGGTAATCTGAATCCATCTCTGTTAAAAACAGCACTTAACATATTCCTAATGACAAGCCATTTTCACCATACTACACATTCACATCATGCCAGAAGGGAAGAAAAAGAGTTTTACTCCTGTCACTTTTCTGATTGTTCTATTTATGCCAGGCCCTGTGCAGGAGGATCTTACAGAGACCCAGGATTCCACTCATCTCAGAGGTCACGTTGAGAGCTTCTTCAAAGCCTCTTGACACTGATAATGAAAGACCCTGCGAGGATCTCCTCATCTTCTGCCAGCCCACCACGGGACATATTGGCCAGAGTCAGGCCAAAAGCTTTATCAGTGACCAGGAGGCCATGGAGCAGCCAAGAACCTGGCAGCCCGGCTCTTTGACTGCCCGAGGATGGTCCATTGAGGAGATGTCTTCATGTCAATGAGCAAATGGTCTGAGATAGTTTTGCCAACAACTGAGGTCAGGATGCTCATTGTTCCTCAAAAAGCAAGAGGGGCATGTGGCATGAGCTGTTTACTATGCCCTAATTGGTTGGCAGTGTGCAACTGCGAAGACCTAAACTGTCATCTAAAGGCTATAGTTTGTTTGTTCTGGATTAGCGTTAGTTAACTTGGGGGCATTTTAACCTTGGGTTGGTAAGATTTCACATAAGAAAAGCACATTAAGCAGATTGAAAATCAATCACAACAAACTATTCTTGGTCAGACATTATTGGGGCAGGAACAATAGAGTAAATACAGTAAATACAGGAAGAAGTTCCTATATTCTAGACTAGTGCATGTTTCTGTGCACAGAGATTGAGTTTACTCAAATAATTATTTGGTGAATATCTTTGATGAGTTTAAATTACATCTGTAGATCCACTTAGCTCAACCTTGCAGAGTACACTCGATAGTTGGGTGTACCCTATATGATAGATTCCCATGCATTTTATGTATTTTAGCGATCTATAGTTATAACATTCAATTGCAGATTGCGCAGCTTGTCTTCAAGATGTGCTGGTGTGTCTTTGGTAACATGAGGGCACAAAAAATATGCCTTGCACAGCTCGAAAGATGCAAAAGTTATGAACTAATTCTCTTATTTATTCATGGGTTTGTTTTGGGCATAATGTAAAATAAACCAATTAATGTGTCACTTGCCGTTCCGACTTTGGCGCGTTGATATCTTAACAGCACTTGTGTTTTCCTCAGCCAAACTACCAACAGGCCAGAAATTACCTCACTTCCAGACTACCACGCCCATCAGTGTAGATTTTTTACTAAATTCCCGGTGCAAGGTGTGAAAATAGACTGTTGACGGGGTGTAAGGTAGGAATGAACATTGAAACACACCTTGTGCAAAGTGTCAGGAGCTGGAACAGGGAGAGGACGCAGAGGCGGACGCAAGTGCGAGTTACATTTATTAACATACATAAAAGAAAAACAAGAAACAGATCAGAGAAAACACGGGGATCACGAAACCTGACTGACGTCAACAACGCACAATCACGGACGAAGGTAACCAGTAGAGGGGGACTATTTATACCAACGGACACAGACTAGAAACAGGAAACACCTGGGAAGAGAGGGCGGAGCTACAAAACAGGTAGGCCACAGGGGAGGAGACACAGGATAAACACAAGGAGAGTAAATAAACAGACGAAATACATGAAAACGTGACAGAAGCCACTCCTTAATGCGCAGCTCCCGAGGCGCATAAAACCAAACCCCGGGAGCCGGCAGAAGAGAGAGGCCTGAAAAAAAAAAAACGGACGGGACCGGGGACAGCGCAAGAGACTGGACTAATGACAGGACAAAAGACTTGACAGGAGATTTGACATGGGAACCGGGACCAATACATTAACAGGAATAGATATAAACACGGTGACTGGAATGGGCACAATAACATGACTTGACAGGGGTACAGGAATACTAACAGTAACAGGAACTAACACTGGAATGCACATAGGAACAACAAACAACATGGAGGGAAGGCTAGGACTGGCAAAAGTTTTAGCAGTTTGTGGGGCCATCCTAGGCAATGTCCTGGGTAGTTCAAATGGTCTGTGAAATAGTCCATGAGCGCGCGCAGCGCACGCACCCGCCGATGCGGAAAAAACCGAGCCGCCGGATTTCGCCGGGCCGAGAGCCGCTGAGTTGCCGTGAACGGCCGGGGCGAGAGCCGCTGAGCTGCCGGGGCGAGAGCCGCTGAGCCGCCGGGGTCCGCCGGGACGAGAGCCGCTGAGCTGCCGGGGCGAGAGCCGCTGAGCTGCCGGGGTCCGCCGGGGCGAGAGCCGCTGAGCTGCCGGGGTCCGCCGGGGCGAGAGCCGCTGAGCTGCCGGAGTCCGCCGGGGCGAGAGCCGCTGAGCTGCCGGGGTCCGCCGGGGCGAGAGCCGCTGAGCTGCCGGGGTCCGCCGGGGCGAGAGCCGCTGAGCTGCCGGAGTCCGCCGGGGCGAGAGCCGCTGAGCTGCCGTGGTCCGCCGGGGCGAGAACCGCTGAGCTGCCGCCGTCCGCCGGGGTGAGAGCCGCTGGTACAGGGCCGGCCGGTGCAGGTAGAGCCGGAACGTGCGGTCCTCTTCGCCTCCTCCGGCCACGGTTGGTAGAGGCTTCTAAAGAGGGGCACCCCACCTGCAAGCTGGAGGAGAGAGGGATCCGCCGGATCGCTAACCTGGAACCCAGGAAAGAGTTATTCGCTGCATCCATATTTTGGTCCGTGATTCTGTCAGGAGCTGGAACAGGGAGAGGACGCAGAGGCGGACGCAAGTGCGAGTTACATTTATTAACATACATAAAAGAAAAACAAGAAACAGATCAGAGAAAACACGGGGATCACGAAACCTGACTGACGTCAACAACGCACAATCACGGACGAAGGTAACCAGTAGAGGGGGACTATTTATACCAACGGACACAGACTAGAAACAGGAAACACCTGGGAAGAGAGGGCGGAGCTACAAAACAGGTAGGCCACAGGGGAGGAGACACAGGATAAACACAAGGAGAGTAAATAAACAGACGAAATACATGAAAACGTGACACAAAGTGTACGGTAGGTTCATTGGTCTGGGAGAAGTGTATGTATCCTAGCAAGTAAGCATGCAGAGATTGGCTCTGCTTCTGGTCTATACTGTGCAGACCCTAGTTACACATTTGACCGGCCGCATGGTGGATAATTTTGGCCTTATTTTTCTGCAAAATGAAAAAGAATGATAAGATGGCTTCTGCATCTGTAAACTAGATGATGAAGCTAGATGTTTTTTTATGAAATAAACAAACTAATCCATTATGTAAACATGATTTTTTTTAGACATAATACATAATACATTTTTGACAAAGAGAAACCTCAAAGGATATTTAAATTTGTATGAGCAAGGCATGTGTTGTATGTCTGTGGTAGGACAAACCACAAGATTAACCTGAATAATGATTAGATAGTCATAGTGGAACAGTTTTGCCACATAGAATCAAGTATATCTTAGCTACAGAGGCCACAGAGGTTAATCCATAAGGAAGGCTTTTTCCTATTCTGTTTTTTTTGCAGCCAGCAGATTTTTGCCACACATGCATGTATGCGCAACCACTCGAATCGGTCTAAGCTCCTACACTTTCCATGGTTGAATGTCCCTGAAGACTTACATCTTCGTTCTTATTCAGTAGCAGCGCTCTGGAATTACCACCCCTAATAACACGGCCTGCGTGCTCATTCCAGGAAACTTGATTACAATGGCCTCAGACTTTATTGTTGATGGTGATTAAGCTGCTTAATTCAAAGGATTAGTAGATCAAAGTCTGCAGGAAAAAAAGGATCTCCATTCTGGGCAGCTTTAGGGGGCGCTGAATTTATTAGCTATAAAAACATTGCCACCGTGATGCTTAGAGGAAGGGAGTCTGCCGAGGCCTTGACCTCAGCAACCTCCTCGGTGACTTGGCACCGGGTTCAAATGGCAGCAACGGGCGTAACGTAACTGAGACTTAAGCAATTACACTGGATGTGACGGAGTGTATGGTTACGAGCTTGCTATGTAGCGAAGTCGCTAGCTCTTGGGTTACCCCAGCCAGTGCTGGAGGATCCGTAGTCTCGGCATCAATTATTCAATTAGTAAGACTTCACAGCCAGTGCTGAGCAACCGGGAATGTGTGCGCTGCAAGAAGAAGCTCTATTAGCTCCACGGCTTCATTAAAGTCAGGAGTGCATGTGTGTGTGTGTGTGGCTTGGCTTCTTTAGAATGTATGTGTTTCCAGTCGGCAGTGTGGGTTGGCGTGATGTAAGAGGACGCGCTCTGACATCACGACAGTCTCACACACACGTGTCTTCCACGTGCTTAGCTCAAACGTAGCTCAACAGGACAACAGGGCCATCTCACGTGGAAGGATTCCTGACTTTCTCACAAGTAGGGCACTACTGTATAAGCAAGAACTTGGTAATACAATGCAGTAACATGCACTGTAAAAAACTTTTACTTAAAAAAATTAAGGTAACAATCTGCACTCACTTTATTTAAAGGTCTCTTTGCATAATTTTTTCATTCATTTTAAAATGTCTATGTGAGCTGTTTTTTGTGGAAAAAAAGTGTTTTAGTCCCGTGGAGGAGTGGAGGGGAGAAATGAAAGGATTTTGGCTCTTGCTCATGAATATTCATACATGCAAACATATCGCCTCTGATTGGCTAACAGCACTGTGGCACCAGGAGGCAGACAACAGTTAGAAACGTTTTAAAATAAAGACATTTTACACTAATAACAGTCTTTAAAATACAATGCAATGTGTTACTTTACAACATGTGTAATGCCCTGCTAAGTGCAGTTCAGCCACTGACCTAGTCTTAGAGTCTCTGTAAAACAGAAAAAAAACTCTAGAGATCCTATGTAAACTTAGTCCAAGTCCAGAAAGTAAAAATCCAATTTTTACTTTTATCTTGTAAACATACACCTACCTATCTCTGATGTGCTACTTGCACAAATAATACAGGAACGAACTGCCATGCTGTTCCTAGCACTGTTAGCTCCTATCTGATGAGACGTGGCTACCTGGCTTTAGCACTGCCTGTGGGAGTTGCACAGGTTGATGTAGACACAGTGCTTTTTCTGATCGACTCGTTTTTCTGGACATTTTCTTTTACTAGTTACTGCAGACAATGGAGGCAAAGGAATATCATGATATATATATATATATATATATATATATATATATATATATATATATATATAATTATTGTCGCTGTCCAATGAAAAATACTAATCTCCAAAATAGTAACTTTACAGGAAAGAGAAAAAACCTTCTAAACTTTCAATGGAAGTCAAGGTAAAAAGAGTTAATTTTGAAGAGTTTCTATTGGTCCGTTGATCAAGAAATTTTGGCACAGTGTAAAGGACAGATTGTCTGTTCAAATTATGTAGTAAATTAAAAATTGACAAAAATGGAGATAAGTGTTTTTCACAGGACAGTGACGATATATAATAAAAAAGAAAAAAGAACATTTGCAAAGTATTTTTTTTCTCAATATCGTGCAGCCCTATCATGCAGAAACCAAAGTTCTGCAATTTACAAGAACTAATGTCATAAAAAATTACAGAATTCTCATCACTCCGTGCAGTGAATGTGATTTAATTACAGCGTTTGCAGAGACCAAATTACAGACTGATGAGACAGTGGTAAACTTTTGCTGCGGGTGTTCACACAGATTGCTTCACAAGGAAGAGCGTGTGGAAGTGAACTCGTGAAACAAACTCTAAACGCTTGTGAGACTCATTCAACTACAGTGATCTGAGTGGTGGCTACATTTTCTCACAGTGGCTTGTAGCTTGAGAGTGAGTCTCCGGAGATTAACCCATTCATCAGGTCTTTCAAGGTTATGCTGGATAAAGCTGATCCTTAATGACTCAGCCATTAGACGCCGTTTGACTGATCCCAATGCAGCTGAACACCCGGCAACTGCATCACATTGATTAGAAATTAATGAGAGCTAAACAGACTCATATAACCAGAAAGCAAGCCGTAAGCATGACACACATTGTCCGTTAGGGTTACTGAAGTTCCTGGCATCTTGATGTTCCTGATAAAGCCTCCATTGAAACGAGCACAATAAAAGACTTTGGGAGCTGGTCTAAATTACAAATTACAATTAGCATTGAACTACAGTGACATTCCAACAGAAGTAATTGGATATCAGTGTGTATGTGACTGATTATGAAATGTTACTCCAGGGGACAGCTTTGGAACGCTCACACCTGTATAAGTTGTGAGGTACTATCTTGTTATCTTGTGAGTGAAGCAGAACACTGACCAACATACTCAGCAACATAGAGCAATAGAGCTAGAGATGCACTTAAACATAGGCATAGAAGCCCGGATGCGTTTTAAATGTAGTTACTGTCTGCAAACTTGCTTACGTATGTGCCATGAATGTTTCTGGAGGCTTCCATTATAGTACACTTCGTCCCCACTGTGCATAGCAATAGAGGTCTCTGATTGGTTACAATTTCAATTTACACGTTCCCATATAGACTTAAAAAATGATGCTGATTTCTCGGCAGATGTTCCGACAAGCTGTGTACTGTGTAGCATTAATTTCTAAAGATGTGCACAACCAAGGCTCTAAACAGATTCAGGATATGCATCACTACCCTGTGGCGACATGAATTATCAGACATTAAGCAAAGCCTACAAAGCCTGATACCCTGATTGTGATCGGCAGCATCTGGCTAAAACTGTCCATGCAATCAGACAAGCGACACACAGTATCTTGCAGGTCCTTGCCATGTACTTTAGTCTTAAATGTGACAAGGCAAAAGTCCTGGGACATTATATTAGTTTCTGTCCCAATGCATATGGCAGTCAGTGTATAATCCTGAAGTTCTGGATCTCTGTGCAGTTTTGATGTCAAGTAACACCATTCTCACTAAGATAGAAATGGATTTCCAGACAGCAAAGCAATCCAAACTCATTAGAGTAAATCTCTGTGTATCAAACATGAGTGAAATGCTTTCATTTCCTCTCATGACATGCTCTGTTGCCTCAGTAACCAGCCCTCGTTCAGAGGGGGGCTCTGGGAACTTTCACAGTCGCCGTGCACGGAGGACGCAGAAGCCAATAATTACCACTCGTCTTGCCTCAAAAGTATTTTTAGGCCAGGCTCTGTCCTGGACATCTTGCGGTTGGGGAAATTAAGATGTTTAATAAGTGACTATGGCTAAAATATACATCATTAAACCCGTGGAGAATTTTTCGAAACCTTGGTTAGACGCTAATTTGGCTAGCGCTGCCCCAAAAACAGTATTTTTGGAAGATGGAGAGAACCTAGAATTAGAGTACGAGTAAAAAAAAAAAGTGTTTGTGAGTGCACTTGTGTGTTTGAAAATGAGGGGTGCCGGGAGCGGGTTTGAGTGGGAGCAGATGCCATTCCATTTGAGGGGCATATGCAACGGAGAAAAGGACCGGGAACCAAGGAACCAAGGAACCAAGTCCAAGTCCTCGCCAACAAAAATGCATTGACAACTACTCTTGTCTTGTGGTACTTTTTAAATTCTTGAAGAACTGAATGCCAATCAGGCTTGGATTGGCTCGGATTGGCTGAAGAACAGAAGAAGGGAATATTCTGGAGCTACTGTCCCGGGCTTCTGCTATGTGCCCGGTTCTTTGGCCCATGTGCCAACAGCATCTCATATCCTTGTTCCCAAAAACACAATGACTTCTCTTTGCTCTCAATTTGTGGAGAGAGAACACAAGAAAAGGATCCCATTGAATTTCACATCACCAGTGCAATCCTGGGGGCCACGGAGCTCCATGACTGATTAGCTATTGTGGCAAACAATGTCAGGAAGGGAGAAGAAAACGTACTTTCATAGGATTAAACAAGGCCAAGCCTCTCCAATGGCGGCCTGGAGCAGAGGGGAAAAAAAGCAAATTATAAAGCTTATTACTTCATCAGATATAGCCAGTAGAGCCTGGCTGAAATGCTAATTGCCTTTCTTTGCAGCTGCACTCACAGAAGCAAGGGTTGTAGAGTGTGTGTGTGTGTGTGTGTATGTGTGTGAGAGAGAGCGAAAAAAAGAAAGAAGAATGAAAGAAAGAAGAGAGAGGCAGGGGCGTAGAAGCGGACTCTCGATTCACTGACCGACGCACAAAAAACGCGAGGCTCGCTGTTGTGTTCTTTCTTTTCTCGCAACATTGTTTTTTCTCGCTTTTTTCTCCACAACCCACCCAACCCACCCCCCTTTCCTCAAACCTCCAACTCCTTCTTTTTCCATGCAAGAACTCCTCCGGCCTCCTAGCAGCCCAAATCAAACCCCCCATTCAGACAGATAGGTCTCTTTCTCTCACTCCGTCCCCCTCCAAGACCCCTTTAGCGGAGGAAAGATGTGGGAAATTCCTCTCCTGGCCTCTTCAATCTGCCGGGTTTGGCAGCCCTAGGACAGATGGCTGGACTGAGGACGGGAAAAAATCCCTGGGCCCGCTCGACTGACTCAAGAATCAGAGGCTAGGATAACGCCTCCATAAACGGGGAATTAAGCCTAACTCTCCTTCAATGCTTCTTTGAAACGCTGTGACCCGTTTTGTAGCTCACTTTGACTAAGCGCCATCTCTGGCTTTTTCCCTTTCAATAGATATAGACGTCCACTAGCCGGGATTTGTTAGCTTTTGTTTGAAGGAGCGGCACCACTAGATTCGGAATTCATTGGTCAGTAAAGGTCTTTGCATGATCCCGGATTCACTTCAATTCCCAGCACTTCAGAAATTCCTTCACCATGACGGAACACAATGGCGAGGAACCTTGCCAATGGTGATGGGAAGAAGGAAGAAGAAAGAGTCGTGAAAAAGAGATGGAGAGAAAAAGAAAGCGAGAGAATGGGACTGCATGAACCAGTTGAGGAAAAAAGGAGTGCGCAACCTGTAGCTAAAAGAAGAAGCCTGTGGTTTCACGATGGTCCGCAAACTCACTTGAGAGGTCTCGCTACAGGTTTAAAAAGATGGATGAGTGCACTGTAACCACTGAACATGTCGCTGGTCATGGCTTCATGGCTTCAGAGAAAAGGTTTCATTCCCTGTGGTCAGGAATTAAGACAGGAAACCAAGGGAGGGAGACAAGTCATTAGAGCGCTATAGGTCGGCAACACCTCAGGTGGAGAGGAATCACAAATTTTAAGGGCGATAAACCTAGAGAGTAGTATTGTAGTCAAGACTGCTTAAGCAAAGTCAAGGCCAAGACTTTTAGCAGTCAAGTCCAAGTCAAGACAAAGCGTTGCAGTGGCCAAGACTGAGACAAGACTGCGACCAGACTAAGCTTATACTTTTTTTTTTTTTTTTTTTTTTTACATCAGATTCATCAGACTTTCAACTCTTAGCTGGTCTCAACAACAAAATGTTGAGACAAAGACAAGCCAGAGACTTACTCAATTATTAACTTAAGACCATAAGTCTCAAGACTCGAGACAATAGATGGAACATCTCACCCAAAACGACGATGATTCTTTGTGAACTATGTTTTAGTACCATCTGAATTTCAACAAGTCAACAACATCAATTTAAAACATGAAATAAAAAAGATACAAATATCCTACTTAAGGTTCAGATCATTGAATTGTATTCTCACTGTAATTCAGTTTACTTCTCCTGTTTGTTTTACTTGTAGAAGCTTTTATGGAGGAAATGAACGCTACCACAGTGTGTTTGTGTCTGTGGGTGAGAGAGAAAGAGAAAGCGGAAAGACAAAGATTTAATTTTGAGGGTTTAATCTACATTTCAAAATAAATAAAAAAGGAATTCTGGACTAAACAACATGGTAAACACCTAGTAAAACCACTAATGCGTCACCAGGCTCTGTGTGCAATATGACAGAATGTTGGGGACAAAATTGGAAAAATGATTAATATGGTAATAAAAAATATGCATTATAGTTTTCAGACTAATCGCATGCGTTAGCAGGAATTAACGCCATTAAAATTGTAACTCTGTTAGACTTGTATCACTCAATGCTCTTAAACTAATATTATACTATTATGTTTTGCAGTTAGAGGTATAAAACATGGACAAAAAATGTATGTCTTTAAACGTTTTGCAGGACTTGGTTGCACTCATTTTTCCCTGGCTAAGAAGTTACTTTACAAGTGTTCAGTCTAGAGCTCTAACTTACTCTGCCTCGCTCTGCCTCCAGTCTAGTTACGTATGTTACTTGAGCACAGTCTGCAGTGTAAAGAACTCCCTCTGTTGTAGCAAGTGGGTAATGCAGCTTGAGTTTGCTCTTATTTAAGGTGTTATCACAGCTTTTTTTCATCAGACAACAGCCATATTGTATTTTATTGTATTATGTATTGACTTTTTATCGTACGAAAAAATAGTTAGCCAAAGAGGCTAAGACTTTCGAAAATTAGAGGCAGAATAACCCCTGAATAATCTTCCCATTCAGTGGAATTGGAAAACAAGACATTCCTCTGGATGATGTACAACGAGCACCAAAACCCATATTAGTCCTCAGATACGCTTGTACTGTTTACTCTTGACATTTACATAACTACATTTTAGGATATTCATACCAAAGAATGTGGAAAGAATATATTTGTCTTCCCAGAAGTATGGAAGAGATCTTCAGAACTGTCTGTGGTATGGACTGGTGCCCAGTACGTCCTCTGCGAATAACTGAATGCTGAATAGTAGAAACCGATAGAGGCTCACAGAGAACCTGCAGGCTGTTCATGCATCTGAGGGCACAGCTTGATACCACCCTGGATGTTTTCAGCCCTGGGCTTTAAGGGATGAAAGAAAAGGTCATAGGTCAAGTTCAGCACTCCAGGGAAATAAGATACGGCCTACAGTTTATTGGGATCTTTTTTTTTTTCAAATGAAATCAGAAACACAAAGAAGGAGAGAACAGAGGGCTTTGGGGGGTTTGCGATGATGTGCATAGAGTATAAAACATGCAAAAATCAACCTTATTGTGATGTTTTGGCAAAAAATCAAACATACCAATTTTTTTACTGTAGTTGATCAGAAACAGCCAATCGTTTAAAACAAAACTCAACATCAAACAGACAACATTAAATTTCTGCTCCAAATCAGCATACAATACAAATTTGTTTTTCTGAAAATAGCTAAAAAGACAAGTAGACTGTAAATAAGTTATTTTACTGCAGAAAAAAAGGTTTAGTATCACCTACACCTGTAGCCCATATATCGGACAAGGCATTTTAAGGGGTTAAACAATTTAAGGCTGCCATAAAAACACTAGTATATAATTTTACAGGCAATAGTGTCTATTACTATTAATTAAAACTTACATAAGTCACATTTGTATCAGATGTATCAGATTTAGATTATGATGTACACTGAGACAGAGAGAAAGCAGAAGCAAAAAAAAGAAAACAGTATGTATATAAAAGGGCACACCGGGTTCCAGGAAGGTCAAAGATGAGTCAGTGGCCCGCTGACCGGCAGTAAACATTGCTGGTGAACTCTCTGGCCCGCTTGTGGCAGACCATATGACAAATAAAAAGACCTCAGGATTGTTGCTGGACGTGACTGAGGCTTTATAATGTCCTGCAACAGTCCCACTTTCAACTCCAGAACAAACAGCTACTAAAACACCACACTCTGAATGATACGCCGTCTGCATACATCACAGGAAGATCACAGCAGAAAGATCGAACAGAAAGACTATTAACAGCAGTACTAAACAGATTGAGATAAAAAAAAAGCAAGACATTTCTGTTTAACGTCCACTTGCTCAGTTTTTGTGAGCATTCTGATATTTGTAAATGTTTGTTTGGGAATTGTTTTTTCTTTTAATTGATAAGAACCAATCAATCAATGGGATTCATAATAACAATAATAATAATAATAATAATAATAATAAGAGCGAAACTGTAAACAAATGTGGGATTTAAGAGATTTTTTTCATGGCTGTGTGAACGTGCCAAATCTGATTTTTTCAAATCAGATTCGAATCACTAGATACATATCTGATCCATGGACATGCGACATGAATGTGAGCGGTCAAATCAGAATTCATGCATCTTTTTTTTTTTATTGCTTTTACGCATTAGCATTAGCGCTACGTGCTTCTCTCTCTTGTCCACACATCTTATGGTGCAGCTGTGCAGCTACAGCTGAGAAAAACAGCAAAAGCAAAACGCCTGACCTTTTTTCCTTTTTTCACCTCCTCGATCTGAGCATGTACTTCAGACCAGCTGTTTACTCTCCACTCCAGCAAAATATGCTCCACATATGAGCTACTAACAAACGCATCTATTTCCCTTTATAAAGCTACGAGTCATCTCTCAAATATGACATTTTTTGTTGTTGGTGAAGACGGTGGGGTTTATACACGTATCAATATGTGTGGCGTTTTAGGAACAGATTTGTTCACATTACACACAGATACAGCTCACTTACACCTGTGAATGTGAATCGTCAAGAATCTGAGCAAAAAATCAGATTTGAACAATGTGGCTTGTAATGTGAACGTAGCCTAATGTACACTTTACAATGGAGAATTCTGAGTAATACATTTTTCAAGAAAGACATTAAATATTAATAAACAGGCGCCTTATATTCTAAAAATAAAATAAAGATTACCTAACATTTCTTAATACATTACACAAAAAGTACATCTTTCCTATTGGCTCCTGGAACCATGTATTTGCATAATGGGTGTGTCCCCTCAGACCTTACACACCATTAGTGTGTAGTCTTGCTCACTGGGACTATTTTCACTTGGTTTTTCGGCTTTTTTATTTTATTTTATATAATAGTTTGCTGTCTGGCTGCAGTGTTGTAGGACATAAGAGCAAGTTACAATTTTCTTTACTGCAGAGTGTGACCTATTCAATGCAAGAAGAAGAATAGGCTAGCAGGAGAGAGACAGGGTGATTTTATACTATTTTTTTATGTATTAAGAAACAAAAACACAAGCTAAACTCTTGTGTGACTTACTAAGAAATGTTAACTAAACTTTATCTTATTTTTTATGTCTTAGCTGTTTATGTAGTATTAACTCACAACAAAAGGTGAACTCTACTCGAATATAGTTTAAAAGTCCTAAAAAGACTAAAAATGTAAAATTGACTTACTAAACTCCGTCAAGCAAACCAATTTTAATCAATTTCAATAAATATAGGATAAAATGTGCACAAAATTGCACATTGTGTGAATTTAAAATAGGAATCATTGATTATATATATTTTTTCAGAGCTTTTATTCAAATATATTCAAGTTTAACTAAGTCAATACAGAAGCCTTATACATGAGTACAGCTGGTTTTAGTTGATACTTAAGTCCAGTGGATACATTTACAAGACTAAATGATTGACAGAAAGAAATAGACAAGGACTTGCACTTCTGTGATGACATAATCGCTGGTGTCTCGCTTTTTACTCCCTCAATAGAAATCTGATAGTGCAGCAATCAATTACTGAGAGCTGACTGCTCTAAACCAATCAATATCACTTCTTATCACAGCAACTGAAGCCCCTGCATACACTTTACAAATGTACCACAATTATACCTCATTATAACTATGAAATAAAATAGTACATACATGTAAAACGTTATTAATTTATTTCATTCAGCCAAAGTCACTCAGTGACTTAAAAAAAAGTGTTTTCTGATGCTAATAATGTTATGAAAATCTGTATCTGTATGAAAATATTTTTAAAGACAGATAATAGGAGTAAATGGGATACTTGCTGATTTTGGATCAATATTGATATATTGAGATCTGTTCCAAATCACTACAGTATATAACACTATGCATATTAAATGATAGACTGCTTTCACGACAGAATAATGATATTATAACGATTAGGGGTGGGCGATATTGCTCTAAAATAATATCACAATATTTCAGGGTATTTTTGCAATAACGATATACTTGGCGATATAGGAAAACTAAAATAATTCATTCATTTCAGGAATATAGTATAATAGTATAACAGTATAATCATAATGTGGCAAAATAAATAATATAGCATAAAATAATATAATGCAGCAAATAATATTACAGAATATTTAGTGCATGCATATAAACTGCAAACTAAAACAATTATACAATAAATTCACATAAAGCTTCACAGTAAATAATAGACTACTTTTAAGACAGAAAAGCCCTATTATCACGATATGGAATTTTAATTTAATTTTAATATCATGATATTTCTGTGTCACAATATATTGTATACGATATAATATTGCCCACCCCTAATAACGATACAGATTTCTTTTTTTTCATGGTCAAGATATATTGTGTAATAATACAATATGGCATACCCCCACTTGAATGAAAAATATATTGAAAGTCAATCTATAATCTGTCTATCAAATGTTTGTATTAACCTAGGGATGGGCCATATGGCTGACAAGTTTTGATATGATTCGATATGACATAATTCAGATATTGATATGAACAGTATAATAGCCAACGTCCATAACTAACATACATAATCATGCAATGAAAGAGCTGGGTAATATGGAAAAATGTTACACAGTACTTATCAGGTTTTAACAAAATGCACTAAAAGTTATTTATTGGCAGTTATTTATTTTGAATTGTATTCAAATACTTTTTTCATGCAGAGTACAGTGATTTATATAATGTTTTTGATGCACATGATTCAAATTAAATAAAAACTTTTTACACTCCCTGTAATAAAATGTGCAGTTGAGTCAGGGTTTTTTAAGCAGAGATGATATCTTTGATACTGGGGGTGGGCGATATGGCCCTAAAATAGTATCACGATATTTCATTGTATTTTCATGATTACAATAACACAGATAAAAAAAAAAAAATTAAGAATACACTACTGCAACAAAATTAAAATTAAATGTTATTATTGCATACAATGTGATATGGCACACCCCTAACTGAGATAATTAAAAAAAATATACCGGTAAGAATTTGATCAGATTTGTAACAGAAGTTAATGATCCATAATGTCATGATACTAATAATGCACTCCAAATATCTATTTATATCCAGGATTAAAGTAACATAAGTGAAACTGGACAGATATAATCTGTCTCTAGTAGATATATAATGGGAAATGAGAACAGTGTAATTTTTCTTTTGCTAAAAAATATTGCACGATATTTTAGGGTATAATATCATTCACATTATTAAAAAATAAATGTAGGCGATATTTTTGGGGTCGATACAATATGGCACACCCCTACTCGATATAATATCAACATAATGTGCATATGATAAAAAAAAATGTATCACAATAAAATAATATTACAATATATAATATAGATATTATAATATTGATATATTGTCCAGCTCTAGATGAACCCTACAAAAATGGGAAAGTTATTTTTTTACCAAAGAATTTTTTTACCAAATGCTTCAGAATGCTCCTTTTTGAATACACTGTTTAGGAAACAAATTGTACTTTATGGGTGAATTTCTCTGTAATTAAAAAAATATATATATTCAGAATAATTTAAATTAAGCATAGCGCAAATACTGTAGCACTTCACAGCATGTGAGTCACTCTGTACAAACGCTACAAAACTGACAGTGACAAATCTTCAGGAGTCAAGCGCTAAACATTTATCATATCGCTCTTTCACTACGCGCCGCATGTTCAATAACGGTACGCACAGTAAAGCCCAGTGGGATATTCCCACTGCGTCCCCCATTCTGCTCTGGGTGTGGAGTCTTTGTGGAAGGGTTTTGACCAGTTGAATTCATTCCCTCGGCTCCATGCGTGGGCACTTTGTTTTAGCGGAGGCCCCAATCTGGTGGGAAAGGGGTCTCCAGATTGGAACCCCGCTATGGAAGTTCAGAAGGTGTGGAAATCTGAAACAGAGTGGAACTAATGTAAACTTTAAAGTGTGGTCAGCTCCGGGATTTCTGTGCGGACCGCGAAAGCTTACGTCATTCCTTACGAAAATACATTCTGACAGAGAGGATATTTGAATACGTTTCGACAAGCCAGAGTCTGAAGTCCTTTCTGCACCTGAAGTCCATGATTTTCTGTTTGATTGTTGTGGAGACTGTAAAACACTTTTCCTTTCTTTTTTTTTTTTATAATTTTTAAAAACACATGAGAAAAATGCAAAAATGATCAGCCATAACATTAAATCCACCTGCTTATTTTTTGTGCATCACACTTGTGCCACCAAAAAAAGCTCTTACCCTTCACAGCAAAACGTCAAGTGCTAAATTAACTCATACAGAGTTTATTTCAACTCTTTTCAGGGTTTATACTGTAAATCTCCACACTCTTTGGAGTTAAATACTCACTTTCAAAATAGTTTAACTTTTTTTATTTTAACAGTTGTAAGTGTGAGTTGTTCTAAATTGTTAAAAATGAATCAGAAGACGATTTGTCAGTTAATATGACTAACAATTGCTTACTTAGGGAAATTAACTGAAAAAGACAGGGGTGCTGCTTACCCTCGACTTTATTCGTCTATTTTTAAAAGCAAGCAAAACGTTAATGTTCAAAAAAATGTTTCAAGTTCTGAACATACAAGCACCCTGTGATTTTAGGGGAAATTTTAGATTAAAAGGAAAGAAATCAATAAAAATTATGCATAAATAAGAATCTGAATGGGGGAAAATAAATCTGTAAAAAAATGAAAGTGAGGAAAAAACGGAATTTGGGGAAAAATTAAAACGGAAACAAAACACCCATCTACATTCAGAGAATCGGCCTCACTTGCTGATCTCTCATTCGCTCAATCAATGATGTTCAATTGATCTTCAGTAAAAGCAGTAAGCTAAATGCAGAAAAAAAATATATATATTTTTTATTATAATTTTTTTTTTTTAGAAAAAACAAAAGAAAAACAGAAACAAAACACCACATAAACACCAGTGTCTCGCCCTCACTCGCCACTCTCTCACAGTCACTCAATCAATTTTCCAATCCCAGATAAGGGAGCAAGCCATATGTCCGCATCCATCCAGCTGATAATACAAAGGGATAATGGAGGTGGGGAGGGGGCAGCAGGGCTGGGATTGAGGGGCTTGGAGAAAACACAAGGGCTAATAAGCAAATCTCTTCTGCCCTCGCCCTCGATACTGTAGCTTCTCCTACAGCACATTAAACACTACGCACGCTGTCTGAACCGGCACAGTGGAGGCCCTGGTTTGGCCCTAGCTGTAGCTCGCTGGCCCTTTTGTCTGCGTACACCTGCTGCTCCTCCATCACGCCCATGTGTGGTCCATTTATCCTCTACAACATCAATCAGAGCGCCGGCCTGCAGGCAAAGTCCTGGGACTTCCTCAGGGTGGCTGCTGCTGTTTATGGCGTGACCTCTTTGTCTACAATCACTGTACAGAAACACTTCACACAAGGTGGTAGAGACTTTCATAGATAGATAGACCCCTAGTTACAATACAGAGCAGAGACAACGCTCACAGCATGGGTTCTGTAGCATTAGGAAATAGGCTACAGACAATGATCCAGGACATCTACAGAAAATCAATCAAGAGGATTGTAAAGAAGCTTTATGGCCCTTTAAAGGTTTCTAACATTAGTGAAATCTGTTCTATGAATAACAATAAAAAGCACTACTAGCAAGGGTATACATATAGGCCTGTCACAATAATCGCAATATCGATTTATCGTACAATAATTGAACATGACCTTAATGATATTTGATAATCATGATATCGTCTATTGTGTTTATTTGTATGTTTGTTAACATGTATAGCAGTAAAAGGTATTTTAGCCAGTCATGCTTCTATAACTGTGACTCCATACACACAGTGTGGACTAAAGTAAGAGAAGAAATAAGTATATTATTCCCAAACTAATTATAATAAATGATTAATTTCAATTTTGTTGTCTTTAAAACGTGTATAATTGCTTTTTATGCAATTCTATTATCATTACATCAGTGGCATTTAATAGTTATAAAATTACAAAAATATCATGTATCACAAAAATTTCTAAGACAACATATGGTCCACAAAAAAAAAAAAACATATCATGAGTAAACATTAACTTACGGTATAAAGCTATAGGCCATAAAACTACAAACAGAAGAAACAGCATCCCAGAAACAAGAGAAGTCTCTTCACGCCACCTGTGGAAAATAGCATCCGCATCCTTCAAAGCACAGCTTTCAAAAATGCACTCAAAGAAAAGAACCTCACTAGGTTCTCCCCAAACACAAACTCACTAGAAGGGACCACATCAAGCTCCAGGTTCCAGCTCCATACACACACACACACACACACACACACATGCACACACATACAAGCAAACACAACGTGAAGAGCATCCTCCCTCATGCTCTCCACACACAAAGCCTACCCTGCCCCCTGGGACGCAAAAGCTACTGAGGACTGACCCTGACTCCCGCATAAATAGGCCTTTATCATTCATAAAGGCCTGACTCTTATCTGAGATTACCAGTAGCTCGAGAAACAAAGAGAGAAAGACGAAGAAATAAACAAAGAGTGAATAAAAGTAACAGAAATATAAAAGGAAAGACTAGAGAGGTCTGTGAAATATGGTAAAATACAGAAAAAATATAGGAAGACAAAAAAGAAAGAAAGAAAAAAAGAAAGCCTGAGTGATAAATAATAAATTAATAAAAAAGGACAGAATGTGAAAGACAAACAAAATGGCAGGAAACACTGTATCTGTAAAAAATCAAGAAATAGAGAACTGGGTAAGGAATCTGCCAAATAACAAGATAAAATGTAAAAAAGAAAGAAACATAAAGGTAAAGAAAAAAGGTTTAAAAAAGAAAGTGTTAAAGAAAATGTCAAAAAAGTACAAAAAAAATAGAGAAAGGTCATCTAAAAAGATAGATATATAAGAAAGGAAGAAAGTAAAGGCGAAATTGTGATGGAATACAAAAAGACAGAAAAAATACTGAAGCGCTAAAAAGAAAGAAAGACAAAGTAAGAGAAAGAGAATCTTGAAGAAAGAAAGAAAAAAGAAAGACATGTGAAAGAAAACAAAAACACATAAAAATACTGAATCGAAAAAGAAAGACAACAAGTTAAAGACAGACAGAGCTCCAGTCAGAGTGCGTTTGTGTGTGTTGGTGTTGGGGGTCTTGCTGTATTAGAAGAGACAGTGACGGTCAGTCGGTCAGTCTGGCATCAGGAGTGCAGAACGTGAGCGCGTGCTGACCCGCGCGCTGCTGAACACCGTTAGTGTGTTATAATAACGCGGTAATAATGAGATAAATCAGGGAAAGTCGCGCGTGTATCGCTCTGTGTGTGCACTACTCTTCCTCAGACACCTGTTCACCACTCCTCTCCACTCCTCCTCCTCCTGCAGGCTGCTGAAGCCCCCCAGCCTCAATCAGAAAGACCCCCTCTCTCTCTCTCAGCACTCACCTGAACCCCTCGCGCTCACCACCCCGAGGAAACTGCGCGCGACCCGACGGGACTCAGGCGAGCATGGGCGGCTTTAGGGCACCGTCTCTGCGGAGCGGCTGCCGGTCACTGCATGCTCTCCCCCAGCGCTGCTGCTGCTGCCGTCCACCGCTCAACTTTCACACCGTCCAGAGAGAAACAGGCGTGCGCGCACGCGTATCTCCTATTCTGCAGTGTTTATAACTCTCCTCTCCGCGCAGAAGACCGGGAACCGTGAGCGCGCGGCCATGCCGTCCGTACAGCCGTTAGCAGCGCTTATCCTCAGCGGACCCGCGGACTCGGTAATAGCGCCTTGTCTGCGCAGAGACAGAGACGTGCTAATCTCATTACACCCCCCTCCAACCACACAACCCCCGCCCCCTCCCTCCACCCCAGCGCGCGCTCACAGCAGCGCACAGCTCCACCCAGCGACATGCTGCCCTCAGCCCGACCAACACAACCTGTAGCTCTGAACATCACCGCTAACTTTAGAGAGAGAGAGAGAGAGAGAGAGAGAGAGAGAGAGAGAGAGAGAGAGAGAGAGAGAGAATCAATAAGGAACAATGTGCAATAACAATACATCATATACAGTCTGTAATGTACTACTGCATCTAAAAAAATATTCTCATATATATTATATAGATGTATTAAACACAGATTGATATTTTGAGCATTTATTTATTTTATTTTGGCGAAGAAAGAAAGAAAGAAAGAAAGAAAGAAAGAAAGAAAGAAAGAAAGAAAGAAAGAAAGAGAAAACAAAAATACAGAAAAATACTGAATCTCTAAAAAAAAGAAAGAAAACAAGACAAAGAAAGAAAGAAAACAAGAAAGAAAGAAAGAAAAAAGAAAACAAAAATACAGAAAAACACTGAATTTCTAAACAGAAAGTCAACAAGATGAAAAAAGAAAGAAAACAAAAAAACAGAAAAACACTGAACTGCTAAAAGGATAGTCAACAAGGTGAAAAAAAGAAAAAAAAAGAAAGAAAGAAATGTTAGTGAGTTTGTGTTTGTATTACACACAGAGTGATCTATTTTAAGCGTTTATTTCTTTTTATTGTTGACGATTATGACTTACAGCCAATGAAAACACAAAAAAACAGTGTTGCAGAAATTTTACAAAAAATAATAAGATGGTACTTCTCGAAGTGTGGGCAGTGTGCCAAGTCCTGCTGGAAAATGAAATCTACATCTTCATAAAAGTTGTCAGCAGAAGGAAGTGTAAGAATTCCCAGAAAAACACTGAACTGATATTAGACTTGATAAAACACAGTGGATCAATACCAGCAGATGAGAGACATGTCTCTCCAAACCATCACTGATTGTAGAAACTTCACACTAGACCTCAAGCAGCTTGGACTGTGTGTCTCTCCACTTTTCCTCCTGATCCCTTGTTTTAGAAATGAAATGCAAAATGTACTGATGATCAGTGATGGTTTGAAGAGCCATGTAATCCATTATGCAAATACATGATGCCAGGAGCAAAAAGAGAAAAACACTGTATGTAATAAGAATTGTAACCTTCACTTTATTTTGTGAGTCTCACCTGTTTAGTGTAGGTAATATTTACTCAAAATTAAGATTTTTTAAAAATTTTTTTAGAAAATAAGGTACCTATTTAGCAATATTTTAATGTATACACATAATGTGCTTTATCTGTTAATAATACATACAATATAGTATATATAGAGTATACATTGCAATATCTAATGTACAATCTAGAATGTACAATTCTTAATGTAGAATATCTAGGCCTAACGTGCCTCAGTTTAATCTGAAATAAACCGCTGACTGTGACGGACCATCAGTATAATGACGTGGGTCAGTGATGCCCCCTGCTGGTACACTTAGTCAAATACATTGATTTACAATCTATATACCATTTTAACAACGTTTTTGCTAAGTAGAGATATTAGGATAGGAGGATAAGATCAAATACAGGCTTTATCAGCATCATTCAAACTAATATGAAAATATCTATATTGCTGCTTGTCAAGCAAAACACTGAACACATATACAGCTCTGGAAAAGAGGTTTTCAATTTGGTAAAATCAAAGACACTCATAATTTTAAGTGTTTTTTTCCCCAGAGTTGTATGTAGGAATGGTTACTGTAAAAAAAAAACTCAGTCAAACAATTTAATAAAACAAACATGACCCACACCTCAGGTTATAATTAAGAACAAAATATGTATCTATACACAATAAACTGATTTTAACCAAAGGGACTTTGGCTGAATCTAGGTAAATTCCACTGTCTGACATGTCAAAAACCAAAGACTTACACACACACACGCAAACAAATTATGGGATTACCTGTGTTAATGAGGAATATAACCAAATGCATTGTATTAAGAATTTTCAGTAAAACAGAAAGAGTAGGCCAGAAATGCAAAAAAAGGCAAAATAAATGCAAACGCCTAGTTCAAATTATAATAAAAATATTTAATAATATAAGATATGTAAAGATATTTTGACTGCAAAACCTTTTCTATGTAAAAAAACACTGTAGTTAATTAGAAAAAAAACCCCACTAATTATTATTATTGGCTGTAGTTATTTGCAAGCCTAAACACTGTTACAAACATAACACTGTTAAAAAAACTAACCAGACTAACTATGATTATACAGCTCTGAAAAAAAGAGACCACTTAAAAATGATTTCTTTGTTTCTTTGATTTCACCAAATTGAAAACCTCTTGCACCGGCTATTTCAGCCATTTCTCATTGCCCTCAAATGCTCTAAATGATAATATTTTCTTTTATAAATAGCAAAATCAGAGAAACTGATTCAGAAACTGAAGTGGTCTCTTAATTTTTACCAGAGCTGTAAATGAAAGAAAAAGATTCTACAAAAAAAAAACAAACAAAAAAAAAAAACAACAACAACAAAGAAATGAAAGTATTTTGACACCTTTCCACACCTGCTGTCCCCCACATGCCCCTTTACGTCATTACGCAGGAACAATGTTGACGTGGCGGAGCTGATCTGAGTACAGGAGGAGCTACTGGCTCGCAGGAGAAGAGGAGAATGGCTTAGCTGAAACTCTCAGGCGGGTTCAGCTCGGGTTATCGGGTAGGTGAACAGTTTTTTCAGCGCTGATATCACAGCACTGTTCGCTCCAGAGTGTCTCACGCTGTGGAAACACTCCTGCCCGGGGTGAACCTCGGTAACACGCGGGCTTAGCCGTGACAGACTTCTACTGTAATGCTAGCTAGCTTAGCATGCTAACGGCGCTAGCTGTAGTCTATGCTAAACAGCGGTGTTTAGTGTTGACGAGAAAGACGGTGGCTAACCGGAGCTTGCTAGGTTAGGTAGCTAGCTATCAAGCTAATATATATTGGGATCTTGGTATCACTAGCAGTAGCTAGGATATTTAGCGCTATATATTTTCGCCATATAAGTTACTTTATTGCTATAGCTAAGCTAGTTAGCTAAGCTAAAGTTCCTTGGCTGTATATTTCAGACGAAACTAGGTTAGCTAAGCCAACTAGCTCTTGGTTGCTAGCTACTGAGCTAACGCCTAACAACTTGTTAGCATACACAAGTTACTTAAGTTAACTTTAGCAACACTAGCGTTTAATTAGTTAAGCTAGCTAACCAAACGTTAGGTAGGTAACGGTTGTTTAAAGCTAAGCTAGCTAGCTTCCTTTGATGACTATGTTACTCCTTAAGAATATCTATCTAAGCTTTGTATAATCTGTCACTGCGAACTTTGGCTAGCTCTTGTAGTAACTAATAACGTTACAACGTTAGTTAGCAAGCGTTAGCTACGTAACTTATATAAGACAGTTATCTTTCGATAAGATCAAGCTGCTAGCTAATTCTGCTGACCTTTCACTGAGCTACAGGTTGGGTGTAGTTGTAGGTCTGTTGTGACTACTGTATTACAGTCCTTTTTACCTCAGTGTCACCAGTGATACAAGCAGTGACTTAATTTTTGCCATTTAAATCAATTCAATTTTAAGGTCTCTGTAAATCACTTCTTACCATTGAAATTCTAATTTCAGATTTGTTTCTAATATAATAGATCTGTACAGATAGATTGATGGGTCATACTGTCAGGATGAGATAACGTTATGTCTTTAATGTAGAGCTGGACAATATAGCTTATCAATGTGTCATCATATTGTGATACATTTTCTTTAACGAAAAGACAATAAACATTATAAACACTGACCCAACTGTATATTTCATTACAGAACGTGTAAAGAAATCATGTTTGATTGGATGGTGTGCAGCAAAAAGAAATAGAATTGCTATATAGCAGAATAGCAGAATTCAACACTGCTGATGCATATTGTCTGCGTGTTGAAATGTTATTAATGTCTTTAAATATTGTGATGTTGAATATCAGTGCATAATAGCATACAGCAAGGGTGGTGGCTTTTATAATGTTTATATCGATAGCTGAGTTGTATCGTATTGACTAAAATTAAGCAGTATATAGTAATAATGATTTTTGCAATATCGTCCAGCCCTACCTTGTAAGTAATGATGACTAATCATGTTGCTATTGGTTTACAGTAGATATCATTCTCTCTAAACTGTTATCTCTGTTATTTATCATTGTGATCATTTACAGTACCATTAAAATATCTAG
Source organism: Astyanax mexicanus (assembly GCF_023375975.1). Classification (NCBI taxonomy): domain Eukaryota; kingdom Metazoa; phylum Chordata; class Actinopteri; order Characiformes; family Acestrorhamphidae; genus Astyanax; species Astyanax mexicanus. The sequence continues at coordinate 22,510,226 of NC_064429.1, read as the reverse complement.
GTGAAATGTTTTCAATAGTTCAAAATAAATTAGGAATTGTTAACTTAAAGTTAATGTCATCATAATAAACTGTTATGACTAGCCTGGACATTTTTTTAAACTAGTCACACATACTCTATCCCTTTATTATTTATTTTAGTTATTTTATATATATATAAACTCTGTTTTAAGTTGTAGTAATGTCCAATGTGCAATTTCACTTATCTGAAATATAAATTTAGGTTATTTACAATTTGGGTTTTAATTACTAATGCTTATACTAAATCTGTGACTAGTCAGTCAATCAGGTGCAGTGTATTGGAACAGTACATATTGTGAATCATTATCTGTTGATAAGATGCGTTTTATTGTATTTGCACTGTACTGATATGCTGTCTGCTTTTGCCAATAGGAAGAAAATGACTGGAAGGAACCAGTATAATGGCTTCCAGTCTGCTACAGTGGTGCAGCCTGCAATGGGAGGACACTCTTATATATTTGGGAACAACTCGGAGACGGAGTGCTCGGAGGAAGATGTGGAGAGCTACGAGCTTCGCTCCAGAGGCAGGGAGAGGCTTCGGAGGAGTACCTCGAGAGAGAGAATGGATGACATTGTCTACGTGATGAGGGACATTAAGGAGGGCGACACATTGATTAGCATTTCTCTTCAGTATTTCTGCTCGGTAAGTCAACTGTGGTTTCTTTTTTCTGGGTTTTATTTTTCTGTGGCTTGTCATTTTCTGTGTTTTTTGTAGCAGGGTAACATACAACAAAATTCATATAGAAAAAAGAAGTTCCTGAAAAGCTGCCTTAATAGCACTCGTGTATACTTTTTTTAAACCTTTCAACATTATACAGGCACTATACTAAAATAGTCCTGTGCTGCACTGCATAATAATAACAACTGCAACAACAATAGGCTGTAATTAACTGGATACATAAATTACACTAGACAGCCTGTTATTAACGCTTGTTTTTTTTGGTTGTGTCTCAGGTTGCTGACATAAAACGAGCCAACAATCTCCTGACAGAGCAGGACTTCTTTGCCCTGAGATCCATAAAGATCCCAGTGAGGAGGTTCAGCTCTTTCACTGAAACTCACAACACAGCTCCATATAAAAGCGACTCGCCCGGTGGCGTTCGCCGAGTCTTGGAAATTCCGCTGCCTGAACCACCTACGGACCCCTCCCCCTCCTCTTCTTCCTCTACTGACAGCGTTGAGTGTTTTCTGCAGGAGAAGGACAAGGATATTGAACTTCTCGTCAAGTCCTCCAGTCCTTCCAGGAGCAGCCTTAGCGAGGTGGTTTCTTCTTTTAGCCCTCAGCAGCCATTACTGGGAGAGTCAGAGAGGAGGCCCGTCCAGAGGAAGGACCCCTACTATGGTGCAGACTGGGGCATGAGGTGGTGGACTGCAGTGGCCATCATGCTCGTCGTTGGCATCGTCACACCCGTGTTTTACCTGTTATACTATGAGGTGCTGATGAAGTCGGATGTTAGTCACCACGCTACCGCCGAGTCCATTAGACCTGAGCCTACACATGCTGCCTTTGGTGCTCCTCCTGCTATGCCGCCGGCCAAGGCTGTTCCTCACCAGAAATCTCATATGCATCCAGTTGTTGAACTTGAGGGACCAGATCTGGGGCAGAGACAGAAAACATAAAACATAGAAATATACAAATTGGGAATTTGGACCAGTTGACATGGACCAACACATTACTTTGGTGGCATTTTTTTTTTTTTACTTCGACAGAACCACTTGAAGTAATATGTATTGTACTTTTTTTTTTTTTTTTTTAAAGGATGAGTTCAATATTGTTGAACCGGATCTCTCTCTCTATATAAAAATATAGTTGCTAGATAAGATAATATATATAAAAATGGGACATTTCTGTTTTGAAGTGCACATCAACATTTTTAGAAGGGTTTCAGCAAATTTGACTTTGTTCTATAGACAACGTTTTCTGGCATAACTCTCTGTTTTTGACACATCTTTAGTAAAAAAGGTGGGCTGCACTTCCTGCAGCCTTGCTTTTACATCATAAGCCCTATCCAGATGGGATTTGTTTCTCAGGGGGTCCTGGGGTAAATTTATTTCCGAATTACCCAGTAATTTTTGTGAGTTTCGTCACTTCGCGCTTAATAAAATAGCTACTTGTCCACTGCCATGCACCGTAATTACACTTTGGGTGCACGTTTCCATTGAGATACATGTAAACACAATAGTGAAGGAAATGGAAGAGCTACTGAACGCGATGTCATATGAACGAGAAAGCCAAAAAATCTCACTAGTCCTCCTGTTTCTTCAGTTGCAGTCCGGATGTAAGAGTTTTATCACTGAGTAGAAGTGGGAAATATTTTTCACAGACATGCCCCTGAGAAAATAATCCCATTCGAATAGGGTTTAAGATTATTAAAGACATCAGTTAATTTACTGAAAAAATAATCTTCATAGGACAGTTCAACCAAGGACCTACTCTACCTCAGATGCAGTCTAAGATTTGGAAGATAGCTAAGATAACATCAGGCTTTGCTATTGCTATTGGTAGATACTAACACTGGCAGAGTTTTTTTTGCGGGGATTAAACGGTTATGACGCATTTTTCAGGGGTGTCTGATCTGAAGATTTTTTTATTCTAAACAACTAGTAGCACCCCTGATTCCACCTTTTTTAAATTTTACTGTATCAGATTAGATCTGTAAAATGACTGGATTGGATTATACTCTGAGAATACCTAATCCAAAAATACATGACCGATACCATACACCATTTTAATTAACTAAGTTAATTAAGTTAACAGTTAACTTGATTAACTATTCTTAAAATGCATATAAAGCAACTTGATACACATTTCATATGAATGTAGATCTGATCAGTCAGTGCTAATTAACAAATTAGGTCAATTAATTACTTGAATGTTTCTCCAGACAGCTGTACATGTGCATAAATCCATAATTCCTCTGTCGAGGCATTCCTAGTGTGATTGGTGTGGAATTATAATAATGACAGTGTGTTTGGTTCAAAACTGTTGAACTCGTCCTTTAATATGAGGGATGATTTATAGACTCTGTGACACTATTATCAACCTCTCATGCCATAGCTGGACTGATTGAAATGATGTGAACAGTGCCATGTGTTTTTGAGCTTGGTACTGCTTTGGTGTGAAGTTTGAAGTAGATAGAACTGGCTCAGCTCCCACAGGCGATTGTCCTTATTGCATTTTGCACAGTTTTATCCTCCCCCATGTGAGCGGATGTATAGCTACGTAATTATTAAATGTTTGCTGTAACAGTAAACAAAAAAAACAACAATCTATTCAAAACATCACTTTGAGACGGTTGGGGTCTCTCATCAGGGATACATGCGTACACACTAATTTATTCTAGAATATGGGCATAGTTACAGAAACAAAAATCAGTATTGATGTTGCTGTTTTGTTCTTTGTTTGCTCGAAACTTTTGTCTGCCAGCTGCAATTTTGAAATCCTTATTTAACTTGTGCCAGTACACAGCAAACCCTGTTTACACCTGATCACTTAATGCACTTTGAGGATCAGGATTATATCTGGATTATATAAAGCCAAGCAGCCATGGAAAAATAGAAGTGTAAACACACCCAATATGCATTTAAAACAAATAACTAAAATGAATCTGCTTCAAGAGGTGGTCTGAGACATTGACATTTGACCACCACAACTCCTCCCAATATGTAAATTTGTAAATTTGCATAATTTCATCTCCCAAAGCAGTCAGATTGTAGTCTGACTAACCGGAGACACATTTGACTACCAAGTATACTCACATGCAGCTAATATTAAATCAATTTAATTAGGATTCAATCCAGATACTAGTCCCATTAAGTGACCAGGTGCAAAAAGGGTCAGTGATTTGAACTGTTTCTTAATTACTTAAATGGAAATTCATATTGTAAATGTTTTCTCTTGACCATGACATTTTTGTTCAACAAGGAATTTGAGCAGTATGTGCCTTCGGCCTATAGACCGTAGTTGCAGTTTGAAAATAAATGAACTATATTTTAGTACCTGAATCTCCAAATCTTGTTTGTACTTTAATACACAATTGCACAGAACATAGATATAAGTCTCTTTTAAAGAACAGAATACAGAAAATGATGAAGAATACAAGTCAGTATGTGGCTTCATCCATATTGTCATCACTGCCAGCTCCGTAATCATCACCATCTTCAAAGTAGCTTGCAATGTAGTCATTCTCCTGGAGGGGGGGGAAGGAATGCAACATTTCCCAGATCATTCCATAGTGTATTCACAACAGTTAATGATTGTGTTCCAACATGCAGATTTGATTTTGTAGGTTAAAAAAAAAATATATATATATAATATATAATTCATAATGTGTGAATATTAAATCTTTTTAGGTATAATTATAGGTACACTAGAAGGTAAAGATACAGTGAACCAGGCAGTGAACCAGTTCCGTTGGACTCTGCTACACGTCCTTCCGCCCACATAACCCAAGCATGGCATCTGTAATGTTGCCCTAAAATATTATTTTACAGGCAGCACGATGATCAGAACCTTGCTGAGTTACAGAATCAATAAATCAACCAAAAAGGCCATGTAAATGTGCCATCTGTCCACTCACCCAAAAAAACTCACTGAATACAATCTACGTCACCTGGAATGCACATGTATGTATGTTTGCTTTACAATGGATTTTGAAAAGCTTTTTCATAGAATGAGATAAATGTAAAATATGGAGTTTATAATGGACAGTAGAGAGCTTATGATAAATACACTGGTTATTATGTTAATACTTTAACTGAAGATAGCAACAAAGAATACCTCTGTTAGTAGAAATGGTAATACTACTAATTACTACTACTACTACTACTACTACTACTACTACTACTACTACTAATAATAATAATAATAATAATATTAATAATAAATACAAAAGTAATAAATACAAAAATCTAGCTCAGTTTGATATTGCGGTTTTTCAATTAATGAAACAGGGCTGTATCTGTTAAAAATACTCAAAGCATATGGGGCATTTTTTAGAAAGCGATTAAGCCAGGTTGTACAATATATAACTTTCAATAGGGGAAAATCTCCACTCAAAATATTGTTTAGTCCAAGACTAGGCTTAACCCTGTCTGGAAAACTGTCCCATGGTGTTTAACAGTCATTACTAAGCTTTTACCTCCTCAAGCTCTTCTTCATCAAACTCCTCTCCTTCAACTTCCTCTTCATCCTCTTCACCAGCCTTCTTTTTGCCACTTTCCTCTTTCTCCTCGTCTGATTTATCATCCCCTTTCTTCTCCAGTTCCTTTAAAAACAGACCAAATGGATAGAGAATTGATCTATTCTAATTTTAAGAATTAAATTAATACACAAAGAGTGGTTTTCCTGACAGGGTTTAAGCCTGGTCATAGATTTTCTTTTCAATGTAAAAATCCCTATTTAAAATGCTGTGTAGTCCAAGTCTTAGCTTAATCCCTGTCTGGAAAACTGTTTTAAGGTGTTTGTAATTTTCAAATCCATTTTAGACAAAAATTAAGAAAAGAAGGCAAAACAAATGTAAAAAAAAAAAAAAATCTTACATCCAGTTTAGACAGTAAGACCTCCTTATCATTGCTCGAAAGTGATTTGGATTTCTTAGAATCTGTAAAAAGGTCATGTTGTTGAGAAATGGCACTCATACCGTAACATCTGACAAAAATGTACACATGTAAATGAAGTGCATGCACCAGTTTTTCTTATGATTTTCTTCTTCTGGGGCATGAGCTCCTTTGGAAGACGGTTCCAGTCTGCAAATCAGATTGAGACAAAATTTGTTTATATGAAATCAAACAATCATACACTTGGTTTAAAAGGTGAAGATGATACCTGGTGTCCATTCTTCATCACCAATTTTACTATATTCCTTGACGTATTTTTCCTTGTACTTTTCAACGTCTGCAAAAAAAAAAAAAGGTCACAAAATGTCCAAACACCTTTCACAGCTTCATGTTTAAACTATAAAAATATAACACCAGTTAGTCCAGATAGGTTCAGTTTCACACTGCAGTTTGCTAAGCAGAATAAATAAGTTTCCTACATCCTGTCATCATTATCGTCAGTATGTCAGCTACATCTCTCTATACTTCACACTGTGTTGCAGAATGTTTTCAGTTCTGCAAGCTGCCTTTCCAGGTGTTGTGCTGAATTACCCCTCTCTGCCAAAATCAGACTCCCTTTGTGTGCATTACCCTCAAATGTCTTTTATTTTTGTTTGTGAATAAATGCATGTAGTTAATCTACAGCTACAGTAAATACAGAGATCACCTGCCTAAGCATTTGCACCTCTATTGTTGAGTACCTGGTTCTTTTTCTTCTTTTTTTAAAGGCTGATAATACTCTTAAGTGTTATACTGTTTTACACTGAAGAAGAACCGGACCACAGTTCACAACCCTTACAACAGAGGTGTGAAGGGATTCCGCACCTCTCTGCCTGCTGTTGTGTGGTTAAAAAGGTTTATCTAAAGTGCTGCAGCTGTACAGCTGCCATGCATTACAGCTTGCTGTGATTAAATCTGAGAGAGCGTAACTCACTGTTCTTGCTGGAGCGGGGCTTTATGTTGAAAGGCAGGCCTTTCATTTTCCCTCTGATCTCTTGTTTCAGAGCCAACATGTAGTCTTCAGCCTCACCAGCCTTTAGAGGCACAGGTTTGAACTCGACTTCCTGTAGAAGAGATGCAAAGTTTGGGACTGTGACGTAGCATCTGTGTAACCAGGCACATAATAAAAACAATATATCTCGTTTTAGCATTGCCTTCTCAATATGTAGGTGCACAGTAGGGTTAGCATGAGACAGACATTCAGAACACATAATTTTTTCCACATTTTTAAATTCTTACAAACTTTCAAAAATGTATTTTATGGTGTTCAAACATTATAAAGTTTTTGAGCTAAGCATTTAGCAGCCAGCTTAAATGAACCTTTTAGAATTCAAACAAAGGAGACAACAGAGGACTATAGACTATAGACTCACAGGGAACATGGGTCGTGGGCCTCTCTGGGTTTCAGGCATGGATCCTCTGTTGAGCCCCAGGGCCTCTATGTTGAAGGTAAAGGCTGCTACTCCCCTGCCTCTCCCTGCCATGATGGTCCTCTATATCTCTTTCTTTCTTTCTTTCTTTCTCACTATTATTCTATTTTTATTAGCTACAACGTCCAAAACAACTTTTTTTTAGTAGAGTTTGAGAGTAAAACGTCGTTCACATGATTACAGAATGTATCCCTATTTTTCACAGCTTCAACAGATTTTTTCCGAATATCTTAAATGAATTTCAGAGGCGTTGAGAGCGTGCTTTTTATATGTGAGCTGAAGAGTTGGGCGGGGCTTGTTCGAGTTCGTTTTACCAATCGTATTTCAGCTTGACTCTGCCTCGCGCACCCACGTCCTCCAATCAGCGCTGCCCTGAGAAAAGAAAGGGGCGTTAACCGCTGCACCGCCCTCCTGTTTGCTAATGTAGCTAATGTCATGGCTGCGGGCGTCTGCTGCAGTGCTCGGTAGCAGGATTTCTGTTGGAATATCGCAGTTTTTCGGCTGTTTAATCGATTTTTTTCGCAAATAACGACAGCGTCAATGTCTTCAATGGACTGGTACGCTCATAAAACGCTGGATAACGGCGTGTTTTGGATCCAGGAGCGCTTTTACGAGTCGGGGAACAGGGCTAACATCTGGCTCCTTCGCGGATCCCACCAGGACGTGGTGATAGACGCCGGCCTGGGCTTACGGAGCCTCCCCGAGTACATCAGCTCCAAAGGCCTGCTGGGGGAAGACGCCAAGCGGAAAAAGCCCTTGCTGGCCATCGGCACGCACGTCCACTTCGATCACTCGGGTGGGCTGCACCAGTTTCAACAGGTGGGCGTGCACGAGGCCGAGGTCGATGCCCTGGCCAATGGAGACAACTTCGAGACGGTGACCTGGCTGTCTGACCGCGAGATCGTGGAGAACCCGTCCCCTGGGTGGACGGCCAGGCGGTACAAAGTGAAGGCGGTGATGCCTACTCACATATTACAGGAAGGTGTGTCACCTAGCTATGTAGCCTATCATTAGTGTGGGCCAGCAGCATCTTAGATTTTAAAGGGGTTATTCAAGCATGAAAACCCTGAATAAACTAGATAATCAGGACGGCAAAGCTGGACCACGTTGGTCTCCCAGCATTACCAACATTACCAAAATAAAATACATCATTAGTTCCCTCTACCCAGCTGGCACACAACCGACCTTCAACGTTGAAATGTGGTTGAAATATGACTTAAGTAAGCTCTGTTGTTGTTTCAACGTTGAAACAACGTTACATCGTCATCATTTAATGTTCAATGGTTGTGCTAAAGTTGGAATTTTAACGTAGAATCAACATAATGTCCTCAACCTTCTCCCTTTTGAATCAGCATTTTACATTTCATCACCATAGAATTTCTTTTAAAAATTGGATGGAGGAATGAAAAGGTGTTTTATTTCTATTTTAATTTAACATCATGTTCATGTATTAATAGTTTTACTGTTTGTAGTGTTTTTGAGATCAGATGTTCAGTAATCAGATTGGTAGTGTTGGGTAACTTTCTTTGTACTCAGCTTTACTACAGTGATGTAAGTTTATTGTTAACACTTTGTTAACCATAGGATTTTCTAATTTTAGTGAGCTATGGTTTATAAAAGGTTAAACGTATGACGTTGAAACAACGTTGCCATATCAACGTTGATTCACTTTTCAAAAACAACGTTCATTCAACGTCGATTCAACCATAACATCTATGTTCATCAACGTTGATTGCCAGCTGGGTAGTTAACCAGCTAGCTTATCAATTGGCTATATGGTATGTTTTTATCTAGATGTCCAGAATTTAAACTGTTTTTTTTGTCTAATAGTGGGAATCACGGGACATATTTACTATATATCACGTTTCGTTGGCCACGATAAAGATATTTCACTGCATCAGTGTTACTGAAGAGGAAAAAGTACTCCTAAATAAGCAAATACCAGATGTTTCACAGTCAGTTTCACATAATTTGACAACCAATATTCTTCACAGCTAAATTATCATATTGTTTTGATTAGTGCCACTTTTTGGAGTAACCAAGCAGCAACTTTAGTAAGTCAAGTTGGGGGGCGAAAAAAATGAATAAAATATAGATATTTGATGCTACATCATTGTTATAATACAATACAGTCGAAACTATACAATACTAGTGCATCTCACTATAATTGAAAAGTAACTTAATTTTAGTAATTCAATTCAATCTGTGTATTACACACAGAGTGATCTATTTTAAGCGTTTATTTCTTTTATTTTTGATGGTTATTGCTTACAGCCAATGAAACCCCCAAAATCAGTGTCTTAGAAGATTAGATTATATAAGACCAGTTGGTACTTTTGGCAGTGTGGGCAAAATCCTGCTGGAAAATGAAATCTGCATCCTAATCTCCATAAAAGTTGACTTTGGACTTGATATAACACAGTGGACCAACACCAGCAGATGACATGTCTCTCCAAATTATCACTGATCATTAGTAAATTTTACATTTCATTTGAAAATCAAGGGAGCAGAGTCTGGAGAAAGAGTGAAAAGACACACAGTCCAAGCTGCTTGAGGTCTAATTTGAAATTTTCACAGTGATGGTTTGTAGATCCATGTCACCTGCTGGTGTTGATCCACTGTGTTATATCAAGTCCAAAGTCAATGCAGTGTTTTCCCAGAAAATATTGCAGCACTTCATGCTTTCTCTTTATGGAGATGCAGATTTTATTTTCCAGTAGGATTTGGCACACTGCCCACACTGCCAAATGTACCAATTGGTCTTATATAATATTGTAATTTTCTGAGACATTGATTTTTGGGTTTTTATTGGCTATAAGCCATAATAATTAACAATAAAATAAATAAATGTTTAAAATAGATCACTCTGCGTGTAATGCATCTATATAATGTGAGTTTCACATTTTGAACTGAATAACTAAAATAAAATAACTTTTCATTTATATTCTTTTTTTTTATGCACTAATATACTGCAATAGCAATATATATTTTGACTATCTGCTAAACCCATCTGAAACTAGCCACCAGCAGAAGCTAGCTTGCAGCTAATCATGGATTCTTGTAGGCAAATACTAAGATGGTTGTAGTGGAGTAGATTAAGGTTGTTTCTGAGATCTGCTAGAGCAGCGTTAGTGATTACTGTATTAGCCTTTTTTATCTTCTGCTGATCTCAATCTTAGCAGACCATCAGGATCAAATCTAGATTGCTATCTGTCTCAATTTCCTGACCCTGGATATTCTTCACAGAACATTTTAGTGTTTTCTCAGCTCTTTAAAAGCCTAGTGTCACTCTTCAGCTCTCTAAAAAGGCTGTAATGAGGTTAAATGTGCGTGTTTGAGCAGAAAACCCTGAAATCTGCAGTACAGGCGTATTCCATGTTCAGCTCTGGGAAACAGAGCATCGCAGCATGACTTCATTCTGACCCGCCTTGTAAGATCTGGAGAGGAATCAAACACAATCAGATTACTTGCGCTTGTCTTAAAAGGAGAATGCCTGTGGTTTGAGAACCAAGTCTAATATGGCCTAATGTGATTTCTTTATCTGTCTGAAGGTGGTGTATTGAGGTGGTGGGCTACACAGTTCTACCAGAGAAAGTGCTGCAAAACAGTGTAGCTTCCAGTGCAAGAATAATAAATATGCCCATGATATTATACTTTATTTTAGCCTTTTTTGTTATAGGTTCTGTAATATCCTTAGCATAAAGTGCTTGAAACCCTGATGGCTTATATGACACTACAATGATATCACAATATTTTAAAGTATTTCTAACAATAGTCCAACATCCTGGCAATAGTATTGTGTCAGACCATATTGGACAGCTGTATAATTTTATTAATTATGCAGTTGGATTAGGGCAGGGCAGATAATTAAAAATAATCAAAATTGAAACTGTGAGCGATATCTTGACCATTATGTTGGTGGATTGTTTCATTTTTTACTTTAAATATTGTTAATATTTCCTCATTGTGTGTGTGTTCATGCATGTCCCCTTAATGACATACTACTGTGTGTGTAGTTTCATGAGCCTGCCCTGTCATCTTGTACTAAAGAACAATACAGTATATGTTGTTATTTAAAGTAAAATATTCAGTTAATTGTCATATTGATTTAATGTCATATCACCCAGCACAAATTCCTGTATTTCTAAATCTGTAATGCAAATATATAATGCAGAAAAAAAAACATTTCCAATATCGTACAGCCCGAATTTCCAACATAAAGTGTGATTTCTCTAACCATATCAAACGTTCCTGTGTAGTACGCTCTTACTAGCTTCTCAAGTTGGCAATAAATGGGATAGATAGTAACACCTTGTAAGATGGTAATAATAATACCTTCAGAATTCAAAGCAAAATGCAAATTTCAGTAGGGATGTATTTAAGCTCATCTGCCATCACCTTTATCATCAGTTAATTTCACAGCACTGTCATACAAAGCCGAAAAAAAAAAAAAAACCAGCATGGCCAGCCCAAGCTAGTCAGACTTGTTAGGCTTCTTGACCAGCCTAGTTTTTAACAGTATAAGGTATGTTTTTGTTTCTGTTTAATAATTTAGCTGGTCTACAAGCATAATTAAGCTGAGCAAGCTAAAAAAGGTAGGGATGCACCAATGTGGGAATTGTGGCCCTCTGGAATCGGATCAAGAGGAAGATGGATGATCACAAGCCATCAAACCAAGCTGAACTGCCTGAATTATTTCACCAGGAGTGGCATAAAGTTATCTAAAAGCAGTGTGTAAGACTGGTGGAGGAGAACATGCCAAGATGCATGAGAACTGTTATTAAAAATCAGGGTTATTCCACAGAATATTCATTTCTGAACTCTTAAAACTGAATATTAATGTGAATATTAACTTTTTTACTTTGCATTATTTGAGGTCTGAAAGCTCTGTCAGCATGTCAGCAAGTGTTGTCTTTAAATATTGGCCATATCAGCTTACACCAATGATTTCTAAACAAAGCAGTTATACGCAGATACCAATATATTTCTGATTTCGTCATGCATCCCAACAACTAGAATGACCAAGTTCTACCAAAGGCCAGCTTAAGCCCTATCTGGACGAGATTAGTTTCTTAGGGCGTCCTGGGGTCATTTTCTTTTTAATGGGGGGGTCCTCTGTGATTTTATTCCCGTCCGGATTGACCATGTATATGTTTTTCTCAGACGTCCTCTGAGAAAATTACAGGCTGAATTATCTACTGTTTTTTTCGCTGAACTCTGTGGTCCTCTGGTAATTTTAGTCCCGTCCGGAGGCACATCTCTGAGTTTCGTCTCTTTGCGTTTAATAAAGTAGCTATTTGTCCACTGCCAAGCACCGTAATTACACCGTAATGGCACGTGACCATGAAAGCAAAAAAATCTCACTAGTCCTCCTGTTTTTTTAATTGCAATTACAAGAGTTTTTATCACTGAGAAGAAGTATGAAATATTTTTCACAGACATCCTCCTGAGAAATTAATCCCGTTCGGATAGGGATTTAGCCTACTACTATCTAGTGTAGAAATCCCTGCGCTCTGTGTGTTTATAAAAATATTAGTAATAATAGTAAGTTAAGATTATGTACCAAACTCACATTTATGTCTCAAACTCACATATTTGTAGAATGTGCCTTGTAGGGGAAGCAGAGTTGAACAACACTGACTGGATATTCCCCTCAAAAGTACAGTGATTGTCAGTAGGGCTGACAAACAGCAGTAAAGAGTTTTACAGATGATTTTGAAATGTGGCTGATTAAAAAAAAGTACAAAAGTACATTTAATGCTAAGGGAAAACATAAAAAAATAACCTGCACGACTATGCGTTACCAAGTGTGCCTGGAAAGGTTAATGTGGCATGCAGCTTTACACTTGATTGGTATTGGAGATCAATCTATCAATCAAGCTGAAAGATCTGCAACAGATAATGGGCCCAAAACACTGATAGATCCTTCAGTAATCTTCTGAAGTGTCTTTTTTTCATGTACCTAGTAAATAAAAGCATGCACAATGAGTTTTAGCACTTTAACTCTCATCTCCCAAGGAAACAAACCACCAAATTTCCTCTTTCCCTCCCCTATAAGAATTCGTGGACAGGGCAATGCAGCTTGTGCTGTGTCAGTGCTGCATTGCAGTCTCAATATCCAGTTGCTGCACTCTCATCCTGTTGGTTTTCTGTCCTCATCCTCAGGTGATGTCATCAACCTCGGGGACCGACAGCTCACGGTGCTGCACATGCCAGGCCACTCCAGAGGCAGCATCTGCCTCCATGACAAGGAGAACAAGATGCTCTTTAGCGGTGACGTGGTCTACGACGGCTCCATGATCGATTGGCTGCCCTACAGTGCCGTTGGCGACTACGTTCGCAGCTGCGAGAGGCTGGTAGAGATGGTGGACAAAGAGGAGGTGGAGCTGGTAATGCCCGGCCACTATAACACTTTCGGAGCCAAGAGGCTACACCGCCTGGCTACCAACTACATCTCCAGCGCTGGAGCCTGCCATAAGGTCTCCACCTGTGCAGTGAAATCTGTCGCCAGTCTGGCACTGCGTTTCTCCAACTCCTGCATCTGTTAGGAGAACTTTAGGACTTTATGCAACAATATAGAAATAAAACATAAAGGTGTCGCAAATGTTCTTGGAAAACCACTTTTGGTTTTCTTAGGAACTGATTTTAGGCACCTTTATTTTTTTTTAAAGAGTGAATGCAGAACACTACCAGACAACTCGCCTCAATACTGAGCAAACCACTGAGCAATATTGTTTAATATATTCTGAGCCTTTGGTGGAGTGGAGAGAAGATGGTAATATATACAGATTAGGGGTTTTGCTGTGTACTCAATTGATTTGGATTTAAAATCAATTAGATTATTAGAACTCAACAGAAGAAAATTATATTATACCATCACACAGGGTTCGTACGGTCATGAAAAACCTGAAAAAGTAATACAATTTGAAAACAGCAATTTTTCAGGCCTGGATAAGTTTAAGAAAAACAAAAATACCCAGAAAGTTTTGGAAAAATTATAAAAAGTTGGTCTACAAATCTTTGTGTTTCAGTTAATCGAAGAAGATCTATTTTGAGCTAACAAATACATCAGCTCTCAAGATCTGACACACATTGTAATATTACAAAAAATAGCGTCAACAGTTTATCTGATTCATTTAAGACCTGCTATAATCAATTTTGATTATAGTTTTAGTTTATTTTCCATGTTTACTGCACTGATGTTTTAAAAATCGTGTGGTCATGACAATTTGCCTTGAAGGCATGGAAAAGTCATGGAAATGTATTGGTTAAAATAGGGTATAAACCCTGATTATAATTTTATGGCACCATTTTACATTATTTACACCTTAATTAACTCTAAATGTTACACTCTGTAACCCACACCTTAAATTAACTAAATTAAATTAGATCTAACCCTAAACCTCTTGAAAATCAAATGAGACTCAACAGCACTTGAGAGGTTTTTATGATTGAAAAATAATCGAGTTCTACTGATGTAGAGTCTTACTTGGTCTATTCAAGCCAATATCATCAGACAACCAACTTGTATCGTGATTATGCCTAGTACATAACTAATTTCTGGATATTTTAGTATTATTTATTGTTTGAAAAATGAAATGCTATATTGTTCTTTTGCTACAAAATTATCTTCCTAAAATAATTTTAAAGTAATTTGTAAATCATAAGCAAAGCAGAAGTTTACTTTGTATGTGAAATCTAAAGAGAGTACAACACTGCCATCTAGTGTCTTCCATCAATCCTTGCATGTAAAATGTAATTTAAAGAGCTATAGTTACATTTTTATAATTTATTTATTTATTTGTTTTTTTTTCTCTCTTTTTAATTCACACGTGCTTCATGACTTCATGACTGAGCACTGTTCGATTCTTTTGACTTGAAATTTCCTCAGAGAAAGTGTTCAGGTAAGTTATCTCAGCTAAAATTACTATCCTTAGCATTTAGCATTTAGCTTCCTATCCTTAACATGCAATACATAAAAAAAACTTTAATATATTAATTAAAATCAAGCTTTTTAAATTGAAAGGCTTGCTTTCTCATGTTTGATACAAGTTAGAAGTAGTCTCCTGTTTGGCAAATGCCTGGTTTCTACTGGAACTGATGTACCTATAGGATGTCTCCTCAGTGGCTAGCATTTCTCCATGTAGCTTTCCTGTTTTACAAAATGGTGTCCAAACGAAATGCAGAGGAGTTAGCATTCTTCAAGCTTTAAAAATCCAAATTATTTGAGTACACATCACTTCCACAATCTTCCGCAACCTTACTAAACCTTAAAAACCTTAATAAATATCAAAACAAACAAAAAAGTGCTACAGTATTGTGCTCAGTATGACTGATAAAGTAAAAGTAACGGCAGTTGTTGAATATAGCATAGAACGATAAGGAAGCAGGTTTTGAAAGTGTTCGAATATTGTGCAGATGTTTTGTGGATGTTTATACAGTTTGTGAGATGTGGAGATGTTCCAGTAGATTGTTGTGGATTTGGAAGAGAGATGAGGGGTGTGATGAAATGGTTGTAGTTAGCATTTAATAACTTTTGCGTACCGAATTGAATGTAGAGTTATTTCTGTGTTTACTCTGACTGAGAGGGAGACCTAAGTGTCCCTCAACTAATGAAAATGGCATTTAAGAAAAATGAGATTACAATAAGAATGAAATATGGGTTTAATAGACGGTTTGTCTGATGCTAATGTCGCTAACAGTGAAAGAAAGTAGCTAGCCAACAATAAGCATTACATATAAATGGCACTAAACTGACTTGTAACTTCTAGCTGCTGTTTTTATAATTGTTAGCGACATTAGCATGTATGTCTGAGGTAATTATTTGAACAAAATGGTTTTTTAGAACCAGGAACGAGAGAACATGTACAGATTGACAATCTCTGAGCTATATTTACACTGGTCGTTCTTTCTTAAATGTCTGAAAAGCATAAAAACAAAGTTAAACTACCTGAAGTAAGAGAGCGGGTGAAGCTTTTTGCTTATTTAGTGTGCCAAAGCTAGCTTAGCATACACCACTTGAGGAGCACAGCCACTATCAGTAAAGTAAAAAGTAAAAATGTCTGAATGGTGGTCAGCAATGAAAAGCATGAATATATGTATCAGTATTTAATAACAAATTATAACTTGAACACTCTTCCATTTTTAGCATTTTTGACTGTTTTCACAAGTGTGATTTATTGAGTTCATTGTAAATTGGACTTTTAAGCTGCTATTGAGTTTTCTTATAGGTTATAAAAGCTAATATACATTCCTGTATGTCCAATAGTTTGTAGACACCTGCTCTGCCAGTGTTCCTTCTGAACTTATTTAATATCAATTATTAATATCATTAATATCAATTTTACCCCCTTTTGCTAGTTGTTGGAACATTGTTCTGAAGATTTGATTGCACTCCACCACGTACAAACTTTTAGACATATTTAGTGGATGTTTTTTCTTCTTCTATATCTTCTATATTTTACAGCTCTGGAAAAAAATTAAGAGACTACTAAAGTTCTAATTTATAGATATCTGTTTAAATACATTAAACGTTTGATTCTCTAAACTATGGACAACATGTCGCCCAAACCCCCCCCCCCAAATTTTTTTTAGAACATTTCTTTGCAGAGAATGAGAAATGGCTGAAATAACAAAAAAAGATGCAGACCTCAAAATATGCAAAGAAAACAAGTTCATAATCATAATGTTTTAAGAGTTCAAAAATCAATATTTGGTGGAATAAACCTGGTTTTTAATCACATTTTTAATGCATCTTGGCATGTTCTTTTCCACCAGTCTTACACACTGCTTTTGGATAACTTTATGCCACTCTTGGTGCAAAAATGCAAGCAGTTCTTGGTAAAATCAAAGATACTCATCATTTTAAAGTGGCCTCTAATTTTTTTCTGAGCTGTATATACTGAAATGTATAGAAACTGCACAGTGAGTTTATTCGCCACTTTTTGTTTCTAAACATATAAGCACAAACATGAGCCTGCCTTGTTTTCTTAACATTCCAAAGTAGCAGCATTTATCATGCAAATACATATAATGTAGAATTTTATAGCAAACAGAAGGTGAACAAGAATGAATGCAGTGGGTCTAAACAGTTATTAAACTGCTTATATATTATACAGTGGCATGCACAATTTAAGCACCCTTGGTCAACATTTAATTTAATTTCTATCAGAATAAATGGTTAAGTTTATTAAACAGTGAAAAAAAAATTCAAACGGCAACTGTTAAGCATGGGGGTGGCTGGATCATGGTTTGGGCATATTATTGTTGCAGCCAGTGGCAGGGGATCCACTTTGCAGGTAGAGGGAAGAGTCAAGAATCAGTTAATATTTACAAATTATGGAAGCAAACCTCCCAACTTTTGTTTTGCTACCGTTAAAGCTGTTAATCAGTAAGAGACAGCAATGTGATGTATATAATAACAGAGGGGCTATAGTTTTAATGTACTGCAATGTACAGTATTGTGATATTGTACCCAAAATGATATTCTTATTCTGTTGAAGAAAAAAATTGGAAAATTGTCATAATGTCATAAAATCTAATTAATCTAAGTAAAAAAAAAAGTTTATGTACCTAAAGACAACAGATCACTGCCATCTAATATTAAAAAATCTGCACTTGAATTTGAAATTTGAACAGTAAAATATTTTTTAACCAGGGTTGCTAAATGTTTTCATGCCACTGTGCTGTGTAGAGAAACTTGCCTTACATGCTCACAGAAAGTTGCGCTTTTCTGTTGCCATACTCCTTCATGCTGCTTTGTATTATACCTAAAATAAATGATTGATTAATTAATTATTGTGAAACACATATTAACCATAGACAGCACATTTCACAAAGAGAAATGAGAACATGTGTACTACTGAATGGAATATTGAAAAGTGTATGTAAATAATAATTATATTAATGTGTTCTGTACTGTAAATGCTAAAGCTTGTATATTGGACCTTGTTTCTGCTCAGGAATCCTATATATGTATTCAGGTGCTCTGAGCAGAGCCGTATCAAATACCAACACCGTATTCAGTGCCTCTCCGAGTATTATCCAACTAATACCTCACAACGCTGTCGCTGCAGCTGATGGAATATGCAGGCACCTTGTTTCACAATATACTGGCTTTCAATTCTCAACCGTGTCTCTCTTTATTCTTCTCTTTCTTGTTTTTTTTTAAATTAATTTTCTGATTGTAACACTACATGCAATTTTATTATGGTAATCATTTTAGTTGGTAATTATTATTATTATTATTATTATTATTATTATTATTATTATTACGTTTATTTAAATTTACCTGGTAGTTCCATTTACATCAAAATGTTTTTGCAAGAGAGTCATTAAAACCTATAAAAGCTTAAAATTTGAATAATTAGACACATGTTTAAAAAAAAACAAAAAACATTTCAAACTGATATTTTAATGGTGTGTGTTTTGTACTCCATGCTGGGATACCATGACAAAATATCTGAATTTTAATCATGAACATGTCCCAGCACACTTCTGCACAGTGGTTTTCAGAGTATTGTCCCAAATACAATAAACAAATAAAAAGAAATTATAAAAAATAATTATTACTTTTCATTTTTTAATTTTGTATATATATTAAAAACACATTTAAGTTTTTTGTTTATGAAAACATGTCTGGCCAGTATTCTAGCCCCGATTTTATTGTTATCTGTGCCAGTGCCACAAAAAAGACTATATATATCTCCAAAAACAGAAACTTTACAGTACAATAAAAATCATTTTTAATTATAAGTGAGAGTGAATGTAAAAAATATATATATATTCTTATATAAAAATATCATTTTTAAACATTTATAACAGTACACTTTTTTTACAATTGCACATAATAAAAAAGTCAAATTTATATTTTATTGCCAATTTCTACATTTAATAACTGCTTATGCTATCAGCAGAAATAGCTACACAGTAAATGTGAATATATCAGATATTTGCATGATCCCAGAATTGCCTCAGTCATGCACAAATGTCAGTTAATAACCTCATTAATCTCCAAACAGCAACAACTGTATAACACGGACGTGAAGTAAATGTAAAAATATATTATTTTAAGCCATTTAGAGCATTTCTATTAGCCCATTACATTCATGTAAAAAAAAGGAAAAACTTAAAAATAGTAGCAACAATATGTTAACAGCTGTGTTCTTACACTGCATTCACAAACACTATTTGTATTAGTTATTAATTGTATAAGTTGGGTATATTCTGTGTGAATTTGGTTGAGTGTGCGAATCAGATTTTTTTTGTATTTGTTTTAATACTATAATAAAAATAAATAAAATAATAACAATTAATAAAAACAATACCACACAACAATAACTTTTCAATAAATTCATATTACTATAGAAAATATCTAATCAAAGCTGCCTAGAATCTGTTTCTGCCATTTCTGTACTTTTTTTTTTATTAATCTACACTTACTTACTTTATTATTTAATCGCCGTCTTTAAACATTGTTTAAATAAAAAAACTCAGACAATCTTTTTTTATCTGAATATCCTGCATAACTTTAAAGCATTTATAAAATGATGAAGAAGTTTTACTCTATTGTACTGCCCCAATCTCACCACTAGAGGAGGACATTGACTTTAGTTTGACTAATTCAAGATTCAACATTCCAGAGCAAGAAATCATTAAAATAGTATACCATCAGACAAAAGACAGTGTGTTTTGGCTGCGCACCACTCATCTTATAATTCCAGACATTTATAAGTTGGCATGCTTCTCATTTTTAAAAGCCGACATTTTCTTACATGTCAATAACCGCGAGCAGGGTTCCCTCCGGCTAATCATGATTGATTGGGTGTGACATTAATTTCCTTAGAAAACTCCTTAAATATTTTTTGGCAAACTTCAGCTCTGGCAGCGTCATTGAAATCCATACGTTTGGCAGGCGCGCGACGGCTTTGAGATGGGGAGGTAATGTTTGACACGGCTCTCAGTCAGGAGAGACTGATGGCTGTTGACAGATGACTAATTATATCCAGGGGACTCTTTGTCTGACTTGCCTTGGGAGAGGTAATTACTGTTATTTTTAAAAGGTGATAGGGCTCTTATGAAATGATGATTGGGTTACCGGGGGAAACGGAGGGAAGGAGGAACTGGAGTGAGATTCTGGTCAGCTTATGTGACAGGCGTACCAATGTGTTTCTGCTGCTTAGCGCCTGATTTAAATTGACATTGGCTAAATATTTGCAGTAATGGGCCTTATATTCATTCATGGTTAAAGCTGATGTGGAGGACTTTACCCTGATTCACTTCTACAGTGCAGGTTCCTACACTCATAAAGGCATAGGGGCGTTTTCACACCCTAAAGTCTGGACCTGAGTTTTGATGCATTTTTACAGTGCAGGTTTCCATGTCAAAAGAACTTTGCTACGTACTGTTGTTCCATCATCACCTACCTGGGCTGTGCCTCCTAATACTTGCCACTGATTAGTTTGGAGAATGTTGTTGTTTCAGCGAGTTGCTTTTCCGAATCTGAATCACTTTCTTGCATTCACACCACAAAAATAATGCCTTAATCTACAGTTATGGTAGATAAACTACTAAGAAAAGACTTTTATCTCAGATAACGATTAGTTAAGCATTAGTTAATGCTTAGCATAAGCATTAGCAAGAAAGTAAATACAGAAAAAAGGTCCTGTGTTTTGGGACAGACTGTATTTTTCATATTTTAGCGTTGATCCACAGCAGAGATGACATTGGTCAATAACTGTAGTGAATATTAAGCGATTACTGTTTTCAGACCTGCTGAAATGTCAAAACATTCTAAGAGTACTTCAGAGGAACATTCTGAAGTCAGCAGAAGAAAATAAGGATACATAACAAAACCAAACCAAAGATGAACCCATAATGTTTATATTCATAAAGAACGAACCTACTGAGGTCATGCCCGCAAAGGATGTGATGCCACTGAGCTTGCTCACCATCACTTTCATATAACCTAGCCCTGAAAACAATTGAACTGTGATGTCTCTTTGTGTTAGCTGAAGCAATAGAGAGCTGGTGACTAATGTGCCAGCCTCCCCTCAGCTGTCCTCCTCTCCTGCTGGGTGTTTCTCCCCTCCCTCCCTCTTCAGTAACAAGCCGCCGTGTCCCGCAGGCGGACAGACGGACGTTTGATGCACGCTCGGGCCGCAGGGGAAAACCACGGTTTGACATTCAGCTGCACCCTGCATTAGCTGCTAATTGACAGGCCGCTCTCTGGCCGCCGGTGAGTGTGGGATGGGGCCGAGCTGAGGGCGGAGGAGGAAAGCGTCAATCACGGCGGGATTCTGCGAGCAAGAGGCCCGTGGCCGAGTGGTAATGTGACCTGGCCGGAGCGGCCTCGTCGGGTCACCGAGGAGAGGAATGTGACAATACAGTTAAGATCCAGATCTGCAACAGCATCTTTAGGCAAGTCTGCTGCATGCTTCACAAAAAAGTCCTTTGCCAGACATGCACACTGGTAGCCCTCTAGGATGGGGGTCTCAGAGTCTCCTCCTGGAGATCGTCCAGAAGTTCCGTCCATCTCGCAGGTTTCGCCGTTGATTAGCTGAAGATTTCACCTCCTTCACCTAATCAAGGACTTCAGAAGGCAGTAATTAAATTGGTGCTTCTCGATCCTGGTGCTGGTGAAGCACTGCCATGCATATTTTACAATTCCCCTGCCCCCAAAACACCTGATGCAACTAATGAACTAATTAACCAGCCCCTTCTGACATGAACTGGGTGTGTTGGAGAGCAACACAACGAGGTTGTGGTACTACAGGGCCAGGATTGAGAAACTAGCAATTAGATGGCTCAATTGGGGTTGATTGGGGTTGGTGCTTGTAGACTGCCAGAAGGTGGGTGTCCAGGAGCAGGGATAGTGACCACTGTGCTTTTGCCTTCTTCATGAACATTCGTTTAACCTCGTAAGTTTGTAAGATGACCTCTTTGTACTGGCACCTTTCAAAAAGGTTGGGATGTACATACTATTAGATCTTATGATATGAGTGATTTTGAAAAGGACCAAATTATGATGGCTACATGAAAAAGTCAAAGCATACCCAGAGCATCATCACACAGGTCTTGTGGGTTTTTCCCAGAATCCTTTTGGCCAATGAAAGGAGAAATGTTGAAATTTCTCCTTACATGTCAATCTGTCTCACACTCTGAGATCTAGTGAGATCTAGTGATCTGTCAGCTGCGTAATCGTTTTACAGATGTTCTGCTTAGGTATGGGTCAATCTGGGATCATCACCAGAGAGAGTTCCTACAAGGGTGACTTCTAGTAATGACTTTCAGCTCTACAAAACGGCCTCTTTTATCTTTCGTCTCTCTCCTTCTCTCATCCTTTTTCTCGCTCATCATTAGTGCCACGTGACAGGGGTTGGAGATTAATTAAGCAGTGGAGAAGGGGAGTCAGGACGGGCTGGGGATGAAATCCCTGTTGCCTGTGAAAGCAGGCGTTGGTGTCTAGCCTGAACGTGCCAGGAGAGCGTGGCCCTGCCGGCAAGGGAAGTGAAGTCGGCCAGGAGCGTCTGGGAGTCTTCCTCCCTCGTTGGCAGGGATGTCCACGAATGTGGATGTCCTAACAATGCTTCCAGCCCAAAATAGCACACAGGGGCAGTCAGTTCCTCAAGAGTGATTCACCTGGATCATTTGGATGCTTCCTTTTTTTTAAGAGATTGAGGCTTGTTCATTCGTTCATGTGTCCTACCAGAGTATTGTCCTGATTTGGTCTTTCGCATTGTTTTAAATACAGTAGTAAACATCCTTTTTGCTCTCCTATTTTGGCTGCTTGTGGGGTGTTGAAATTAGCAGAGGAGATGGTTTTGGCCAGCTACGAGCAATTTCCACTAAACGAGAAGAATGGGGTTTAACGTCACTGAGCAATGCCAGTCTTATTGTACCCACCCGATGAATTGAGCTGACAGGCTATGAGTTCCTTGCCAATTATTGGCAGCTTTACAAAATGCAGAATTACATCATGAGGATGTCTTGATTAGCCTTTTCTTTCGGAAAAAAAGACAAAAACAATTTATCATTGTTGTCTAACAACATTTACGTTACAGTCCCCGCGAAAAAAACCCAATCTTGTAGAACTGAGAACAATGTACTGGCAAAGGAAAAGAGACTTATTGTGAGCATATAAATCAGACACAAGAGGTTCTGAACGAATGGTACTTTCTGCACCATCGCCATCAAAAAGTAATTTCCTTCGACTAGACCCGGGCACAGCTGAACAATGAGTCTAGAGGATTAGACGGTCATTCTGTCTTGGAGAAAAGAACAAGTCAAAAAAAAAAAAGAAAAAAAAAAAGAAATCCACTATTCCACTGGTTTGCTAAAGCTAAAGCTGCCCACAGTTTCATCTCATGGATTTCTCAGTCATAATTTCCATAAAGGGGGGGATTTTACTTTCATGATACCATTTCTCTTTTTCGCCATCAGACATCACGTCACCCCATTTCCTTCTATGTTTTTCTGGCAAACGCTCGCATTTTTCTTTCCTTTTGGTTTCTAGGTGATGGCTGATTAAATAGGCTTTAACCTACCTTAGAAGGGGTGGTAACCACAGACAAAAACGCTGGAAGCTGTTAATTAATGCACACAACTAAATGAGAAACAATTCTCTCCAGTGTATTCTATGAAAAGATAAAGCTGGAACATTTGTCTACCCAAAATTTGGCCGCATTTCTTTCTTTTTCTTTTTTTTAATATTATTATTTTCATTACACCATAAGTGGTTTTGCTCTTCATTAGCTTCTTTTGTGGTTCAAGTAGTCGTTGAGCTTTTTTGATTTCGCTTTATTGGATTTTTTATTTTTACCAGCTTTTTATACATTTCCACGGAGTAAATTAGACAGCTCGCTGAAATGAACTTTTCAGGTTTCCATGGAAATTACACGAGGGAGCGAGCGAGCGCACGAGAGAGAGAGGCACGGAAAAGGTCTTCGGAGAAATCCCAGAAGCCACTGTAGAGCCGTGATGTTGATTTGCCTTGTGTTTACAGTTTGCTTTGAACTTGCTTTGTCTGCCATCTGAAGTACTGTATATCCTCCAGCATAACGTAGCCAGTGTCGGTCTTGGTGCTCCAGTTTCAACAGACGTTCCATCAATACATAAAAAAAAGACCTAAATGTTTTTTTTTGTGTGCTTGAAAACTCACAGATCTCAATTAGAAGACAGTAAAGAACCATCCTTTCTTTCATCCATCCATCTTATTCACCTTTTGAGGCACTATGGTCTCTTTAAGAAACTTTTTTTTTTTTTTTTTACATTTTTTTCTCATTTCTTACTTTGTGATTGTGTTTAATATCTGGTGAAATTATATGAAATGTTTTTTGCTCATATCATATTTAAAATGTAATGTATTCTTGAGTAGCTACTGCTGTGGACACTGATTTTAAAGTAGCTAACTCTGCTAACCCAGCATTTAAACAGGCTTATAACATTATTTTATTTTATTATATTAATTTTTGTAATTTTTGTATTTTTAATACGAATTTTCAATTCATATAAGACAGTGCAATTTTGTAAGTGTATTTAAAGGTTAAATCCTTTAGAGGCAACTCTATTTTCTCCCAATTTAGCTAGGTCAATTTCTCTTTTTCGCCATCAGACATCACGTCACCCCATTTCCTTCTATGTTTTTCTGGCAAACGCTTGCATTTTGAGCAGCCTTGAGTAGCTACTGCTGTCGACACTGATTATAAAATAGCTAACTATGCTAACCCAGCATTCAAATAGGCCCATAACATTATGGGTGTAATTATTATTTTTTTTATATACGAATTTTCAATTTATATAAGACAATGCAATTTTGTATCTAACGGCTAAAT